>NW_015622830.1:0-630767 GCF_000835515.1 Exophiala oligosperma
GGCAGGGCCGCCCTGGGCGACTTGAGAGACGAATTCCCACGTGTACCTTTCGAATGTTTGCCAGTGTCAGTGCTGTGTGTACCTAGATGTATTCTGGGGGGGGGGGGGGGGGGGAAAGGGCAAGGCGCACTCCATGGGTACTGGCCGTGCCGTGCTTCCACCAAGGCGGGAAAAGGGGGCTCAAACAACTCACCCTTTGTCTCTAGAGGCATAGACGTAAATGTTGGTGGATGACATGTCATTGGGCTGACCCATGCCCGTGAACAAGACGGTCCCGGCCGGGTAGTCACCCACGTCTATGGGCAACTCGAGGAAGTCAGGCTGGGCCAGGAAGCCTTGGCTGAAGTCGTGGCCCGTATCTTCTTGGGTGAAGTAGATCTTTGAGATCTCTTCCCACGACTGGCCCTGGTCGTGAGACGCAAAGACCGGATAGTAACGTTCTCCGTCGGGCGTGAGTGTGAATGTCGTCAGGAGGACATTGTCGGTCTCGCAGTTTTGGTTCAACAGGACGACCCGAGCGTAGCTCGTGCTGCGACGCTCCCAGTCATCCGGCGCCACGAAGATGGTGACGTTGTCAAAGTTGGGAGTCGACGATGAAGATCCTCCACCACCCCATCCTCCTGGGTTACCCCATGGTACGGCCGCTGCCAACGGGAGCAGTGACAACAGAGTAGAGCCGAGCATGCTGGATGGATGATCGGGAGCCTTTTCCTTACCTGACGTGAATCATTTCGAAGTTGTTACAGGTTCGCCGTAGCTGGGGGCATCTTATATATTCCCCAGCTCATGGTCCGCCGTTCCTTTTTCGGTGTACACCCGGTCGCTTTGGAACAGGATAAATTGCCCAACGTCACATGGACTTTGAGAGCTATGAAAGTCCGTGTAGTTCTCGAAGGTAGACCTTTGCGATATTTGCCGTCGGTCACACTCCGCGTCGCAATGTTATGGTCGTCGAGAATAGATATTAGCCTGATTTGAGGGCGGTAAACAACTTTGCAACAAATATGGGTGAATTGGAGATGTATGGACGATCCAAGTATGCTTCCGGCAAGGTCGCAATCACTGGTGTTCGGACGGCGTTACCTCCTCCCTATCTTTCCCTCCACATTTTGTATCGTCTGGGGTACCCATCGACTGGAGAGAGTGTTTGTGGCAGGAAAAGTTCGCCATTGGAGGCCGGCGAACTCGGCATCTAAACGATGAACCGTATGTAATTCACACATAGTCCATTGAACGTCTCCGGCTAAATTGGTATGCGAGCTCGGCACAAAATCATGGCGGCTGGTAACATGTGTTGACCGGGAGTAAATAGTGTGGCGTAGAGTGGCCTGCTTGAAGGAATATCAGGAGACCCAGAGGCTAAGTAGTCAGTAACGAGGAGAACACGTTTCAAATTGTTGTATCTACTTTCCTGAGGGGGACACAAGAGGGGTGGACGAGGTAGATTGGTAAGATTATGAGATATCAATGAGAACATGCTTCGAAAGCCATCCGTTCATGAGAGAGTTGGCGCGTTGAAGCTGGCAGTTTTGCCTCGTTATGCGGATAGCCCGAGGTCGGGGATCAAACAATGCGGCTCAACGAAATGGAAATGACCGCACGGGCAGAAAGCCAAGACAAAACTTCCTCCTACTGTACTCGGTCGACAACGGGGATTTGTTTCCTCACGCCTACCCTTCTTGGGAAGTTGTAAGTTGGTTCACTGGGGGGGCATATCCGTCGTATAATATGAATATGTCTGGCGGGACTGAGCGAATACTGCCGGAGACTAAATACCATCGAGGAGGTGCGGGAGTTTTTGACAGCGGCAGCAAAGGGATACGAGACTGCGTGTGAATTTTGCCGTGATTCTGAAAAGGCACCATTTGATCACAATGTCGTTCGGGAAGTAGCCGAGGCCGATATGGTGCTCCCGCTTGATCTTTGAGGACTTTGTTCTACGTAAATAGCTACGGTGGCAGTTTCGCAAGAAGATACGGACTACTACTTACCGTCTATGCGTGGCGAGTACTCATCCCGACCAAGGTACCTCCCGGGCGATACCAACATATCTGGGAGCATCATATCAGGACAGTGGTTTCGTTATGAGCGCTAACTGCACAAGTACAAGATGGAAGCAGGAACACAGGTGCCTACCTACCTACCTACCTGGTACCTGAGTATGAAGGAACTTGACCAATTGCCATTCTCTTCCATTCTTCACCCAAGCCGGCTCACACAATCAGTCTTTCAACATGTCCTCCAAGGCACTCCAAGGCTTGGTCTCCTAAAGGGGCGTGGGATCTTACCATTAAACCATGAAGTGTGTTGACCGACTTCTTTGTTTTGGTTGCAAAGAATATGGGTTCGTGCTCAGAAGGCAAAGATCCTGTCATCAATAATGCTCGCGATCTGTAGACAACTTCATGGTTGATCTTTATCTGCAGATCCGACGCAAGGGAGTCAGTTGTCTGCCATCCAAGGATCATGACACATCTTTCTCGTGATCGCGAAGACTGGGCTTCATAGCCTTCGTTGATCGAACCGACCATCATTCGTAGATCCCGATGACGAATTTCCATCATCTTTTCTTGTGTCTTGTGTGCCGACGATCTCCTCGCGATCCAGCCTCATTTTCTGCAGTGCTTCAGATCGAAGATCGCATCGTCATACATGACGCAGCTGACGTAGTCAGGATCCATGGAAAGGGACTTTTGCAAGTATAGACGATCATGGACCACAATCTGCAAACTTGATGGCACCCAGCTACGAGTATGTGTTACGAGGACGTACAATTGCAATGTCGAGCTTCTTCAGCAAAGTGTGAAACTGACGTTTCAGACCGAGTGGGCTGCTGGGTACCTACCTAGTTATCATATTGCCGACAGTCAAGGAAAATATTACCAGGGGAGATCCAGAGAAAGTCTGCATTCTTTTTGATCGAGGTATTGGCTGTCTCAATTGAAGATTTAGATGTTGAGTAAGTGCATCTTAAACATCCGTGGCATGCTGCACGTCTATGTTCAAATGATCCCCTGTACAAGATCACGAATCAGGTTTTGTTCGCGAGGGTTTTCGATTGACTCGTCGTACTGTACCCCGCATTGAGAATCGCGAACGCAAGGAAAAAAAAGTTGTCGTGGCGGCGACGGTCATACATATAAGTGGAAAACATACACACAGCATAGTGCTAGTATTAGAAGGTGTCCAGTCCGGTGCTTGTTGAACAGTCCCAAGTGCCTACCTCACCAGCAATATGGTGTTGCAAGCGATCCTATACGAACCCGCATCGACATCCTCCCCTCCCTCCCTTCGCATCCTCGATCAACTTCTCTTGCCGCATAGAACGACTTACGAACAAGTCTCGACCTGCGAGGAGGCCCATGCTGCCATCAAGCAAATGAAGGTGCGGGGTGCGCCAGCCATCGCTATTGTGGCTGCGCTGGCCCTCGCTGTTGAGATTGGGGCGATGGTCGTGGCGAAGAAACTGTCCGATGCCGCCGAAGTTGTCAAGGAGAGGTTGAACCAGCGCTTAGAGTACTTGAAGACAAGTAGACCGACAGCCGTCAACCTGGGAGATGCAGTAGGGAAATTGAAGATTGTTGCCAAAACAGCTGCTTTACAACCAGAAGCCACATCTGATTCTGTAGCGCAAGCTTACATCGCGGCTGCCGAGCGCATGCTGATTGACGATGTGTCTGACAACAAGGCGATAGGCGAGCACGGTGCTAGGTGGATAGAACAAAACACAACAGTAGGGCGAAGAAGGAAGCAGGACAAGGGTCAAGAGCTAAAGGTTTTAACACACTGCAACACAGGGTAAGAAACGAAGCGTGAAGGACGACGTTGATCCCCATTACTGATAATGTTCAGGTCTTTGGCAACCGCTGGATATGGTACCGCTCTCGGCGTGATAAGATCTTTAAGAGCAGCTGATATGCTGAGTCGGGCTTATTGCACGGAAACCCGGCCATATAATCAGGGTTCTCGATTGACTGCGTATGAACTTGTCCACGACCACATACCGGCAACTCTGATTACAGATTCAATGGCTTGCGCCTTGTTGGCGAAAGAGGGAGATTGTCTCGCTGCCATTGTTGTCGGTGCTGACCGAGTTGCAGCCAATGGCGACACTGCGAATAAGATTGGAACGCATTCCCTCGCAGTACTTGCCCGTCACCATGGTGTCAAGTTCCTCGTCGCTGCTCCAAGAACTACCATTGATCTCGGTACGGCGTCTGGTCAGGACATCACTATAGAAGAAAGAGCGCCCGAAGAAGTGACCAGGATCAAAGGACCGAAGATTAACCCAGATGGAAGGATACTGGTCGATGAGGATGCAGAAGTCATCAGTACGGCTGCCGACGGCATTGATGTCTGGAATCCGGCTTTCGATGTCACACCGGCAGACCTCATCGACGGAGTCATCACCGAGGTCGGTGTGGTGGTCAAGGTGGAGGGCCGTTTCGAATTTGGTTCCCTATTCCAGAAATCGTGATCAGTAGCCAGTTACAGCGATCTTCCTGCGCCTCCATAATGGAGACCGTTGTTCAATAATCTGTTTCCAATCGTACCGGCTAATCGGGATGCTTGGCACGGGATGCGTTACGAGTACGCTCGTAATCTGTCTTCGCGATGCCGGATAAGCAAATAAGGATGGGTAGGTGAGGGAAAAAGGCATGCTAAGCGAGGTCCGATTTGCCCAGAACAAGCAGTTTTGTTTCGGAATCTCCCGGTGTGGCCCCATCATTTCTGGGCCGCTGAGTCCGAGGCCTGACCAGGCTGGCGGGAGCCTGTTTCGATACTTGCCAGCAGCTCCTCGATGCGACTCTCAATGCCGTCGAGTTTGGCTTCCAGGGCGGATGCTGTCCTCTCGCCACTAATTACCGTGATTAATTCCCTTGAATCGATGCGGAGACTCATCGTTGATCTTACTGTGCGAGTTCCTGAAATGCCTATAGAACCCAGTGCGAGGATAACGGTCAGTGGACAGTCCAAGCCGGCATTAATAAACAGGATTTTTGCTTACTCTGGCCATTTCGCTATTCAGTAGTTGCGGATTGTCATTCTCACGGACCTCTTCTGATTGGCTGCTGGGGGGTTGGTTGTCGGGTTTCTGTTGGGCCATCTCAAAGTTAACTCTTGGTCAGTCTTGGACGTCCTGAAGTGGGAAGTGCAGAGCGTGAAATGAAAGCGTATAGTACGAGTACTCGTATGAGCTGGGAGAAATCGGAGGCAGGGTCCAAGATCGGCGTAAGGGGTGTATGTGTGCAGGGAGGGGGGAAGGTCTAAGCTGGTGGATGGAAGAGGCAGGTCGATGAAGTTGGGTCGTCCAGGTAAAGTTGACGCCAGAAGAGGGTTCGAAAAGCAGCAGCATACGATCGCCCCGGCTGTTCCAATCTGGCTTAGCCTGCAAGAGCGCTGCTCACGAATAATACGAGGAATTCCCTGCGCTCGTATCAAAATGCAGTCATCTTCCGATCATCGATTGCTTGTGCTTGACCGGCATCGTCCGAGTACCATCGGGGGTGTCATCTTACACCTTAACGGGCCCGAACCCCTACAGTCTGGCATTCTGAATGAAATTTTTTTTATTCATCAGCATGGACTCGGCCAGCAACATCTATCTCGACACCTGCTTCCCGATCCGGCTGGGGCTCCGTGTCGGTGACTTATACTTTTTCATACATCATACCGCATCAATGCCCTGCTAGTGTCGGACTGACCAAACCTTATGCATTGCTCGGACCCTGTAGGATTCGAAGAATCCTTTTTTCAGCCCAAGAGATTTTTGTCCTGACCGGGAAGACATTTCGGGTAATGACCCGCCTGAAGTCATTAAGAAGGAAAACAAGGATATTCCCCATGGATGCAATTACAATTGTTGTGTTCAAAGTATTCCGAAGTATGAGACTTATAGGATGGCGAGGGGATACTCCTACTCGACTTTCTTCGACTCGACCGGCGGATCTGACAAGGTGGTGGACTGCATGAGTGGGAAGCGAGGGACTAAGCACAGAAGGAAAAGTGGACAATGTTACGAGTATCACGCAAGACAGACTTTATTTGTAGGCAAGTAGCAAGTTAGCATCATTTTGTAGACGCAGGCAATGTCGATCGCCAGCCCGAACAGGAGTTGGAGAAACTATCGTGAATCGATGGCGTGGCCGCCCGTCATGCTTGGTTGAAGTCGTTGCAAGGCCAAGTTTGCCTGAGGCGGGAATTGCTCCCAGTAACCAAGGCTGTGTCTTTAGTACCGCCGTCATTACCCTACGCACTGCAACTGACTGATAGGATCTCTCCAAGATCATTGAAAAGGAAAAGAAGAGACTTACGTACACTGTTCACCAAAAACCTGGGGCTGCTTTCATAAGCTTATCTAGATGGATGCCACCACGGCTTTCCTATTCCGATGTTAAAAGCCATAGCCTCGCGGCTAAAGCACGATCGGACCGGATGCCGATGCCATATACGGAGTCGACGTTGCGAGTATACGCTGATTCGAGATAATTCTACTCTTGCCATGGTTACGGGAGAGCAAGTTTCCAGAGATTCGGAATAGGCAAATGCCATCGGAGTCTTGATGGCGGAATCGTAAACTTTGATCTGATCCATCGACTTTACCGTATAGCAGGTATTGTGTCGGAATGGCACCGGCGGGCCCTCCTGAGAAGGTTGTCCGTCTTGGATATGTTAGGGTGGATGCAACAGCATTTTCCGTGAAGAGCAAAAAAGTTGTTGGCGAGGATGACCCATCGTTCGGCACCGACTGGACACCTCAAGTGGGATCCCTGGTGTCGCGACCCCCATACCCGTAGCCATGGAAGTACATTGTAGAGGAGAGAGAGATGGTGGAAGCTCGAGAGAAGCAGCTACGGGAGTGGGTTGGATCCGCTCCAACCTGCCTGGTGCGCAGGATCGAGTATTAGCAGAGAGATCTCAGTTTCCTGAAGAGTTGTGTCCTATTCCAAGACTTCACCGGGATCGCAGTCTTGTGCGGCAATCGACGTCAGAGGTGGATGCACAAATCTTCCGCACTCGTGGCCAGGAGGAAGCTAGTCAGTTTGTGGTTAGGTCTCTTGGCCGCAACACCTTCGCTCAATTTTACACTCACCCAAAAGAGGCACCAGATGGTCTTTTCACGCCAGATCGACCGGTTAACGGTTGCCCTCAGTCATGCCATTTTCATGAAGCTCACGACACCATTGCAACGCTTTGGTATACGGGAGTCCGAGAACGATTGCCCTGTAGTTGCGCAGAGTGGGCTAGTCTCTCAATTTCCGAGACAGCTCGTTCGAGTAATAGTGTTGTCGTCGCTGCTGAGCCTAAGCTCAAACTAGCTGCCTCCTAGAGGATTATTCTACTGTGAAGTATGTGATTGCACTCGGTAGACAGCACCAAGACTTCGGCTGAAGATCAGGCTTACTGCTAGAGGTACAAGTGCAAGTATCCAGCAAGGCATGGGCCATGGTGAACGTGTGGAACGACATTTCAGGGTCCAACTAGATCCCATTTTCCCTTCCCTCGGAATTGAATTTATTGACCCGGTCAGACCCTTGGTGTTGTATGGAGTATGGATAGGTGTTACGAATACTATGAGATGTAGCATTTCCACTTTGTACGGGTGATTGTTTGATGCTGCTTGCTGCTATGGTTGGATTGATGCGATGAAACTGCTGCTTGACCTGCCGTATGTCGGGTTGCTACTTTTCGGGGGATCAAGGAGCATATGTAAGATACTGTAGGTACATATATTTCCGCAATGTCTCTTCACTGGGCGTTGACCCCTGTGCTACGCGTCCCGCCCTCGGTATCCTGGTTGGCTGTGAGGAGGAGAGGAAAGTAACAAATCCATCTACGCAGGTACTCGTAACATTCGCGGAAAGGCAAAAGAGCCCGCTCCACCGAGCGTCTGCCAACTAATAAAGTGGGATGGTTTCCAGGATACAGCGGGCTTTGAGCGGCGTATTGGGGACCACCGGGGACTGGAACAAGATCCAACTCTGTGGTGTGCCCTGCATGGTTTGGTCGAGCGTGGATACGGTCGCTGTGCATGTTATTCCGTGAGAGAAGATCGAGTCAGGTTGAGAGCGAGAGTGTTCTCTGTGTACAGAAAACAACAAACAACCCACAGTGCCTCGCTAAGGTGAAAAAAGGCGGGTGACGGCACGTCAGACCGAAAGGCGAAGCTCCTTGCATCATGCGAAGTAGCTGAGAATTAGCTTCCCATTCTCCACGCTCTCGTACAGCTGACATTTGGCTTCTTTTCCCTTTGGCAACTTCATACACACCTTGGGTTTTCTCATGAACAGCCTATAGTCTTTTGCTAGCCGGCCTTTCCTCGCCTCTTTTTTCATTCTTTCAATACACAGGCGCTTGTCGCCATTTTTCCCTTCTTGTCTCTTGCTGCACGGGGCCTAGGTTGGCGGGGGAGTTTTTTTGCATCTCTATTTGTGGCCAACTGATCGCCACTTCAACCAAGAAACAACCCCCCTGATCGCGTGGTCTCACGATCGTATCGCACCGATAAGCCGTCTGATTGCCAGTTTAGATCTGGCTGTCCCATTTAGGAGCTCTGAAGTCTACCTTTTCGAGGGTACAACACCGTCGTATCAATCCAACTTTTCGTCTCCGGGCATTCCCAGTCCACCCTCTTATTCGCTGTCCCCCACCACCCCTTCCTTCTACTCTCATGGGTGTCTGAGAGGACCCTTGCGGACCCTGACGAACTTCGGACTGGATCTTTCATCACTAGTCGGCGATACAGATCGAGCTGCGGCGCGACCTTAAAGATACCTAAACGGCAGCTTACCATCCAACACCCATCAGAATCCCAAGGCTTCTATCCATCAAGCCATTTGGTATCATTGCTCTGCTAAATTTCCCATATCTGGAATTTAGTACACAAAATTTTATCCTGTGGCTAGCGCCCTATATTGCCAAGGCCGACATAGCATCCGCCGGGCTTCGATACCCCAAATCCACTCATTGTTACTCGATGCTGCCACGACAGAAGGTCTAGACCACTTCACTCCCATTTAGTGTTGTTTCCACATGCAACACAGAGCAAAGCCAGTCACAACTCACCGAACTGCTTGCACGGCAGATCCTCCGGACTGAACAACAAGATCCGCATTCCCCCCCCATTTTCTTGGCGCCTCGGCATGGACATGGGCTATTGTGGCGGAGTTCTCCCGTTCTGTGCCTCATGGGCATTACTCAAGCTTGCGAGTCGGTCTGACCTCAATCGCTAGAAGCATGAGCAAAGAGTGGTATTCGTGGTGGTATATCCAGGCTTCAGAATGACAATACATCCGAGAGATGGACAACAGACGCATAATGCGTCAGCCGAAGGCTCTTAACGGGGGCTTGGGCAAAACTCGTGCGACGATGAAGAAATCCTTCCGGAACCGGATTCTCTACTAACGGAGTCGGCAGCATCTCTACGTTCACGCGGCTGTGTTGTGCTTGTTGTCACAGCCACTCAACCTTGATCACCCTGGATTGAAATGAATTGGAGCTCTATGCTACCCAACTATACGCTCGATTTGCTAGAATTGCAGACCCTGGCCCTGCTCACAAGTGGCTTGCACGAGACTCTCCCCGCAATTCGCCTCGAACCGTCAGAGCGGCTTCCGTACCTGATTGAATTGCTCCATCAATGAAACTCCTCCAGCCGCCGGCAGCCCAGTCTGAGTTGGCGAACAGTACAGCACCTTGCCTCCTGCGCAGGGCTTCGAGATACTTTACTTCCATCCCTGGTCGGTACCACACCCTGTAAGTGATTAGCAAGATGAACCCTGCAATTTGACAAAGGAAGACTCACCATGCGCCCTCTGCAAATTCATCCTTGGACCAATTGTGGAAGACCTGGATATTGTGTGAGTAAATGCTCGGCGAATCATGAACCTGAACACTTACCAATCGGTTCACATCCATGGGTGCAAATTTTTTTACAGCTTTCAAAGTTTCATCGATGTTTTCTTCGGCGTGAATATGGTTGGCATCACAGCCGAAGAAGACGCAATGAGTATAGCCAGCGGGCGTCTTTCCATCTGCGAGGCCAATTACCAGCTTGTTGTCCGGGTATGTTACGCCACTCCACGACCGCATCTCGGGGTCTTTGATCTCTGCGTGGACTTTGACGCACTGGTTCACATGCTTTAATTTGGACGCCTCCGTTTTCTCTGCAAGCAGCGGCGGATTGAAGGCGATCTTGCTCAGCACGTTCAACGGAGCTGTGCAGATCACGCGCTTGGCCTGAAATGCTCGACCGTCGCGTGTGGTCACGCGGACGGTATTGTTTGTCGAATCGACTCGCGATATGACGGTGTTAAATGAATATGCAAGATTACTCGTTGCAAGCGCTTCGTTGAAGAACCGACGGGCAAACTCCGATTGACCACACTTCAACTTGAAGACAATGATAGTGTCCAACAATGTCCTATAGTCATAGTTTCCAGCTGCCCACCAACGAAGAAAATCCAGGAACGCCGAATTCTGAGCTGTGCCGCCACTGCACAGCAGAACGAAAGACTCGATGGCATGGCGTTCGTCCTCAGACAGGTCATGCCTGATCTGGGCAATGCGATCAGCGACCGACAAGTTGGCATATTTCAGTACGTTCTTATTCCAATATGCGTCGAAAGGGAATGGCATGACCGTTTTGCCAAAATTGCCATCAACGTTGACGAACTTCTGCATCGCTCGAGAAAACATCTCATCCTATGCTGATTTAGCTGCCGTCCGCAAACACTTCGATGTCACAAACCTCTTCCTCATGGCTCATAGTCCTGCGACCAGAGCGTGTTGCGAAGCTGAAGTAGTTGTGCTTTTTGGTGAAATCGGTCGAATGGACCAGCTCATTGATCATGCCATATCTTGACAGTTCTCGATACACATGCGGCTGGAACCAATGCACCCATGTACCCCCCATTTCATAGGGATACCCATCGATATTGGACGACCACGTCCGTCCACCGATACGGTCTCGACCTTCGAGAAGTAGTGTCTTAACGCCTAACATGACCGTCATCAGTTTCATGTTGAATATTCGGCATTTGACGCAAACAACGTACCTGAAGTAGTCAAGTCTCTTGTGGCAGTCAGGCCAGTGTAGCCTGCGCCAATGACTATCACGTCGAAGACGGCATCCGATTGCTTGATATTTTGTGATGGCTGTATCACTCCCTTTGACGGAATGCCAGCAACGAGTCCACCGCTCGGGGTCCAGTGCCACCCTTCTGACGATTTCGCAATGCCTGCCATTTTCATTCAGTGTGTGACTTGTTGGGAGAACCAACAAACGAAATCCAGACCGAATGTTACTTCGTTTTATATTTTTCGGAGCTGAGAAAACGTCTCATGATGTTCGCGCACATTGCAGTACGGCCTCGAAGCATCCAGGAGCATATGCAGGGTAGGAGGAAGACGATGCCACCCAACACCAGCGTCTCAGAGCATCTCATTGGCTGCTGGCATGGACGCCCCAGGGGGCTTGTCGACGAACTTCCCTTTTCGACTTCCCCACGTCTCTCACCTGATCCGACCAAGGCTAGGGTTCTGGAGCCGCTCACTTAACTTTCCCTTTTGGGCGAACAGTCTACACGCTCTGTTCGTATCCTCGAAAGCTTCATCATCCCCGGACCAAGTTATTACCCCTTCTGGGGATGACTCTTGCCCCGGCCTGTGTTTAAAATGCAGTATCAGTACCGCTCATATCCCCTCAGACATGACGACCAGAAATCTTCCTCGTCCAACCCAACGATCACGATAATTGCAGAATCTCACTCTGCACTGTTCAGACCTATACCATGAGCTCCCATATCGATACCAAACAAGAACATGGCTCTCATTGCCATGAGCCAGAGGTCAGCCTTGCCCAAGGTATGTTTGGACTCTCAAGCCTTGATACTCAAGACGCGTCGTTTGTCGTCTTTCGGCGACTGCCTCACCTGCGATGTCTTCTTACTGACTTGCACAGTCGAAGCCCTTCGGCAAGGCACTTTCGGCACCACCGATCTATCGACGCTTGGCCTCGCGGAGGCCGCCGAACGAGACATTGGCCCTCTTGATATCATCTGCGTCGGGTGGAACATTTGCAACAGCTGGATCGGGTTGGCTGCAACTATAGCTTTGACGATTGCTCAAGGCGGTTCAGTCACCTTGATATACGGCGTCATTGTGTGCTTCGTCATGGTCGGCTGTAGTGGGCTGACTCTTGCCGAACTGGCTTCCGTGTACCCGACAGCGGGAGGCCAGTAAGTATCGCCTGGACCTGATCGATGCTCCGTTGCTGACCGCGCGCACAAGGTATCACTGGACTTCGATCTTGACCCCAGCCAAACCAGCACGCATCTTGGTACCAATCTGTTCATTCCAAAGATGATGCAATGTCGCTAACGACGTCCAGAGTTATGCTTGTGGCATTACCAATGTATATTCTTGGATTGCCACCTCTGCTGGAATCGCAATCATAGTAGCGCAAGTGGTAATCGGCATGGTCATAGTAAGTCCCTTCCTCTTGGGACAAGTGTCTCCTCTTGAGCAGATTGTCGCATCTAGTCCTTGCTCTGAATGATGCGCCTTGTTGACCATGATGACAATAGTTCACCCACCCTGATTATGTCCCTGCAACATGGCATTATTTCCTCGTATATCAGGCAGTCAACCTTGTCCTCTGCCTGCACAACATCTTCACCATGAAGCGAAGTATGTGGATCAACGATGTGTCGTGTAAGTGGAAAATCCCGAACATCCTTCTCTGATAATCGGTCTAACCTATCGTCATGGCGGCAGTTGCCGTGACCTTGACCGGCTTCTTCGCCATCATCGTGACGTGCTTAGCCCGGGCTCCCCACAAGCAGTCATCCGAACTGGTCTGGACAGATTTTGTCAATGAGAGTGGATGGCCCAACGGCGTCAGCTTCCTCACGGGTCTCGTCTCACCGAATTACATGTATGCTGGCATTGACGGAGCCATCCATCTGGCCGAGGAGTGCAAGAATCCGGCCAAAGTTGTTCCCAGAGCCATCGTCAGCACACTCACTATTGGGTTCATCACCAGCTTCGCCTTTGCCGTGAGCATGACATACTGCATCCAAGATTTCACCGCTGTGATTGGGACTGTAACCGGGTAAGAATTTGGTCGTTATCGGGGGGACCCCAATATCTCTGTATGCTGACCAAGTGTTAGTGTCCCGGTATATGAGATCTGGCACCAAGCTACTGGCTCGAAAACTGCAGCAAGCATCTTCATGGCCGTGGTCCTCCTTGCCGCTCTGGTCGCTCTCGCTGCTGTGCAACAAACGGCATCCCGCCTGACATGGTCGTTCGCCAGAGACAGCGCCCTGGTCGGCTCTCAATTCTTCGGCCAAATCCACCCTAGGCTTGGTGTTCCAGTATGGTCACTGGTGGCGAATGCCTTCGTGGTGCTCATCATCGGCTGCATCTACCTCGGATCCAGCACCGCGTTCAATGCCTTCATCGGCACGAGCCTTCTCTTGCAACAGATCACCTACGCCTTTCCCGCGGCGCTCTTGATGTACCGGAAGCGGAAAGCTCGCTACCTGCCGGTGAACCGACCGTTCAAGCTACCTGGGGCTTTTGGGTGGATTGCCAACTTTGCGACAGTGGCATTTGCCGTGGTTGTACTCATCTTCTACAACTTCCCCGTCGTGTTGCCCGTGATCGGTTCGACCATGAGTAAGTCCGCAAGTCCCCCTTCTCCTAGTGGACCACTGGCTGAATATGACTCTCTCAGACTACACCTCAGCGGTGATTGCAGCCATGGCGCTGTTTGCAGCTATCAATTGGTTCATCCATGCGAGAACCAAGTATCATGGACCGAGACTGGCAGAGTTCTAGTCAGGAGGAAGCCTTGTTCGATTCTTCAGCCCATCAAGCTGAAAAATGCTGCCGTCACCATCATTCGTTTAATAGTCCGTTGTATGTAGGGCCGAGCCTCGAGAACAATCATACTTTTACTTCAAGGCAGCCGTAGCTAAGTCGTATGGGCAGCCCCTAAAACACTTGTAGTTTAGTTAAGCCCGGCCTAGAAAAATAGGGACCTCGAGCCTACAACGGCGCCCGCCAAGGTTCACGTGACCCGTGAGCGTCGGTTCAATCGTGAACAGTCTCGAGACGAAAAAAAGGATTACTCTGTGCACCAGCTACTCATATTATTCTCCCATGATCACATCTCAGGTGCAGTGGAAAAGTTGCCTTGGTATACACGGTGGAAGGTCTATACTGGCTTAATGCTGAGCTCCTGGATTCAAGGCATTCAATCTCTAGGTCACCATGAAGGCAGTACTGCAACGTGTACTTTCAAGCTCCGTCACCGTCAATGATCAGGTTGTCTCAGCCATCGGCAAGGGCGTCCTGGTCCTGGCTGCCATTGGGCCCCATGACTCCAAGAAAGATGTAGAGTCGATGGCTGCCAAAGTCCTCAAAATGAAGCTGTGGCCGGATGAAAGCGGCGCCAGCTGGAAGAACAGTGTTCAGGACATCGAAGGGGAGATCCTCTGTGTGTCTCAGTTCACCCTGTTCGCTTCGACCAAGAAAGGCAACAAACCGGACTTCCATGGTGCGGCCAAGGGAGAGATGGCGAAGGAACTGTACGACTATTTTGTCTCCCGAGTTCGAGACCAGTACCGAGCCGAAAGAGTCAAGGATGGTGTTTTCCAAGCCATGATGCAAGTCAGTCTCGTCAATGACGGTCCAGTCACGCTTGAAATCGATACAAATCCAGTAAAGAAGGAGTCCGCAGCGAGCACCAAAGAACCGACGCCGATATCAACGCCTGCCTCAGAACCCGCCAATTGATTTTATAGCTCTGTTCATCCGTCCACAGAAGCGAGTCAGAACAAGTCGAGACCCTCAACAAGGCCTTCTCAACACTCCGATCTTGGAGAGGAGTATCCCCTCGACGTTTTGTATCGTGTCAGACTCGTGGTCTAGCTGGTTTTCGAGTCTCAGACGAATGGTTCCACTGCTTACCAAGCCCTTTGTGATGTCCACCGAGGAGAAGCCCGCCCACGCCCAGAGCTATCATATCCTTTGGGCCACCGACGTACTCGTACAGCAACCATTAGACGTATCGACTACGTAACACTGGAGTCCAGTTTTCGCCCAGCGACGGCGGGGGGTCACAAATCCGTTCGTCCAGCTTTGCATAGTTGCCATTCCTGGCCTAAAGCTCAACGGCGATGTGCACCATCATTGGCCCTGGGACGAGGAGTTCTTATCAAAGGCCCGGGGCCGAGAGAGACGTCAAATCAGTGACAAGGATTCCCGGACAAGTGCCTATCGCTACCCATGAGGGGTAAAACACGATCGTCCAAAAGCCCCGCAGACAAAGTAAACAATTTATTCGATCTGATGTGCACACCGAAGAGCTGTGAAGTACGAGGTCGCCTTCCTACCTGTACAGCTACACCAGAACTTCACTGATCCTTAAATTGCGGCTGATAGCTTGCTGTCGTTTGCACAAAGCTGACCTGTGAGCTGGATCAGTCATGCCTGGGAAGATCAGAACCGCCCTGAAAGTCGATCTCGACAAGCCAGCCAAGGACCAACCGTATTTGCATGTGAGCAAAAGAAGAGTAACAAGAATGGTTGTGTGATCTTTGCTGACAAAAACATCCAGAACAGATGGCATCCTGATGGTATGGCGCACGCAGACCTTCGGTGCAAGGTCTCCGCTGATAACATGCCTTTCCAGTTCCCTTTTGTGGTACGATCAAGAACGGAGAGACGGTCAAGATTGAATGTCTGGACTGGACAGGCGGACAGATCAAAGACAACGACAGTGCCGACGATGTCAAGAATGTCGACCTGACTCAGATCCACTACCTCTCTGGCCCGTTCGAGATTGAAACCGCCGAGCCGGGAGACGTTCTTCTTGTCGAAATCCAAGACGTGCAGCCCTTCCAGGACCACCCCTGGGGATTTACTGGAGTCTTCCACAAGGACAACGGAGGCGGGTTCTTGGACGAGATCTACCCAGAGGCGTAAGTCCACCATGCAACGTGGCTCCGTCCAGTCTGCCCTTGACCCATGCACGCACGCTGACCCCCTCTCTCTAAACAGTGCCAAAGCCATTTGGGATTTCGAAGGTATATTCTGCTCGTCCCGCCACATCCCTGGCGTCCGTTTCGCCGGCCTCATCCACCCGGGCATTCTGGGTTGTGCGCCGTCCCCTGAGATCCTCGCCGAATGGAACAAGCGCGAAGCTGAACTCATCTCGACGACGTCCCTGTCGCGAATCGTCGCTCAGCCACCCCAACCAACCAACGTCCACGCCGGATCCGCGGACGAAGCCACCAAAGAGCGTGTCGGCAAGGAAGGAGCCAGGACGATCCCCGGTCGTCCTGAGCACGGCGGGAACTGCGACATCAAGAACCTCTCTCGTGGCAGTAAAGTCTATTTGCCCGTTCATGTCAAGGGGGCGAAATTTTCCGTTGGAGACTTGCATTTTTCTCGTACGTTTTACTCTTTGTTGTTGGTCTTTTCTTTTGGGCGCATTTTACACAACGCCACCGGATGTCTTGATATCCCCCTGGATCATGTGTTCATGCGTTTATGTGTTGATGTGTCTACATGCTGACGTGTTGGGATTGTTTCAGAGGGAGACGGAGAAATCTCCTTTTGTGGCGCCATCGAAATCGCCGGCGAAATCACCATCAAGTTCCAAGTCATCAAGGACGGCCAGAAGAAACTCGGCATGGTCGGAGGCAAGTCCCCAATTTACATCCCCGGGCCCGTGCAGCCTCAATTCAGCCCAGGTAGGATGATCTACTTTGAAGGGTTCAGCGTCGACGAAAACGGCAAACAACACTACATGGACGCCACCGTGGCCTACCGTCAATCCTGTCTGCGGGTCATCGAGTACCTCCGAAGGTTCGGGTACAGTGACTACCAGGTCTATTTGATGTTGAGTTGTATCCCCATCGAAGGTCACGTCGCCGGGATTGTGGACGTAAGTTACATACTCCCGTTGAACGAGATGTCGACTGTCGAAAGAAGAAGAAGAAGAAGAAGAAGAAGAAGAAGAAGAAGAGAATTTGCATTGCAAGGGCAGATTTAGCTAACTTCTGTTTTAACAGATTCCAAACGCTTGTACCACCATCGGTCTACCAATGGACATTTTCTCTTTCGACATTTCACCATCCGCCGAGGTGAAAAAGTTGGATCTAGGAGCTTGCGCCATGGCGAGTAAGTAAAGCCGAGTCGAGGACTATGATGTGCAACCGAAGCAGTGTAATTGCAAGTGAAGACAAACAAAAGGTCTCGTCGGATGTCAAATTGTAAAATTGTGCCACAAGGGCACATTATGGTCGGGATACGACCCTATCATGTATGCTTTGGTATTGCCCCATTTTATCTATCTTGTATGGTTCAGTGGGCCCTTTCTTCGATTTAGGGAGTATGACCTGAACATGAATGATCGAAATTACCCTTCCTTGAATGAGGGAGTACAATCTCAAAGTAGCCCAGAATGAAGTCTATCATTCCAAACCTTGGGAGACCGTGCTGCCTACTCCTGTACAGTAGGTTCATCCTCTCAGGACACTCAAACCGTACACCACACCAGCTTTCGAGCCCAAGGAAGTCAACCCCCAAACGTTCGTCAGATTTGGCGTAGGGTGTAAAAACAAACCATCATTGATCTGCCACGCCGTCGCGATCACTGCTCCAGCCCATGCAACGACAATGTACGACTCGAGTAGACGGACGTACCCCAGTGCGAAACGGTCCGCAAGTAGGACTTTGAGACAAGTGCGATTGTAAACCGAAATATCAGAGGCGGAACTGGTGGCCCGAATGAACACATCAAGACCTTGTGATGAGGCACGTTCTTCGCCTGGTGGTAGTGCTGCAGACAACGACCGAGAAGAGAACGTGATGAGATTTTGTAAAACTTCCCCAACCACAAAGAAAAAGCTGCATCCCGTCCGGAGGTGTCTGTTTACACGAGCGAGCCAATTCTCAGGCACTGATAGGGCAGGAGAAGGAGAAGAAGAAGAAGAAGAAGAAGAGGGACGGTGCCGTTTGTCCATGTCTGCGAGTATTTGACGAAAACTGTTGATGTCTGATGCGTAAACCATGGCCTGTCCTTGTTGAGGATTGAAACAAAATCTCTCGAATAATTGTTCAAGAGTAAGATCCGATCCACGAACCATTTCGGTATAGAATGCTGGAGTTACAACTTTGACCTCGATGTCTTTTGACTCTGACACACGAGCGTTTCTAGAAATGTCGCGCTCGGTGAGGAGGTGGACCGGTTTCCCTCGCCCTTTCCCAGCGGCGGGGATATACGTGATCGTCTGACCCGACTTCAATGCCACCCGTTCCAGTAGACGACGAAAGAAGGGTTCGAGGATCGTTTCTTCGGCCGTCTCGTTGCGGCCGATGCCAGTTTGCAAAACCTCGGGTCTATAAAAGACTTGTAACTTCTTCTTCGCCCACAATGTCCATGCTTCTCGCAGGATGCGTGGGTTCGTCATGAACCCAACCCACCACCATCTTGCGACAAAACCAAGATTTTGCAAACGGGACGTTTGTATCGGATCGAGCCCCGGGGAGGTTGAAAAGACTCGGGCCACAATCTTGGGTTTACCCTCCCCGGAATTGAGGACTATAGTATTATCGATTTCGACGACACCGGTGTTCCCTGTACCAGCAGGTGTAGTAGTTGTAGTGTCGAAAGGATCGGTACATGTCAAGATATACGAGCCATCTCGGTCATTGAAAGGAGAAACATGAAAATCCTTTACCCAATGATTTGTGAACTTGGGGTTTGACGACGTAGTACCTTCGTCGCCGTCGCTGTTGCGTGGCAGGTAATACATCCTCCTCTCGTCGAACGTGTTGTTGACTTCCAGGATCATTCCTCCCAGTCGGCCGTGGGCGTCGTACAGGTACCAAAAGGACACTGGGTTGAATGAGAACCCCAAGAATCTGGGCGCCGTGACGAGATACGCAAAAGGATATCGTTCCGGTTGAACGTCTTGACTTGCTAAGAATTCGTCGAGTTTCCCACGGAGACCGCCAACATACGGTCCTCGTTGTAGGTAATCGTCTGCATGAATTGAGAACCACGGGACTCCATCACCATTGTTGGACCGAGGAGGACCTAAAGAAAGTACGCCACCGGCGGATAGTGGTCGACCTCCACACCCGACAGGTATACCGACGAGTAAATAAGAATAAGAAAACGAGTGTTTTGTTGGAAACAGTCGAGTGTGGGTTGTACTGCTTTCGAATATCCTGGCCGCAAGACGACTGGCCTTTTCACAAGACCGTCCGGCACCAAGGGCATCGTCCGTGTTTTTGATTGACGTCGAGGAGGAACGACTGGAAATAGTCCACCACAAACCCGACAGAAATATCGCACCCAGGCCAGCTGGGTAGACATAAGTTTCTGAGACGGGTAGGTTGCATAACTTGGACCACAGATACTTTGATTTGAGGATGGCCAACGAAAGGGATATCGCCTTCAGATTCCGCGATATGTGTTTGAGTGATGTGCGGTGGCGATCCCTGATATCAGGCTCGTTCAGTCCAGCCATCTGCGAGGCGATGCTCCTCCACCAGGGCCCAAAGCCTGGCCTCCTTGTACTTTGAATTCTAGATTCCACGCTCCCCGGATGTGTGCCATATCTTTTTACCGTCTCATCTGGTGTTTTGAGCAATGAATTGACTCGGGGAGATTTTATTCAGGTTTAGTGGAATGCCTGAAAGACGGGCCCACCATGCGTGATTGTTCCTTGACTCAAAGTAACCTCATGAAATTAAGTAGACATGCTTTGGAACCAAAAATTAACATAGTAGAGGTATGATGCTTTTCATCAGGTACCTGGACATCATGAGGTGCACGAGTACAGTACGAGTGCTTAAAAGAATCTAATCACTAGCATGTGCTTTTAGTCCAAAGTGTTGACGTCAACACTCTACCGAGTCGAATATCTTGTCTGAAAACAACTCTTTGGTATATCAAGATCGTCAGATAGATTCTACCTAGACATCTAGTCGAACATTGTCATAATAGGACAGGGGATTTTAGATACAATCAGCCCATGTTTGGGCGGACAAACGGAACGAGAGTCGTGGCACGTTATCCGGGTTCAATGAGCTCCCAGTAAGCGCCGACGGTTGTGTCTTGCAGTTCCTCAAAATCAGATCGAAGGGGCCATTTTGTCGCCCGACCTTTCAAGCGGACTCGGGCACCAGGGCTAATGTTTGTAACGTCCAGCCTGTGTTCCAGGCCAGGTTTCTGTTGTTGTTCCGGAAAAAGCCATCGGTTCCCGGTCGTGTCCGTGACAAGTGAAAATCGCCCACTGCCATCGACTCTTGCTTGGGATACTGTGATGGTCATCTCTGGGACTGCCGCCGAGATCGAGACCGAGTCCTGAGCAGCAATCCCAAGCACCCACCGTCTCACTAGTTCTGCCATCCCACCAGGAATGTACTCTCGTTTTCCTTTTCTCTTGGAAGGAGAAAACACATCCGGGAGAAGAGAGCCGCTAGCTAGGTGTGCTGAGTGACCTCCGTCAGATTCTACCTTGAATGCATTCTTGGCCAGAGTTGGTGGCTCAATACATTTTGGGACAGAAGGCCGGAAGCGCGTCGTTTTCAACGTTTCCACATGGGGCGTTTCGATCATGATATCCTCGAAGTCTTCATCGTCCGAGTGCGAAGCCTGAGAAGATTGCCCTCTCAAGCCCTGGTCATCAATTTCAGATCCAGGAGAGGACGAAATCGTGATTGGCTCAATCGGCCGTTGAGCGGGGTGACTCGTCTTCCGCTTCTTCGCAGGAGGTGTAACTATCTTCTTTCGATAGAGTAGTGGTGACTGAATTGGGAGAGTATCCTCATCCTCATCGACCACGTCTTTTCTTTGAGTATGGCCAAACCTCCTGGAGACAATCGGTGATTCTGTCTCATCCTCGAAACTGGTGTCTATCTCATCTTTGCGCGCAGGGGCCGTTTGGAACCGCGGGATCGCACCACGGGAGGGTGTGGAGGATGTGGGTTGGGTGGTCGAGCGTGAGCTTTGAAAGATATTCTTCCGCGCCGACGGATGGCTAATCGACTTGGAAGCAGAGGCTGTGGATGGAGGGAGGAAACGTTTGGAGGAGGGCGCGGGAGTCTGTCAAATCATTAGAATATCTTTAAAACTTACCGCGAGTCAAGTATACACTATGATATTCTGGCATGTCACCGGCGAGGGACTACCTTATGCAAGCTTGCATCGTTGGATTGCAGCTGATACTTGTTGGCTAAGAATGTACCAATGGAAGACAGACACAGATGTCCGCAGTCGCGCATTGGAACGAAAGAAGTCGAAGTCGTGTTCACAATTACATCACCTCACAGCCTTGCAAAATCCACAGCCTCGTCGCAACCATCCACCATAGCATTTAGACCAAAGGAGTACCTAGAAAGAGGATGTCACAGATGCAGAGAGGTGTGTTTTCCAGAGGCAGAACATCAGTGAGTGACAGTCCGTACCATATATTGAGGCTGGTCAATTCATTGGTCCTGAACCCATGGACGCCTTGCCTTGCTGCATGACCTCGTATTCGCAGTCGTGCAGTCCGGTGGCAGGCCTTATATAAACCCCTCTGCCTCAGCATGCGGTCATGCTACACCGCTTGCTCTCTCTTGGGAATTACCATCATACAGTGTACTCGCACCATCCAACTTGGCTTCACTCTTCCAGAGGAGAAACAAGAGTCGGGCGTCGCTCCATTCAAACCATCATCTCTACCAATTGAATATCAACATCAGGTTTTGAAAGTCACAATGGACACTGTCATCCCTTCCACAAACACTCTCCCACCGCTTCATCACCTGATCGCTTACGCCATAGCTTTGATGCTTATCGGCGTCTTCATCGGTTGCCTGGTATGCCCGCACAAGATCGCCGCCGCAGCCTGTTTCCCAGAACCCGCAGACCAGCCAATGCACGTCTTCTTCTATCTATTTGCTGTGAGGGAGTTGTGTTTGGGCCTTGCGTTGTTGGTGTTTTTGAGCTACGAATACTGGAAGTCTGCGACAATCTTGTTGGCAATTGTCGGTATCAATGGAATCTCGGACTTTCTCATTTCGGGGTTTCATGGCAAAGAAGACTGGCGGACTTCGTTCTACAAACACGGCATTCCGACACTAATCGGGTATTACGGTGTGTTGAGGTTGTGGCAGGACAATTGGTGAGTGTCCTGTGTTCAGGGATTGGGAAGTGATACACTTGCCTCTGATTCATGCGTCGACTGGGGTGTTCGGGAGATGTTTTACGACGAGTTGATCATGTTCGCGTTCTTTCAATCTGGAAAGAAAATTTGTTTTGTTCTGTCATACTGGAAATTGAGAAGAAGTGAAGTACTGCCATCGAAATTGAATTGGAATCCGGATGAAAAACTAAATGGTGCTTGTCTCCTCCATATCTATACTCGGTATATCATTACAGTTTGTCTATTTATATTCCATGGCATTGTGGAATGGGTGGCACCAAAAGTGGTCAATGCAAGCCTACTGAGTCTAGGCGTCGGACTGTTGGATCCTTAGGGAATCGCCGTTATCTAGCTCATTCTTGACTTGGACAGTCTGTCTCTTTAGGCCGCCTTGACAGTCTATCACATCATCTAGAAACCCTTGTACCGAGGACCAAAGTGGATTTCATACACGTCACAAAACAACACAACCACCGACTTTTCTTTTTCCACCAGAACTTCCAGAGATATGCATCAGCATAAGCAGCTCAATCACTTTTATCTCAATGGCAATCATCACCCAATGAATCGCCCGCCAAGGCAACCTCCTTGTACCGAAGCAGGCAAAGCTAAGCGACCAAGGGGGACCATCTACTGCAACCTTTCGTTCATGGTCCAGTTGAAATCATTAGCCTCATCAGCCCACGAGCCTCACCATCTTAAATACCCGCACTATGACGGATGGTACCAAGGCCGCACCTTGGATCGACCAGGTTACGATAAACTTAGGTTGCTTGAAGGTCAAAGTGGCACAGGCCCTTCCCGCCTCCACCTACGCCAACACCACAGAGCGATGGTGCCATATCTCGCCTATTGGCGGGGCCGCAGAAGGGGAGGATCTGTGTGCAAGGGAGCCTTGGGCAGGTATTAATACTGTACGGACCCATTGAAAGCTGCTTATCGTGAAATCATGCTTTCTTCTTACTTCGGTCGCTTTTCACACTTCGTCCAGTGTTTGTTTTGAGTCTGTGTTTTTCTATTGCGTAGCAGAAAACTCCCAAAAATGGCCGAAGACTCAAAAGTTGTGGTCGAGGATTCGCCTACAAATGACTATCGCAATAGGCTGGGGAGTGAAGTCGCCTTGGGGATTGACGACTTGAGCGCCATTCCCAAAGGTACCATCGATCCAGTGTACGAGGCGAAAGCCAGAGTACTCAATCGAGCGATACAAGACATTGGAATGGGATGGTATCAGTAAGTGTTTTCGGTCCGCGTTGTCGACGCCGCCCGATCTTCTCAGCCTTGTGCCAGCCGGTAGTGTAGCAGTGTTGGTTTCTCCTCCTTCTTAGCATGACCATTCCTCGTTACTTGTATCAACGTTGCCAGACATACAACTAACACACCTTTGTAGATGGCAGTTGTTCATCGTCGTTGGCTTTGGCTGGGCCAGCGACAATCTATGGCCCATCGTCACGTCTCTCATCTTCACCCCGATCACGAACGAGTTTGGTCCAAGTAGACCGCCTCTGTTGACCCTGGCGCAGAACATTGGTCTCTTGGCCGGCGCCATGTTCTGGGGGTTTGGATGCGACATCTTCGGCCGTCGCTGGGGGTTCAACCTCACCCTCGGCATCACGAGCGTGTTTGGCCTCATCGCGGCCAGCTCGCCCAACTTTGCGGCCATAGGGTGCTTCGACGCCCTGTGGTCCTTTGGCGTGGGTGGGAATCTGCCCGTCGACTCTGCCATCTTTCTCGAATTCCTCCCCGGATCCCACCAATACCTTCTCACTGTCTTGTCGATAGACTGGGCTCTGGCGCAGCTCCTGGCGACACTGGTCGCGTGGCCGATCTTGGGCAACCTGACCTGCCAGGAGGATGAAGTGTGTACGCGGTCCAAGAACATGGGCTGGCGTTATTTCGTGATAGCCATGGGCGGTCTGGCCATGGTAATGTTTTTTATTCGGTTTGTCCTGTTTACGATTTACGAGTCTCCTGTAAGTTCTTTTTCCTGCCCATCCCACGCCCTTGCCCACCTGAAGCGTAAAGTGCAAACCACAACATGTACAAGACCGAGTTCGATCTGACATATCTTCCCAACCTTTAACCCAGAAATACCACATGGGCAAAGGCAACGACGAAGAAGCTGTACGCATCGTGCACGAAGTCGCCCGACGCAACGGCAAAACCTCCCCCTTGACCGTCGACGACCTCAAGGCGTGCGAGGTCTTGGGGGACGGGCAGGCTCAACAGACCACGGCCGCCGCGGCCATCAAGCGTAACCTCGAAAAGTTCAACCTGGCCCACGTGCGGTCGCTGTTCGCGACCAAGAAGCTTGCTTTCTCGACCGGCATGATCATGGCCATCTGGGGCTTCATCGGGTTGGGTTACCCTCTGTACAATGCGTTTCTGCCTTACCTGCAGGCCATCAAGGGGGCCGAGTTCGGCGACAGTTCGACCTACATCACCTACCGCAACCAGGTCATCATCGCGGTGCTGGGCGTCCCGGGTGCGCTCCTGGGAGGGGTCATGGTCGAGATCCGCGGGTTCGGACGTAGAGGCACCCTGGCCCTCGCCACGGTCGCGACGGGCGTGTTCCTGTACTGCAGCACGACCGCCACCACTTCCGACGCCCTGCTCGGTTGGAACTGCGCCTTCAACTTTTGCAGCAACGTCATGTACGCCGTCCTTTACGCCTACACCCCCGAGGTCTTCCCAACGAAAGATCGCGGGTCCGGGAACGCCCTCTGCGCCACGGCGAACCGAGTTTTTGGCATCATGGCCCCCATCATCGCCATGTTTGCCAACCTCAAGACCACCGCGCCCGTGTACACGAGTGGCGCTCTCTTTATCGCCGCCGGGTTGATGGTCATACTTTTGCCCTACGAGTCTCAAGGGAAAGCTAGTTTGTGAAATGCTGATGGCGTGTATGTGACTGTGTCAATACGTGTGAAAGATGTGAACACATCAAGGAAGTCGAGAGAGAGAGAGAGAGAGAGCGGCCAGCGATGCTGTGGCACACTCCTGTCTACTTATTTCTTGCATACATAACGACGATGATAGAAATCCGTCTACTTATGTAAGGACATCCTTGGAAAAAACCACAGATAGCAACGGAAGCACATCCGCATGACATGGCATATTTTTACACGGGTCCTGAGAAGTATTCAGAAGTTTATGAGGGAAAAAGAAAGTCTCCGTAGGGATGAAGCGATCACATTATTTGCCTTTTAGCACGCTCAACTCACGTAACTACATGACCGACTATGAAATATGGAGAAGAGAGAAAATCACCAATCTGTATCACTGGGTATGATTAGGTCACAATCTCTATCACGGATTTTCTGTCTCATCTCGTTTCAGTTCCATTCTGATATGCGTCGAGGTTGATTATACTACCCAAAAAGAAATCTAGGTAGTCGACCACCTCCTTCTACAACTCATCATCTCCAATGAGTGTTTTTCTCTCCTCGAGAGCCATAAGTCTCGTTCAGATATGCATCCAATCCCGACTGGAATGTTCGTCTTCGCGATTCGGACGTGGATGGCGTCTCTGTACGCTCTCCGTATCGTCTCCGGCTAGTCTCGCGATGAAGTGTGGTAGTATCAGTTGTGTCGTCTTCGAAGTCGGGATCGATTCCGGCCTCATCCAGGTCATGATAGTACGAGCGCTGACTTTGTCCTCCCTCGTCAGCAAACATTTTCACTTGTGAGTGCGCCTGCTGCTGCTGAGGCGGCGGTGGTGGCGCACTTCGCGTCAAATTCGAATATACATCAGGACTATTGGTTGAATCTGCAAACACCCCCTGGACTCCAGCGAAAATACATCGATTGAAATACTGATCCCCCTTGTAATTTCTGTCGCCGATCCCACCTAGTCTCATGGGCCGGAGGACCCTGGCGGCAGCCGAACAGCGCGCACAATATTTGTATGCAAACCCAAACACGGGCTTGCTTGGGCCCGGCAGCGGGTGTAGAACAGAGACGGTCTGGAAGAAGCATGGACACGTGTGCCAGCTGGTGCGCTTGTATAATTTCGCCGTCTTGAGGGCCAAGGGTTTCGACTGTGGCTGATCCGGATCCGAAGAGTTCTTGTATGGGTTTCTGGAGAGGTATGAGAAGAGAATCTTTGCGTCCGGGCAGTCATTGGGCTGCGTTTGGGCTTGTCCTGTCGCTATCGAGTGCAGGACGAAAGGACATAGAGGGACAAACAGATTACACATGACTCGGTGTTGATGGGTTGGAAGGCTGTGTTGATGTGTATATGTTATGGAAGGTCTTTGGAAATTGTATGATGTTGTGTGGTTCTTTCTCCAAGTAAGAATTGGGAAGTGCACGAACAGTCAATTACGTGCGTGCTTTGGATGGGATTTGGGATTGGGAATGGGGATGTGGGATTTTCTTTACTTTTCCTTCATCTTCTGAAATCTCTCCCTCGATATAGTCAGGCAGACATGCGACGAAGGGCCAGAGATGATGGCGTAAAGGCTCAGCACGCGGACAACCGGTGACTGTGTGATGGCAGAATTTCATTGGCCAAAATCACCATGGCAGGCAAGGCGAATGGTTGCCTTACTCTGCACCATTTGTCTCAATGGCAGCCATCATATTGGACAGCAGAAGAGGATGGACGGAAATGTTGTGGTAAGATGAAACAATCAAATCCATGGGTCGACTGGGCTCAATGGCGCAAAACTCACCAGACCATCGGCTAAGCACAGGACCATGGTCATTTGTGTGTTGAAAGGGCATGAGATGCAGGAGAACGTGTCATGCATCAGCCGTGTGCTGTTTTCCTGGCTAATGATGATGGGACACGGTGGCACAGAAACACGGTGTGTTCAGTTTAGTACTGCCAAAAAGACGCAATGGTCCAAAGTGCCCAGTGAGATGGTGCTTTGGGTGTTTGGTTGAAGATGGATGGCGTTGAAGATTGTACTCCGTATATATCTTCTTTATTTTAGTGACTGCGTACCTCGTATTCGTACAGCAAAGAACAGAAGGTCCCGCGAGAGACTTTTGGGCTCCTGCCGAATTGATGCGAATTGACCCGCTCACGACAGTCGACGTCTACCTAAGCCTCTATCGATCGAGTTCTCGTATCATTCCTACAGTAGGAAAATCAGAGTCATGAGGTAGGTCATCACTCCATCTGATTACTCGATACTCCAGATGGAGCACTTTGTCAAGATACTTCCATGTCATCCGGAATCCCTCTGCATTGGAAAGTCAGTCTACAGAGTACATCGAGTACCTCGCTCAACTCGAGATCCTACACGGCAATCGGCAAGCAATGTCTACCCAACCAAGTGTCCATCCTTTCGCTTCTGGATATCGTGGCATTCTCGCATGGCTGCATTCTGTATCTTCGGTTAGATTGCGGACATAGTCTGCTTCGACTCGTACCAATGACACCCTTTGACAATCCTCTGGCGGCATCGTTACGAGTACAGCACACCCATTTCTATCAGCAGGCGTTGGGTGGTATCCGAGCTCCCCCGCCACGCGTACCAGCACTAGAGAGAAAGCTTTTAGCTATGGCGGCTACTACAAGGCTTATCTCCCCGCCTTCAACAGGCCCCAGTCTCGCTCCTCCAACCACTGCTCTCCAGGCCATGCTCAATCTAGAAGCTGAACAGACGTCGACCAATCTCTTCCACGTACTCGAGCGGTTGCTCCCCTCAATCCTGGCCCCGATCGACTTGCATCCGCCCTAATGCCAGGGCTAAGCATGTATCTATAATCGCAATGCGACCTTGCAGAGCTGTTTATCTCTCGGAGCTCGTCCAGAAAGGCAGTTCATCTACATTGCTAGCTCAAAATATGACGCTCATGATGCTGGTGTGCGTTCAAGTACCCGTGCTCGGCAGAATCAAGGCAATGGACCTGGCAGGGTTACAGACGATGCAAGAAATCACATATATCTAGCTTGGTAGCATCGAAGTGATCTGAACTTCGGAGCTACCTTGACTACCCTTCTGTCCCTCGTTTTTCAGAAACCTGCTGTACTTGTGGTATCGTGGACCGGAATCATGACATTCTTCAATTCCCCCACTATGCTCACAACTGCATTGTCCTTGTGGGCATGCTTCTCTCAACTCGCTACTGCTGGGCCCATTGTCCGCCGCTCTGACCTTGCTGTCAAAGACTTCCATCCAGCACCAAAAACATGGTCAAACCTCGGACCTGCTCCCGAAGATCACTTGATCCACCTGAAGATTGGCTTGTCACAAAGCCGATTCAGCGAGCTTGAGCGCCATCTCCACGAAAGTACGCCTCTGAAATGACCGCGTAGTGAACAAGGAATGTTCTAACTTGGCTCACAGTTTCCGACCCGTACCACGTTCGTTACGGACAGCATCTGTCAGCTGAAGAGGTTCACGAGCTCATCAAGCCATCTGAAATCACTTTTACTGCCGTTCATGAGTGGTTGGAAGAGTATGGCGTGGATTTCGAGCAGTTGAAGTACAGCCCTGCGAAGGACTGGATTTCTGTCACACTCCCGGTAGACGCGGTTAGCACCCTCCTCGATACCAAGTACTCCGTCTACGAGCATCTTGATGGATCGACCATGGTCCGTACCGAGGGCTATTCGCTCCCTCTCCACCTCCACAAACATATCAGCACGATTCAGCCGACCAACTCATGGGCGCGACTAGGAGGAGGCAAGGACAGGAACAACGAGCTCCGCAAGCGTAGCCCTGATCTGACGAAACGCACATCTCATGCCCTCGTTGCCGCTGAATGGGGTCCTCCTCCGGCCCCAATCTCTCCTCCAGACAATGCCACCGTTCAGGCCGTATGCAACTTCACCGCGGTGACTCCGAACTGCCTGAGAACGTTATATGGTACCCTTGATTATTCGCCCAAGGCTGCAGGCGAGAACAAGATGGGCCATACCTGCTACTATGGTGAATCTTCTAATCGATCCGACGTCAGCATCTTCTTGTCCAAATACCGTCCGGAAGCGCAGTCATACGCGTATGAATTCCCGGAGATCTCAATTGCGAACGGTGCTGTCGACAATGGTACCAACATTGCCTCTCATGTACCTGCTGTCGACAGAGAAGCAAACTTGGATTCCGAGGTAAGAGACAGCGAGGGTAGCCTCAGTTTATTATTTCACATAACTCACATATCAACTAGTACATGATTGGCATGGGTTATCCCACTCCGCTCACGACTTACAATGTTGGTGGACTGCAGCCAGGTTTCATGCCCGATACCAACACCCCCACCGACAACAACGAGCCATACCTGACGTGGACAACATACATGTTGGGCTTACCTGACTCCGAGATTCCACAAGTCATTTCCACATCCTACGGCGACGACGAGCAGACTGTCAGCGAGTCCTATGCTAAAACAGTGTGCAACGAATTTGCCCAACTGGGCGCTCGTGGAGTCACCTTGTTCGTCTCCAGTGGTGACTTTGGCGTGGGTACCGACGGGACATGCTACAGCAACGTTGACAACACCACTGCCATGTTCATACCCGCGTTTCCATCATCCTGCCCCTATGTGACCTCCGTCGGGGCCACCCGAAACTACCCTGAAGTCGCAGCCGACAGGCTTTTGAGCTCAGGATTGACCTTCACAAGCGGCGCCGGGTTCAGTAACTACTTTGCTCAGCCTGAATACCAGGCATCGGCTGTCAACAGCTACGTTAGCAGCCTGGGTGGTCTGCACGACGGTTTATACAACAAAGCAGGTAAGATTGTATTGTGTTGTTTCCCTCTGTGTTCTTGTTAATACTGATCGCTTTCGTTTCAGGACGTGCATATCCGGATATCTCATGTATGGGACAAGTCTTCCCTACAATCTGGAACGGCTCGACTCTTGGTCTTGTCGGAACATCTGGATCTTCGCCTATCTGCGCATCCATCTTCAGTCTTTTGAATGACGCGTTGATCTCAGAGGGAAAACCCGTCATGGGCTGGATCAACCCTTGGTTGTATAGCAAAGGGTACGAATTATTCACCGACGTCACGGAGGGCGCGTCTTCCGGCTGCAACACAACTGGTTTCCCTGCCACAACAGGATGGGATGCTGTCACTGGGTTCGGAACACCTTATTTCCCCAAGCTCCTTGAAAATTGTGGTGCCAAGAAGGAATGAGTGTTGATAATCGTGTAGTATGAGGGGATTTGTACATACATAAGAACGAGGATGAGAAGGTATGATGGTACGTTTAATGAGATTGAGGCGAGAGCATAAGTAGAATCGTGATTAAGCATCAAATACCGTACATCTCAAGTGATGGTGAGAACAAGTCTACAGTCATGATTCATGCAATACAAACTTATCAAGTTTCACTTAACACTTGGGTGCGTGATGAAGTTCTTCCCGTACTCGTCCTCACAGCCAACGCCGATGTCACCCTGAAGCATTTACTTCATCTAAGCAATACTGGCTATCAGTCATTCATTGGCACCTCATTGTCGCACCTGCAGTGCAATAAGGAGGCAATCTTTACCTGATGAAGGCTCATGCACACCACACTTCGGTGCTCGCCGAGGGAGCACCAGGGTCCCGGTGATAACCGCAAAGTGTGGGGGTGGACACAAGGTTGCATTCAATGTGTACAGTGAAAGTACTTCGTGCACATACGAACAAGAAGAAAAATGAGAGCGTGGAACTCAAAGAGCAGCGACACTGACGTAGAATTGACTTTGATGATACGTACCATCTTCCTCACCATGATCCATCCTTGACCACGAGATCCTGCTCCGAAACCCAGCGGTCGAAGATACAGAGATTGAATACAGTACAGTATATACTCCGCATATGCGCCCTTCCTCCTCCACGACAAACCACAAAAACCATGCCCATCAAACACGCGACACCCGTCACCGTCTCCCTCTCCGACCTCCAATCCAACACCGTCCCTTCGTCGACACTCACGTCCGCTTTTGGGCCCGACTCACTCGGGATCTTGGTCGTCAAGGACCTTCCCTCTTCGTTTACTCGTCTGCGCAGCCGAGTGCTGTCCAACTCTTCGCGACTCGCGCACTTGCCAGCATCGACGCTCTCGACTCTCACGAAACCCAGCGCAAAGTACCTGGTTGGATGGTCCCACGGGGTCGAAACGTTGAGGCCTGGAGTCATCGATACGGCAAAAGGAAGTTACTACATCAACTGCGCCTTTTACAAAAACCCTACGCTCCAGGGCGCCGACGGGAACAAATTCCCGGGCTTTGAAGAGTACACGGCACCCAACGTGTGGCCGGAAGACCGTGACGTTCCGGGATTCCAGCGAGACGCAGAGTCTTTGATATCTTTGATCATCGACACGGCCGTTCTGGTGGCGCGAGCTTGCGACCGGTTCGCTCAGGCCGAGATACAGGACTACATACCGGGGTATTTAGAACGAGTGGTCCAAGGGAGTACAACGACAAAAGCGAGATTGTTACATTATTTTCCCATTTCGGCAGAGTCGACACAATCTAATGGTGATGATAACGGCACGAACGGCACAGAAAAAGTCGGTGACAAGACAGAGGGAGGCGAGGATGGACTAGACGAAGGAGATGAAATCGACGACTCATGGTGTACCACACACCTCGATCACGGTTGTCTAACGGGTTTGACGAGTGCCATGTTTATCGACGAGTCAACCACGTCCTCCACCTCCACCTTGAAACCGACGTCAACACTAGAAGAAGAAGAAGAAGTAAGACTGGACGAACTCCCATCGTCACCCGACCCGAAATCTGGTTTATATATCCTATCCCGTACGGGGGAGACTTACAAGGTCTCGATCCCTCGTGATTGTCTGGCTTTTCAGACCGGCGAGGCCCTCGAACTCATCACCCAAGGTAAATTCAAGGCCGTCCCTCACTTTGTCAAGGGGGTCGACCCGAAGAATTGCGACTCCAGGAGCAAAATCGCGAGGAACACACTCGCCGTCTTCACACAACCCAACTTGGATGAATTGGTCGACTTGAACACCGGCTTGACTTTTGGGGAGTTTGCGAGGGGAGTGGTTAAAAAGAATACTCTCCCTGCCGACTCCTGATCCTACCCTCGTATGGGTTACGGCTGTTCAGCACAATAGGCAGTGAACCGGCTGGAAATGTAATGTACCCGACCCCTAAGTGATTGTATGAAGGGATACGAAAATGAGAAACGCGAAGACTTGAGTGAGAACAAAAAATGAGTGCTCAGGCACCAAAGATGGTTATGGATATAAAAGGGAAACCAAACGAGACTAGAGCAGACATTATGATAATGTTATTTGGATTGAATTTCTGAATCTGACTTGTCTGTAATGTCCTTTTCGTTACGAAAAGCCCTCCTAGTTTACCTCAGGCAGGTGGTAAGGAGGGATCTCGGCCAGACCAACAAAACAGAAACAACGACACCCATTATTGCTCGATCGTCAAGAGAGCATTCCCATTTCCATTCCATCCCATCGCAGAAAGCCCATGCGCTTGAAGAGGAGAAACAACCTTGCAAAAAAAGACACCATCATTGCTCTCGAACCCATGCCTCGATGAAAATCCATACGCCTCGCTCAAACAATAAGGTTGGATTCTGCGTAAAACACCCGACCATAGTCAAACTCATGCTTTTTTCGGAACAACCCCCATACAAAAACAAAGAACCTCCCACGTATGCATGTGCTAGAGATAAAACACACCCAGGTCCTCCCCCTTACCTCGCAGCCTCGGTTTGTGATCTTTGTAGAAACAGTGCCATCGCCGCATTATCTTCCGCCAGTCGTGTGTTGTTGCTTTGCAACTCGTCCACCATACTATGCAGGTCATCGTAGCTGTTGCGCGTGTGTGCGGTACGTGCTGGTCTTGATGGTGACAAAGGAGGAGTGGTTGCCGGTGTGAGTCCGACGGCGGCATCTTCTTCGACGACCGGTGATATCATTTCGAAATCCAAACTTTGGATCGCCGTCAAGACGGAGTCGACGTCCATCTCATGCCGTTCGAGTGCCTCTTTCAACCATTGCTCCCACACTTGGTTGATGATCAAAGGTGTGCCGCTGGGTCTGGCTTCCATTCTTGCTTGCATGGCGTCTCGGACGAGTCCCATGACATCGTCGTCCGGTGGCTCGGTCGAACCATGTCGGGACTCAGGACTGCCATCTTTGTGTTCTCCCTCCTCCAACTCGATCACAGTATCGTTGTCTGAGGATGTCCGACTAGACTGAGGCCGACTCCAGTCTTCCCAGATTGCCCTAGGTCCGTTGCCTTGTGGAGCAACTTCGATGTCCGCGCCTATCGTAGACTTGACCTCGGTTTGTGCTTCTCGTTCATATCTTTCTTTGGCTGCCCGAGTTCCCTCCCACTGACACAGACTCAAGACCTCGTCGTTGGTCAGGCCCAGCTCGTCAATCACTCGAAAGAGTCTTCTATGCCACGGATGTCTGGTTAATCGACGACGGTGGGGAGGATAGGTGTAGTCTAGACCTGGATATTGTGCTTCGAGGGTGTCGATGGTCCCGAAGAACGTCTGTACTTCGACTCGGATCTCCGAAACAATATGACGGTGGATGTGTGCGAAGAAAGAGCCAGGATCGCCTTGCTTTGGTTTAGGGAATGTTTTCTGGTATATCAGGTCTGGTATGGAAGGCTTCCTCATGGTGCTGGCAGGGTGTCTTGTCTAGTCAAGGGTTCGTTTGTAGTCTGTGCCTTTCCTGGCTCTTTCTTGAGCTTGTAATTTAGGGTGTGGGCGGCGGAATCTGCGCTCAGGAGGCTGGCGCTTGGATGGCTTTGTAGAGGTCGTTGTTGGGAAGAGGGCTTCGGGAGTAGCTGGCAGATGACAGGTGAGTTATCAGACGGTAATGGAGCCTAGGCAGAGTCGTATTCAGCAAGATCGAGGGCCTTCGATGATCACTTGAAAGTCGGAGGTGGAGCACAGGGATATGTTTCTCGTTCTAGGGTGCAGGTACCGCCTAAGGCTGTCGCCGCCAAACTGCGGGATATGCGAGATCCGCCCTGTTGCTCGTAGTTTGATCCCGCTGACGCCCGCTGTGCTGTCAATTCCAGACGTGAGTGTTTCGGCAGCCGATGGCATCGGTGAATTAAACACTATCGGACTCAAAGGGAAGAACAACACCCATTAAACAGCCGGTCGAGCAGGTCGTCGCTTCGTCCTCTTTTCGCTGCATGCCACATCATCAGCCAACAACAATTGGCGTGTCATACGTTCCCATTCCATGCACGCAGACTTTTCTTCTACCCGGACTCGTACTAAACAAACTTCATCAGCTGGCCAAGTCATCCGTGACCACTATTTCGACCCTAGAGCGAATGAGCAACCTGTCAAGACGCCCCCAAAGTCGTCGTGGGCCATCGCTCGCCAATCCGTACACCCAGCATTTCCGATACGCTATTCCCCAGAGAGCCTGGCGAGGCACTTCGACCGCCCCTGCAGGTCATAGCTCTTGTGCTAGGACAAGGGTTTTTTCCGGAGGCACCTCTTCTGATTAGTTCTTCCTTAGGTTCCTCAAGCCACTTTCTTCCTGCCTGGGGCAGATCTGGGGCAAGGGACCACAGCCTTGGGTGTACCTCCGTACAGATCCAGGGTGCTACTAAATGGCGAAAGAACGAACGCCGGGTCTGAACACCATCTATCCGACATGTCAACCTTTAATGGCATCGTCAGGGAGTTTCCCACCATCAGGATCGACTATTTCAGGACACATCCTGAGAGGCCACCGCCAGAAGCGCTGTTTCTCAGTCATGTCCACAGTGATCATCTGCTGGGACTGGAGTCGGTCAAGATGCCATTTGTATATTGTTCGGCTACAACCAAGCAGATACTTCTCAAACTAGAAAAGTATCCCTCGCGAATCAATTTTGCCAAAGGTATCCTTGAAGCACGGAAGCTCCATTATCGCCACCTCAAGACAGTGTTGAGAACATTGCCTCTCAATGCTGCAACGCAAATCCAACTGAACCCCAAGCGCACCATCAATGTCACTCTTCTTGATGCCAATCATTGTCCAGGTGCAGTCATGTTTCTTATCGAAGGTGACGGCAAGGCCATCCTCTACACGGGAGATGTTCGCGCCGAACATTGGTGGGTGAATTCAGTCGTCCAGAATCCTCTCGTTCTACCATATGTCTGTGGCTTGAAGATCATAGACACAATATATCTAGACACTACCTTTGCGAGCCATGACGAACCATACAAGGACTTTCCCACAAAAGCAGAAGGTTTGAAAGAGCTGTTGGAAAAAGTCAGTCAGTGCCATCCAGATACAATTTTTTATTTCCGAGCGTGGACGCTCGGCTATGAAAACGTCTGGATCGCTCTCTCCAATTTCCTACAATCAAAAGTGCATGTGGACAAATATCAACTCAGGATACTGAGACCTGTTGAGGACCACGACGTCAATGTATATTCTGAAGGTGCTGCACTAACAGGTTCGACAATCGGAAATCAGCAAGTATCTGGATGTCTCACGACCGACACACAGGTCAGACTACACAGCTGTGAGCCAGGCCTACCTTGCCATGCCGAGTTAAGTAGGCGCAAAAATGTGAAGTGGATCACTCCAATCATTTCCCGGCTCAAGGACGGCACTGAAATACTTGAATTGGGCGCCGGAGGTGGCGGTGGTGATCTCTATCAGTCAAGAGAATTGAGCCTTGGCGATTCCGCATCTTTAGAACAACTAGGGGCACTATGTATGCAACTGACTGAGGACGAGAATGTCAAGGCCAAGATTATGGCGGAGGTAGAGCGTGGGAAAAGGTCAAGAGACTTCCACATACAAATTCGAGGACTCCCAATACCCGACTCAAACGAGGCTCCGACGGTGCCACTGAAAGATTTTGTTGCGAAGCTGGCTAAATGCGATCACTGGTCTGATCCAACGGATTTGATCAAGGAGCATGTTAGCTCTCGCAACAAGAATGACACTGTTCATTTCCCCTATTCTCGTCATTCATCATATCATGAGCTTCGCCACTTGGTAGGCATGTTTCGACCTAAGGATATCTGTGCCTGCACTGTCGATCTAGAGTTCTGGTCGGATGAACTGAGTATGGAGGCTCTTTTCGGGGATCTATGTTCTAGCAAAGATTTCTTCTTCGACAAGATTGTGAGGAGTACTCTCGAGAAAAAGGGAAATGATGCCATAAGCAATGGCGGCAAACGGAAACGAGCTTGTACAGAAGATGTTCAATCGCAGGAAACGCAAATATCTGATGGTCTGAGTCTTGAAGATGCCTTCGAGACAGCACAAGCGGAAACGGAAATGGGACGGAAGAAAGATGTCGTCTTGAACAGTACTGGGTCTACGACAACTGATCTGCTGGACGACACGTTGGACAAGATACGTTCTGCCTTTCTCAGGATTAATAAAGGCCAGACTCGAATGGACCTCGAGGATGATCGCATGGCTTCTTTGACCGCCTCTGAATTCGAGCTTCCGCTTGACTCCTCTCCACAACTGTCCAAAAAGCAGATTGAAGACGTTGTTCTTCAGGTTTTGTCTGAGGAAAGTGCTGGCCAGGATACTGACCTCTCTACTGGGCTTGAGACGAGTATTGAGGAAGTGTTAGGCGTTGAATCATCAGAACATAATGCTCTGAGAAGCCGTGCTCGCATGGAGGCTTACATGGCCGCCAGACGTTGCCTACATGACAATGATAGTAGAGAATGGGACGATCTATCTCTACGAAGTGTTGGACGTCAAGGGCACCAGGAAAGAGAATTTGAACTATAGTCACGGATTGCACATATTTGCGTTTTGGATATCATGGCTGGACGCGTTTCTGGTGCGTTTTTGATACCCAATATGCATTTGATGATACTGTGATGGAAATCTGCCTTAGACTATGATTGTGCATTCTTTCCCCACCTCGGAAGCATCGCCATGTAAAGTCCGACAAGGAGATGCCTACGACGTCAGCTTGATTGAGCTCCCTCGATCTCCAATTGACGCCATTAATAATTTATCTTGCACTCGCGCCCTGCATCAGCTTCGTCCTCTCATCTGACTTCTCTTCTGCATCTCACCTTGTCTTGCCTTAGCCATCACCATGTTTGCTAGAGCTGTTCTGAGGTCCGCGGGACCTATGCGCCAGGTATGTGCGAATTGGTCCACCCGCACGGATCGACAAGGAGTTTGCGATGTCGCCCGGTCTTGTTGACCTGGTCGAGAGGTCTTCTGCTAACCCGTCCACCTTCCGTAGAGCATACGCGGCTATGCGACCGAAGCTCCCAAGTCATCTTCCTCGACGCCCTGGATTGTTGGTGCTGCAGCCATCGGCGCAGGCGCTGCCGGTTACACTTTTTTGGGATCGAACAAAACAAGCGCTGAAGCCGCTCCCAAGCCTTCGGAAGATGCTGCCCAAGCAGCGAAGTCGGTTCCGGCGGCTAAGGCTTTTCTAGGGGGTGACCAAGGGTTTCTCGATCTCAGACTCGCAGAGGTCATACCTTACAATCACAATACCAAGAAACTGCGATTCGAATTACCTGAGAAGGACCAGGTGTCTGGGCTGAACGTTGCCTGTAAGTCTCGTCACCACAGTTTGAGACAGAGAAAGATGCTGATTCCACTTGGCAGCGGCCATCATCACGAAATACAAGGGTCCCCAGCATGATAAGCCCGTCATTAGACCCTACACGCCTATCAACGACGAAGGTATGCAGTCGTCACACGTTTTCTCCAGGTCCAACAAACTGACTTGACGTAGATGAAAAGGGATTCGTCGACCTTCTGGTCAAAGTATATCCTAATGGGCCTATGTCCGAGCATCTGCACTCCATGACCCCAGGACAAACGCTCTCTATGAAAGGTCCCATCCCCAAGTATCCGTGGTCAGCCAACAAGCACGAACACATCACTCTGATTGCCGGTGGCACTGGTATCACGCCCATGTATCAGCTGATTCGTGCGATCTTTAAGAACCCGGAAGATAAGACCAAGGTTTCGCTGATTTTCGGCAACGTCAAAGAGGAGGACATTCTGTTGAAGGAAGAACTCGAGAAGATTGAGAATGAGTATCCTCAACGGTTCCGGGCATTCTATACTTTGGACAACGCTCCTGAGAGCTGGCCATACGGAAAGGGCTTCATAACCAAGGAACTGCTCAAGGACGTCATTCCGGACCCGAAGAGCCAAAACATCAAGGTCTTTGTATGTGGACCACCGGGTATGTACAAGGCCATCAGCGGCGCCAAAGTCAGCCCAACCGATCAGGGTGAATTGAGTGGCATACTCAAGGAGCTCGGATATACCAAGGAACAAGTTTACAAGTTCTAGACCACAATACGCCCAGGTTGGATGAAGATGCTACACGAAAAGACTTGTGAGCAAAGGTTTCATGCAAACGATAGAGTTGTGTTTTTGACCAACATAGAGAAGGCAGCGAACAGCTTACAAGTTTTCATGTCTGTACAAACAAAAACATGTGGCGGAGGAATTGGAGATTTGTACATAAATATAAAAAGTGAGAATTGAGCATTGAGAAGCCAAAATGTCATAGAAATAAACAGTTCCATAACAGCCGAGACTATACACATCTTGGGATAAACAAGAGATACAGACAAGTCAAGCTTAGCAGCGGTGGTAATCTGATATAATATTTCTATCAAGTGCGGTAACTATAGCGCTTGTATACATCATTGTTAGCTAACTAGGAGCTCTAGTAAAAAGGCAGGTCGATTTGTCTCTGGGAGAAGTAACCAGCCTACAGAATCATATGAAAATTACCTAACTACTCCGTATATACCGGAGTGTGCTAATACTTAGGGAGCAACGAAGAAAGAGTAATGTCCAAGGAAAATAGTACTTCCTACTACAATAGTCAATAGTGACAACCCAAGGCCAGTCTTTGTAGAAAGACTTTACAGTAACGAGGGATGTCGATCAAGCTTGAGGCGGGCCTTTCCCTCAGGGAACAAAAAATTGTTGGGGAATAGTTGAAGCGTGCAGTACAGGGAAAAATCTGTGTATATCAGACAATACTGAGGTAATGCTATGGGACAGAATGGATGGGCTTTACAGGCCCTGATGAGAAGGAGAAGGCCTTCTAAATTACCCCTCAGGTACCTATTTGTACCAGGGTAGTTTGAATAGGTGCTCCGGACAAGCACCAAATAAAGGGTTTCTAGCAAGCCTATCTAGGTAGAGACAGAGTTCTGAGCAGTAGCGGCATCACGGCGCCCTCAGGAAAGTCGAAGAGAAAAGGGAACCATGGGTCTAGGGGACCTACCCAGACAAGACCAGGCCTCTGCTGGAAGGAAAGAGTGGGGGGTTAGAGCTTTCACATTCAATAACCTTGGGGACAACTAAAGGACTCACCAGCCCTGGCAGACGATGGGCTTCATGATGAATCTATCAATTGAGGGGGCGGCCTCCCTACGGAGGGCTCGGCCATAGTGCGCTGGAACAGGAACACAATAATGGATGAGATTGCTCTAGTCAGGTAAGAGGTCCCGGGCATGATAGGCGGAAAGAATCCCGCAAGCCAGTTTCAACAAACCAGACCGCTGTGATTGAGCAGTAATCCCTGAAGAGCCCAGCAGCACCCTAACAAAGAGTGTGCCGAGGTGCTTAGTGGTGCAGTCCACCAGCCCAAGAGTGGCCTAAAAAATAAGGCAGTGACAGACAGACGCGCGGTGTCATGGGCATGCCCAGCTCTCAGCCTGACCACCAAAATTTTGGACTGCGACGAGTGTCAGACTTCGGGGATTATGGGCATGCAGGCGCCCAGAAGCGCTTACTCTGTAGCAGGGAGGGGTTTCGTGGGGGCAGATGTACAGTATTTCATTCTGATCGGTCGATCGGGGTTTTACTGGTGGTGTGATGGCTAGGCTCGTTGGGGCCCTAAATTAGTAGCCTAAGGCGGGCAAGGTAGTACTTGTTACGAGGGTCAGTAAACAAATTAGTGAGCCTGGCCACAATTGCCAATTTCTTACCTATCCGTATCTTCAAAGGGGACCCTGTCAAAGTGTTTCACTATTGGGCGCAACTGCCATCGAGAGGCGTTCCTGCGGCTCTCCAATGTTTGAAATTAGGTGAGGCTTGATCAAACTCTCGGCGACACGCCTGTACTCACTGGTATGCCAGCTATTACAATCTTCGTTTCCGGACTGCAAACGCTACAGTACAAGAGCAATAGAGTATCAGAATTTTAAAGAGTTGACCTGTCTCAACACAAGGGAAGACCCAAGATTTCTACAGTACATGTCGAAAGCAGACATCACAACAAGACCACCATACCTTCTAAGAGGGGAGAGAGAGTAGTGAGAAATTCGAGGCAGGTGTGTCCCTTACCTATTGAGTCGCGCTGCATATCCGTCTTTGTTATGAAATGGAGGTGTCCCCGCGACCACCACCAAAACTTCCGGGCGGGTTTAACCCAGAGCGAACAATCAACAGGCCCGTTTGGGACGGATTAATGGGTGAATAGCCGGTGGCCTACGGAGTAGGGAGGGAGGATGCTTAACTGGGCACACACCCTAGCTTACCAGACCTCACTAGAGTGAGTGACCGGGTTAACTATTTGCACAGCTGCAGCAGGAGCTGCACCGCGAGTCGAGCGGGCTGGGTCCAATTAACAGTTGGGAGTCGGTGCTAGTGGCAGTGCCGGGTGGAGCTTAGCTGCAGGTGCAGCGAAGAGGCAGGTTCCAGGGCCCGGAAGCTGCCTCTCTGATCAATTTTTGTGCCTCGAAGCTCGAGGTTGATCCCAGGTGCCAATTTTCGCTCGGTCGCGCACTTATTAGGAGGGCCCTCCCCATCCGTCCGTCGTGATCCCCCAATTTTTCTTCTTTCTCTTTTCTACTTCCCGCCGCCAAAAAACTTCTCCCACCACGCCTTCTCCCATCGCGCCGCCGTCCAGGCTTCTTTTAGTTAAGCCTCCTAGATCTGCCTACCCATAACGACGCCTCTATCTTTCACCAAGTCATCACCACAACCTCGACAACAAAAACACCCAACTCGTCGCCATGGCCAAAAAATCCCTCGACCCCGAATCTGCCACCACGCAGGTGAACATTGCTGACTTCCAGCGGACCCGCGATTCGGTAAGTCTTCAGTTCTCTATCAAGAGCCCACAGTGCTATACTTCTGCCGCCACCACCACCACTCCCTTCATTCACGCGTTCCTATCACGCACACCCCCAATTCACAACCCCGCTACGACCTCGCCGCCCCAAGAGTAAACAACAAATCTTCCCCTCAGTTACCCGCGTCGCCACTATTTGTATACAATTGTTCCGCATGCATCTATGCCCGTTATGCCCTCCATCAAGCTGCCTGCGCACGTCGCTCGCGAAGACTGGGAGTTTCTCGGAACAGTCAATAGGGCTACCTTGTTTGCCATTCATACTCTTACTACTGATTTGGACTCACTCGCACAATCTATCGCCCATGTTCAGCATAGACCAAAAGCACTTGCTCACTCTTACAACCAGGTCATCGTGGCCCTTGCTACCTTGCAATCCTCGGTCCAGGATCTCTCCCGTGCTTACATTCAGCATGCGAACACGGTCCTCACTCCTGGAAAGCACGGTCTCAACCCCATCGATGCCAACCTTACCAGCATCTTGACCGAGTCCGGTCTTTTGGCTGGTCGACCGGCTGATGCTCCTCCTGCCGCGGTCCCTGAAGTCGAAACCGACGGAAAGAAGAAGCGCAAGCGAACTCCTCATGACCCCAATGCACCAAAGCGTGCTCTCACCCCATACTTCCTCTACATGCAGAGTGCTCGTGCTCAAATCGCCAAGGAACTGGGTGATCAGGCCAAGCCAAAAGAGGTTGCCGATGAGGGTACTCGCAGATGGACTGAGATGAAGCCCGCAGAGAAGAGCGTAAGTCTACCGCCTCTTGCTGCTCTGTGACTCCACTAACATCATGTAGGTTTGGGATGACAAGTACCAGAAGAACCTGGCTGCTTACCGTGTCAAGATGGCTGCTTACAAGGCCGGTCAACCGGTCCCAAGTGACGATGAAGCTTCTCGTCTTGTTGAGATGGGCAAGGCACCAGACCATATTGCAGGTATGGACGCCGAGGCCGAGACTGAAGAGGAAGAGGCTGCGGCGGCGTCCGAAGACGACTCTCCCGTGCCCGTTAAGGAACCCTCGCCCCCCAAGTCTTCCAAGCGCCGCAAGACCAAGGATGCCACTCCCAGCAAGCCAACACCCAAGGCTGAGGCGGCCAAATCCCCGGAGAAGAAGTCGAAGAAGGGCAAGAAGGATGCTCTTCCATCGGCCCCTGCATCGACCACTAAGACTGAGAAATCTCGCAAGGGCAAGAAATGAAGGGTGTAAAATTAAGGCTACGGGGTTTTTGTCGTCGTGGACAGTTGACATGATTCATGCGGGTTTCTGGCTTTGGTTTTGGGGTTTGAAGATATCATCCATGGTGGACATGGAAGTTAGCATGTCTACTTTTCATGTTGATAATGACTAGGCGTCTCATGGGATAAACCAATTGCTGATGTTGTGTGGTGAAATGAGCAATGCCAGTATATGTTTTGTGTACTTTTTTTTTCTCTGTCTTTTCTACCTCTGGTGTTCCAGTTTAGTTTACTGACTGCAATACAAACAATGTCCTCAGGAATTAATCATCTCCACGTCCTGCAAGGCTTCGCTAAACTCGATCCATGCTGCTTATGATGGCTTACCTAGTAGTTTTAGTAGATAGTTACTCGTATTGTATGCTTATCTCTACCCGTTGATCTGCCCCGCACTCCCGCTCGTCCATGATAGGCCACTCCAAACCACAATCTGCTGCTTCTCGTAAAATCACCTTCAAGTACATCAAGCCGCAGACTGCCCATTCCAATATCCTCCATGTCTTACTTTCATGACCTCAAAATCTATATCCTGTATAGGCCGTACCCTCAAGGGTTCAGCACATCATGCAGCTTGTTCCCAAGGAGGTAAGAAAAATTGCCTGGAAAGCCCGGATGTGGGCCGATGATGTGCATAACTCATATGTTCGCTAGATCGATAAGCTGCTTACGGCCCAGCTGGGCTTCTTAGCACAAAGACGTCTTGCCAGAGGCGTAAAGTTGAATCACGGTGAAGCTTGTGTACGAGAAGACGTACCCGGTCGGACACAAAGATGTTTACAGCTGATATGGTCCAATAGGCTCTCATCGCGAGCGTCTTGCACGAGGTTGGTTTCCACTTGCTATAGGTCCTAATTTGGAACAACACCTGACAGGCACTTGAAACAGCTCGTCCGAGATGGCAACCATACCTGTGCGGATCTCATGGCCATCGGAAAGCAATTGCTGGGTCGGCGTCACGTCCTGCCGGCAGTGGGTTCGACTTTGCACACGGTCCAAATCGAGGGCACTTTCAAGACGGGCACTTATCTTGTGACCGTGGACCACCCCATCAGCTCAGACGACGGTGATCTCGCAAAGGCCCTGTACGGGAGTTTTCTCCCCGTGCCGTCCAAGAATGCTTTTCCCCTCGCGGATGCGAGCGAGTATGAGGACGAGAAGATGCCTGGCGCGGTTGTCCCCGTCAAGGAAGGAAGGATCGTTCTCAGCGAAGGCCGGAAGAGGATCAAACTCAAGGTCACCAGCAAAGGTGACAGACCTATCCAGGTTAGTTACCGTGCGTCCTTTTGTGTCTGACCAACAGGGCTGTTGACAACCTACTCACCAGATTGGGTCGCATTATCATTTCATCGAGACGAACCCGGCTCTTGATTTCGATCGCGCAAGGGCGTACGGTTACCATCTTGACATCCCGGCCGGCACGTCCGTCAGATTCGAGCCCGGAGACACCAAAACAGTCACCCTCGTCGAGTTATCCGGTAACAAGGTCATCCGCGGTGGCAACAACTTGGCCACGGGTGTGGTGGACCTCTCCCGTGTCGACGACATCCTCACGAAACTTCAAGCGGCGGGTTTCGCCCACACGCCCGAACCAGCTGGCGACATGGCGTACATTGACGCTGCGTCGATGACGAGAGCGGACTATGCCGGCATGTTCGGCCCTACTACCGGGGATCTCGTTCGCCTGGGCACTACGGATCTGTGGGTGCGTGTCGAGAAAGACATGACCAGCTACGGCGACGAATGCAAATTCGGCGGCGGCAAGACCCTCCGCGAGGGTATGGGTCAAGCTAGCGATCGACGCGACGAGGAGGTTCTCGACACCGTCATCACGAACGCCCTCATCATCGACTGGACGGGCATCTACAAGGCGGACATCGGCATCAAGCACGGCGTGATCAAGGGTATCGGCAAAGCAGGAAATCCCGACGTCATGGCGGGCGTGCACAAGGACCTCATCGTCGGGAACGGTACCGACGTCGTCGCCGGAGAAGGCCTGATCGTGACTGCCGGCGGTTTCGACTCGCACATTCACCTGATCTGTCCGCAGCAGGCGTACGAGGCCATCGCGAGCGGCGTGACCACCTTCCTGGGAGGGGGCACGGGGCCATCGTCGGGGACGAACGCGACGACGTGCACGCCCGGCAAGACTCTGATGAAGCAGATGCTCCAGGCGATCGACAGCCTCCCCGTGAACTACGGCATCACGGGCAAGGGGAACGACAGTTCGCCCGTGGCACTCCGCGAGTCCTGCGAGGCCGGGGCGTGCGGGTTGAAGCTGCACGAGGATTGGGGCACGACCCCGGCCGCCATCGACACGTGCCTGAGCGTGTGCGACGAGTACGACGTCCAGTGCCTGATCCACACCGACACCCTCAACGAGTCCGGGTTCGTCGAGTCCTCGATCGCGGCGTTCAAGGGCCGGACCATCCACACGTACCACACCGAGGGTGCGGGCGGGGGTCACGCCCCGGACATCATCAAGGTGGTCGAGCACGAGAACGTGCTGCCCTCGTCGACCAACCCGACCCGCCCTTACACGCGGGACACCCTGGACGAACACCTCGACATGCTGATGGTCTGCCACCACCTGTCCAAGAACATCCCCGAGGACGTGGCCTTCGCCGAGTCCCGCATCCGGGCCGAGACCATCGCGGCCGAGGACGTCCTGCACGACCTGGGCGCCATCAGCATGATGTCCAGCGACTCCCAGGCCATGGGCCGGTGCGGCGAGGTGATCATGAGGACCTGGAACACCGCCCACAAGAACAAGCGACAGAGGGGTCCCCTGCCGGAGGACGAGGGGACGGGGGCCGACAACTTCCGGGTCAAACGGTACGTGAGCAAGTACACGGTCAACCCCGCCGTCGCCCAGGGCATGGGTCACCTCATCGGCAGCGTCGAGGTCGGCAAGGTCGCGGACCTGGTCCTCTGGAGGCCCTCGACGTTCGGCACCAAGCCCCAGTTGGTCCTCAAGAGCGGCATGATCGCCCAGGCCATGATGGGCGACGCCAACGCCAGCATCCCGACCGTCGAACCGATCTGGAGCAGACCGATGTTCGCTCCGCTCGTCCCCCAAACCAGCATAACCTTCGTCAGCCAGAGGAGCATCGATTCGGGCGTCGTCGGTGGTTATGGCTTGACGAAGCGCGTCGAACCCGTCAAGGGTTGCAGGAACGTCGGCAAGAGGGACATGAAGTACAACGACACCCTCCCGAAAATGAAGGTCGACCCCGAGAGGTACACCGTCGAGGCCGACGGGGTGGTCTGCAAGGCCGAACCCGCGACCGAGGTAGGGTTGGGTCAATCGGCCTATGTGTTTTGATTCCAAAAAAAACCCCCCCCCAAGAAACAAAACCAAAGCCAAAGACGTTTAATTCTTTGGACAGACAGTAAAGAGATGGACGGGGGACGATGGTGATTTGAATATGACCCAGGAAGTATGATGGTTGGAATGTCCACGACTTTTCTCATACAAGTAGTTTACCATACGCAGTATAGCGTGAATGACGTGTGACGTCTGATTTGATATGATCTGTCGATATATATAATCTGATGATGTTGGCACATATCTATCTCTAGGTACACAGTACTCCGTAGGCACGTACACTTTACAATGTGGAGCGAAATTGTAAAATATTATATATTTTTCGGTCTACCCCAGATATCAACGAGGCTGAGAACCTTCCTTCTCCCCTCTACGTCAATCATTCCAAAACAGGATCCAGACGCATATTGACAAGAATCAAGACATCGGACAAGTATATTCATACCCTGCTATACTGCTATAGACTGACTCACTGTATATACCTCACGCGTCCGCCAAAAAAACTAAAAGTAGAGATCAAACAGAACAAAGATAGAACAAAGATTGAACGCCAAATAAGCCTGAGCTTCTATGCTGACCTGTCTTCAAAACCTCATAATTTCATTTCGTCTCATCACGTCAAATCATTCCTTTTCCTTTCTTTCTTTGCAGTTCGTGAACTTATCGAGTAGTGTTCATATACCTCTTAGCGTACTCTGTACTAGGTTCATACCTGTTCTGAGATCAGGTACCAAGTTTCAAGCAAGCAAGTAATTGCGTATTTTGTGGGGGTTTGGCCACCCCTGACTGAATCGTAACCTTCCCTCCTCAAATCTACCCCAGAGCAGCGACGCCACCTCGGGAAGGAGGAGCATGGCTTCTCTGGCGATCGATTGGACTCATCGGATCCGATGTTGGGTATCTTCTCCCTTGTACGCCCGTGAGGGTACCGACTCTAAGAGGTGCACCTCCCCGTCTATGTGCACCACCTCTCTCCCAGTCCGACGATCGATATCTTTGATCGGTTCCACTCCCGCTACTGCTTTCTCGAGTCAATGGCTCAAAAGAAGCTTGATCGGGGTAACGAATGGCTGGGCCTCGGGGATCTAGCTGGGCATATGTTTGTGGTGGAGTGGCTGTAGCTGCATCGCTCCCCCAGTCTGTGTCACGCCACTGAGGAGCACCACCACGGTAAGCTGCTGGCGGGGGAGCCTTGATGGCCTGTGGTTGACGATGATCTGATCGTTGGGCCGAGTCTTTGACAGCATTCGCACGGTAACTTGCATCAGACGAATGACGCCGTTTGTGCGACCTCATGAACGAGGGAACCCACAATGAAGAAGGTCGAGTCTTTCGATCTTCGTCCGATCTGCGATGACGTCGGCCGACATGAGAAGTTTCGGAGCTTGCTTCGCTGCCCGTATCTTCATCGACAGTAGAAGGAGTCCGAGCAGGAGAGCGATATTGAAACGATGCATGTGCAGACGAACGTCTAGCAGCGGGATCATTGGGGTCAATAGTGCGTCGGCTTTTCGCAGGGCTGTTCTTGTTGGGTGGGCTACTTGAATTCCCAGATGCGGTGTGGGATCTTTGACGAGAAGGAGGATGAGGAGGTCTTTGTGCAGAATGGCTCCGTGTTTGGTGTCCTCCAGTGGTGGGCCTGGTTTCAAAACGTATTCCTCTATCTTGTGGTGGAGACGGGAAGTCAGGTACACTACTTCGTCGGTGATATGAAGCAGCTCGGCGGTCTGAATCGTCTCTCGAACTACTCCTCGAGTGTCTCGTGGGTCTTCTGAGCGAAGCTCCTGCAAAATAGCCGTCGCGACGGTCAGTTGGCTCGATATGGGGAGATTGGTGCGGTGAATTCTTCAAGCGATGCATGTAATTCTTCTGGTTTAATTGCCCGGTGACCATCTTGTGCCATCTTTCCATTTCTTCGTCGGGTTTGGCTGGAAACGAGCTCTGTGGGATATATTTGGGAAAAGTCCCACCATTGGGCATTGGGACATTCCATTTCTGCACCGCCTTTTGCATGAAACCAACATTTTCCTCAGGACAGAGCAGTATTTGGATTGTCTGCCACCGGGCAAAGCCGTGAGGTGTTAGGCAGGGAACCCTCGGTTGATCGAAAGGGCTGGCTGTGGGTTGGAGGCTGTGAAAGCACCCCAGGGTCTGGTACATGAAAGAGAGGCCTCCTTCGGTGGTGCGAAGGAAGAGCGAGTCGTAGTTCCCGTCGACTGCTCGGTAGAAGGCGGCGAGGCGTTGAGGGGTGAGTTCGTCGTTTGGTCCAGGCTCAAGAGTGGGCTGCCAACGTCAATCTCACTGGAAGGGCCCGAGCCTACGACAGTGCGCACTTACAATGACTTTGGCCAGGCCCAAGCATAATTGTTCGAGCTGCGGTGATGCGCTCTTGTCGGGTTTGATCAAGTAACCCCAGTAGCCATGGTCGGCGGCCTGAGAGGCGTCCATTGAGCAGTCAAGAGCCTACACTGCTGCCAATGCTGTAGGATGTTACAGCATTAATCGCTCGGGCAAAAGTGTATGCGCTCGCTTTCATAGTCAGAGCTCAGATATTCGGAGGTAGAAAGTCGGTCGGTGTAAAGTAGAGGAGGCGGCTAATTCTCAACAAGAGAGCAGTAGTACTTAGTATGGGCAAAGAACAAGGTCAAACGCAAGCGAACCAGGCAGCTGAGGTCACTGGCTCCAGTCAAGAGACCGGTAGAGAGGGGGAAGAAGAGGATGATGATGGTGATGATGCAGCAGATGCAGGCATAGACACAGGCACAAGCAGGCAGGCCATGGGGGAGGCCTGGGTGGGATATAGTAATGAGTGGACAGTACAGTAAATAACAAAGACCATGTGCTGAAGGGGGCAAGTGCGCGCAGGCACGCGGCAGAAGTTGGTGTAGTTTGCTTCACCGCTTCGTCCCTTCGTTCCCGTGCCTTTTTCCCTGTACCACTCACCATCATTCTCCATCACCTCCTCCTCCTCTCCCTGTCGCTGTCTCTCGCTCCCCGCGATATTCTCGTGCATTCTGATTGAACCCTGCAGGGTGATCTACTTGTCTAGGTCGTCCCAGTTCTACCCGTGTCATGGCGCAGCTTCTGTCCTTCTGCCTATTCGTTCAATCTCATCAAATCACAGGCACAACGCTCTCTGACTGGCCTGGCGAGCCCTCGATCTTTTGTCACAAGGATGATGCTAGCGGGCCATTGAAGCCTGATCAGGCCAAAAATCCCCCACTCCCCTCGCATTACAAAAGGCTTGTGCCACTTGACTCACAATAATGGATGGGCCTGGCAACTCTTGGTACCTGGACACTTGCTGCTAAGAGAATGTGGATGTTGTTGCCGAGCAAGAAACAGCAGGGTTGGTGGCAATACGTACGTCGGCCCAGTGGTAACAATCAAACGTCCAAAGTGCACGACGCAGACAAACAGCACCGCATAGCACAGGACATTTCAGCATATGGGACAGGATCCCTGCCCCTCAGCTTCTCTGCTCGGCCCGTCCTTGTGACATATCTCACAAGGCTACAGGCACCTAGGAGTCATGGCCCATCCTGAGAGACCTATGTTATCATTGTCCAGATGGCTTTCTCTGCACCTCACTGCAACTCGATAACTTCCTACTGGGAACTCGAATGCCTGTCAAGCGATATGAATCGTCTACAGGATCAACAACACCGAGAGATTCCATTTTAGCAGTACGAGGTAGGTTACCGCGGACACAATTTGACTTGGGCGCTCTCCGCGACGCCAAAATGCCCTTTCGAAGCAGACACGTACCCCTTGATTGTGATGTCTCTCAGACTGTTAGGCATCGTCATGCTCTGTCACTGAGTATGGGCATAGGTGACTGCCGCCTTGATATTGAATATCATATTGCATTCCCTCTAATGAACCATGACTCTAATTTGTCATAAACTGGTAGTCGGGAGGTGCTTCAATATCCCTTGACCATGGAACCCCTATCTGGACGACTTCACTGTCGGCTAGGCATGGCAGATGGCACTGGTATCTTGACATGTGATCATACCATCGACTCTTTTACAAGAGAGCAAGGGCAGAGCCGGTCTGTATAAGACCTCAATTCCATACACCCATCTGACGGGTCGAGACTCGGGCCTCCCTGATGATTGCACACGACCCTCAAACTGAGGTGATTGTGTACGCAAATGCTGAGGATTCAGCTTCAGCGGTATCCTCAATCCTGTGGGTTGCTTATCCTGTCATCTATCATTTCATTTGCATGGTCTCCTCACCTCACTTTCATCTTCGAAGGCTCTCATTCAATTTGTTGACCTCCCTTGGCATGTGATCATCAGCATTACTGGGGGTCTCTTCTTTCACACCCGCTCTTCGATCCTGTATATCTCTCCTGCGTCTTTAATTTCGTCAACAATCGCTCTCTTCTCTTCTCATGCTCCGTGTTTGAGGACACTACTTTCGTTAAAGAGAGCCTCCCTACTCATTCTTCATCCATACCTTCAACCTTGCATGGCCATCTTTTCTTCAAGTCTGACTTGACTACCAAGCGGTTTGAACCATTTTCTTACAGGAAGGACATCCATTTGAAGAAACAATGCCATTCCCTCAACATTACGTCGACTCTCGGCCGCGATACTCTTGGGTACCAAATATAGGCTGGGTCCCTGCAAGACCTCAACCTCGTCGGCATCACGACATTTATCGACCACGATATTCGCACGAAGCTGCTCTCAATGGAAACACACGAGGGTCTGACCGTCATCGAAATAGGCCTCACCAGCCTCCAACCCCAGGGCGGGAAGAGCTAGAAACAGGGCCCACTACGAGAAATCAGGAGCTCTCATGCCAGACCACTCAAATGGAGACTGCTGCAGCATCTGTGCCAGTCAATCCAGAATCCGAAAGTGGAGAAGGTAGACCTTGCTCCCTTCTCGCAGACCAGCAGCTAGAGCCGAATATTGCTGAGACCACCCCCAAAAGAGAGGGATCTAACAACACCAACCAAGATGAAAGTGTGTCTATCAGTGAGACAAGCACCCAAACATCGCTCATTCTTGAAGAAGGCTCACCAACCAGAGTTTCTGGTGATACTGGCCATGCCACTGGAGCCGTTGACTCCCAATCGCAGTCGACACCTCCTCGATCGCCGAGCCCACGTGCCCTGGCTGGCCGACCTGAACCTGTGTGTGTTTGTCCAATTTCTGACAAGTGCGCTGCCAAAGATGACGCACTAATCGACTGTCGGCATTTGGTATTAGAATGGAAGAAATGGGAGACCCGCGCAAAAGAAAAGCCCCCTGTGTAAGTTCCAACTCTACTAGGAATGGTCTATCAGTTTCATTGTCACTGATACATAGAGCACAGGCTACCTCTGGATCGAGACCCAGCCAATGAAGCATTCGTTACACTAGATGAAGCCATTGTCATAATCAGACTTTTGGATCAAGTTGAGATCAGACCTAGGCTCCAGATGAGTATTCAATATGTTTTCGACAAGATTCGAGACTGGAATCGGAAAATGTTGCACAATTCCATCTCCAAGGAAGTCCTAGATGAAGGCGGCATCATGCAACGCTTGAAGGGCTTCCTTGGTGCGCATAACGCGGCCATGCGACAAGCGAAAAAGGTCCCTTTCGATATCATCGAAGATCTCACTTATCTCCATTGTAAATGGGATCGCGGCGACCTCAGTGTACTCCCTCGTAGAGGCCTGATCCGTTCCGCGGGAGGTGGGCCCTCTGCAGTCGATCCTAAATGGCCCTACGCGCGATCAGCCAATTTCTATGGTCATGGCCATCTCGTTAATGGTCAGACTTGGATCTCTCGAGCGGCCATGGTGCGAGATGGTGCTCATTCGGCCCTACAAGCGGGCATTTGCGGAACAGTAAAGGACGGAGCCCGCAGTATTGTCATGGGATTCTATATCGAAACCACAAAGGAAGGTTACGCAGATCGAGACTTTGGTGAAACAATTGAGTACATCGGAACTGCGCTGAAAAGAAAGATTGATGATGTGGAACCCACCAACATCAAAGACTTATCCAAGCATCGTTCATCTCGCAAGACCAAAAACACTGCTGGTGATGGTCCAACAAATGCCACAGAGTGTCTAATGACAAGTTATCGAAATGGAAAGCCAGTCAGATTATTCCGCTCGTGGATGCTACCCAGAGTCAACTCCTTGAGGCCGCTGAAAGGCTTTCGCTACGATGGTCTCTATGAGGTCAAGAAGTATGAGCTCCTCAAGAAGGAGAGGCAGATCTACAAGTTTGTAATGACCAGGATGAGGGAGGGTCAAGGTCCGCTAAGGGAAGTTATGCCTCCTTTTGAACCACCGCAGAAGAAGAAGCGGAAGGCAGGAGATGAATTGGGAGCTTCCTCAGGATCTCGCCGAGGCCCTCGACAAAAACGCAAATAAATAGGCCGAGAAAAGCCATCCTTATGGGCGAAGGAGAGGATGTTTCATCGACGCGACATTTTGAGTTGACTGGAGCTGGCATCTTGTTCTGAGAAAGCACGAAGAGAAGGTGAAGACAGATGCTGTTGTCGGAAGCTGAAACCAGGGACGTTTTAGAGCTATCAAAGACGAGGGAAGGGGTAAACGACACCGAGCAAACGAAACACGTGATGAGCAGTGCTAGGTCGAACAATGTCGTTGAAGAAATCAGAGCTGGTGACTTTTGGTAGAGCGCTGAGCGGATGGAATATGCGATGCAAGGTTTTCGAGCAGTGGCTGCTTTGGTGAAGTGTGCCGGATATGTATAGAGTAATGACACTGGCAAGGTGCTGGAATACGAGGAAATGGACTTTTCAACATGGAGTGCTATCGTGTACAGTACAGTGCAGTGCAGTGCCGCACTGCTGATCAATGATGGTGCTAGCGAGAGCTCAACAGCAATGCAATTCTGTTCGTCTATGATCTAATTCGGGCCAAACAATCAAGGTCGCAGGGCTATTTACGGAGTGACATGAGTGCCTTACGAGTATCGAAGATGTGCCTCGGGAGAGTGCTCTCTCGGCCCCCATGAGACTAGAAGGGAAGAACAGGGCGGTTTGGCCTGCGTATATAAACAGTGCCAAGTTTGCTTTCTACTTGTACAAACAGTTCACGAGTCCTTCTTCTCGGCGCCTCTCGTCACGGCCCTCAGATTGCCAAAGGTCATCACGTCGCCTATCCTCTCCCGACCCGTGAACAGCATGACGAGCCTGTCGATCCCGCAGCCCCAGCCGCCCGTGGGCGGGAGGCCCCATTCGAGGGCCCGGATGTAATCTTCGTCCACGGTCATGGCTTCCTCGTCGACGACGACGATGCCGTTTTGCTGCTGCCGCCGTTCATCCTGCCGGGCCAGGCGCTGTTGGTCGGTGAACTTTCGGCGCTGCTCGAAGGGAGAGTTTTCCTCCTCGTAGCAGTTGACCACCTCCTTGCCTTGGATAAAGAGTTCTGCGCGTGCCGCGACGCGTTGGGAGTTGGGGACCGACGGATGGACGTACGACTTGGCGAGCGGCGACAAGCATTCCGGGATGTTCGTGATCCATATGGGCCGGTCGAGGGACTTGGGCTCGATGTAAACCGATGCCAGTTTGTCGACGAGTCTCGGGACGGTCGGGTTCGAAGGAGTAGACAGGGACCTGGTCTCGAATATTTCGATCAAAGCCTTTTGCGCACCAGGAGACGAGAGGTTCGGTAGGTCGCTGCCTAATGCAGAGTTGAGGGTGGACATGAAGTCGAATTCGGCAAAGGACTCACTCTCACTGACTTGTTTGATCAGTAAGCGCGATTGTTCCGTGCTCGGTGCCACCATCGGTAGCGCTTGCATCGCGATTGCAATGACTTTGAGCAACTGGTGCGTGTACTTTATCAGTTGGGTGAGCTCGTGGTCGACGGCGTAGAATTCGCACGTGTAGAATTCGGGATTGTGCGTCTTGTCGACGCCTTCATTGCGGAAAGAGGGTCCGACCTCGAAGATACGCGTCATGCCGCCGACTATGAGACGCTTGAGATACAATTCTGGTGCGATGCGGAGAGCGAGTTTCCTGTCGAAATGCGTGGAACCGGTTTCGAACGGTTTCGCCGTCGCACCGCCAGCGGAAGCGGAGAGGATAGGGGTGCTGACTTCGACGAAAGATAGCTGTTCGAAGAAGGAGCGCATAGTACGTATCAGGGACGATCGCGCTTTCAACGTCGAAATCACATTGGGATCTGTGAGCATTTCAACGTGGCGTGGTGTAAAGTTCGACTCCGACATTTCACTCGTGGCAAACCCTGGTTGTTCGACTGGAAACCGATTCAGACAGGGAGACAAGAGCACAGGGAGGCTCGAGGCTTTGATCGTGATTTGACCATTCTTTGACCGAAACGGTGGGCTGCCTTGAATGGAAATATAGTCGCCGCGGCGGATCAAGCGAGTTTGACGTTTGAAGGCGTCAAGGTCGACGCGGGAGGCGAGGGAGGCCTGGGATATGGTAACTTGTATTTTGGACTGGTCCTTTACAAGGTCGAGAAAGACGAGCTTCGATCCAGATAAACGGATGGACGCTATTCTGCCCGAGACTGTGGCGGTCAGCAGACGGTATTCCTGACGGACACACAAGCTGTACCTTGTACGTCTGCGGCCGGAGAACTTTCAGGGGTGCTGGCACCCTCATCATCCTCGAACTCGCTCACGAGTGTTTTGATGTCCCGTTCCTTTTGCTTGATGGTACATCTTGGGTAGAGATTGGTACCGCTGGGGCCCAACTCTCGCATCCGCTCTTCCACCTCCTTGCTTGAATACGCCGAGTCCTGCTCTGAAGTTCCACGGTTGGTGGGTTTGGAATCCGCAGTACTGAAGCGGGCTTTGGGAAGCCATTGTGCCGTGGGCACTGGCAGTTGGCAGTGCCTGAGCTTGACTATACTACCGGCTCGGCGAAGCGGAGATCTAGGCGCAGGATGTTGTCAGATTCGGAGCACATCACAGAAGGCATATGGAGGCAAAATGTGCTTGTAGCATCAGACATTTACTGGAGGTGTAGTGATCATTGCACGCCGAAGCGAGCGTCACTCGCAGCGGTTCTTCTCGGTTTTCTCTTCATCTGGGGGAGGGGGGGAGGCTTTGTTGGACGGTAGAGAACTAGAACTTACCTTGCCGTAGCCGACAGGCGGGAGGACGTCTGCCATATCTGCCATGTTGATCTGCTGGACATCAATGTAGCAACATGACCAAGCGTGTCGAAGGGTGAGTGAGTTTTGGTGGTGTTTTGGTGAAATGTCTCGTTTGGAGAAATTTCACGGATTGATTGTCGCTTAAGCTTCGGTAGAATTTGGCGCCGAGTTCCATGTAAATCATGGAGAGAGAATGCACTGCGTCCATAATTTCAGTCTCAACATCACAACCTCTTGCTTTACGAACACCGCACACACGTTTCCGCTACTCTCGAGTCCCCCTCTAGCACCGAAAACCTCATAAGAAAGAAGCAACATGTCTTTCCTTTTCGGCGGTGGGCGACCACAGCCAAGCTCCGCAGAAAAGATTGCGGCGGCCGAGCAAGAAGTCGAGTTGGTCTCAGACATGTACAAAAGGTATGTAGAAGAGGCCTGTGGCGGTTTTGACGGACAGGATATCAAGATCTCCACAAACTACATTCGTATCGTGCTGACCAACTTGTGTCCCTCAGATTGACAAAGTCATGTCTGGCAAAATGTGTCCCCGCCGACTACCGCGAAGCCGAACTCAACAAGGGCGAGAGCGTCTGCCTCGATCGGTGTGTCGCCAAATTCTTCGAGGTCAACATCAAAGTCTCCGAGAAGATGCAAGGAGAAGCCGCTCAAAGAGGTGGAGGTGCCGGCGCCGGTGGCATGTTTGGAATGTAGAATCAGCACGATGGCTTTGTACAATACACCTCAGCTTCGGCCATGGTTATGGACCCGGATGGGATAGCTTGGACACACGAAACATAATCTTGTGAGAATCCAAGCAGGGAGGGCAGTCTAATGATATCAAGCTTCGAAATCTGTACAATTATTCTACACTTTGATGGCGTGAAGCTGGTGACAGCCGGGCTTGAATCAAGGGACATACTGCTACGGAGCACGCAAACTTGGATTCCAGGTGCGCGTGATGCACGAGTCCATCTCAGACAAGATCTCCAATCTGGTGGAATGAAGAGAATCAATATTATGTCGTATTCTTTATGGTTCCGACCTTTGTAACCTCCCAACGCCTCGCTAAATTCATTCAAACCACCATGTCAGTCAACTAGATTTGGATACTTTCCGTGAGCCCATGAAGTTGAACATGCGTTGTAGCCATGGGACTGAAGCTTGGTTCTCCTCGCCAATCAATTGCTTCACTTTCTCTTCGATGGCAAGAACGTTTCGCTCAAAGTCGTTCACACCATCTTCAACCTCCTGTAACCTAGATTGCAACGAGTCGAGCTCATAGTCCATCTTGGCACCTAACATTTCAATCCTCCTAAGACTCTCAGTCAATCCTGCCTTTTCATGAGACACAAGGTCGGAAGATGTCGCTTGCAAGGTCTGGTACTCATCTAGGCGATGGTAGTACAGCTCGTGTAGGTGTTCTAGATTCTGATGGGCAGCGTGGTCAAGTGCTTCCACATGGGCCACTCTACTCTCTGTATACGGTATAAGTGCTTGCTGAATGGTTTGTATTCGTCGTGCCTTCTTTTGTGCAGCTGCCACCAGTGAATCGCGCTCAGCAAGAGCATTGGTGAGATCGCCTTCGATTTGACCCTTGACAATACCCTCCTCAGCCACATTTACTGGCATTCTCAGGACGGCATTCTCCAGCATGCTGAACGATAAGCGCCGATTGAGCCTGTTAGTGCGAGGGCTGTCAACGTCAAGTCTGCTGGTCAGTGCGACAGCGCTTGCCGACCCTCGCAACACTCGACTATGTATGCCCCTGTACGGCATCTCGGCTGAGAAGTTTCTGTATATGTCAGATTGGAACTCGTTGCGTAGCTCAGCGAGTTCAGCATTGACTTTCTTCCTTCTTGGAGAATCTCCTGGCAGGGCTTGTCTTAGTTGTTGCCGGTGAGACGGGATCTGTTTCTCTTGAGTAGCATCCATGCCTTGTAGAGGCTGCCCACGCATATCCTTGGGTGATGTTGTTCCAGCTTCAAGTAGTGCCATATCGAACGCTGGTGGCCCGGTTGGCCTTGAGCTCAATACAGGCCGTCCGTTGTAATCGCGATGAAAATGACGGGATGATCTGGCGTAGCCAGCATCAGCCCAGTCTTGGACATCTTCGCCGTCCTTTGAATACTGAGAGCGATGGGTCTTCAGCCCGCCCACGGCATCCCTTATGCGGTTGCGATTTGATCGACCATCAGATGTCTGGTTTGTGAGGCCGGTATCGATCCTCTCAAGAGTCGCCCCTTCAAATACAGCATCCTGGTGTTCCCCAGTCCAAAGAAAGTTGCCCTGATCATCGGTCTTGAATACTCGGCCGTTCAGTGAGTCAACAGCAGCCACAAAGTCTCCAGACTTTATTGGTTTGCCCTGCCATAGCCACTTCAACTTTGGACCAGTGACGACTTGGGCAAAGCGCTCAATGTCAAGGGTTTCTGCTTCGGAGATACCAACCTTCTCACGAGCTCCCACAATGCCCATGACCATCTCGCCACCTTTGCCACTCAGCTCAGCCACAGTTGATTTGACGGCCTTTGGAACGGTCCAGCCTTCGCCGGCAGCATTCTTCGCTGTCGCTCGGTGTAGTCGATCCAGAGTCTCGCGGTCTAAACGTCGTGTCTTCTCCATTTTATGACTTTTTTGAAAATGTCCTATGGCACGTTTCATCTGGTAGATATCGAGAACGTCTTTGCCGACTGTGGATCCAAAAGCTTTCAGACGATTATACGCGCCGATGAGAAGACCAAGAAGAGCTGCCACACTGCTTGGACCAAGGACGCCATCATTGGGTCCGACATTGTAGAAATAAGTGCCAATATCAGTCCACCAATCATTGACTGCTTTCTCAGTAACATCGCACAGTAGCCCATCAGCATACGCGGGCTGTAATTTGTCGTACATGACCAGCGCAATTTGACAGACGCGGACCAATTCCATGACAGATTGATACAGCGGTACGCTTTCGCTGGTTCGATACAGGTGGTGAAATTTGGCAATAGTACTAGGTTGAGGGGGCTGAAGGTTGATACCGGCTCTTCCTGAGCAGCCCATGCGCTTGAGGTTTTCGTTGACAATGAAGTCGTCCTTGTGTTTCCTGACATCGCCATCTGGAATAGGAATTACCGTCAAGGTCGCCGGAAAGCTGCTTAAATTCGTAACCATGAGAGTCCCTAAGGGCGTGTCTTTTTCTTTGGCATAAGATTGAGTTACTGCTTGGAAGTAGACTTGTAGTCGAGGTGACCAGGTACTTTCGTCGCTAGGTACTGCCAGAACGTTGACCAGGATAGAGTGCGACGTGTCGCCGGTGTAGGTGCAGATCACGAAAGTCGGGTGCGTTCTCGAGCACACCCATTGTTCTACGATGTATAGTTCGTAGCCTTCAAGTCGCCTCCAGCGCTCGATAGCATCAGTCGCAGGATCCTCTTCCAAGTAGCGGAAGGCAATGGGATCCGAAAAGACCATTCGCTTCTTCCGGCTTTGACCTGGACGACTCTGTCGAGAAGCGATAGACGTTGGGCTGGAAAGGACCTGTCCATCCTGTACCGATGTATCTGTGTCAGCCTTAGGACTCGATCTGGAGGGCTTGTCTTGTGGCGAGCCCATGTACGAGTGAAGGCTATGGTAAGGAGTTAAAAAACTCGGGTTGGTAAAATTTAGGCCGCTCATGGTTCTATAAGGGTGGCATCAAGTAGAAAAGTAACAAAGATGCATCCATGCGTATGAGCCATGGTCTATGGCTGTGTGATGGCTGGTTGAACCGGTGGTCAATGTTTTGTGAGGTTCTCGTGTTACCCAAGTTACTGACGACGTCGTCATTGCCTAGATTTTGCGGGGGAGTTTCGGCGGTCTCAGGCTAAGCGCAGGTCCTCACGTGTCGATCCATTTACTCGTACTCATCAGTCTACTCGTACTCATCCTCGCCTCTTAGACACCACCATCATTCATGACCTTCTGTCTGCTTGCCCACGTGGTACGGCACAAGATACTCCATCTTCTTCCAGGTCGTTGGATTGATGCCTAACAGACTTGTAACGGCGCCTCGCTGACCATGAAATTAGCGAATCCAATGCGCAATTGATAACCTCTGAATCCGTTGTCCACCATGGACGCTATTCAGAAAGAGCACGATAAGATTCGGAACAATAGCCAGCAGTCAAAGACCCTACAAAATGTCGACGACATCATCCAACAACTTCAGAGAGCGCGTGACGCCATCGCCGAAGACCCCAATGCAAGACAGATCACCCTCGCGAAACTGCAGAACCCGGTCAAGGCCTCCTTCGATAGCATATTCACCGGTTTAAAGGATACACATGGACTCCACAACAAGTATACTCGTGCTTTGGATAAGGTGTTCAAGGAAAAAGTGCCCAGCAGCGACATTGATGCCCTCTCGTCCCATCCCACATTGATTAAACGATCCATATATCTACACCTACTCCGCGAGGGACTTTTCGACGTGGCCTCAACTCTCCATGCCGAAGCACTCGAGCAGCAGGAAGCTGCAGCCAACCTGGGCTTGGATGTGTCTATGGAACATCCCCTTGGCCTTGACAAGAGCTCGGAAGAGAATATGCAGGAGCAGTTCTCCAACATGTACCATATTGTCAAAGAGTTGAAGGAGCACCACAATTTGCACCCGGCTATTCAATGGGCACGATCGAATGCTGCACTGCTTGAAGCACGAGGAAGCAATCTAGAGTTTGAACTCTGCAGGTTGTACTTTGTCAGTCTCTTCCTAGAACGGCAGGACGAAGATCCGCACGGAATCGCTGGACCAATGCGTGCTCTGCAGTATGCTCAAACCGAATTTCAGTCATTCCGTGGTCGCTACCTTGTGGAAATTCAACAGTTGATGGGCGCCATACCTTTCTACTCAAACCTTGAGGAATCCCCCTACCAACTCAGATTTGATAACTCGACAGCTTGGGACGAAGTTGCCACTTCCTTCACACGAGAATTCTGCTCCCTTTTAGAACTCTCAGCAGACTCGCCGCTCTACGTCGCGGCAACAGCAGGAGCTATCGCTCTCCCAACTTTAATGAAGCTGCAAACGATACAAAAGCAGAAACGGACGGAATGGACTTCGCAGAACGAATTACCAGTCGAGACTCCACTGCCACCCTCTTATCAATTCCATTCGATATTCGTTTGTCCTGTATCCAAAGAGCAAACAACTGATCAGAATCCGCCGATGATGCTGCCTTGCTGCCACGTTATCGCAAAGGAGTCTCTACAGAAGCTGAGCAAGGGTATCAAGCTCAAATGCCCTTATTGTCCAATAGAGAGTCATCCTAAGGAGGCACGCAGAGTATTCTTGTAAGGAGCCGGACACAAGCCAGCCCTTGTTTAGGAACATTTATCTTGTTTACGGCGTCAGGAGGATGGAGTATGGGGGTATGCGAATCGGGTATCATAGATTCACCATGACCATTGGTTCGGTATATAGTTGAACACAGACAGTAACTAGCACAGGGACTGGAGTACAATCACAATCACAATTTTTCTTCCTGTCAAAGCATGGCGTCTACGCTAGGACATTCTATGCCTCGTTAATGCAGGTGCAAATGCTAGACTGGCATATTGTAGGAGAATCCAACAAGCTGCATACTTCAAGTCTCCATATCCACTGATCCTGGGCCGTGCTTCACACCCTCTTCTTCGAAGCTATACCAGGGCAACCGTCATGCCAGGATGCCTTTTGTGGGATCCTAGCCGTGTACGACACATCTAGTAGCCTAGTTTTGCAACACCCACTAGACATACACATTGGTCCAGCAAATTGGTCCAGCACGTCTTCGGCAAAGTGTGCTGTAAGGTACATGGGACTCTGACTCTTGCCCTACACACATATGTGTCCCAGGCAGCTCAGCTTAGGTGGCGAAAAAGTGGATGGCATTTTGCTTCGGTTAGCGACAGCTACACACCCATGTTTGAGCCTCCAGGTTTCCGGGATGAAGGAGTTTGAACTTGGACGGACTCCCAAGTCACATTGAGAATTGACTCATCCAAGGGCTAGCCAATGTCGAGGGACGGCAGACGATGACCCTGGCAATAGTAGGAGGGTACGGAGTAGCTCCTAAAGTGGTTGCATCGGTCATGTGCCTACGCGCCACTATCGTGTCTCAGCGCGACGCGGATGAAGGCGTTAGTTTCCCCGACACCTAAATACCTTGCCAAATGAAGCACAACCTCCAGTGATAAGCACCAGCATCTTGTGCCTCTCTCCCACCAGGTAGGCCTCCAATTCCGGAATTGTCAAAAGGAGCTTGCCTGCGCTGTACTTGTACCGATGTCTTTCCTCAGCTTTGTGCTGCCTTGCTTTGATCGATCCCATCAATGCCAGGCAACTCTGCGTGCATCCGCATTCTTTTTCTCCAGCTCCCACTGCTCGTTTCCGAGTTTGAATTTTCCTCGTTTTGACTAGACTACGCATGTCTTTGAACTGACCTGATATCAAAAATTTATTCTTCGTCGCTCCTTCTGAGCATATATGGGAGCGATCACACTACAGCGGACCTAGGACGTCAACATGTTCAGCAGCAGCAGAAGACAGCCAAGTTCGAACAATTTCTCGTCCAGATATGGAACCAGCAAATACACCAAGCAGAAGGGTCCAAGCTCTTTTCGAGAGCAGTCCATTGCAAGAGGGATACAGAGGTCGGAGTCTGTCAAGTCCTCGAGAAGAGAACATGCCAGCAGCGCATCTCAAACGGCAGGCAGGTTGGTATTCCAGACATACACTCCATAATATCCCATGCTAATGTTATTCGGAAGTACACTCACTTCTGCGATCATTACCATCTGCGTTGGTCCTGACCAAAGACTATTTGCTGGTCACGAAGAAGTCCTCTGCCGTTCACCCTTTTTCGAGTCCCTACTGAAGGGCCAGTTCTTCGAGAACCATTCCAGAAGAATAAATCTACCGGAGGAACAACCCGAGATTCTGTCGGCGGTCTTGGAGTATCTCTACAAAGGGGACTATTACCCAAAACTGCTTCACAACAAGAGACGAGACACATGGGAACTGGAAGATGGAGCCAACGCCACGATCGACCATCATGCTGCCAAGCAGACTCTGATGAAGGACACAGTCATCTAGTATGTGTTTGCAACGAGACTTCTATGAATGATGATTGCAATGCTGACGATGGTACTAGCTGTTCAGCCCAACACTACGGACTTGACGATCTGAAGCGTCTTGCTCTTCGTAAGCAAGGCTTCCGCTCGGGTGTGGCGATATCCACTATCCTCGCCTCTGCACGGTTTGCATATAATCATACACCAGACTCCGACTCGAAACTTCGAGCTCAGTACCTCACACTCATCATTCGTAGTCGGCAGGACTTCAAGAAAAGCGGCCACATGAAGTTAGAAATGGAACAGGGCGGCACAGCTTTGTTCTTTGATCTTTTTGTCGCCATGTGTAACCATATGGTAGGTTTACTCAACCCCAGTCTTTCCCGACACCTCACTGATGTTCGAACAGGATGACCTCAAAACCATGCGGTCCCCCTTCACATCTCCATTCACTCGCTAGGCTCAAGGAATGCCATACTGTACTATCCCAACTATCAGAATGCCAGGCAATCTCGGGTTGATCAAATGTTGGATGCTGGAGTTAGTGGTGCTTTTTATCTCTTGCTCCTATCTGTACTACTATTCTACGAAGATCAAAAAATCTTGATGCTTTGGGCCGGGATCCGCTGCCACAAAAGACGAGAATGTATGACTGAACATGTGGCCCGTCCCGCTAGACACGGAACGGTGGTGGAAACGGCTACCTAGAAAAATATATCTCTTGGGGAATCTCATGTGTACCTTGCCTGGCTAGCTGCTCAACGCAGATGTCACTATCGTTTAGGAAGGGAGGAAGGAATGAGACAATATTATCTTATGGGGGATACATCTTCTTGAGCTACTCGTTCGTCCCTGCTTCGAAGAAACCTTCATCCTAGTTATGAAATTGAGCTGACATTCGACTCGTCATGCAATGTGAAAGCCCGGGTGGTTTCATCGCTGTGCAAGGCAACCGGCTACCTTTTTCTCCTCAAGAACACCTTTTCGCTAGGGAGAGGCAAAACTCGCTTGCCTTTTTAATCTTCAAAGATGCTACAAGGTGTACGGAGTATATCCGAAGGCATCTTGTCATGTGTGTACCCCGTACGCCACATCCCGTTCTTTCTTGATTAGTCTCGAGCGACATATTTCCGACGGGGATGCCTGGCGTGAGAAAAAGCTCGGACCCTGGATACTTCTGTGATAGTTCAAGTGGCAGATGAGTCACCAAAAAAGGGTCGGACAAGGTCCGACACAAAGTACAGGCTCTCATCATCATCATCGTCACCACAGCCATCGGCACACACCGTGCTGTAAAGGTGGGAAACCAAGCACAGCTCGCATCATCATGATGACCACTACACCTCGTGATGTGAAGGTGGGCGCCCGCGACACGGGAACTGCGATTGAGAGTTTCCAGGATCAGTCCACGCTCAGGGTCAGAGATAAGCCCGATGGGCGTCGAGACATGGCAAACTGGATTTTGGGGGGCCAAATAAAAAAGACACCTCGGCAGGATAGGGTAAAGTGTTCACATCAAGAACCACACAAGACATACTCGGTAGGATAGAAACAGATTCCTCATCCACTTGCACCTTGCAAACCATGGCTGAATGGTTCACTTAGGTTTTCGAGGGCGAGGGAACTAGCGTCGGTGCTTGAGGCTGAGTCCTAGCCAATCGTTTCTCAACCACAGGGTTTGTGATAGGTTGTGGCGAATGTTTCTGACTTTGTAGCCGCCGGTACAGACGGGACCAACATGCCGTTGAAATATGCTTTGCACTTGCAGTAACCGAGCCCCCTGAGAGGCGTTCATATTCTTCCCTTTGCTGTGCTCGAATGGTGGAATCCCACTGACTTTGTGTGATAGGATGGCGGTCAACGAACAACTCAGTGGTCGAATGATTGGTGCCGGTTTTCTTGGTTGGAATTTAGATTCGAGCTGTGAACCCCCCGGAAAATTCGGTGGGTTGCATTGAGCCCTCTTGCTCTGAAATACCTAATCTTGACGAATTGGAGTCGGAAATTGACATGTGCGACGTGGCACCACTCAAACGCCTGTGCCAGGGAATGCTCCGGCCTTACTGAGTACAACAATCCCTCTGTCTCTGGCGATGTAGCCTTTCATCAAGTTCTGCAGGCAGATTTGAAAATGTTCACGTCAGCCGCATTCTCCAATTTTCTGATTGCTAGTACACATATGTGAAAATGTGAATGTAATGCGGAAGGTGGTGAGGGTTGGTGGGAAGTCCCGATAACTGCACCAACCCGCGCCAGGCACCACAATATCTAGGCACCAGTGTGCCACCGAAGGAAGATCGGCACCACAGGGGTGGCAGGCAGCACTCAAATACAACACCGCAGATCGTAGATACGATTCACTTGCAAAGGGAGGGGGGAGGAAAGACGCGAGAGGCAGAAGAAAAGGAAAGAGGCGTAGACGTACCTTGTAAATCATGTTTGCTAGAAAGCATTCAACCTCGTCTCGGTCAATCATGACGTCCGTGGCACCCTTGTAGCCAACGCGCATGCCGGCTTCGAATTCTTCGACTCGGATCCTCGTGCGACGGATCTTGGGTGCTTCTCCTCCTTCTGCTGCTGGTGGGTTAGCGTCGCCGTCCTTGGGCTCTTCGTAGCCCGCGGCCAGAAAGACCTTGCGGAACAGGTTGCGGAGGCAAATGTCTCGCGTGCGTTCGAGCGTCAGGTATACTCGGCGCTTGACCAACTCTGGCTCGGCATTAGACAGAGCATCGTCGAACTGCGACAAGGATCCCTTTCGGATGGCACTGAACAACGGCGTGAACATTGAGGATAACTTTGGGTGTGGAGCGAGAAGTTTGGCGGTGGGCAATCGGTGGGTGTTGACGATGTGTGCGGGGATGAGATAGGTCAAGATTTGTTCACGATTCCGTAGCGAGTCTTTGTGGCACAGGTTGAGCGCCTCGGTGAGGTTGGCTTCGGCCTCGGTGTAGTTTTCCTGCAAGAAGTCGATCACCCCGCGGTAGTACTTGAACGTACAGCGGTGGGATTTCGGGAACAGTTCGAGCGGAGGTAGGTCCGACTGTGCCGCCTCGAGGGCTCGGATCACGTTGCGTGTCAGGGAGATGGAGTTGAGTTTGAAGTAGGTCTTGAAGAGGAGGTTCGTCGTGCTGTAGATGCCCCATTTGCGGGACTCGGCCAGTTCGGCCCGGTCACTGAGACAGACGGTGAACATGCGGTTGATGGTCCAGGCCGCCTGTTCGAGAGTCTTGTTCTTGTCGGTGTCACCCATGATGTCGTCGGAAAGGCCGTTGCCGAAGGCGTCGTCTGCTGCAGCAGAGTCTTTGGGTTTGTCCTGGCTGTCGGCTTTCAGGGCGATCATCCGTAAGTATTTGCCCGCAGTGTAGAGACACGGGATCGTCCAGGATTGGAACCCAAAGTTGGTGTAGCCTCGTACGAGGTGGTTGCACATTTCCTTGTAGGAATCGAAAACTTTGGTCCAGTCTCCTCCTGTGCCGGTGCCGGTGCCGCTGGCCGCCCGGATGGTGACGAGTTCCCTGACACACTTCCATAGTGCGACGAATATGTCCACCCATGCGTTGGCTTCCGCCTTGGGGAGTTTGACGGCGTTGCGATCTTGCACGAGGTGATAACGCACATCCGCAGAGATGGTCTGGTAGTTCGATAGTTGCGCGAATGACTGCAACCGTCGAGGGTCATGGTCGGTGTCGATGGGGGCCAAGCAAGCGGCCAGCAGCCTTCCATCTCCTACCCTTTGGGCATTGTGGAAGTCTGCAAAGACACTCCCCATCTTGACAGACACTGATGTTCCAATCAGCCTTGGAAACAGTGTTTGCTTTCCTACCTAACCCTACGACGTTTCCAGTTGTTGTTGACGTTGGGGGTCCTCTCACAGACAAATGAGAATGGGAGAAACCCACTGACCAATCAGATGTCGGCACCACCAATTTCTTGCCAAGACGTCTGGCTGCGCACAAATCTCAGCCTTGGCATCAATTGCACTTTCATCGACCGGGTCAAGTTTTTGATTATCGCAGCAATTCCACATCGACAACGACAACAACTTGAGGCCGATCAGAAACAGTCAAGGTATGTTTGATCCTACCACTGAGTAGATTCAGATGCTAACATTTTATAGATGGGTAAGTCAACCTTGCATCATTTCTACTTTCACGAGTCTCTCCCGCGACCACGAGCGAAATATTCCCTTTGCGAGAACCCGCGAACAAACAGAGCAAGAGCCGAGAGCAAGAGTCGACAGCACGTTTTGGAATGAGAAGGTGTTGGATTGCCCGTTCCACATGCAGTCAATCGTCAAGAGGAAGTCACATCACTGGTCTTGCTACGTTCGATGTTGTCTCGAAGGCATTGGGAAACCTTTGACCATCCGCATAAAATTTTGTTTCTTTCGCGGCCCTCGCATTTTCACGGACTCTCCAAGAAACGTTCAATTTGACCCAAGAAAAAATGTCGAAAGATACTGACAAGGAATCTTCTCTTCTTCTCAGGTCGTCTTCAAGAATACCAGGTCATCGGGCGCCACCTGCCCACGGATGCCAACCCGACCCCGAAGCTGTACCGCATGCGAATCTTCGCTCCCAACACCGTGGTCGCCAAGTCCCGCTTCTGGTACTTCCTCATGAAGCTGCGAAAGGTCAAGAAGTCCAACGGCGAAATCGTCTCGCTGAACGTCATCCACGAGAAGCGCCCCCTCAAGGTCAAGAACTTTGGCATCTGGATCCGATACGATTCCCGCTCCGGCACTCACAACATGTACAAGGAGTACCGTGAGATGAGCCGCACCGACGCCGTCGAAGCCCTCTACCAGGATATGGCGGCCAGACATCGTGCCCGTTTTAGGTCCATTCACGTACGTTTTCTCCTTATGTTTTTTTTTGGCGCAACCCCTCCCTTCACAGAGAAGACAAAATGAGGTTATTGGGAATGCGCTTGGCTGGAGAGACATGATGTACTAACGAAACTGCCAAAACAGATCCTCAAGGTTGTCGAAGTCACCAACCCCAACGACGTCAAGCGACCATACATCAAGCAACTGATCTCCAAGAACCTCAAATTCCCTCTCCCTCACCGCAGCACCGCCTCCAAGAAGCTGTTCGTCCCCAACCGACCGAGCACGTTTGCATAGATGCACCTGACCTTGCAAATGCGATTGTGAGTGTGATTTGGGTGTTTGTTGGGAGCGTCGTGGGGTGGGCTGTGGTAGTTTACGGAGAACGGTATGCCGGGGTCCTCGCATGACGTTGTGTGGGTGCGAGGAGGGTGACTTGTCTCATCTCAAGAAGGGTTTCGTTAGGCAACCTGATATGAGATCTCTTCCGCACATAGACACACGCACGAGCCATGAAGCACAGCAACTGGATCAGTTTCCTAGTCACACACAAAGTTGAGATTGAAAGCGAAATGAATTGCGTATGTCAGAATCGGCTAGATTTATGAGGAAGACAAAAGAAAAGGAACTGGCCCTGAGTTGGTGCTGCATAAAGGAGTGTGTGTTGTGTGTACTTGGCTCCGGCACCAACTAGAGTTCCAAAAATGCCCAAAAGAAATCCTACGTTTCATCATCATCGATCATCGTCGTTGTCATCGTCCTCGTCCTCGTTCTTCTGTCTTCTCGTGCAATGTATTCCCCAGCCTTTTTCAACAAATCGACCCAAAACCTGGACACGGACAGCTTTTGGGAGATAGGAAAAGGACATCATAAGAGAAATTCCCATCCAACCTGTAATGACTTTGGATAAACGCAAGGCAAGTTGCCCCTTCCAATTCTCAACGCTCCGCAAGCCGAGCCCGGCGCTGCTTTGCATGTTGCGTGGGACTACCGCGGTGCCATGGTGACCTTGCCCAAATATCCAGTCGTTTTCAGTCAGAATGCGAGACTTTATTTCTCAACATCCAAGCCTCCAATTTGGTGAATCGCTCCCAATGATTGTGGACTCATGACTTGGGAGGAGCCCGTGCTGTCCAGATGTGAAGATTATTGTAAGCATTCACGGCCGGATGCGCGGCGTCTTGACTTGCTTCCTGACACAAGCGTTTCACATGCTCGGCAGGCCAGCCGTTCAGACTACACAAGGGTCTGAGGCTCATAGCTTCCAGGCCACAGTGGAGGGCGGCGTCATCTCCAGACGCCATGGAAATCTGCCAAAGGGCGCCTACGCGCGAAGAATCCGGGTCCGTCGGCCTCAGAGGGATACGGTACACTTCGTGGTTGATGTCTTCTGCCCTGAAGCCGACGGCTTTGAGCATCTCTCCGGTATTGGGTTCGTACGTGATTCGTCGACCGATGATATCGTAGGATCCTTTGAGATATCGGTGCCACCAGTCCACCAGTCTCGCGTCCGGCGGCAGCGAGCCATCGTCGCATCGGGGTTCAAAGTCGATCTCGACCTGCTCAAAGACGCCCGTGCCCGGGACGAGATGGCGAATGACCTTCTGGTACAGACCGATCCAGTCGGCTACACTGCCTTGGCCCATTTGAAGATGGATCATGTCCCATGACTCTTCCCCCAGCGCCCACGGGGCTTCATAATCCCACGGGGCTCTGATGGAAACGTTGGGCGGTACAAAGTCGGCCGCCTGGTAATGAAGATCGAGACCGACGATTTCAGCATTGGGTAGGTACCTTGCCATTTTGTTCATCCATATCCCCGACCCACAGCCGAGGTCAAGGATGCGTACTCTTTCCTCAAGCGGCTGTGCACCCTTTCTCATGGGCTCAAGGTTGACAGACGTGAACCTCGAGTCGCCCGGGGGTCTGCACTGGGAAATCATCTCTTCCATGGTATCGAGCCTGTCGGCTTCCATGCGGTCATGAGGGAGCATATATTGACCTCTAGGGTCGTACATCAGCACCATGCACGAAATATTACCACGTGGGCTTCATGAACTTACCTTCTAAAGGTCCCATAGAGTCTACCGTACTCCTGGACTGCCTGCCTGCCAGGCATATTGGCCAAGAAGCCCGCCGCCATTCCCTCTTCGCACTTCCGGGCACGGATGGGTCGATCAGACGGTCTAATCAATGGGATAGAAGTTGACGATGATCTCCTGAAACCCTGGACTGAGCCGCACGAGGGCGACAGGTTGGCAAGAAACAGCCACAGATGTAACGAATCGATCCTCTCGTAAAAAAAAAGTTCGAGAGGCGAATCGGTTCTTAGTTCAGACCAAGCGCAACGTTAGCTGCCGAAGTGCCGGCTAGAAGAGAGCCTTTGTCGATCAGGGAAACGCCGCCGCAATGCCCGCCAAGCCTGATAAGTGATATATATAGTGAATGGTTCCCTCTGAGCCGGCAGAGTCCAAGTCTTGAGAGGCTGGGTAGAAGAAGGGTTAGTGGTCTGCAAACTGTGAAAGAATCCAGAGCTTCGCCCCAGGACCCAATAGGAAAAGCGGCAAGCTTTGTTCGGCGTAGTGGACAGCGGAGGAATACCGATGGTGGATCCTGGATGGAGCTGAATGGAGTAGACAATAGTCCTCCAGTATAGTCCTAGCGGTGCACAGTCTATCGATGTTGGACTGCGATTAGGGCGAGTCAAAGTGGCTTGGTGGAGATGATATAAAACCCAACTTGCTGGAGGAATCTCAAACGATCTTGGTGAGACTGCAGATGTTGTCCTGTAATAATCCTTCGATGATTCCCCGTACCGGTACAGTGTTTTCGAGAAGCTGTGATCCAAGATGTCGGGACTTGAAGTACTTGGAACGAAGCTATGGAAACGCTCGCGAGTACCCAATGCTGTCCTAATGGTGATTTGGTGTATGACTAAGTCTGGGTCAGGGCCGTACAGTATGGTGGTGGTGTAGAGAGACAGATGTCGTCCAGAAAAGAACCCAAGGTAAGTCTGTTTCAAACGACTGGCTCAATAGTAAGTAGGATCAGTCTCTTGTTAGCGACATTCAGAAACAAATATATAATTCAAGAGATCGTTACGGAGTGAGGTGAGTAGTGGGCTTGAATGGAGGCCGTGGTCTCGCTTAATTACTTTTCGTGTATCCAGATATCTCGGGAGCAATCGTCCGCTCAGACCTCACAGCTCGAGGGTGGAAGAACCATCTCTTCTATAGTGTCCCACTTTCTTTTCTTCCTTTCCTGTGGTGTGAGCCGGTGGCTTCACGGTCAGCGAGGAGGAGGTGGGATAGGGCATGATGGGCTGGCTGAATCGCTCGAGGGAGGGTTGCTTGGACGTCGTAGATCTGCTCATCGCCATTCCATCCTGTCACATTCGCTTAGCTTGCGTGTTCCTTGCAAGGATGATTGTGATTGCAGAAAGAGCGGTCGAACCACTGCGTTGGGACGACGAGGTAGATCGGATTGGACGGTGTGGGTAGAAATTGGAGGGGAGGCGCCCGGGAATAGGCGATGGTCAATCATCAGGGGTCCCTAGTAGGTGCATATTTTGGGATTCTCCAAGCAGTCTAGGCGCAGACTCGTGCCCTAATGAGGACGATTGTCAATTCATTGACACTAAACTTAGGTGCCTCTGTTGCTACCATGAGCCACCAGGCTGCATTTCCTCTCGCTCTTCCCGCCTTGTTATTAGGCATCAACCAACCCCGTCGCTCGTCCTCTTCGAGGACGCTCACTGGGCGCAATCGAATATTTGCTATGAGACAATTCATCAGCTTCTAGCTGCCTCGTCATCGCTGTCAACCACCCTGAACTACTCCCGAGGTCGATGCCTCTTTCAGACGGTTGCAGACGGCCATTTGCTGGTGTCAGTCGACCTTTGGGCTCAGACTGGTGCTATGCCGTCGATCCCTTCTCGTGCAGAGACACGCATCCTGGGAACGCCAGAGACTTCATGGACGGCCACTGTTACATTTCGCCTCAAGAGCTGCCGCTCTTCCTACAATTCGCCAAACCGCACAGCTGGAGTCTGGCTACTCGAATGACGATCTCTCGTTGATTCGCTTTCGTACCACTTTCTTACTAGAAATGAAGTCGGTAGGCAAGGCTGCAAAGTCTGTCCTTGTGGATCCATACAGCCTGGATGAAGCTTTGGGTACACCCCTGTCAATGTCCACGTCAACCATTGAAATATCGGACGCAGGCGAACGAAGCAGGACTGGTGTACACCCTAAGTCCTCTGCATATCTAGTTCGTCTGGCCATCACCAGAAGGAAATGGAGCGGCTATTTTGACTGTCTCAGTCCGACCCGACAGAATGGTACCCAACGGCAAAGCACGTTGGTAGCGTCTGACATGCCTCAGGACCAATGAACCATGCTTTACACACTCTACGCTGCAAGCATGATCCATGTTGACATCTCTCTTGGCGAGTCCTTTGAATTGGTAAGTGAACTGGCCCCGGCTTCAGCAATGCTTGCAAGATCAAGGGAATACACTGCCCTAGACAGGGTCAGATCTTCACCTCAAAGTACTCGAATACGAAGGTCAAACGAGATGGCTTCGGTCTTTCTCGATAACTTTCACATGCTGGTGGACGTGGTCATTGATGTGACTTGGTCTGGCTCGGTGGAATCAGCAGGACAATGTCTACTGCAGCTGCTTGAAGCATCACATGTCTTGGATTGCTTCTCTGCCCCCATTGACCAGTAGGGATTGGGTTCGATCGTGTACTGTTATCTACAGCAAGACTCGGACCAGGGTTTGACGAAGCGTAATTTCATGTACATCCGGACTCGCCGTCTTTTCGAACCGTGAAGGCGCTGGGATGTGTATTGCTCACTGTTTGGACCATTCCACCTCATCTGTTCCTGTCGGTTGAGGAAAAATGTTGCCTTGATCGACCTACGTCTTTCCAACCGTAGTTTGACTCTGTAGAGAGAGATACCGGCTTGATGTGAATTCATGGAATAGAAAAGTCCATTGGAAGCGTAGGGGGTAAAGGGGGCGTTTATTGGTTAAACATCCTGCTAGGCTAGTGACTAGACCGAACTAGGCCAAACCTGGAATCAACCACCACCCAAGATTTTTCATCATAGTGACACGCAGAAGGTCGACGCACACCGTAGACTGTACCAACGACAGGGAAGTTCCTCATTCTGTCACAGTCGGAAACATCATTCGACATGATACAAATCTGCGAGGGGTTAGCGAGCCGCGCCCCGTCGGGACAAAAAGATGTCTACGTTTTCTCAATTACACCACTCGCTGATCAAGCGATGGCGGCCATCACTTCGGCAGACGAGCTGCTCATCCTGCAGGACAGGGGTACCCTGAACACTTCTCCTGTGTCCACGGTGCAGGGTGTCCCGCGCGGTCTCACGTCGCTGGTCTCTTCGGACGCAGGAAGGATTGCCGTTTGTGCCGGGCGTGACGGCAATGTTGTCCTCGTAGATACTCGTACCCAGACCACGGTCGGACACTTTGAGACCGGTCAGTGACAATGCGCTCTTTCATGTGCCCACACCTTTTCTCTCTTGCTGATTCGAATTTCTCCTTCGTTCTAGGCAAACCAGCTCATGCAGTAGCATGCAGAGAAAACGACGTGGCGGTGGGTAGTGATGCAATTGTGTCGGTATGGTAGGTGTACACGTACCCCCTTTCGTCGGATCGCTTTAGCACCCGGATGTTCTCTTGGTTCAATTGTGGATACGACCAGCTGAGATCTACGACCGCAGGGACCGGAGACAGATGCGAATGCGTTGGCAAAACACCGAATTGAATGACGAGATAACGGCGCTCGATTTCCATCCCACAAGAGACAGTGTGTTGCTTGCCGGCGGAGACGATGGCTTGGTCAGTCTCTTCGACACCCAAATCGTGGAAGAAGAGGACAGTCTCCTGCAGGCAGTCAACCACGGGCCCATTCACAAAGCAGGCTTTTTGGGAGGTTCGGATCTCTACGCCCTGAGTTCGGACCAGAACCTCGCCCTCCATTCCTTGACCTTGGAGGAGGAAGAAACAGATCCGACGATCGAGCCGTCTCCAGACCAATTTGGCGACTTGCGGCCTGCCGTCCCCTGCGAATATGTGATTGATGTCTTTCCCACCGGTCCAGATTACGTGGTCGCCTGCGGTTCGCATAGGTGAGTAATTCGTCTTCTTCTTCTTCTTCGTCGTCGTTGTCCTCGTGCAGGTGACCTATCTCAAAGCTACCACAATTTACTAACTCGCCGGTATCATGCAGTAAATCTCGTGTGGACCTTGTCAAACTCCAACGAGGTAGACCACTCGACCCTAGCCAGCGGATCGTGCTTGAAAACGCCCACGGGGAAGAAGTTGTTCGCTCCATTTTTCCAGACGAAGCGGTCAGTAAACAACTTTTTTCGTATTCGCGCTTCCCTTCTTTGCTGACCATGCGTTTACCAGAATGGAGTCATCTTCACCGCCGGTGAGGATGGTAGAATCATGGCATTCAGACCCAAGGATGCCGCCCAGACCGCGTCGTCGTCACCGACGATCAAGACTCCCAAATCCAAGAAAGGAGGATCGACCGATACAAGATATCGACCATACTGACTGACAGTGACTGGTCACCTTCTCCCTTTTTCCTCGGGTCTCTACCACCGCCGCCACCACCACCATCAGACCGCTGCGCTGTAGGACTTGCCAGAAAAGGAGGCAGCGTTTGCTTTCTTTGCCCCTTCACATGGCACTAGTACACTCTGCTCGCATTTCCTTGAAAGTTGGCAATGACCATGTCGAGACGGGGAACTCGTTGCGCTCTTCCAAAGGCCGTCTCATTGTACGCTCCCCTCATCCGAGAGGCTTTTTTTTTCGGATCACCTCCTGGCACCATGTATCTTTCAGCCGATATGTGTACTTTTGTCATCGCCATCGACATCACCATTATCACCACCCTGGCAACCCTGTCTCTTGAGCCGAGACTGGTTGACTATGCGAACTGATTTACCAGCTTGAACGGCAAGTCAGTATCTACGGAGAGAGTCCTTATCGCCGTCCATTCTTGAAAGACACACCTCAACGAGTCACGCGACGATTTTACGTCTTCTCGTCGACAACGACGGCGTCCCTGAATTTGACCCAGAGAGTTTAACGATGCATGAGATGTCGGCAGAATGCAGACGTCCCACCGAGTGGTCGCCCTCACTCGACGCACGGTACGGATGTATGGCGCTAGACGAATTGTATGTGGGTGGGCATTGGAGAAAACAAAGGCCACCCTGATCTTTGCTCTTTGCTCTTCGAGTAGACGGACACGGCACAGCCCTCCCGAGACATCCAGGCGGGAGCCATACTATGCTTTAGATATATTGACTCTCGTTGGCACTTGTCCTGAAAGGCATTGTCGCCCGACATGTATGATAGGTCTAAAGGGCATCTCAATACATACTAGATTCTAAATTTATCCCTTTGATGCCTATTTAATTCGTACATACCATCTATCCGCTGGTCTGGTTCCTCAGGCCCTGACCATCAAGACTCATACAACTCTTTAACCAGCTGTTTTGCGACCTCAGCAGCTCCTGAGGTTTCCCGACCTCCACGACTTGTCCTTGACTTAGTACGACGATACGATCACAAGTATCTATGGTGTTCAGACGATGTGCCACAGTGATGACAGTACAATCCTGGAACCGTTCGTGGATGAGCTTCTGCATGAGTCTGTCGGTCTCGACATCGACGTGGGCGCTGATTTCGTCTAGAACCACGATCTTGCAGCGTCTGACCAGCGCTCTAGCGAGACAAAACAACTGCCTCTGACCGTGGCTGAGGAAGTTGGGAGTCATGGTCGCATCGAGACCTCCTTGAGATTCGATAATGTGCCAGATCTGGCACTGTCTGAGAGCCGAGATGAAGGCTGCATCATCTGATGATTGTTGATGGTGACCGTGGCCACCAAAAATCTCGGTCTCGGAATGAGTCTTAGATATGGTAGCGGTCCACGGGTCCATGTTGAACCTCACGGTTTCGGTCGACATCCACCACGGTTCCTGAGGGATGACATTGATCCTCGAGCGGAGAGTCTCCCTCGGTATTCGAGCTATGTCGGCACCATCGATCTCGATGTAACCCGTCCGAAACTCAAGCAGGTGGAAAAGGCTGGAGAGCAGGGAGCTTTTGCCGCTCCCAGATCTTCCACACACACCAACCTTCTCGCCTGGTCGAATTTGCAGGTTGACACCTTTGAGGACAAGTCCAGAATCTTCAGAGTAGCTGGCACCGAACCGAGAGAAAGTAATCTTTCCTTTCTGCGGCCACTCAGCCTCGACGTCATCAACTTCGCACGCTTGATGTTCCGGGCGTGTGATTTTGACAAACTCCTTCAGGCGAGAAACAGCACCAAGACTCGTCTCCAAATCCGTCCACTCCTTGACAACGCTGGTGAGGTTTACACCTAGATCGACCGTACTCAGGAGACCGAGCCCAACAAGTCCAGGCTGGATAGTATGTCTTTTCACCACCACAATTGCCATCAGAATAATGACCATGGCTGCCACCATCATGTCCAGAACAAGGGCTAGCCATCTTTGGATGCAGTACATGCAATAAAACGGACGCTGACTTCGATCCAGAAGCTCCAAGTTTCGGTCAAAGAATTTTTCACTCCAAGAAAAGGCACGTATGGTTGCTACTCCTAAAGAAGTTTCACCGAACCAGGTATACAGTGGGGCCTTCTCCTCCAGATCAAGAAGTCGTATCTGGCGACTCGTTCTCAGATAGTATTTTTGAAGCGTGTATAGAGCAACAAGTAAGGCCGGCACCACCGGAATGAAATAGGTAGAGCCCGACGCGAGCAAAATCCCAAGGCCCACAAGACAGCCCGCAAGCGACAAAATAGTGTCGGCATACGCAAATGGCAGATCATTGTCCACAAGAGTCATATCCTGACTGAAGCGATTGATAATAGAGCCCATGTCCGTCCGTGTGAAGAAAGCAAGTGGTGCATTCAGCACTGTCACCAGCAAATTCCAGTGGAGATTGCTGGCCGACCTTGGCTGCATGTCGAGGAACACCTGGCATCCAAACAGTGCCACAGATACTGCTGCGCTGATCGTCGTTGCAGCAAATATCCAAATGAAAAGTGTCGATTTATTATTCCCTTCTCCGTCGCTGTTGCCGGCAAGATACTTGACCAAGATACCAGGTGTGTTGACTGCCAACACCCAGACCATGGCCCACGTGAGTGAAAGAAGACTAGAGATATAGCCACAAGAACCGAAGTAGTGTTTGTAGGTGCTCCACTCTCCAGTTCGTCTTGCAAAAGTTGGAAGATCCTCCGATTGATCTTGTATAGAAATGGTAGCGTCGAGGACCAACGTAGTATTCACTGTTTCCGCGATTGAATGCGTCTCTTTGAGATCTGCAGGTCCCGGTTGTTGTTTCATGTGAGCTTCAAGACTCCGTACATAGCCATTGCCGTTGGCTAGGGCTCCGTAGCTACCTTGTTCACGCACCCGTCCATTATCATCAAGACAAATGACGAGGTCTGCAGCCGGTAAGCGGTGAACAGCATGAGTAACAAGTATGACTGTTGATCTCAACCGCCGCAACAACCCTGAAGGACCAAGCAATCTTCGGAATATCCATTCCTCGGTATGGTTGTCAAGACTCGAAAATACATCGTCTAGGATGAGTAAGCTTGCTTTAGCATATATCGCCCGTGCAATCCCTAATCTCTGTTTCTGTCCACCGCTCAAGGATATCCCTTTAGAACCAATCACGGTGTTGTCGCCATTGATGAACAACTTGATATCTTCAAGCAATCCACAGCAAGTGATGACTTCATGATACCAAGAGTCACTCTCGGGCGAAAGATCTGTTCTATGAGGGCCGCGGATTGCATCCCTTACAGTGGTATTTTGAATCCAGGAAGTTTGGTCTGCAAAAGCGATAGATTGATTTTGAAGGTGGACAAAGCCTTGTGTTGTAGGTGTTTCCCCAAGTATACCCTTCAAAAGGGTGCTTTTCCCGCATCCTACAGGCCCAATAATCATTGTGACGGTCCCTGTAGGAAGCGATAGATCAATGTCATGCACAACGGCAGGAGCGTCTTCGGTTCATCCGAAGGAACAGTTCTTCAATACTAACGCTTCGGCGGATATTTGACCGGCACGGGTCTGGAGTGACCGCATTTCGATGGATTCCCGACCTGAGCGCCCGGCATGTTGGGCATCGATAGGTTTGGTGAGCTGATCAACAAAAAGTCGATGGTCGTAGCGAGAGGCAGAAAGTAGGTACTGCTGAATTCTGTCAATACAGGAGAGCGAGGACGACAGCTTCGGTATCACGAAGTAGAGTAACGTCAAAGGACCTTGCACAAGACGTAAGATGGTGAGGACACTGAAGGCAACTGCCAGGTCCAATTGTTGCCCAGACGCCTTTGCTCGGAGGTAGTATAAGAGGAAGGTAGCAAAGGGTGCAAAGACAGATGGGCCGTTCTGGATGACGATCTGAATGTTGTTGATGAGTCGAAATTGCTTGCACTCTCTAATTTCTCTCTCACGTAGGCCCTGAGTCCGAGTTTTGATGACATCTGACAAGCCCAGAAGTTTGACGTTCCGGATCGAGGAGAGCAGTGCCGAGGTGAAAGAAACCCGAACTTCGATAGCAGCAAGCCACCTTCTCTGAAACGATGAGATAGTTTTCGTGACCCACGTGGTGCCCAGGGCAAGGACTAAATAAACCAGTGCCGGAGCATAGCAGGCACTCCCGAGATTTCGATAGAGCAGATACATGCCCAATGCAAGGTCGACAAGACCACCCCAAGCATCGTGCAGATATTGTAGAGGGCCAACAATTCTCTCAATGTCGGAGGACATCAAGGTCAGGGATGCGGACGGATCAATGACGGCTATGCTCAAGTCGAGAGTCTTCTGGTACAGGAGAGAGGTGAGGCCACCACGTACTTGAACAACGCACCGGTTGAGCAAGTGTCCATACGCGGCCTTACACCATGCCTGGGCAAGATAAATGAGAAAGTATGCCCCTGCAAGCCCCCATCCAACTGAGGCAGTTTGAGTATGGCTGTTTCTGACGAAGTTGATGGTGTCTTGGATCAAGAAAGGTTGTGCAAACATTACTGCACTCAGGCAGAGCCTTGGGAGAGCAGATATCAAGAGTTGCCATTTGAGGGTTCTGGCAATGGTAAATAACAGGCTGAAATGTCCAGGCTCATTTGCGGCTAGCCATCTGCGGCTAAAGATAGCCTGGACATTGGCTGATGAGAGTGTCTCGTCTAGGTCATAGAGGTCACCAATTTGCAGAGTTTTCCCAAAGCCTACCCTGAACAGTGGATTGAGCCACCAGAAGACGGTCCGATTATATATGCCGCTCGTGGTCTCCGGGGGAAGATCCCGATATGGCTCCAAGAGGATGCTTCGCTTCTCGACGGCCACTGTGACAAGGACCAGGAATTTGATGATAAGCGAAAGAGACAACAAGTTGGCTATACCCTGAGCCTGAGCGATATTGCTGCGAAGAAGGAAAAAGGTCCGTAATCGAACGGCATCGAAGGAAAGGGATATCAGAAGATATAGCCCGATGATGGTAGATGGAGTAACCGAGCGAGAGTGTTCATATAACGAGAGCACGAAGAGAAGGCAGGCGGCTGAAAAATCAAGTGCTGCAGCAGCGATTGAGGCTTTCGTGGCGACTTGTAAGTTTGTCGATCGAGCCAACAGGACGGTCAATTGATTCGTGACAAACGCTGATAACAAGACCTGTAGAGGTGAGTTGACTGAACTGTGTGAAACGGCCAGGAAAGCAGCTCACCAGTTTCATCAGACGACTGAAGGATGGCGAGACCTTGTTAGGCTTTCTATTCAGCCATATGGTCCTTGTGCCAGCCGCTATTAGGAAGATAGTAGCAGGCGCGATGCTGAGAATTGTATCCTCGAACAAGAGAGTAAAGTCAAAGTTTCTAGACAAGCCAGAATATGCCGGACCAAAATGAGCATCTGAGCCATTAGACAATATGTGATCATGCATCATGTCTTCTCGCGGTGAATGAAGAAGACCTGGTTGTTAAGAGGAGAGGAGGAATAGAAGAGTCTATAAGGAGTTGGGGGATGTTAGACACGGGGGAATGTTAGAAGATTGATATCAAACTTCAGTACTCATATGCAGGGACCAGTAAATGGTGCTGCCTGAACATAGATACCTACCCAGGTACGAGTACAAGGTCTACTGTGTTTGAATTGCCGTCATTGTTGATCTTGACTGCATTGGATCTAGAGAGGTGACATGGTTGTTACTGTTGATTATCTCGGATGCCTGTATCCGTATCGATGATTGCGATAGTCAAAATGAGATGGACGTGTTGATGCTTGTCGTTGTAATAAAGGAGTCTAAAATATCATCCTGAGGTAGCCATGTTCATTATGTAAGCCTCACAAGCCTACAGTATTTATCTTGGATGGAGGTCCCTGTTGAAATAGTGAGTCCGACGCATAAATAGGCAATAATGAAGTTCTTATGAAATGTCGCAGTTGTAGAAGTGACTAGACAACTTCTTCTTGGTACAAATAATATATAATTATACCATATAACAAACAATTGAATCTTCTACAGTAATTAATTAGTTGTTACTTGTGGTGATTGATTTCTCCATACAGAGTACAATTGTGTATCGCTTGGCGCACCGACATCGTGACCTCAGAAAGTCCGGGGTTTTTATCTAAATTCACACGGCCGATACCGGCGACGGTGTCACTGAATTTGATCCTCCACTCAGGCCGCGTGTGTTTCTCACCCGCACGACTGAGCATTGAAGATACAAAGGTATAAACATATTCTACCTCATCGCATACCTGGACGGCTTTTCGAGGATCGACCAAGGCAGATATCAACAGACGCAATCTCTGAACAGCAAAATAAAAAGAGATAAAGACTCAAAGATGCCGACCTTCAACATTGTGGTATTTGCAGGTGACTATGCTGGTCCAGAGGTTCGTTTACCACTCACCCCAGAATTGTATATACGCCGCTAGGTTGAGATGAAGAATTCTGTGTCTAACATCACATCTTGCGTTGATCTAGGTGACCAAAGAAGCTGTCAAGGTATGAATCTCTGTCCTCAGTCCCCCCATCGTCTCGAGAAATCGGGAGTGGCCCAGCCATGCGACATGTCTCTTCGGGCTGGTTGATGACATGTTACACAACATCGACCACCGTCTCAGTTTGAAAACGGATCAAAGCTGACACGACACCTTCTACAACCAGGTCCTCAAAGTCATTGAAAAGTGTTCAAAGGATGTCAAGTTCAACTTCCAAGATCATCTACTCGGAGGCGTAAGTCGAACCTCACTCAACAACTAGAACCCAAACCGCCCATCCGCCGCCTCCCACTCATGACTAACACCTTTTTCTTCTTTAATTATACAGTGCTCCATCGACGCCCATGGCACACCGTTGACCGACGAAGCCCTCGAGGCCGCCAAATCCGCCCACGCCGTCCTCCTGGGAGCCATCGGCGGGCCCAAGTACGGCGTTGGCAAGGTCCGACCGGAACAGGGACTCCTCAAACTCCGCAAGGAGATGGGTACCTTTGGCAACCTCAGGCCGTGCTTCTTCGCCTCCCCTTCTCTGGCCTCGCGCTCTCCCCTGAAGGAGGAAGTCTGTCGAGGCACAGACTTCATGATCGTCCGTGAACTCACCGGTGGCATCTACTTTGGCGACCGGGTCGAAGGCAACCCTGCCGACGGGCCTGACGAGTTCGCCGAGGACCGCGAGCCCTACTCGCGCCGGGAGATTGAGCGAGTCACCCGCCTGGCGGCCTACCTGGCCCTGGCCAAATCCCCTCCCAGCAAAGTCTGGAGTCTGGACAAGGCCAACGTGCTCGCCACCAGCAGGCTCTGGCGCCGCGTCTTCACCGAGACCATGCAGAAGGAATTCCCCCAACTGGAATTCGAACACCAACTGATTGACTCGGCCGCCATGATCATGGTCAAGAACCCTCGGGCCCTCAACGGAGTCATCGTCACCTCCAACTTGTTCGGAGACATCATCTCCGACGAGGCATCGGTCATCCCGGGAAGTCTGGGTCTGTTGCCCAGCGCCAGCTTGAGCGGCGTGCCCGACGGCAAGGGCCTGTGTAACGGCATCTACGAACCCATCCACGGTTCCGCCCCCGACATCGCGGGTCAGGGAGTCATCAACCCCGTCGCCGCCATCCTGAGCGTCGCCATGCTCCTGCTCTACTCCCTGAACATGCCCAAGGAGAGTACTTTGGTGGAGCAGGCAGTCCGCCTCGTCATCGACAAGGGAGTCGTCACCAAAGACATTGGCGGTTCCAGCTCCACCGAACAAGTCGGGGACGAGGTCGTCAAGGAGTTGGAGTCGTTGTTCGCAAAGGCTTGAGATGGGATTACTCACCCTTTTTAAGTACCTCAAATTTCGAGAGTTACCTATCACCCACGTCAACATATTCTGCGTGACGAAATCTATATGTATGAAGAATCAAGTAGCTACGAAAAAGTCGCCAATGCCGTTCGACAACAACAACAGGTCACGAAGAATTGAAATGAGTGGCACGATGAGGAAGAGAGGGACACACCCAAAAAGATGAAAACAGAAAAATGATCAGACACACGAATAAAACTATCTAGTATCATCAAGTCATATACAATTTCCCCTCATCATCAGGACAAAATCGCCCACGGCTTTATCCTGAAGGGGTATATCGATCTCTTAGCCCGTAAAAGGGGAAACCCATTTCGCTTCGTTCCAAAAAATCTGTCGTCGTTATATTCGTTCCGTTCCATCTCGAGGTCATAAAAAAACACAAGAACAAAGTGAAATATCTCAACAAGGGAAATTCCATCACCAGTCCCATTCACAGCCAAGTATGTAGTCCAAGTTTTCTCCACATGTACCGCAATGTCATGCAGGTACACTGTTTGCCCAGTCTCGAATTCTCCTCTCCTCGTCGGCTTCTCTGTACGCGTCCTGCTCGCCACCGTCTGCTTCTTGAGCTGTGCGCCTTCTCCTGGCAGTGCCACGTCGTCCAGGTCGTCGACCATTATGTTCACCCTGACCCTCCTCTGCAGGGTCCCTGGCTCCTCCACGCTGTCCGAGCATTTCAAGCATCTGTTCCATTGGCAACGGCATCCCTGGCGTACGGTTGTTCTCTCTACCCATGACCAAACCGTTGATCAGGTCTCTGGCAGCCTGTCCAGCCTGCGCATAGTTTGCCGTTAGAGCTTCTCTGGCCTGCTGTATGAAGTTCCCATTCATGTGGTGATTTGCGGCATTGCCAAACTCGTCCCGTTCGGCATCGTTCCCTAGTCCAAGTTGCTGCATGCGCCGAGCCAATGCCTCGTCTCGTTCGACTTGGTCTCTCCGTCTGTCCATTTCTTCCTGGTAGCGTACAGGATCTCCTCCGAGATGGGCATCGACGGCCTGGTAGTTGAACCACGGACAGTCGCACGATTTCCACTTCAATCCACAGATCATGCAGAACTCGGCCGTACAGCGACAGGTCATGTGGTTGCAGCCTTCTTTGAGTTCAACCATGGCGGAGCAATTGTAACATCGCTGCCAACCTTTCTCCCTGGCGACCTGGGCCAAGGCTTTCATCTCGGGATCTTTGGGACAGTCGCGCGAGACGTGCATCTTTTGCGAACAAATCCCGCAGACTCGAGTCTTGCATTGCTTGCACCTGCCAACTTTGCGGCCGTCTTCAATCTTCATATGATGTGGTTTGATCCACGCGCCACACCTCCTGGCGGGGCAGTATATCCTGTTTTTCGTCTTGAATTCATCATATTTGCGATTCCATAGTACCTTGAACTTCTGGTCGAACAACCTGTCCACGTGTTTCAGATCTATGTGCTGGTCTGTACAACAGCGAGGTGGCATATGTGCAGGGTCTTTTACCGACATGGTAAATATTCGTTTGAGGCATGAATGACACATGCGGTGAGAGCACGGTAGTTTGGCCGACTTGAGGACAGGAACGTCGTCCGCTCCACACGTCAAGCAGGACACTTTCTTTTGCGGCTCGCTGTTCGGGAGGAACATGCCACTCAATTTGCCGACCGTGCTCTTTTGCCCGTCGTTGGGATGCGTCACTTTGCTGGCACCGACGTCGACTTTCGACCTCGATGAGGTTGTTGCATTGCGCTTCAACGGTGGCCTCTGTGGCTTGTCTGCGGAAACAGTGCTTCGTCGGACCATCGTAGGCGAAGATTGCGTATCGCGCTGTTGCCTGGATGTGGCACGCTCAGTATCTCGACGTTCACGTTCTGCATCGCGTCCCTCATCGGAAGGTCTTCGTCTTATAGGTTCTGTGTTCCTACGTTCGGGTATCTGCCGCCTGACAGTTGAAGGCGCGAGTCCTCTGATCGACGCCTTAGACTGCGACTTTGTTGTATACTTCGTCGCTGTATTTTTCCGCGTGTTGTCTGGCCTCCCGTAGACATAGTCAGATTCGCCATCATCGCGGCGCATGCGCTTCTGCATATCGTCCGTGCGTTTCGTAGGCTTCGGTGAGGATTTCGAATGCTGAAGGTCCGGGCTGTGATCCCTGACTATTCTATACTTCCGGTCTCGATCCCCGCCAGTCTGCGACACGGCTTTCGTGCTCTTAACGTATTCATATTTCATCTCTTTCCGCTTCTGCTCAGGTGTTTTTGCTAGATTCTCGAGCCTGGCCTTTCGAAGAGTCTCGATGTCAGGGGGGCGATCGGCGGCGAGAGCGGCGGAGGATTTCGTCGTTGCACGATCATCATCATCGGACTTCTTGCGTGATTTGGAAGCACGAGTGTCACCATGATCGCGATGGGACTTCTTCTTTTTCTTCTTGATCTCTTCCAAGGCCATCGACGAAGCTTGCCTGCGTCAGCAAACACCACTTGCGCACCAGCGTTGGCTTCCTTGGGCTGCAACGCAACCACAGCGGCCAATCAGTAGCCGGGCGCAAAAATGGATGGAGTGATGCAAAGGTTGGCGGCCGCCGGGGCCAGGTCCTATATGCTTCTCATGACAGGATTTGATGGACACGCACACTTTCGAGTAGCGAGGCAACCAATGGAGGTTGGCCAGCTGGCTCTGCAGCCTGAGGCTGGGATAGCATGCATTATGCGAGTCGATACGGTGTCCGGCGATGTTGTTTCTGCAGCTGTTATTGGCTGAGACGTATTAAAGTTGTTCCGCCCCGGCCTCCCATTCTGCCTCAATTGAACTCATAACATCGAAAGACACTCCGTATGTTGAGGAAGACATGACAGGTTTTCCTGAGACCTCCGAATTTGTGCTCCCAGGTTAGGGTATCCGGGTGCTCATTGAGAGTATAAAGACGCACACTGAAGATTACCTGAAAGTGTAGAAGAGCACGCCCTGCGACAATGCCCTTGACCTTCCCCCCCTCTCACGCTACACCTCTACATACACAACTAGTACACCGCTGCTCGAGATCTACAGTAGACATATGCACAGAGAGACCTTCTGTGGCAGGGTCTCTAAATTGAGCGCGATGTCTGCCTCCGATATGTATGTAAATTCGCAAGCCCAAACATGGAACTATGACTACGAGACCGATGTCGGACTTGCCCAAAAGTTCCATAAGCGGCTTCCTGGATATTGTCCAAGCCCACTGGTTGCCCTCGATGATGTTGCAAAAGAGCTGGGCGTGAAAGCTGTCTTTGTCAAAGACGAGAGTAGTCGTCTTGGACTGCCGGCATTCAAAATCCTAGGAGCATCATGGGGCACATTTCGTGCCCTGGCAGATCGTACTGGACTCCCTCTTGATGCGAGTCTCGAAGATGCAGCGAAAGCTGCGCAAAGATCACGACTCGTTCTGTTGGCGGCCACCGAAGGAAATCATGGTCGTGCTGTGGCGCGGATGGGCAAAATCCTCGGCATTCAAACCCAAATATATATGTCGAGATATGCCGATCATGAGACTGTCCAGAAGATCGAAAGTGAAGGCGCGAACGTCACAGTGATCTCTGGAGACTATGATGAAGCGGTTGGGAAAGCTTCGGCTGAATCCAAACAGAATCCCAACCACCTCCTCATTCAGGACAATGCGTTTGAAGGATACGAGCAGATTCCAGCCTGGATCGTGGAAGGATACTCGACTCTTCTGGTCGAATCTGAGCAACAACTTGCGAGTCAGGGGCTAAGGGCGACATTGATGATCACACCGATAGGAGTCGGGTCGTTGGGTCACGCTGTTGTTGCGCACTGCAAATGGGGAGGAAGGAAGATCAAAGTGTTGACAGTAGAGCCTGAGACGGCCGCTTGTTTGAACCGCAACCTCCAATCTCAGACCTGGGAGACGATCGAAACGTCAGCCACGATCATGAACGGCATGAATTGTGGAACTGTGTCACCTATTTCATGGCCTGTTTTCCTAAAGGGCGTTGATGCCAGCGTGATGATATCAGATCTCGAGTGCCACAAGGCTATCAAATACTTGCAAGCTCATGATGTCAACGCTGGTCCTTGCGGAGCTGCCTCTCTTGCTGCGCTACGAAGGGCGAAAGCACTCGACCCAGCCGCGATCGGGCTTGATTCCAATGCTGTCGTTGTTTTGCTAAGTACCGAAGGCGCCAGAGGGTATACCTTGCCTGCAGGTGCTTCTGACACTTGAATCGGTATGAAGATAGTTAAGGACGGCCAATCAACTTCTTAAATACACCCGTCATGAAGAGAGGGATTCGGTTTAAACAGCAAAATATCGGGATAGAGAAGCAAGGTTACAATGTTAGCCGATGCGGCAACAATCACGGTTACAAGGCAGCTATGTTCCCTTGGAGAGAAATCGGATCTGAATTGAATTTCATTGATTTTTCGATTCTTTACACGATATTGATTCTGGGGATGGTCTTCTGCCCGAATAGTACTCGTTGCAGCTAGACAAGTGCACCAACCAACCATGGCCTGCTCGCAGCGCTTGACAGGAAAAAGCTGCCTCTTGCATCTCGTCAATGTTTGCCCTCACACTCTATGATCAAGGTACCACAAAAAGGTCTCCACAGCCCTGTGTTCGCTGTAGGCGCCGATGAACTGTTACCGAAGCCTCTGCAATTGCCACGCATCACTCCTCTTCCACCATAGCTGCGCAGCTTCTGCTTTCTTTTCACCGTCGATTCCTTTTTGTTCCCGTCCAATGGTTGGAATCTACCAAAATGCAAGACTCTGTGTATTAGGTCACCTTGTCGATTGCTATCTCTAGCCTTGGCCACGTCTCATCATTATTGGGGACCTTTCAGCATTTCTTGGTCAGGTGGTGAATATGCCACTTGCATCTTCCCTTCTTCTGCTGAACGGGCAACTTCGTCCTGGCTTCAGGGTCGGCAAGGCACTTGATCAAACTTTCTGCGAACTGGCCCTTTTTCCGAACCATTTGAGGAAGCTCTCTATTGACTTCTTGGATGTAATGGTCCCAACCGACTTGGAGAATTGACCAAGTCAACAACTTCATCACCAGTGCTCTGAGACCCTCATCGACAGGTTGGATATGCTGGAGTCGATCCAGGTATCTTATCCATGGCATGTCTTCCTGCGCCAGAGTGCAGAATGCATCTAGTAGTGCGTTGGCGTACTCCTCCAGCCCAACACCTATGGCACAGCAGTAGGCATCGACAATTTCAGTGCCAATTCGAATACCTTCGTCATGTGTTTTTGCTAAGTCTGCTTGAGAGTAAGGAAGAGTGTTGAAGTAAAGCCAATTGACTAAATTCTCTCCCAACTCTTTGCTTGTTATTTCAGGATAGGATATACTACCGTCAAACGTTGTATCTTCGCATCGTCTTGCAAACCAAGGGCTCTGGCAGAGGATGTCTTTGTGGACGACGAGTCGGTATTCGGTGTTCTCGAAGCCCGCAAACTTCAGGGTGACCATGTCGGTAGGGAAGGAGATACTGGCATACTCAGAACCCATATCTAACTGGTCTCGGGGGGTTTGACGTACCTTTTCTTGCGACTTAACGCCATGGCTAGACGTGGGCCAGTACCTCTGGCGTAGGTGTCGATGGCTTAGGTAGCTGGAGAAGGAAGGAGGTGATGTGAGTTAAGAGCCGAGAGTTAGAGAGAATTGACGGAGAGTTTGCAGAGTGATATTGTGGAATTGGAGTTAGTAAAGACTATGAGACTTCTGGGCAATCTCTCTGGCACCCATAGTGAAGTCACTGAGTCCTCACTTCTATTTCAGGATTCATTTACTTTCGAGTTCATGATTCGGAAAATCTAGACTCTGGTCTGTGAATGATCACACCGGCATTAGCGAGCAGTTTGATCATCACGAAGTGTCCAATGGGTCAAAAGCTTTCCGATTCTACTCATATGTTTTCACCTAGGTACTGAGAGTAAAGAGGTGTGACTCGTCCGGGACCATTCACGATATACCTCCCTTCTACGGAGAGCCTCGTTCAAGACAACTGCGCTTTTCAAACAAGCACGAACTCCGCTACACAAGCTTGAATATCGGATTACCAAGCCTTAGAGGTAATCTCCAGTAGGTCAATGCGTTGAGACCGAGGTCAGATGTTTGCTGCTCGTCATAAGGAGGGAAGGTTCCCTATCCCTTGATTACGCTCTCAGCCTCGTCACATGACCTCTCACCGTCGACGTCATTTTGTTGACGCGTGCTTCCGACTCTTTATTGACATCAACTTCAACGTCGTCTTCTGACTTGACTGATCTCTACACAACTTCTACAAGACCAACTCATATCAACATCCCAGCGGGACCAACAAGAAGACATCATGACACAATTCGACATTTAGAGCAGCTGTATACATATATTTTTACACAGTCACCGGCTCAAACTACCTCGACATGGCTCCATCCTTATTCCAACTACCGTTTCTCTCCTCCATTTCTAATGCGCTATTACCACCATCCACATCACCTCTTGAAACCACCAAAGCCACGATGACGGCCACTACCCTCCAATCATGCCCCAACCCGCCGTCACTGTCTTGCCCATTCCCTCCACCCCGCGAGATCAACACGTGCTGCCTGAACCACCCTTCGGGTCATTTTCTCCAGACCCAATTCTGGGACACTTCTCCAGCCCTCGGGCCCAACACGTCCTGGACCATCCACGGTCTCTGGCCGGACCTCTGCACGGGAGGGTTCGATCAATTTTGTGATACGACGCGATCTCATCCTCCCGGCGCCATGCGTGATCTGATCACCACTCTCCTCAATCAAACGCATTCGGACCCCAAAGCCCTCCTCGATTTCATGGACGAATACTGGCTCTCACTCAATTCAGACGCCGCACACCTCTGGTCCCACGAATGGAACAAGCACGGCACATGTATCTCGACCCTCGAACAGGGTTGTTATCCATCGTCATCAACGCATGAGTACTCTGATAGTGATGAGTCCTCGGACAGCAACCTCGACCTAGGCATACTAGATTACTTTATCCACACGACATCTCTCTTCCGTACGCTAGACACGTACACCATCCTGTCTGAAGCCGGCATCGTTCCTTCCCACGAAGTACGCTACACCTTACAAGACCTCGAAGATGCTATATCCTCTTCGCCATACAACCACCCCGTGACGTTCCGTTGTACTCACTCTGGCGAACTCAACGAGATATGGTATCATTTCTCCGTCATGGGTTCACTGAGGAACTCGTACGACGATTCTTCTCTTTCCACTTCCACCTCCGTTTCATCACATGGTACCACCGACCAACCTCCAGCGCAGCGGTACTCTTCTTCTACTCCATTTCTGCCTGCCGACGCCGTCCGCGAAATATTCATCCCCACCGACCCCGACGGTGCCAAATCCAACTGTCCGAGCCGTGGGATCAAGTACTTGCACAAGAATGGGCATTCCGATCCTGGTCCATCACCCACGCATACCTATACGCGCACGTCGACGACCACAAGCACACCAACATCCCCACCGTTTACGGGCAAGGGCCATCTCGCGATCCACATTCTCGACGACGACCACCATGGACCGACTTTTTCCGAGTCCGAATCTGAACAACAGCAGCATCCCCTCGTCTTGAACGAGCAACTATCGGATGATATCGCAACACAGTCGAATGACGACGACAACAAAGGCTGTCTCATTCGCCTGGGTCAATGGTACGTCTCGGGCACGTGTGCCACCTTTCGCGCACAAAAGGACGTCGTCGATCCTGGCCACGCGCCGCTCTTCTCCCTCTCGTCCAGCTACTCGCCGTGCGTCGTCAACCCAAAAACCTCCAGATTCGAGTGTACCAAGTCGACCGCCGTACAGAGTATCTTCTCTTCGGACCCTCAAAACCCCCGTGCCCTGTCTTACCAGAATAAGACGACATTCTATGCGAATCATGTACCGAAACGATTTGACAAGGTCGACGTGTATGCAAATGATGGTAATGGTGAAAGAAGTGTTCAATTGGAAATTCATTGGGTAGCTACATAGACCATTCCATGCAGCAAAGTTTTCCTTGCTGCCGTTTAGACAATCTTTGTTGAACTCGCGCTTTTGCATTGAGCTCTATCCCTCTCCTATTAATGCTTCGATGCCGGTAAATCATCACTGCTTCCTATGCTCATTGCTCCAACCCGGCGACCCATCTTCCTCACTCCTCGCACTCCGGCTCCAAATAGATTTTTCACGATTTCCCCACTGGACTGCCGTTCCGATTTACGGCGAGAACGAATCACTTTCTCCTTCTCTCCCTGCACAGTAACCATTTGAACCTGTGGGAAGAAGGCTTGCGACTTTTCCTCATAAGGGGGCATTGTGTGACCACTTTCCATCATAGCACAGTCAAGGCTTCCAACCACTTGGTCTCGCTTTTGGATTTTCTTGCCAAAGATCAAGCTCCGCTCCTTCTCTGCAGGTGGTGTAGCCGTGGGAGTGGAGAGTGATTGCAGGCTGCGGCTCTCACTGTTGGCAAGACTGAAGGATGGTATGCGTGAGCCTGACCGCCAGTGTGTAGCGTTCATTTGACTGGCTGTATGAGATTCTCTCCCCTCAATAGTTTGCTCTGCTGATTCAGGAGTGTGTCCGACATGCGAGATTCTTCGATGGTGGACCTTGTGATCAGTCGAGTTTGATTGATAAGTAGTCTTGATAAAAGGTACCAATTGTCTGCTGGCGAACTTTGGTATGAATGATGCCAAGTTACCAGTAGTCTTGCTCTTTGCAAGGGTGCCTTTGCCCTCCACCCCGCGAGAAGCCTTCCCCATTACGGCTTCGGCATTGATACTTGAAACGCGGCTGGTGGATGTTGAGGTACTGCCAAATGGCTGAGATTCATTCCAAGTGGTTCCAGATTTTCGACCACCGCAACCGGCCATCCTTGGCCTTGACCCGGCGTCGGAGGCTCCCGACAAAGATTTACTGTCTCGGTATAGACTTTGATGAGATATGCCCAACTTCTTTAGCAACGCGACCTCAAAATGCTCGAAGCTTTCAAGTGCGTCATCAGTCATGCAACATCTTCTAAGCTCGTCTAATGCTAGCCTTATTCGCGCTCTTTCACGAGCGTCAAACAGCATGTCGATAGTCTTAGTAGAAGATTCAAAGGGAGGCAGAAGCTTGGTGTTCATCAGAGGTTCACTTCGAATCCTGTCGCATACTGACAAATAACGACCAGCCCAATACTGGGAGGACTCTGCGTCATAATTGAAATGTTTCTATAGTCAAATTAGCAGTGACGTACAGCACATATGAAAGATTTACTAGCATACCTGTTTGAACCTTTCGAGAAATACGCCGCTCTGAGTAGATGCAGTAGCACTTGTAGTTGTTGTAGCAGTGGGCAGGTCATGATCGAGGCAATGCCTGTTAGCCAGAGTTGGATTAATAGCCAGATGTCCCCTTTTGGCGCCTGCCTTTTGTACATCTGCTGGTAGTGGGTCAGATGCGGTGGCTTCCATAGTGATTGTATTGCTAGGTGTTGTTTGAATCGTCTCGATTTTCTGATGTTGGGTGACTGTCGATGGGAGTACATGCCTGCTTGCATCGCGGCCTCCCCTAAATCTTTCTCTCAGGCGAAAACGGTTGATAGCAGCCTCCCTTTGTGTTTGCTGCATCATCTCCAGCTCTTCATCTGTCATTCTACTTTCACTCAATGCAGTAGCGATATCAAGTTGACTCTCATCGTCTTGATGTCTCTTGAAGTGTGAGACCTTCACCGAGGTCGGCTTCCGAGGAGAAGAGGTTGAGTTTGTTGACCCAAAGCACGTTATATTGCCCAGAGTTTGTGTTCTTGGGAGTGGTGGCCCCAGTGGCTGGAGCAGGCGCTTCGGGGTGATGTCGCGAGATAAGCTTATGAGATTGGACATCGTGTTCGACTTTGGAAGGTTGAAGCCATCCCTCATTTGATGCGATGGTGCCATTTCAGACCCATGGAGAGAGCCACAGGACAAATGGCGATCGTGATGGTGAGCTACAACACAAGGCCCATCACGTGGCTGTCGTTGACTGTACGGGGGATATGGTGCCGAGCTGACAGCAGAGGGTTGGAACAAGGGTATCGACGAAGGTGGCCATCTTTCAGTAGTAGTCCAAGGCTCCACATGACAATACTCAGGACTGAGGCTTGTCTTGTTCAGATGTAATCCGGCTCTGCTGCTCCCACCTCCACTAGGCGTAGCACGACGAGAGGTACCCGTTGCAGGATATGGAATGGCGGAAATCGAGGATCGACAACTTCGGGCACTGAGAGCAGTAGGGTCAGGCGAAGTATAGGTTGACGGCATATTTTCCTGGGACACACGGCGAGTGTAATTTGACGGTCTTTCATGCTTTGGTGAGCGAAAGAATGTCAAACTTGAATGATGCGGAAGTGGCTCGCAGGAGGCGAAATCCATTCCAGATCCTGCCCTTGACCGCAGTTGAACAGCCGTACCTTCCATTTCCGCATTCAGAGACGTGGAGGTTGAGGAAAATTTGATACTATTATGATCAGCTCACTCAATAGACTCACTGGATTTCTGTGCAATATGAATATCACTTTGGACAAGTTTTCCATTGTGGCAGACGATAGATAATGCGACGGCATTCACAACCAGGTGGTGACCACTTCACTGATACACGGAAAGTGCAGCGCAGAATTGACCATCGTATCGAGACATGACCCTTCAAATATGACATCGTGTCAGCCTACCTAAAGGGATAATCGGAGTCGAATTGAGAATGGTAAGCTCAGGTTCATCCTATAGGTAGCTATAGTTCACACCGATTTGTTGTTTGTTCGAAATTGATTGCGAGAGAAATGCTGGAAACGCGGTCGCATTGTTCTTTAGCCTTGTCGATCGGCCTCGTCGTAAGACACTAAACCGTATTCAGCGACTATATCACAGACTCCAGCCTTGTCCACCATGATGTAACTTGAATCTTCGTGACATCACAGAAGAATTTGATATTTTCTCTGATTATAAGTACAAAATGTGACATTGGAATTGCTTAATGACATATGTTCTCTTGCGAAAACTTCACAAAGGACTACCACACTCTCGCCCCCTGGCAGCCATACCGTACCGAACTATCCAGCCGTAACCCCTTTAGTCTACTCCTCTCTTGATACGATCACAATGTCTGAACAGTACAAGGGCCAGGACCTGATGGATATTGCCAAGCAGGCTGAGCAAGATCTTGCCTCAGACAAGCTCAAGCATGGAGCTCAAGACGGTGGTTTTGGAGGGAAGACTGTCCATGGAGGCAGTGTCAGCAGTAAATGGCCCTCGTCCACCTCAGCAGGTCTCGTCTGACACTCTATAAGCCGTCGAATCGGGCATTGACCAATCTGTTACCAATAAATTCCCTGGCAGCACCGCTGAATACGGCAGCAAGGTCTCAGGAGCAGGGAACAACCGCGAAATTCCTCCAGAGGAGGGTGGAGGTACCGTAAAGGGTACAGGAAGACCCACGAAAGCTGGAGACTTTGACCAAGGAGAGGCCGGCGAAGGCCCAGAAGATGTCGCTGCCAGACGAGCTCAGGACCGGGGCGGAGACGATGATGTACGGAGTAACGTCAAGAACGCATAAGATGGAACACAAAAGTAGCTTGGATTATATCACTCAGGCATCACTTGGAGTACTGTACATACCAAGCAGGCTACCAGCCTATAAACGATGTCAAACCCTTTCCGAGTACACCTTTTCGTGTCAATATCCTCATCAAAAACACCTGTCTGTCGCCATACACCTTGCTCATCGAATTCAAGGGCTTTCTGCCAACTCTTCACAGCGCCTTGATAGATTGAAAGAAGGGGTTGGCCATCAAGGTGGAATCGCCTTTGACCAAGTCCCTCATGAGCTGGAGCTTTTCATCCTTACTCATCTCTCGTCCCTCGATTTGGCCCTTCCAATTCTTTAGCATGGCTTTGAGCAGCTTACTTCCTTCCTCAGCATCTTCCTTGGAGTACTGCTCTTTCTTCTGTTCCCCAGTCACAGCCGAGAAATCTTCCAGTTCTTCAGCCTTCCGGCGTGCCATGTTGACCACCTTCTCTGGAAATCTCACTAGTTCAGCGACGTGAATACCGAAGCTCTGGTCACTGATTCCCGCTTCCACTCTGTATAGCAGGGTGACCTCTCTTCGTTCAGAGGCGGTGTTGCTGGTAGCCTGGTCCACAAAAGCCACTACGTGTAAGTTCTTGACTGCGTTTGGGTATTTGTCAGCCAGAGCAGTCAGTTCATGGAAATGTGTTGCAAAGCATCCAAAAGCGCCAATTTGAGCCACGATTTCCTCACTAATGGCCCAAGCCAAACCGAATCCATCGTAGGTGCTCGTCCCTCGGCCGAGTTCATCAATAATGATCAGCGAGTCTCGGGTAGCACTTTTCAAGATGTTCGCTGTCTCAAGCATTTCGGCCATGAACGTTGAGACACCCTTGAGTTGAGAGTCTGAGGCGCCAACACGGGCAAGTATGCAATCAAAGATGGTCAATTCTGCCTCGGAACAGGGTACAAAGCAACCAATCTGGGCCATCAACGCAATACACCCAATGGTACGAATGTAGGTAGATTTGCCGCCCATATTTGGACCGGTGATAATCAAGAATCGTGACTCTTCTCGTTTCAGCTCCACATCATTGGTGATGAAATTGATATCATCCTGAGCTTCCATACATGGGTGTCGGGCTTCTTTCAAGATGGTGTCGCCAGTTCCACGCTCGTGCATCTTAGGCCGAACGTAAGCGGCGGGTGCGTGCACCGATACATGTGCCAGGCTCACAACTACATCCAGGTGGGCGATGATAGCAGCGAGTTGTTCGATGACCGGTGTATATGATGACGCCACTGAGACCACCTCGGAGACAAGTGAGCCTTGCGTTCGGTTATATGCAGCGGAAAGTTGGTCGTGCTCCCTTCTTAGTTCTTGCAATTTTGAGGTCGTAAAATATACTCCGTTCTTTTGAGTCGAGATCTCTTTGTACAATGGTTTATTGCGTATGCATCCAGCTTCAGTACGAGTAAGTCTGAAACAATAGCCGTGGACTCGGTGATTCTCCAGGAAGAGTTTCTTGTCCAAATCTTGGTTGAGATCTTTGCCCGCTCGGCGGTGCTCACTATCCATACTGTTCTTGAGTTGATCGAGTTTGGTTCTAATCGTTCTCAATTTATCATCAAATTCTGGTTTGATGATGAATTCGTGTCGGTCTAATGCATCGAGGTCGACTGTGGTCTCGACCATCTCTGCAAGCTTGCCTAGAAAGTTCGACAACTCTTTCAATTTCGAAGTGTACTGTGCCTCCAAGGGTATCTGATATTGCTCGTCCACAACGGTCTCTAAGGCTTCAATGAAACCTGGGAGTCTAATGACGACTTGATAGGCACGCACAACATCTTCGAGGTTGGCCATCTTACGTTGAAATTTCTTCGCAAGGCGATACAGGTCGGGGATGGAGCGTAGATGTTCCTCTTGCATCGTCTGTCGGAGTTCGGTGTCTGTTACGAAAGCTTCCACAAGTTGTTGTCTCGTCTCGATCGCCTCCAGGCCCATCAGCGGTTGCTTCAGCCACTGTGCCAGTAGACGACCTCCGATGGGTGTCTTACAATGGTTGAGAAGACCGAATAAGCTCATGCTCTTCGCACCATCTCGAGGACCAGGCATGAGGTTGAGTGCTCTTAGAGCAGCCGCGTCGAGCTTCATGAAGTGACTCAGGTCGTGCTGGTAGAGTCGGTACTGACCGAAGTTGCTGGGATCTGTCATCACACCAAGGTACTTGATCAGTGCAGCGGCACTGGCCATAGCAAGCTTGAGATCAGTCTGTGGCAGCAACCCCATAGAATTTTCGCCTTTGAGCAATCTAGACAGGTCTTGCTCGATATCTTTGGTTCCATAGTCGCTAGCAGCTCTTTCAGAGATTGCAACGCCACATGAATCGGCTATCTGTCGTATTTTCGTGAGCTCAGGGTCCTTCTTCTGTCCGTCGCTTGCAATGACACACTCCTTGACTCCAAGCTGAATGAGCAGACTTTCGAAATTTGAGTAAAGGTCATTATCGAGAAATTCGCTGACACCAAGTTCTCTGACGCTTGCATCTGCGAAACATACTCCCACATTTCTGGCCTCTCCCGTCTTCGCGCTGACTTTAACGGCAAGAATGATTGGTGCACTATCACCTTGACTGTCTATGCCTGAACCCAGCTCTTCCTCCACAGCCTGCAAATTTCCAGGGCTTGCTTCTCGAGCCAGTTTCCATTGTCCCTTACCGCTGGCTTCCCAGATCTCTACTCTTTGGCCCAACTTGAAGAGTGCTTCACGGAGTAGGTTGCGGAAGACTGTGGTGGTCATCGTCACGCTGGGAAGCGCATTTTCGCTGCGGCCCAGGTTTCGGAGGACAGCAGTGGTTTTGTACACTGTTCGTGCAATGAATTCTGCATCCTCGCCATGAGCCGAGTACCAATCCGTTCTGTCGAAGACACGGATTGTACTAGTTCCATCTGGCTTTGCGGGTAGGGAACGAAAGGTGCGGATGAAGCCACCCTCATCGTCGACCTATGTTGCGTTAGACTTGAGAAAGAGGGGATCGTCCCGGAGAGGCATACCTTGAGTTCTGGTCTCGATGCCATGGCGATGTCTATACAGTGCAATACGCCGTCGCTACAACATACGCAGCATATCAATATAGCGTCGCCCTTTGGACTTTGCAACGCGCAGGACGCGTAAAGTGACAGTCCGACGCGATCTCTTGGCGGGTCAAAGGCAGTGTTCTTGGCATTTTGAACGGAGACGGTCACATAGTCGTATTCTACTGCTGCTTATCGACAAGCCACCTGTGATCGATAAGATATTCCCATGTCTCTTCGTTGAATGTATTGTGACCATGAAACTTGAAATTATTCTGGTACTCAAAGAGCTGGCTCATTGTCAATGACAGTATTACGATGCAGGAGGACGATCAAGCTCCTCGGAGACGGCGCTTCAAGATACAAAGTGAGTTTGGCAGTTCCAGACAGTGGCGAAGTCGCAAAAGCCGCCCCTGCGATGTATGTCGAAAGCGAAAGACAGCATGTGTGATAGAAGAGCAGCCTCCATGTGAGTAGCCTGAGGCATCAACCATTTGGATTCGAGACTTACTCGGCATCGGGAAGGCCTTTTCTGCAAAGGGAGAAATGTAACCTGCGAGTTCACCCCTGAATCACTTCAAGAGCGTCAGCCTAGAAAAAGCAACAAACCTCACGATGAGGAAGTATCGCACACGGTGATGTCAGATGGCAACTCTACCTCTCCTCTCGACAGCATCCCATCGATGCAAACCAGTCCTAGCGAAACTGGTCGCGCGTCTCTCTATTCGCCTACTGCGTACTTGCGGAGCATAGATATCAGAGGTGATCAACCCAGAAGTGGCTTCATAGCTGTTAACAGCCACGAACCCCAAGTCGGAGAGCCTGTCGTCCAAACACTAGAAGACGGAAAGGACATGACAGCCCACTCTCTGGGTCTTTGCTCCGAACAAGATGCAAATCTCCTCGCTTCTTTCCGATCTGTCATCATGAACGAGTCGAATCGTATCGCTGGAGACATTATGCAAGTGCATCCTGGGGACTTTGAACGCGGTACACCTCCGGTACACTTCTTCATTCTCCGAGATTGGTTTATGCCATACGATAACCGGATCAAGGATGAAGCTTCTCGGCTGATAGAATCTGTGGTAGAGCCGTATGGTCCAGACCTGGTTCGACTATATTTCAAGCATGTCCACACCGTTAATTGTGTTGTGTCGAAAGTGCGTTTTCTTCGCGCCTATAAAGAAGATAGGCTGAGCATTCCTGCGTCTCTTCGAGGCGCGATCTATGGTATGGGAGGCGTCTTCTGGAACCAAGATCCTGTGCTGAAAACAGTGACCCGAAATTTTGAACAATACGAACTGTTTCAAGCTGCTCAGGCCTCTCTGGAAAGGGAACTTGAAGCTCCCAATCTTTGGAGGACTCAGGCTTGCCTACTGATGATTCACGAGAAGGCGGCTAACAACACCACATTCGAGACCCCGCGATTATGGACACTTTCCGGTCTAGCAGTTTCATGCGCGCAAATGGTTGGTCTTCACCGGGATCCATCAGACTGGAATATTGCTCCATGGGAGAAAAGTCTGCGGAAAAAGTTATGGTGGTCAACTTACGTGACAGACATGTGGACATCTGTGTCACATGGTAATCCACCTCATATATATCGAGCTTCATACACAACCGCAGAACTCAACATGAATGACCTGCAAGTTGATGAAGATGTTCCAGAAGACCTCGCAGATATGGTTGATGAGACAAGTACTCTTTTCGATGCCTCTACTGCAGCACGATTTCTTGAGATGGTGAAATTGACGCAGATATTACACACAGTACTCGAAACATCTTTGTACTGAGCCCTTATGTCACCATATCATCGGAAGAAGACTAATACTTTGCTGATAGTTTCGATGAAAGTTATCGTGACATGATGATCAATCCTTCAGAACAGGAGACCAAGCTTGTCGACATTCAACGGCGTCTCCAATCCTGGCATTCCCTCGTTCCGCATTGCGTAACGATGGGCTACAACAGCAGCACGCACAGCTTCCAAAACAACGGTACGCTGTCAACATTGTTGTCACAAACTTCTCGTTTCCGTCTCAGGCTAATTCTGTTTCAGGCCCCCTACATCTGGCATACTTTGCCGTTCAAATCATCCTGTTCCGAGCATTGATGACACCGGCGTCTATGGTAGCAAAATACAGTCCAAAATCATCCCTTCAACGCTACTTTGGTGCGGCAATGGGTCAAGTCGGCGTCTTTCTTGCCTTTATGGACGGACTCACTCCAGAAGATCTTCGAGCATTCTGGGGTCGACGTAAGCCTGCCTGCTGATTTCCATGCCCAAGACTGGTGACTGCGCTGACTCTCTCTAGATGGACGTTCTCAACTCATCCTGATCGGCAATTTTCTGATCTACGTTTTCCTCCTATCTTCTAATCCGGAGCAAGTCCGTGCCACTTTCCGACTTCTAGAGCGGTTCCATGAATCACTTCAACGAATAGGCGAGTACGTGGATGAAGAGTCAGTATGTCTGATTCGACCAGTGGCATTGCGAATCGATTCCTTTTTCACCCAGGCAGCAAAGATCATGAGAAGAGGTTCAGCTTCTGGATCATACACGGCCGGCAGCGTCGTGAGTACATCACCTTGAGCGTAGTCCGAGCAGTATACTCTACTTTGAGATCGTCTACAGTTCCCCTTTGCGTCGAACAGGGTATGACCATGTTATGACATGAATGAATGAGATAATGAACATGGTTATGCATTCTCAGTAGCATTCTTCATCTAGCCATGAGAGGTTTGACGATATTCTCTAACAAAGTCACTCATCGTCCCCAAAGAATACCTTAATCGGCATCCAGGAATCATTGACGGCCTTGAACCGAGTCTTGATTGCCGACAAAGCTTCCATCTCATCCTTGTTCAATGTCCAGCCGTCCAAGGCGAAGTTCCCCTCGATCCTGGAAAAGGTTACGCTCTTTGGAATTATGCTTGTTCCTCTCAGCAAGCCCCACATGAGTCTTTGGCGATTGTCAGTGGACTCCAATATTTACCATGGATGTGAAAACTTACAGGATCTGTGCTGGTGTTTTCTTGGTTGTGCCTGCTATTCTCGATAATACAGGATCAGCGAAAAGTGGATTATCAGTTGCTCCTCCGAGGCAAGAGTACGCAGTGCAGTGAATCGACTTTGATCTGCAATACTCCAGTAACCTAGACCTGTCGAATGGGTTAGATTGAAGCGCCAGGCAAAACAAAGTGTCAACGTACGATGGATTCGCTGGATGCAACTCAATCTGATTGACTGCCGGCACTACCTTGCAGGATGGATCGTTGAGGAGCTTTTCAAGGTGACGGATCTGAAAATTCGATACACCGATATTCTTGACTTTCCCGGTACTCAGCAGCTTCTGCATCTCTTGCCTTGACCTCCAGTCAGCTCTCAAATATTGCACAAACTCAACATAAAGCAACCTTACCATGTCTTCACAAAGTCCCAGTCTGGCAAGTGCTTGGAAGGATCGGAAGGATCAGTCGAGCAGGGAAAGTGTACTAGATACAGGTCGATATACTCGATTCCCAGATCGCTCAGTGACTTTTCAAAGCCCTCGCGAACCCTGTGGTGCCAGGGATTGTCGAGCTTAGTTGTCACCCAAAGTTGCTTCCGCGGCACTCCCGAATCCCGAATACCCTGACCAACCTCGACCTCATTTTGATAATTCAATGCTGTATCTATATGTCGGTATCCTTTTTGAATCGCATGGCATACTGCTTTACGGACCAAGTCTGGCGGAGACTTCCAGGTTCCAAGTCCGATCGCTGGAATCTCAGATCCGGTGTTCAAGGTGAATGTCTGCGACGTGTGGTTTAGGGAAGTCATGACTGCCGGCGATATTGAATGGTTTCTTTGATGAACACACGGATACTATCAAAGTCGTTACATGCACAAATGTATATCCCCAACCGTGTCAGCAAAGAACAATGGACAGTCCTTGGACGATAATAATCTTGGTCGCTAATCATGCGGATCTAGAGATAATGCAGTCTCGTGGTCCCGGATCTTCATGAGACCTGCAGGCCGAGATGGATATTTTCTCCTCGACGGCCGATATCAACATGTTCTCGGTGCATCTTGTTCGGTCCACAGACCCTCCCCCGATGTTGGCGCCATACATTTAGTACGAGTATGTTTGGTGGGAATTCTGCAAGTACCACGCTGATATGCGGAGTGACTCCAGTTCGGCAATGTACTGTTAACAAGCCAATCAAACATTACTAGCAATTTAGCAAGTCTGATCGGCCAACTCATGTGTGGTTGCTATCATCGGTCAACTACCACGAACTACGAACCCCTGTCCGGAGAATGGAGTTTCTTCTCTGGGTTCGTCACGATCGGCCTACTTTGCAATCCTGTACGAATGCCCCCGCCTAGACCAACGTCTCACTGATAGCCCACATATGGAGGAGTATGTATAAGCAACTTCTCCCCAGAGGAATTTGCCCCATTCTAGAGTCAACTTTGACCACGCTATTGTGTAACATTTTGCACTTCAAGAGGACCCCCAAACCTCTGCGCAGTGTCCCATTGCAACTAGGGTCGGTGCGAAGGACAACTACAATTATGGGCCACAAGTGGGAACAGTTAAAGGTGCAGCTTCAGGTGTAAGTTGTAACCATGTTAAACGGGCTATGAATGAGTTGGGAATGTCGCCCTCTGAACCTGACTGACTGATATTGTCGTTGCCAGACCCAAGGATGAAGACTCCTACTACGACAACACTAGATGGTGCAATCGAGACTTGATTCCAATGCCTCCGGAGAGACGAACCTGGGGTATTTGGGGATATTGTGGTACGGGAGAAGTCTACTTATACAACAAGAAATGACCTTAGAAGGCCAAAGGGCTGACTGTTGGCAGGATACTGGACTGTTTCCGGCTCGTGTATCTCGGCGTGGTCGACAGGAAGTACTCTTCTCGCCTTTGGGCTCAGTCCCCAGCAGGCCATTGGCGTTGTGGTACGTTGGGTCGTTATTCTACTCTGCCTGCTCGGTGAGGCTGATGTGAAGGATGGGTAGATTGTCGGAGGTATACTCACTGGTTTGTTGGCTGTGGCCTGCGGCTGGATGGGTGAAACACATCACATTGGATTCACCGTGTCTTCTCGGTTCTCATGGGGTATGAACGGGTCATATTTTCCCGTCGTACTTCGAGTGTTTGTCGCTTGCATGTGGTAAGCCGGCTTGCTTCCCCGTCATCTACCATCTTTGTCGGCGCCGACAGGATCTGCCATTAACGCCTGATGGTTCCGCAGGTTTGGCATGCAAGCTTACTGGGGAGGCCAAGCGACACGAGTGTTGTGGGGCGCTATCATTCCAGGTACGATTCTCTTGTTCTACCCATCCACAGCTCCCATGGTGTTGCTCAGTATAATAATCATGGTATCACAGGCTTCGCCAACATGAAAAACTTCTTCAGTGAAGGTTCCCATCTCCTGACCAAAGACTTTATCGGACTAGTCATATGGATGCTGGCCTTTATCCCGCTCGTCCTCGTACCTCCTGAACGACTTCAAGTCCCCTTTGCCATCTCCTTTTTCCTGTTTGCAGGATCCTGCATTGGTCTACTGATATGGTTGGTACTCCTTTCCCACTCTACTATCCTTAGTTCCCACGTACAGATTTAACGACAACATCTGCCAGGGCTGTGCATAATGCTGGAGGCGCAGGGAGTATGTTCCACGAACCAGGACATGCCGAGAACACCGGTTGGGCCTTTATGTTCGGCATCACGGCCATCCTCGGTGCCTGGGGAGCCGGGACGTTGGGCCAGTCGGACTGGACTCGTTACGCCAATCGCAAATTCGCCCCTACGGTATCTCAGATGGTTGCCGCGCCCATCACCATCGCGGTTACGGCCATCATTGGGATCATAGTCACCAGTGCCTCGGCCGATATTCTTGACGGTGAAATCGTTTGGAATCCAATCTACCTACTAGCCGACATCCAAGATGAGTACCATTCCAGCCCAAGATCTAGAGCGGGAGTCTTTTTTGCAAGCTTGGGACTTGTCAGCTCTCAACTAGCGGTACGTTCAAAAACCCCCAGTACTCCGTCTTCTAGGTGCTAACGGGACTTGTTGATGGTTGTTTTTAGATCTCTGTTGTGTTAAACTCCGTCTCGACCGGTATGGACATGGCCGGTCTCTGGCCCAAATACATCAACATCCGAAGGGGGAGCTATATCATGGCCTGTATCGGCATCGCAACTCAACCGTGGCAACTACTCAGCACCGCAGACAAGTTTCTCAAGGTCTTGAGCGGATTCGGAGTATTCATGGCACCAGCTACGTATGTCTACTCTCACAGTGCGAATGTTATACCAAAGCCATGCCCTTGGAGACTGACCATTTGAATCCGTACTGTTTAGGGGAGTCATGTTGGCCGACTACCACCTCGTCCGTCGAAGGAAACTGAAACTCAATGATCTTTACACCGGCGACTCTTCCTCAATTTATTGGTTCAACAAGGGTGTCAATTGGCGTGCCATCGTGGCTTTCCTTTCCGGCGTCTGGCCATTGTTGCGTGAGTTGACTACTTTTCTTTGCCCCCCAGTGTCTAGATGTGGCGATTTGGTTTCCTAGACCTCAGTTTCGAATACTGACGCCTTTTCTTCGTCTCAAAAAGCCGGCCTGGTTGGTACCGTCGACAACGTCACCGACTCATCATTCACGGGTTGGATCCGCTTGTACAATCTGACCTTTATCGTCGGCTTGGCAATGAGTTTTGCTGTTTTCTGGGTCTTGAATTATTTCTTCCCTCCCTACGGACTTGGCCAGGAAGCCCCGTTTGTGGATGAAGTTCTTTCGGGTCTCGAGCAGCAGCATCGGCCCGGATCACGGATTGGCGCCGGCGCCGGCAAAGGTGGTGAATTCGTCGATGAGGAGGTCAACGAGAAGCACCACGGGGTCGGAGTTGCAGCCACTGTGTCTGTCTAGCTGCTGAGTTCAGGGTGTAGTTGGGAAACCGTTTCTCCATGACAGTGGTCATACATCTGCCATGCTAGCTACTATTAGAGATAGTGATCGACATTGGCTCGAGTATGAAGAAGACTTTTCGAATTGCCGACGTGAGAGCACAGTAGATGCCGGAAATAACCATCACATTGCATCACGTAATTTTGAATTACAGTCGAAAGAAAATCGTAGCACACGCACATTCCTATTGATCTTCATATTCTTGTTACGGAATATACTGCTACAGACATATTGAGATTATGAAAGAGAAAAAAAAGACATCGTCACGTCGTAAGATTCACACAAGTGAAAGAAATTGCCCACCAAAAACCTATCTAGTAAACCATGAGCAATAGGCAACTGAGCAATACACGACCCAATCTCCTCCTCTCCATGCCTGATACACACTACATACTCCGTACAGAGTAAAACACCTCGCCTAGATACCGGGTTCAGTACGTAGCATTCAACCTCATCTCGATATACTCCCTCGCATTGATAGGTTCGTATTTCTTGGGTCTTGCTTTTTCATCATAGCACCCTGGCAAACAATCCACGGTCTTGTCCCTGTCCGCCGTGACAAAGTACGGAATCGAGTACCTTGCTTTCGTCATTCCTTCCACGGTCATTGGTGGTGCCCTGACTCGGTGTAATGTGGACTTGAGAGTGTCGTTGCTCCAACGTTGCAAGAAATCACCGATGTTCACCACGATCGTACCAGGCACAAAAGGGGCAGGATTGAATTTGCCCTTTTCGTGCATATCCTCCACCTCGAGACCACCGACCTGATCCTGAAACAAAAGAGTCATGGTTCCGAAGTCCGAGTGGGCGGCGATACGTTCCATCTTGCCATCGCGGAGGAGTTCGGCCTCAACGGGTGGATAGTGCAACAACCGAATCTGGTTGTCCTTTTTCGTGTGGTATTCACGAAAGAAATCCTCCGGGAGGTCCATCCCTAAAGCGATGGCCTTCAACAAGTCGAGTTCCACCTTGTAGCATGTCTCGAAGAATCCGGTCATGAATTTACGAAACCCCGGTAGAACCTCCTCGGGGAACCAGATGTTGGGAGTGTGTTCGTCGTCTTCACGGCCGAGTTCGAATGACTCCTTGAAATCAGGGCACTTTCGTAGATCGGCGATCGAATCTTGATCAAAGACCATCTGTACAACCTTCTCACGACCGATCCCAGAATAACCTCGGTGCCACCAGCCGTAAGGCGGGTGAGGAGCTTTGTCTTTGTCCTCTTGAGGGAGCGAGAAGAATCTTGAACTCTGTCGGGCGTTCATGTCAGGCAAAAGTCAGGTGAGGATGGTGGTGCTCCGACAAAGCAGAAGACGTAAAAGGAAAATCCAAACATACCCATTCAAATGCTTGATCGAGAATTGTTTGTGGAAGGCCGTGGTTCTTGATGTATGCAAAACCCACATCTCGAAACGCCTCGTAGACTTTTTTACCAGTCTCTTGAACCTCTTCGGGACTGCCTGAGCGCATAGGCTCGAGGTCGATAATGGGGATGGCAAGTTCGGCGGGTTTGATGGCCATGTTTGTACGTTTAGCAGCTGTCCTCACTGGGTTTCGTGACAAGAGTATGTTATGTGTTCATAGACACTTGGGTCATAAAATCCATAGATGCTAGCGTACACTTTTTTATGTCGACGTCGGGGTTCGTCTTTTGTAGAAGTCGTGGATAGTGATTTTGGATCGCTTCGAGGTTGGCCGATAGTGTTTCCTCTGAGAGTCCGCGTCAGGCCACACACTGTTCTACCTTTGGATACCAAAAGATAAGCAGCAACGAATAGGACAATATCGCAAGACAGTTGGCCGATCCGTGGCAAAGCGTTGACCACGCGATGTTCTGCCTTGATTAGACGAGGACAGCCGCATGGTCTAGATATGTATCGATGAGCTCTCAAAACAGGTCAGTGATAAGCAAGTACCCGCCCAGAATCCCATCTTGTTGGTGTAAGATAGGATCTGTAGAATGCCGCTTGGAGAATCTGGCCGTTGATCTGCATGACCTTTCCACCCGAGGTCAGATTGTTAGCCGACCGTACAGTGCTCTCGATTGAGGCTCCGCTCTCTTGAGTAGTCCGAAAGCCCTGCAGCAGTCCCAAATCTAGAGGGGCCCAGTTTGCACTTCGGCCTATTGGTGGCTTCACGACACCATCTAACGGTGTCGCCGCTCAAGTCCGCCTATTCAGCACCTCTGGGAAAAGTCATTTCTCTGATGGACAATACTCCGTATCTAACCGAGCAGAGCATCATCGGCCAACCATTTGAGTACTGTGGCTGATTGAGGAACAGAGCAAATCGTCTCGGAATCAAAGGGTGCGGGATACAAAGGAAGAGGGAATCGGACAACATCAACGTGTCTGTCATGCTCGAGGAAGACCTGAACTAATGAGATACGACCACAGCAATTGAGCAATCATGGGTAGCATAGGCGACGTTGGCAACGCGCTTCACAAGTACCGTGTGGGAATTGATGTTGGAGGTGAGATGATAGCCACTTGCTGCCACCTTTCGTCTTGCTCACGACCACTTTCCCAGGGACCAATACCGATGCCGTACTAATCTCACTGTCGCCGACAAAGATCATCGCCTCACACAAAGCGCCTACAACACCAGATGTAACAACTGGTATTGCCGAGGCAGTACGTGCAATTGTCTCGACAAGCAATGTCCCTCTCGACGCCATAAGCTGCGTTATCATTGGGACTACACATTTCGTCAATGCTGTCGTCCAACGGTCACCATCACTTCAACGTGTCGGTGTGGTTCGGCTCTGTGGAGGCGGCGAAGATGGATTCGGACTCGGCGTGCCACCCTTTGTTGACTTTCCAGGGGACTTGCGCCAACTCATCTCATCCAGGCCTTTCTTTTGTCAAGGCGGACATCAGATCACTGGCACAGAGATCTCACCACTAGACGAGACCGAGTTGAAACGTGTGGCCGAGGAGTTGGCGACCGCCGGTATTTTCAATGTTGTCATATCAGGAATATATTCACCCCTAAACTCGGCGCATGAGACGAGGGCAGCGGATCTCATTCAGACTAGAATGACCGAGATATGCAAACGATCAAGTCTCAACGTCCGCCCGAGGATCACACTGTCGCATCGGATTTCGTCTGTCGGTTTTCTGGCTCGAGAAAATGCAGCCATCTTGAACGCGGCTCTCAGACCCCTTGCCGAGAAGACTATCACGGGGTTTCAGAAAGCCATGCAAGATATCTTCCAAGGGAACCCTTGCACTCTGTATCTCACGCAGAATGACGGCAGTGTACTCAGCGCTCCGGATGCGATTGATCTCCCCATTCGCACATTCAACTCCGGCCCAACAAACTCAATTCGTGGGGGGGAATTTCTCTGGAAGACTGCCCATGCCGAAACAGAAGAAGCACATACCGGACGTCAAGAACCTCTTGTGGTGATCGACATTGGCGGTACCACTTCAGACAGTGGCTTGCTGCTACCCAATGGTCTTCCTAGAATGAGCTCACTGATGAGCCTTGTGGGCGGCGTGCGCACGAACTTTGCTCTCCCCGCGGTAGAGAGCATCGGCTTGGGGGGTGGAAGCATCGTAAGAAAATTAGGGGACAGTCTTACTGTTGGCCCCGATAGTGTCGGGTTTGAACTTCCACGAAAAGCCCGGCTCTTCGGAGGCGATGTCTTGACGGCCACCGATATCATAGCCGCATCTGAGTTACACGCACCTTCGGGGTCAAACCCACTCGAAGGGTTTGGATCACCTGCTCGGTTGAAGGATATTACACCTGATACGGTGAAGATAGCCAAGGACGAGATGCGACAGATCGTGGAAGAGGTGGTCGATCGTACCAAGGTGCAGAAAGGAGATATCGATGTTCTGATTGTGGGAGGTGGTGCCATCTTGATCGACACTGACAAACCTCTCGCTGGAGTTCGCGCTGTACGGAAAGTCAAGGGCGGAGAAGTTGCGAATGCCGTGGGCGCTGCCATCTCTCGTGTATCTGGTGTCGTGGACACGGTGGCAGATACTTCCCATCAAAGTTTGAAGCAGGCACAGGATGCGGTCATGGAAATGGCAATCAATGCTGCTGTTGACAATGGAGCTCGAAGAGATACCATTGAGATTGCCGAGATCACAATCCTCCCTATTCAGTATGTTGATGCCAAGGCACGAATCCTCATCAGGGCAGTGGGAGTCCTTGACACAGTCAGAAGTTCAAAGTTGGAGACCATGGGAGCATACGAAGTAGAAGAGCTCACGACCGAGACTAACAATGGGCAAGCGATAACCGCTGCAGCCTCAACGGAAGCGGTCGAATCGATCGATATCAGGAGTTATCAACCAGAAGTCATGCGAGGGTTGTGGACAATATCAATGACTGACCTTCAATGGATTTCGGACGGGTGCAAAATTCTCGGTTGCGGAGGTGGAGGTGAGCCTTATCAACAGTATCTCAAGATCAGAGCACGCCTTGAAAAACACCCGGGGTCCGTGAAGGTGGTCTCTCCAGCAGACCTTCCAGACAGTGCCACAGTCGGTTGGACAGGCTGTCTTGGAAGCCCTGAAGTCAGTATGGAGAGAATGGAGGCCAATGAATGCAATAAGGCTCATGATGAGCTCATACGGGTTATGGGTTATCCACCAGTGGCAGGGTTTCTAGCTCTGGAGATCGGCGGTGCGAACGGCCTCGTTAACCTTGAGGTTGCGGCAGCCCACGGTGTACCTTGTGTCGATGCCGACTATATGGGCAGAGCGTACCCAACTGGATGGCAGACGACCGTCAATGTCTATGGCTCAGCTCGAGGAGAAGCACTTTTGCCCGCAACCATTGCAAGTGGAGATGGATCGTACATGACTATGACCTCCAGCAGGACAGACAAGCTCGTCGATGCCGCACTGCGTGCCGCCACTGTTGAGATGGGATGTCGAGCAGGAATGGCGGGTCCTCCCAAGACGGCGAAGGTCGTACAGGAAGAGTCAATCGTCAACACCGTCTCCCTGGCCTGGTGGATTGGCAGGGCAGTGGCACTGGAAAAGAATATAACGGACAAAGCGAAGAGAATAGTCGAAGCAGTCGGTGGGTCTGATAGCGCCAGAATCCTGGCCGAGGGCAAGATCACGAGCGTCGAGCGGGTTCTGAAAAAGGGCCATACGTACGGCATTGTCGAGATCGATGGCCTTCTCAGTGATGGGTCGCCGGCGATCGTCAAAGTGCCCTTCAAGAACGAAAACGCCTTCGTCGAGGCGACAGACCACGAGGGTCGAGTTTCAGTACTGGCATCGGTGCCTGATCTCATTGCGCTGCTCGACTCCGAGACAGGTGCTGGCCTAGGTACACCCGAATACAAGTACGGTCTGAGGGTGACCATTGTAGCTATTGCGGCATCTCCCCGTTGGACAGACACTCCGAGGGGTTTGGAGCTTGGAGGGCCGTCCTCGATGGGATTCGATGACATTCAATATGTGCCCATTGGAAAGTATTCGAAGCCTCGAAGTGTCGTTGAAGCGTATGGCGGAGCGATGGGATAGAGCTTAGACACCATATAGTACTGTATAATGACGGTGGAATGATAAAAACTTCAGGTTAACTACCTAGTCCCTTCGGTGGCACCTGTGACACTGCCAATATCACCATTGGGTTAAACTGATGGCCTTAGCGTTGTCCTAATAGGGTCCCGGAAGCCGAGGTCTAGGGGCTACTAATAGGCCTAGACGCCAACGTCAAAGCCCAGAAGAAGGTAAAGCACAGGCCGCAATAAGCTCCTAAGGACTATTTTCAGTGGACTGCTACAATTCCCATGAAAATTAAGTCCACGCGTCTTGTTTGATTGATGAGTTCTTCCTCTTTGCACTCAACACTACCAAGATAGACAGGCCAAACTGAACGCAGCACAAACATCTCAAAATAGGAATGACAAAACGACTCAGTGGCCAAATCCACTAAATGATCACCACACATTTGATACAAAGGCTGATCGATTCATGCTCACAACACACGACCGCATCTTGATCTGCCACAGTCAATCTTGATCATCCCAACCTCTCTTGATGCAAGCAACTTACTTCAGATGAACATGGTCCCATCACTGATAGATCATTTCCCATCATTATTGTTCTTATCCTTACCCTTTGCCTTGCTCTTCTCTTTCGCCTCTTCCACTTTCTGCTGTTGGTCGTCGGGCGTTTCTTCAGACGTGCCGTCAGCTTTCGGAGCCTTGACACCAGCCAGCGACCCTTGCCAGAGGAAGAGACAGAGCCCGACAAAAGACGTTAGCAGGACAATCCTCAGAAGCCATTTCGCCGTCCTCCCATAAGTGTATGCCCAGCTGGCCAGCCAAACGACAGACGGCGTCACCAATTCCCTTCTCTCTTTCTCCAAGTCTGGATTCACGGTGATGATCAAGGCCAGGAGGGCCACCAGAATAAATGCCAGGATAGTGACGGTCAGGACCTGAATGCAAGCCAACAGGATCGCAATATCCTTCGTGGTCTCAAGGACCTCGAATCCCGCTGCCACCAAGGGAGTCACTTGCTCGAAGGCAGCATTGATTTCTCTGCTGTATGGGATACCCATTGTTTCATTGAGACTTCAAAATGACTGTCCACAAAGGTGCAGGAGATCGACTCATGGTGCATATTGAAATATTTCATCTTCATCGTATTGTATGTGATGTCATGAACAGCAGCATTGTTTTGCTGGCCAATCAAGCCAGGATGTTGCCAACTTCTGTGTCCGTCTCATCTCACTTCCACCAACAACCTGGTAAATCAGCCTTACTGTACGAGATACAGGCCCAGGGCTTTCCCTGTTGTTGATAACATATGCCTTGACAATGCAGCATCCCCGATATGTGGAACGCCTCGGCGCCAATGTTGTTAGTGACTTGGCTCAGGCTCAATGAGTACCATCAGGATCCTCGACAGTAAGTAAGCGACGGTCAACAGTCCAATTGCGGAGTTTCTCCTCGTACCTGAATCTCCAGACTACATCAACCTCGAATGCAATAGGTCTTCATGTCTCATTGCTGCCGCTCCCCATCAGATATGATTGGTGTGAGACACCGTCTGTGGTGAGTTCTTTCCATTCTTCGCCCAACATTTCACGATGCGCCTGCTGACCGTAATTTGGCCTTGTGCCTTCCAGCAAGTCTCGTGCACAGCGCCTTCCCATGACCAACAGCCTGATACATCGCTTGTCATGGCTCCCAGACTTCTTCTTTTCTCTCCGTATCACCCATCATCCATCACCAAACACTTCCATTGCGTGGCCGTCCACCTATTGTTATAGTTACAGCCTTTATCTTCTATCACGAGCCCCATTCACCACTTGTACTTCTCAACCATCTGATCTACTTCGACAGTCTCTCCAGATGGGCAAATCAAAGGGCAAGTCGGCTCGCGCCGACCGAGCAGAACAAAAACTCCAGGAGACGCCACTTGAAGCCGAGTCTCGCAAGGAAGCCAATTTTGCTGAAGTCGAATCCAAGTTGCCAAAGCGTTTTGACAGATCTGAGATGGGTTTTATTGACAAAAGCACCAGTAAGTATGGAACTCTCTCTAGCCTGCACGTGGTCCTAACAAACCTTTCAGGCATTCTCGGCCACCGCAACCCTTTCGGAAAGAAAGCAAGTCCCAAAGACAACATAGTATGGCTTCTCGACAATACTGCCTACACCCCTGTCAAATCAGGCAAAGATGATGCCCAAACCTGGGAGGCGGAATTCGTTGCCTGTTTCTTTCGTGCAGGTCGTAAGGATTTGACCAAATATGTCAGCAACATTGTGGATATGTTAGGCATCGATGGCACGGCCGGCACTGATCCAGAAGTCACCAAGAGAATTGAAGAACGATTGAAGCCCTTTGTTATGGCGATTGCACCCGCTCGAACCATTGAGGTGGAGGTACCTTGCCCAACACCACAAGGTAATCCACACAAGCGACTTCTCGGTCCGTCGAATCTCAACGGCATCAGTAGCCAGATCATGCCCACTGGCGGTGCAGGTGACGCCGACGGCAAGACAGTCGTCTGCTCGAGCGTTGATGGTCTGTTTGCAGAGCTCACATCGCAGACACACTTTGTTGGCCCGGAAGGCTACGCCATCATCTCTGACATCGACGACACCATCAAAATCACCCAGACTCCGAATCCTACTGGGATCTTGCGGTCTACTTTTGCGGATGAACCAAAGGTGACTACTGGAATGCCAGAGTTCTACAAAGTCTTGAACGAGGCTTTCAAGTCTCCTGCTTGGTTCTATCTCTCCGCATCGCCGTACAACTTGTATCCGTTCCTGCATGGGTTTGTTCATCAGCACTATCCAGCTGGAACAATGATTCTCCGGGATGCATCATGGATGAATCTTGGCGGTTTGCTACAATCCTTCACACAAGGTGTACAAGAGTACAAGACGGACCGAATCGACAAAATCCAGTCGTGGCTTCCTAACCGCAGATTCATTTGCATCGGTGATTCGACCCAATCTGACCCTGAGTCATATGCCCAGATGTACACCAAGTATCCCGATTGGATCAAAGCAATTTACATCAGAAAGGTCGTTGACGCCCCGAATATGGATGCCAAGAACAAAAACAGTCGCTTCGCGGAGGCTTTCAAAGATGTGCCAGATTACGTGTGGAGGGTGTTTGTGCAACCGGAAGAATTGGCAGACCATGTCAAACACCTTGCTGGCCAGGCCCATCCCGGCTTCCTTGGATCTTTGCTCAGTGTTTAGTGCCAGACTGAGCATGGCATGCAGCCAAAACGATCAAAGTCCCAGCTCGGCACCCCACGAACAGGTACCCCACAGCCTCAGACACCGGAGACCAAAACTCCGCGTTCTGCGAGTCCTGCACCACCAGAGTCGAATGTTGTTGATAAGTCTCAAGGCAAGGATGGAAATGATGGTCTGTCAAAGTCCGCATAGGACATACAGTGAGGGGCATTCCAGTCTCGTGTTAGGAGGAAGTGTGTAAGATTGAGATGGCGTGGATGTTGAAACGCATTCGATAGATGCGAAGAGACTGTGGAGGAAGCACAGCCTTTATCATTATCCCAGGGCATTACAACCCAACCTATGGCATACCTTATCAATAGACCTAAAGTTATTACGAGGATTCACTGTCTTGATTGAATGACATTTCAGGTCGAAACTCGTCAAGATAGGATTTGGTGAATGGCACCAGTAAAAGATATAAGCTGGACAACAAGGAGCATCTACATCAGGCCCTACCGTTGATTATTGACACGTCCAACTACCAGCCGCGGTCACTTCACCCTCGCCGTCATATTTAGCCCTCTTGGGATATAAACAGATTGGTCTCTGAGAGATCACACCATTGAAGTCTGGCTGAGTGACGCCGAGTAAACTGTCCGGGGCTCGTCCGTGTTCCACCCAATCCACCAAGTTTTCGAACGTCTGACCGGGGAAAAACCCCGGGCCACCTAGGCAATGACCTATCCCCGGAGGTTGGAAGTATCGATAATAGTCCCGCACGTCCGGGTCGTGAGCTTCGACGGACTGATAGTAATCTTGAGACTCTGCCGTGGGGATGTTGTCGTCGGCCATGCCTTGCCAAGTGATCATCTTGCCCCCGGCGTCACGGAATTTTGACAAATCAGGATTGTCCGCACTCAAGATGCCACGGTAGAGGGCGTTTTCGGGGGACTTGAGTTGCTCGTACATTTGCTGGACGTTATAGTTTGTTCGCCAGTCGTAAGCCGGGTCGTGCTTGAGCATACAAGCCAGCCACTGGACAGAAGGGCCAAAGGGGACCGGCTCGGGCTCGGCCACTCCCGAGGGGCTGTTGGTGGTTGTTGTTGTAGTTGTGGTATTCATGAGTCCTCCCAGCTGGGCTTGTTGTCCAAATCCCAACCACAGGGCCGTTCCGCTTTGTTCGACCGGGTACCAAGCACCCTTGGCACCAATGGCGGCGATGCGTGAAATGTTGACGACATGCCCCTCAGAGCTGGTTCCGCACGGGATCGACCGTCCCACCATGGTGAGAGGGTCAAGGTCGCACAGCTCGGGGGCGCTGATGATGCCGTCGGTGACGCCGTCCTTTGGGTCGCAAGCTTCGACGGCCGCAGCGGTCAGGGCGTCCAATTCACATTGGTTTGGGAAGCCGTCGTGTTGGTCCAGCAGATTGACCATGGGGTACAACATCTGAATAGCAATGTCGTTCCATTTCAAGGCGGGAGCGGAGGCGAGGATGCCGTCGAAATCCTCGGGGTAGTTCTGGGCGATGGCCAAACCTTGCCTCCCACCTGTGGAACAACCAGTGTAGTAGGAATAAGAAACGTTTTTACCGTAAAAGTCTTTTGTCAGGGTCTTGCCCATGACCGCAGCTTCGTGTAGGCTGTTTTGGGCAAAGTCCAGGACGTTGTAGAGGTTGGGGTTCTGGTCTTCGTACAGACCCCAGACGGAAAGGTCGGTCAGGCTGTTGTGGCCGCCATCGGTGGAAACGCTGGCGTAACCGTCGGATAGGGCTCCCGTCATGGCCGTGTACAACAATCCCGTGACGAGCCCACCTCCGCCCGTCATCTGGAGCCGACCGTTCCAATCCGAGGGATCAAGTGGCAGCCAGAGCTGGGTGTTGATGGTGTCGTTCCACCCAGGGTGTGTCGAAGTCACCGTGACGTTGCAGAAGCTGACGTCTGTCACGTTACGGGCCTCGTGAGAGGTATACAATCCCTGGGGAATCTCGAGAGACCAATTGTTGACCACGTGCGCACTGATGGACGATATGCCGAGTCCTGATATGTTGGGATTGTGGAAAGTTTGTGGAATGCAGTTTAATGCTGCTGCGGCGGCACCGACGACGATGGAGGGAGGCGCCATGAGGGAAGATAGTGATATTTTCAAGGGCAGATATTGAAAAAAAGAAATGAGATTTGGAATCGAGTCATGTTTTTTTTCTTTCACGAGCTACAAGAGAGCCCATCCTTACCTTTTTAACATTGTGATATTCGACCGTGGTTTCCTTACACCATCGGTACCGAAAGAGTTCTTTTTACGATCCGGGCGGATGAGTTGACCAACTCTCTGCTTTGGTCGTTGAGGAAATGGTAACGCGGGGTCCCCGCAAAAAAAAATGAAGTCGGACAGCGGATATAGAGGGCGGATGTAGCAGCATGGTAGACTCCAAGGTTCAAACACAACGGTTCAGAGACTGCATCTCACTTTCACGGGGCACAAGGATCACGAGCAGTCGTACTCCGTACTTCGTGCTCTGTACGAGTAAGTCATACTCGGTACTCTGTAGAATCAAGCGAACTTCGTAAAGTTTCACCACGGCCGGACTTACACTCGGATTTAAGATCACTTGTGAAGGAACAATACGGCAACTGCGCCGACATATTGCCCCTCTACTGTACTCCGTACGGAGTAAAGTACTCGGCCCTCTTCGACTTTATCCCACCTTGTTCTCCAACAAACGATACACGACCATGAAGCTGACTGTCACACTTTTGTTCTGGCCGCCGACTTGATGGCTGGAAAGGGCCTCAGGCTCCCCAAGGCCTGTGAACATTGTCGGCAAACGAAGAAGAAATGCCGCCCTCCATTGCCTTGCCAATCATGTACTCGATTGGGCTTGAATTGTGTGGTCCGCTCTAAAGCCAGGTACGGTGCCTTTTCTTACCTTTTATGCAACTCTGTGATCTGAAGGGATACCCAGACCCCTCCGAACACCCAAGCTCGCAACCTCCCCACCACATTCTCTGCTGGAAGAAGAGGATGCAAGCCCTTACCTTCCGGCGGGCTCCGTACACTCAGCAGCATCGAGTCATTCTCCGGCCACTGAAGGACCTCGACCTGTGTCTCGATCCAAGGCGCAAGACCCTTTCGACCTGATTCGTCTGCTTGTCATCCGCGAAGCGTCCCAGAGGCAGTGTAAGTCGATTCATGTGCCCATCAGGCACGTTTCTAATATTCGAGGCCAGACGTTACGTCGTTGTGCGAGCTCCCCGAACCGCAATCCACATCGTCCTCCAGCATGGTCGGGCTTAGACCTCTGGGTCAAACCAGTGTCCTTTCCAGCGTCGCTGACCTGACGCTCTTGGACATTCTGCAAATGCTCGATGCTGCCGGTGAATCTCGAGGCTTGCCTATTGACCTCCTCGACCTGTACCAGCTGCGACAAGCGGCCATCGAGCTGTTCAATCACTCGCCCAATCATCCACATCTTGGCTATATTGACCTTCGCGGCGGGAAAGTTCCCCTTGATCAACTTAGCCTTCTTTTCGCTGCTCTGGCTCTTCACAATTTCCCCAACCCCAATTCTCACATCTTCGAAGCCTTCTTCGAACTTTCAACCATGTTGATGGACAATTACGCCGGAGAGCCAACGCTGGATGTAGTGTCTGCTCTCTACTTACAACATACTTGTGTGCTTCGAACGGGCACTGGGACTAGAGGACAGGCTTTGATTGCTCATGCTGTAAAGGCGGCGCACGATCTAGGCATTCATCGTGCTTGCCAAGATGTCAATCTCCAGTCTTTACGGATATATCTGATGATCTACTTTGCCGACCAGTAAGTAAGGGAATGGCCAAAGACTTTTCGGCACTAATGACTGGCAGATATTCCGCACTGACGCACAGTACGGCCTCGTGTATCAAGACGACCGACATAGCACCGGATCTCTTCGCCCCTCTCCTCATGAAATATCCACGTCTCAATAGACTGGTGCAGTATGTATCGCTCAACGGCCAGGTTCTGGAATCACTGCACACTCGACCTTACACATATAACAACGTTATCGATCTAGAGTCTATCATGGGACGAGTTTGTGCACGCATTGGGAAGCCCAGGTCCGGGGAGGTGCAGAAAGGGGAGACTTTTGAGTACCAGTACGAAGTTCTGGTTCAGATACATATTTTCTGGTAAGACATTGCGGTGGTGCCAGAGGGCGTGCTTTGACCGGCTTGTCTGACAATCACTTTAGGTCGCGGATCATGCTACGAGCACCGCTTCTTCTCTCAGAAGAACACTGGATCTCATCTTTGAGTGTTTGCCTCCGTGCAGCGCAAAATGTGTTGTCGATTTATTTTGACATTTATAGCCCCGTAATCACGTTGATGGCGACCACTACCCTGCAATCTTTCGATGATGCTCTAGGCAGACAGTTACAGTCCACCATTATATTGCCGCCAACCTGGCGCCAAGTTCGCCGGATCTCGACTTCCGTTTTCATCACCATCTATGGATACTGGAAAGGAGAGGCTTCTTACGAAGAAACTGCTCGCTCAGCCGCCATGGCGGTCGCCCTTCTCGAATTCCAACGGACCAGATGGAGAGGTACAGTCCAACCCGCGATATCAACGGTTCGAGACCTCGTCACATCTAGCGCCTTGCAGATTGGACCGTTCATGCAGCAGCTCGTGCCAAAAGCAACCAATGCCTACCTGAAAATCATGTCAGAGGGGACTTCAGGAGACGAAGAGCATGACAACTATCTCACTCCCCGTGAGAAAGACCCGGCCCAGACAGGTTTCGAGCAGCTCGACCCCACGCTGGCAACAACGTGGTGGGAACAGAACGACCTACACAGCATTTTTAATACCGTACCCAGTTTTGACTTCTCAAATTTCGGACTCTGGGACGAACCCATTCGAGATTCTGAAAGCACCCACTTCACCTCATGACATCGAATCCATGGGTCATGTGCTATGAGAAAGTACAGCTCCGAAGGGTGATTTAACTTTCTGGTTTGTATAACCGCCTAGTGTGCGCTGACCTCTATATCCGCTCCACCATAATATCCGACAGACTCAACCGAAAGACAATCCGCCACCAGACAGGCTCCAGGGTTAATCATCGTGGTGTCCCTCGAACACATCCTCACTTCCAACGAGCGCATCTCCTCAACGTTTCCCGACGGTCTCGTGGCCATCTTCATTAGAGGAACGAGTGGCATTGGCGAGTACAAGGTGACCACCCTCGCAAAGCATGCGGCCAAGCTGAGGGTCTATCTTGTCGGTCGATCTCAAGCGTCGGCAGACCGCACCATTGCAGCCGTGGAGAAATTGAACCCTGCGGCTAGACTTGCATTCCATCGCGCCGACGTTCCCTTGCAGGGCAACGACGTGTCGGCAACGGGATCTGACTGCAAACAAGAGCAGCGCGGTGTATACTCTCAGTGACAAGTGCGAGGGTGTGTCGGCAAAGGTGGAGGAACTCCTGGCGAACATGCGTTCCGAGGGCACGGCGGACAAGGTTGTGGGATGCTCTCGTGGCGGATTTTGAAAAGGTGACGGGATTTCAGTCGCCACCATAGATTGACGCTACTTCGTGGCTCTTGATCTTTGGCGATATAGGGCATTTCATGGAAGATGGAACGACGTCGAAACTCGTCTACGACACCCATCTCACTCACTTCGCAGCCGACCTGACTAAAGGCTTGCCGACGACATTCACATCTTTAGTTCACCATATGCATTCCACTTGCGGTCCGACCAAGCCTTTAGGTCGTAGACGAAAGGTGCGGGTCATTGGTGGCTTGTTAAAACGACCTATAATTTCGTTCCTTGTCAAGGTAAAAAGTCACGTAAGCGATGAACCAGCATACTCCTGGTGCCGAAGATCAATTTAGGTGGGTTTTCGTCCATAGCCATCCTCCTCCTCCTATTGAACCCGTTGGCCGAACCTCATCCCTCTGTGAGCTGTACGTCCACCCATTACGGTGCGGCCTTGACCGGGTCAATCCTGACAGTAGGATCCGCTTCAACGGCCGTGATTCAAAATCTCGAGGATCTCGCCGGCGGCACGCTGACCAGACCGGACGGCGCCCTCCATGTACCCGCTCCAAGCCGTCGCGACCTCTGTGCCTGCCCAGTGCACCCGCCCGACCGGCTTCCGCATCCACCGACCGAAACCTGTCCAGACGCCAGGCCCCATGCCCGCCACGGGGCAGCCCGTCGACCACGGCTCGTTGCACATGCTGTGGACGGACATCTTGGTGGGCTTTGCGGCTCTCGGTCCATAGCAAGCCACCAACTCTTGAAGCGCGACCTTCTTGCGGGCGTGCTCGTCCATGTCGGCGAAGCGGTGGGCTCTCGAGCTGACGACGAACCCCATGAGCACGCCTCGGCTGCCATCCTCGGGCGAGAAATCGAAGATGATGCCGAGCATGCCGTCCGGACTCGCGACCTCCCCCCTCAGTCCCTCGGCGCGCCAGAAAGGCTCGGGGTAAGAGGCGAAGACCTTCCAGGTTGCGCCCATGGGCATGTGTTGTAGCAGCTGGACCTTGGGCGAAGGCAGAGCCGGCTCGAACTGCACCTGCAAGACCAGTGGGGGCGGGATGGCGAAGATGACGCGGCGAGCAGTGTAGACCGCGGTCTTTGTGTGGACGATCACCTCTGGACCGCTCGTCTGGTCGACCCGAGTGACAGGCTCGCCCAGGTGCACCATCTCGCCCAGTCGCTCGTGGATCCCGTTGGCAATGGCCTGCCCTCCACCATTGATCAGCTGCTGCTGAGCGCCGTGCTCGCTCGTGCTGAGCACCGTCAGACTCACGCCGGCCTTGGAGTACCACAGGCCATGCAGGAGGCTGATGCGCGACGCCGGAGCGCCCCAGATGCATTCGACCGCGAGACGCATCATGTCTCTGGCCGAGCGTGTCCAGACGTGCCTCCGCATCCACTGTTCGACGGTCATGTTGTCCAACTCTTGCGCGTTTGGCGTCTTCCACGGTTCTTCGAGGTCGGCCGTCGCCGCCATCGCCTCGAACTTCTTGATGGCCACACCGAGGTCGAGCACCGACCATGGCGCCACGGGAGGTATGAAGCCGGAATACCGGTGGGCGCGCTTCCGATAGTAGAGGACGCTTTTACCTTTGGTCGGGACATTGAATGTATGGACGTCGAACTCTTTGGCCAGCGCGTGCATCTGTGGCTGTTGCACTCCCAGATACGAGCCGCCATAGTCTTCGTAGGTGCCGTCGGGAAAGTGTTTCGTCCAGACGCGGCCGCCAACGCGGTCGCGGGCCTCGAGGACCAGAACTTCCCTGCCTGCTTCGTGGAGGGTCTTTGCAGCGGCAAGGCCAGCATAGCCGGCGCCCACCACAATGCAGTCGTACAGAGTCATGTGAAATCAAGGCGAGGCTTTGAAATCGTCAAAAGGTTTTCCAAAAGAGCCGGCAACAGAACAAAGGAGTGACCCGGGTGCCATGGCGAGGAACAGCGCAGGGGATGAGGGCATTATATCAATCGTTGCCCTCAGGATCTGAGGATGGTGTCCCGAGGTCTGTGAACAACGAAACGCACAACCGCAGTCCGTTTCGATAACTCTAGAGTGTACCGTATGCTGTAGGGCCCGGCGTAGATTAGATGCAGGGCAAGATCAGTCCGAACGGCCGGCAAGGGCCAGCATTGAAGGAAGCAATGCAAGGATCGTGGGCTAGATAAGATGCGAGTAGATGATCTAATCTTTGCGGCGGGGTTCTGCACGGGGCCTCACTAGCCATTGGCTGGCCGCAGACTTGACAGGACACTAGGTGCTATTCTGGCTTCCTGGTGGTGGCTCCGGAACCAGTCGCATTGCCGGTCGTACTCCGTATAGCTATACGGTCGGGGGCTCGCCCTCGCGCTCGGAGCCTCGTGGAACCCCGAACCACCAACGTGCGGCGTCCACGGTATGGAGGCACTGCTGAGAGAGATAGAGAAACGAAACCCCTTTTGGATACGCCTGATCCGTTGCTGGTCGTAAGTATACAAAGATATAAAATTAGTTGATTGACGCACCGGCTGAAGACCAAGTTACTTCTCTCCCTACAGTCGCCCGGCCGTTTTCATTCTGTGCCTTTGCTCGTCTGGCCTAGGCACTATTCACCAAACAGTCTTTCGCCAAAGTCCAGCAGAGACCACCATAATCATGAGCGCTACTGCAACGAGTGGCAGCAGCACGCCGGTGACACCGCAGGCGACGCCCAGCGACACCGCTAATTGCACCCTCGACACCTGTCCGCTCGATTCGTCCTTCTACATGTACCGCATCAACCTGGTGCCCAACGTCGCATTCCTGGCCTTCTTCTCATGCTCCCTTCTGGCCTTCATCTGCGTATATGCCTTGACGAGACGATGGTTCTCCTTCCTGGTGGCGATGGCACTCGGCACCGTGTGTGAGATCATCGGATATATGGGCCGTATACTCTCACACCACAATCAATGGGAAGAGAACTACTTCCTGATCCAGATTATCTGTCTCACCATCGGCCCTGCCTTCTTTTCAGCAGGCATCTACCTCTGTCTGTCTCATATTGTTGGACTCTTTGGTCCTGAGCATTCCAGGATCCCTGCGACCTGGTATCCCAAGATGGTAAGTACCCGATCTCGAGTGTTGGAGCGGGCTTTGACCGAATCCATGAGTAGTTCATTCCCTGTGACATTGTTGCTCTGATCCTTCAGGCCACTGGCGGTGCCATTGCGGCCATTGCCTTGGGAGATGGCACAAGCTTGGACACTGGTGACAACATCATGATTGCTGGGTTGTCGTTCCAGGTCTTGACCTTACTCATCTTCATCGTCATTTGCGTGGACTTCGGATTCAGGGTCTGGAAAGGGCAAAAAGTTGGCAAAGAGGCACACTCAGAGCCTACAACAAAACCCCCCACTGTCTCGTGGCAGGTCAAAGGCTTCCTTGCGGCTGTCGCTCTGTCAACTTTCACCATTTTCTGGCGATGCACATATCGAGTTGCAGAACTGAGCCGCGGCTGGACAGGTCCGATCACGCGCCGTCAAGATCTCTTCGTCTGGTTCGAAGGATTCCTCATCTCTATTGCGGTGGCGGCACTGGAAGTCTTTCATCCATCACTGTGCCTAAGAGAGAATCGGACAGATTGATCGACTGGGATTGCCCTTAGAGCAATAGGCGCCGAGAGAACCATTCACCAGTCATAGTGAAATCCCCAAATGGTTTCAGAGTTTCATTCATAATGCAGCTATGCTGATCGGCCGGCTCCGAAGCTTCTCATGGGGTGGTGGGTGGGGTGGATGGTTCAAACCCAAGGCTTATATCTAGACGGACCGGCAGCACCTCGCAGTATCAACTTAAGCGACAACAATTTCGAGATTGTAGCGTTCCATGATGACCTGGACACCTACAGGCCCAAATAAGCAGGCGTTACTATGGGACTCTTGGTTCCATAGAAGCTCCAGCAAGAGCATAACCTTGTCGATTAGTGCCATCCTGAACGGCGATCCGGCTATGATGTCTCGAAGCATTTGTTGCTGGTCAGGATCCGAGAGCCATGATCCCACGATTACTAACGGCCAAAGCATGTTTGACAACAGCTGAGCCTGAGCATCGTATGACAGAAGACGTTGAGTTATTAGGAGGAGAGAGTCTAGCTCAGGCTGCAACTTGGTCATGATCTCGTCATCTGCCACAGGTGAGCCATGAAATGCACTGTGCAGGAATATCAATAACACGTGTTTGTGTACGTCGGCGGCCGTCGACAACTGCTCCGCCCATTCATCCTCCATTTTGAGGCCTGCAGGGGTCTGCCAAGTGCATATTCTTCGCTCCAGAGATGCATATTTCGCATAGCTGTCAAATGAGACTGTGCCTTGATTCCGCTCCTGCAACCGCTGTTGGCCGAGAGCACAAATGCTGGGAATCATTCTGAACAAGCCCTGGGAAAGTCCAAAAAAGGTGCTGCTGGAATTTTGCTGCATAATATGCTCCAATGAGGGAAGCCAATGGTCCGTTGACGACCCGTGGAAGGGGTGGTCACTTTTGAAAGTAAAGTTTGAGACCAGATTCAGATAGACATACCACTCAACAAGGAAGGATTTGATAGCATCGTTGTCGAAGCTGGAAGATGCTGTAAGTGCGGCTGAAACAAGTGGTTGACTTGCTCGCAAGTGGAGGGCAGCTGCGCCATGGTCGTTGCCATTGATAGCCTAACAAGCCCCAGAATCAGCATGTACAGCAGTAATGATAATGGGATCTCACCTCTACGAGGGTCAGCAGCAGGGTTGCCAGCAAGAACCTGATACTCTGACCTGCGTCGCTGTGTGAAATTTCACGCCTGAGCTGAGAGAGAGCAAGGGCATAGTGCTTGCGATACAAATAATTGTACTTGTGGTCGGCGTCCGCATAGGTTCGGTGAGCCCCGGTCATAGCCAGAACGCAGTTGAGTATCAGATCGTCAGAAAGCGCCCGGGGCAGGACGCATGACAGGAATGGATTATCGGCCTTCCGGCTGGATACGAGTACATTGGCAGTGTTGAGGATGTAGTATTCAAAAAGTGAACGAGAGCTGGCATCTGCGAGAATTCCTTCAGGCCGCCATGGAAGTGGTTTCGGGACTGTCATGTTCGTAGATGGTGCAGTGGAATCTCCGGTAGATGATTTGTTCAGTTGGATTGCGCGGGTGGTGGCCATAGTAGTCGCTGGTTTCCCATGGTTCCGAGCGTCCGCTGTCGAGGTCCGTCTGGTTTCAGCTGGCCAGGAGCAGGCGAGACTCCTGTGAAGACAATTGTCACATGTGGGTTGCTTCTCGTCACATTTTCTGTGGCGCGTGCGGCAGGTCAGACAGCCCGTCTTGGTTCGAGACTTCCTTGGTCGTAGCTGCAGATGCAGCGGTAACGTTTGAGGCTGAATGGTGGGAGCCTCCGCCATGAGCTGTCGAGCTCATCTGAGCGATGAAAAAGCACTTCCTGGACAAAGCACGCGGACCCTTATCGTTGCAGAGTCCGCGCTCTTCGAGGCTCTCAAAGAACGTGACGGGAAGTTCTCTCGACCCCCAGATAGGTCATGCTGGAGCCTGGAGTTTCCGCTGAGCTTTGGCCTAGGTCGCAAGGATCCGTGACTCCGGCGACAGCAGTACAGGGTTCACATCGCTGTGATTCCGTTAGGCTCCGGTGTATGTGCTAGACATGGCCAACTCACGAAAGTCAATAGAGGCAATGGGGGTGAAGGTGACTTGGAAGGGGAGCCCAAACTGTATTTGTAGGCGACAGCTAAATGCCATATGGTGGAGAGCAAGGCTCGCGCTCAGCGAGGGGAGCCAAGAGCGAGGATAGGGCGGCGTCATCGCCGTTCGAAAACAGTGTAAATCCGCTTGGCAAAACCCGCCACAACCTGCCGCATGTAGGGGAGAGCGCACTCGGCTGCGAAATTCCTTCAAGAAAGTTGAACAGCAACCAACCTTTTCCTGATCCGCAACCCCAGATCATCGTCGCAGTCCTTCAAGATGCCGCAGGGTCTCGATAAATGCAAAGAACGGCCAGAGAACATCGATAACATCCTCAATGGCCTGGATCGATACAACCCCGAAACAACCACCACTTTCCAAGAATATATTGCCCAACAATGCGAGGAGAAGTTTTTCGACTCGTATGCGTCGCTGGCGCTCTTGAAACTGTAAGATCTGCCCTGGACGTGCATACGTTATTCTGGCTCTGGGATGATGAGATTTTTTTCTACCACGTTTCCTATTACCTGACTTGTCCTCCGGGAATTATGGAGATTTGAATTATTAGCTCTATCTGAAGCCTCCAAAGATACATGATTGTGTCGGTTGTAGTCTGAATTGGAAGAAGTCACTGACCATTCAAACCAGGTACCAATTCAATCCTCAACTTCTGCACCCTGAAACCGTCACCAACATCCTCGTCAAGGCATTGACCGTCTTTCCTTCGCCCGCTTTCTCCCTTTGCCTCGCCCTCCTCCCACCCTCGACCATACCATATCAACCAGGAAACACATCTATCCCGACCACCGACTTTACCGAGTCAATACAAAAACTCACAAAACTCAACACGTTACTCGAATCTGCACAGTATGACGCATTCTGGTCAACGCTAGAATCGGACGACTTGTACGCAGACTTATATGCAGATGTAGCTGGCTTTGAAGACCTTGTCAGGATACGGATTGCGGGTGAAGTTGGAAAGACGTTCCGACAGATTGACTTGAGCGTATTGAGCAGCTGGCTGAATCTTCGTGGAGAAGCGTTGGTGAAATTTGCCCAGACAGCCTGTGGGTGGAGGGTCAGCGGCCAGCAGGTGGAAATACCAGCCAACGCCGAGAACGAGGCCAAGAGTGAGATCAAGGGTGAAAGAGTCGGAGTGGACATGTTTGGAAGAGTCTTTAGAAGAGGTTACGAAGCTCCGGCATGATATACCGTTCAGGCACAAGAAGGATGGGGATAGGCGTACGGCGCAAAATGCATGTGAGCTTCCGTATTTCGACAATGAGCGGAATATGCAGACTCGGTCAAGGTATGGAACGAGGTTGATGAGGTCTGATGATCATACGATTCCTCATGATCACCATCATTCCGCTGTTTGATGAGATGGATGAAATTGACCATGTTAGGGCTGTGCTTCTCGCGGGGCTCACCCGAAAAGGTGATCGAGGTTATCACTGGCCATGGAAATGCCACAATGGAGATGGAAATGGAGAATAGATACAAATGGCTTCTGCTTGTGCGAGCCAAAAAAGCTCGAGATCCAGAACTTTGACCCAAGCAAATGGTTGAAAAAAGTGCCAACAATGATGAGATCTTGAATCTTAAGGTTATGAGTGTCTGTATCTATTTCTAAGCACCTGTAAAAGATACCGACCATACATCAGACACCTTCATGCCTCCATATGCTTCCCAACATCGCCTTGGGTATGAAAAAGGGCATGGCACGTGTTGATTCTCCTTAGTGGCTCACCAAGTCAACTAATGCCGTAAGCTAGTGCCCGTGATCTTACAGTCTAACCATATTTGTCCTTTATCATTCAGCTATGACATCGACTGTCACCGCTGCCTCTTGTAGACCTTCATCACCCTCACATTCACAGTCGTCGAAAAATTTCTTAACAACTCCATCGTTCAATACACTATCTTTGGATCAATACATAAACTCAATCTTCCGACTGGCTTCGGCAATGTTGAGATAATCTCCTTTCGGTCGTTTCATCGTCAAGTCCCGCGATTCCTCAGGGACCTCCCTCCCTCCCGCCTCCGCCGTCATCATGATCGCCTTCATGCCAACTCCGCTTCTCCTCCTCTATCTCCCTGATGAAGTGCTCATTAACATTTTCGACTTTCTTGATTTCGACACCCTTCGCAACGCTTCCCTGGTCTGCAAGCTTTTTGTCGACTTGGCCGAACCACTGTTGTACCGCAATGTCAACATCCTCAGTGGTGAGCAGGCTGCTGCCTTCTCCGCCAGTCTGGGTGCCAACCCGCATCGTGCTACCTGGGTCCGATCCCTTCTAATATCCACTAAATTTGGAGAGGATGAGGGCTTGAGCACTCTGCCACCACATATTGGTCGCATGCGTCACCTCCAAGACCTAAGATTGGAGACCCCGGACTGCAATGCCAAGTTCCCCGAGGAGAGAGTCGCTTGGGTCAATCTCCAGGATCGATATGAGCGGATCTTCGAAAGTGCCTCGGCTGTGGTCCCGGGGGGTCACCGGGTACTCCCCAGTCTGAGAAACTGTAAGCCCTTTGCACAATTCTTAACAGCACCACTATGATTCTAATCACCTTATCCCACAGGTACGCTGCACTTCGTGGATGGTCAAAAAGAGATATATTCTATGACCAAATATGCCATGTTGTTCTTGCACCCGAATCTCCGCTCTCTGACCATGTCTTGCGCCAGCACTGATTTCACTGACCGATTGCTCACGCCGTTCCAGCGCGACGAGACGCTAATGAAGTCCACGAATCTCGAGCATCTACATCTGGAAGAATGCGATATATTTGAACCTTCCCTCGCAATTCTACTAAGCTTTCCCAAGGCTTTGAAGTCTCTGAAGATCAGCGAGGGAATCCGGTATGACGGCATCTTCAATGCTAGAAGCAGTCGGATGCATGGAAATGTTCATCCTGGATACCTAGTTGACGCTATCGCTGAACATTGTACGGACTCACTCGAGTACCTATCATTGAGCTTGGGTCACCTCCGGCAGGCATTTCAAAACATCAATCATTCCGGTCACCACCTGGATCTCACTGCATTCCATGCACTCAAACAACTTGATTTGGACGTTCGAACGGTAAATCTGGTTAGGGTCAGAGTGCCATGCGATCACGCTACCTGGCGGAGGTTCCCTCCCAACCTCGAGACCCTGAAGATATTCGGAATCCCTTTGGGGGAACGACCTCCTTTCCAGGCGAGACGACGTGTTTGGTTTCCCTTTGACAGCTGTCTAGCCGCTGACAAGGCCAGACATGGTCTCAAATCCTTGAAGAATCTCATCTATTCATATGAATACTACCGCGAAGATGATGAGATCCCAAGATCGAGCATATCCGACACCGAAAGCGTTGACGAAATCAACCAGGTATCCCTAGCACATCGAAACATGATCGAAAAGTGCAATGAAGTTCTGCCGCAATACAGGAAGGCAAATATCAGGCTGGAAATTGAAATGGTGGCATTGCCTAATGGTTTCATTCCACCGTACCTCTTTCCAGAAGACAAGCCGAAATATTTCAAATTGTGGGAATCGGCACCAGAGTGATATTTAAATGATGCTCTCGCTAACACGGAGACCAATTTCGTCCGGGATGGCGACGGTGATCTTCGTGCTTGATGCAAAATCGGCATGATTACTACGGCCAGAGATAAGAGCCTAGTTCACAGGTACACCACGTTCTTTCCCGCGCATCGTATCGCACCAGAAAGCCGCAGCCTTGCTTACATTGATGACGCAGGGTCTTCTGCAATGTTATTAATCGGTGCGAAGTCAATACTGAGTCATCTTACAAAGATCATCAATTCCACATTTCCGGGAGTCTTGAAGGGACTCGGTTCGGGGAGCTGCCAGTTAAAGAGCGAATCATTTCCCATCTTCCACACAAATCCACCACGTACCTAAGCGGCTTTACATGTACGAGTACAGGCCATTCCGGTAAGTTTACTGATCATTAAAAATGGGTTGGCCAAATCAAGCTAATCAACAAGCTTAGACGTTTTGTCAGCAGGCCGGACCTGCATATGGCGTTTTCACGTGATCATTCCCAATATAGTAGTTGTTCAGGATGAATTACAGCCAACCATTTGACGAAGGGTTTTAGTATTCCAGATTGTTTTGGGATACTGAAGAACCTCCTAACACTTATTCGCTCCCTTGCATGTAGGGGTTCATGGATGGCCAAGGATCAACTTCAGTCCGTTCGCGCCGCTCTAATGACTTGTCAGCCTTTCGCTGCTCTTCGATTGCTGGGCATCTTGGTTTCTTATGCAATAGCGTGGTTATAGCATGTGCTGAGCTGATCAATTACTACAAACTTGCAGATTTGTTGGTTGTGGTGGTCGAAGGTCTAGGGTTCTGCGATACTAATAAAAACCATTGACTCCCTCTGTCCATTTGCTCTGCCTATTTCACAAGACTAGATTTGTGTTCATTCTTCTTTCAGCCTGATACTAATAGTCAGAAGATCGGACTCCGCGTCCAGCATGAGCAGCACCTCAGTCACCGACTTTATACAGGATTCGCCTTTGGGACAAGCCTTACGCTTTCTCACCAAAGGCAAACTCTTCGCTTTTCCAGAAGATGATCCCAACTTCAAGATTCCGTGGGAGGAGGCCTCCGTCAGTGAGAAAGAGCAGGAAATTGAAGCAGCTGAGACCGCGCTCGCTAGCAGCAGGGTGGCCAGCCATCAAACTAGCACATCCGTTTCCCGTCACGCTTCCAACGTTGACAAGAAGGAGAACGACGACGACATCGAAGCTCGCGTTCCCGGTCTCACCACGATTCCGACCTCGCATTCGTCCGCGGCGCGCAGTGCCATCGGTCCCGTCACCACGCGCACCCTGACGCGGGAGAGGACGATCCCGTATTCCCGCGAACGGTTCGAGGTCGAGGAGCAAGAGGCCATCGAGAGGCGCCAGAGCAGCATCATCGTGCCCCAGAGAACGTCGGACGGAGTGATCCTGGTCGATTGGTACACTACAGATGATCCGGCGGTAAGTCTGATGTCCCCATGTTGCCGGATCGCGTTCATTTACTCATACATTGTTGTCTTGGTAGAACCCACAAAATTGGAACAGCTGGAAAAAGGCATGGGCCGGTTTGATCATTTTCATGTACACTTTTGACGTGTACATGGCGAGCGCCATCTACACGTCTGCGGAAGGCATGGTCATGGAGAAATTTGGTGTCGGCCAGAGCAAAGCATCCCTGGGTCTGAGTATGTATGTGCTTGGGTATGGGATAGGGCCTATGGTGAGTTCCTTTTGCCTTCCTCCCACTCTTTTTGTGTTTACGCGACTATTGCTGACGGTCTACTCGTTCACAGCTCTTCTCTCCTCTCTCCGAACTACCCATCATCGGTAGAAATATTCCCTACATCATCAGTTTCGGGTTGTTTGTGATACTCTGTGTCCCCACGGCTCTGGCCAATAGTTACGCCACACTTTTGGTTCTACGATTCTTGACAGGCTTCATGGGAAGTCCTTGTTTGGCTACAGGAGGTGCAACGATGGGTGATATGGTATGTGATCTGCGTACCGACTACCGAGTCCCTTTCCCCTTCCTTTCCCGGCCCTCTTGCTATCCTATTTGGTGACTCTCATTTTGTTACGTGTGGGTAACTAACATTTGCTGTTCACACAGTATGGCCTCCTCAAACTCCCATACGCACTCACCGCATGGGTCGCCGCGGCGTTCAGTGCTCCGGCTACAGGTCCCTTGTTGTCCGGGTTCTCCGTCGTCGCCGAGTCGTGGCGCTGGGCACTCTGGGAGGTCCTGTGGTGCGCGGCTCCCATCTTCATCCTCATGTTCGCGTCCATGCCCGAGACGTCGGCTTCGAACATTTTGCTGCGTCGCGCTCAACGCCTTCGCAAACTCACGGGCAACCCGAACCTCAAGTCCCAGGGTGAGATCGATCAGGGAAACATCAGTTTCAACGAACTCGCCATCAACCAGCTTTGGAAACCCATCGAGATTTGCCTCAAAGATCCAGCTGTGTTGTTTACGAATGTTTATACCAGTCTGATTTATGGTATGGTTTTTGGTCATTCCCATCCCACGTTCTCTCCGCTAATATGGGTTTCACTGTAGGAATCTATTATTCCTTCTTCGAAGCTTTCCCCTTTGTCTACATCGGCATCTACGGGTTCAACATTGGCGAATTGGGAATCGTCTTCACCAATATCGTGGTTGGATGTATCATCGGAATCATCATCTACGTCTCCTACGTCTACTTTTACCTCGAGCCTGACATCAAGAAGAACGGCCTCCGAGCGCAGGAACACAGATTGGTCCCGGCCTTGTTCGCCGTCACACTCATGCCCGCCGGTCTGTTCTGGTTCGGGTGGACGTCGGAGCCGCACATACATTGGATCGTGAGCGTGATTGGTATCACGCTTTATGCCGTTGGTGCATTTATATTGTACGTTTTGATTTTCTGTTCCTCATTCTACTGTAATTTTACTGACGCTACCACTCAAAAGGTTCCAATGTATATTCATGTACCTCCCCTTGACCTACCCTCAGTACGCTGCCAGTCTGTTCGCTGCCAACGACCTGTGTCGGTCCATGCTAGCTGCCGGAGCCATCATCTTTGCACACCCACTGTACGCCAACCTGGGTATAGGCCGCGGCATTAGTGTGTTGGGAGGCTTGCTCGGCGGTGGTGTGGTGGGAATTTGGGCCCTATGGTATTTCGGTGCGGGATTGAGGGCGAGGAGTAAGTTTGCCGTCCAGTAGTGGACGCTGGCTACATATCACAATTAGCCTCTTTTGAGCGGAACGCCACCCTTGAGGCATGGATGGGGAAGTCAGCGGAAAGGAAGAGAGAGAGAGAGACAGAAAGCCAAGCTTTGGTTGTGTTTTCTCGGGTGCAAGAAAAGAGGTAGTCAGTCGATATGAGAAGGGAATTGGGGGCGAACTTTCCTAGAGTTATTATATAGGTAATGACATGGGACAAACAATGTAATGAATATCGGGGTTATCTGAGGTATGTCTCGTTGGGTCACTTCAGATGATATAGAAGTATGATACTTGATGAAGAGAAAAAGTCGTGATCTAAAAGAAATATATTCTCTAATCCATTGATTTGCTGTTTCTATCTAAGATCAGATCTTTGATGGTCTGAGATCGTGGCCAAAAGTTGCGTCTCACTCTGCCGTTGACGCCTTGAGCGGACAGAGTTCGTAGACGTCCAAAACTTCTGCCGTGACATCGGCAGAGGTTTTGTCTCGTGACACCGTCAAAGTCGACGCGACGCCGTCCTCGAGGAAGAAAGTGTTGGTGAATGCATAAGCGCCGTCCAGGGCGAACAGTTCGCACACGTAGGCATCTATCACGACGTGGACGTCGTAGTCGCTGCCCTGGGTGTTTGGAACCCACATGGAGACCTTGTCGTCAAACAGAGGATGGTCCCAGGAAGAGCCAGTTCGGATCCTACCCCGATCCATGGAGATGAACATCCCTTCCTGATTTTCAAACACAAAGTGGAGACGGACCGAGTGACCGCTGGGGTTTGAAATGTCCACAGACACCCTTGCAGGAGGACGAGTCCTCAAATTGATCTTGAGTTTGAACTCGAACGAACCGGATTGGGCGTTCATGTGTCTCTTGTATATGATAACCTCTTCCTCTTCCTCCTTCATGCTTATGTGGTTGACTTTGGGGTTTGTGTTTGCCGAACCGTTGGTATAATCAACCATCCCGTTGGTGTTGGTGTTGTTGTCGCTGTGACTGCTGATGCGAGGCAATCTAACGCCATCAAGGTCGACAGGCCTCGATATGAGTGACAAGGACTTTGTGGTTGGGTTCAACGGGACCTCGCGGACGGTAAACTTGCGAGGAAGTGACATGGCAGATCGATGTCGCTGGGCGGGGACGCGGTTGCAGTATTGCCAGTTGCTCGCCCATCCGATACCACATACCTCATCCTCGTCCTCGTCCTCGCCCTCGCCGCCGTCGTGGGGAGAATCATGAACGAACCAAGTCTGTGCAGCGTACCAATCTTTGCCCCAATCTGCCGTCCGCAGGTAATTGTCATCACTGACAAAGGTGGTGCCATCGAAATCACCCAAGAAGTATTGAGTAAAACTTCCTCCGCCCAAGGGGGCACCACCGGGGCCAATACTCAAGAAAAGCACCCATTTCTTTCGGGTGCGGTCGTCGTCAAATGGGACCTGCACCAAGTCGGGCATCTCATACTGGTACCCTCGGACACCGGAGCCTTCAAAGTCGGACAGATGATGCCAACGGACAAGATCCGGGCTGCCGTAGAAACCGAGCCTGAATTGATGACACTTTGCGACAACCATGACCCACTGGTTTGACGGAGCATGCCACAATACCTTTGGGTCACGGAAATCTGACCAGCCTAGGTCGAGTACCGGGTTGTGCTTGTACTGAGTGAATGTACAGCCTCCGTCGTAGCTAAAGGCGACATTTTGCATTTGGTGGTGCTCCCCCCCTTGAAGGTTGTGGTGGAGCGTATATATGGCGACAATCCGATCGTCTGGGTCGGTTGACTCCTCGTCAAATTGACCCGACGTGTTGTTGTAATCAACCACACAGCAGCCGGAATATATCGATTCACTGTCCGATGGCGCTTTTATGGCCTTCTCATGCCTCTTCCAATTCAATAGATCTGTCGAGGTAGCATGACCCCATTCTGGTCGGCCGGCCACGAGACTTCGGTCGTCCAGTTGGTAGTACAGATGCCAAACTCCTTTGCTATACACCAGCCCATTGGGATCGTTCATGAACCCTCTCTTGGGCGTAAAATGGAGAGCCGGCCGCTGTTCCTCATTTTTGTGAGCAGCGACAATCATATCCCGCTAGCTGTGACGAATATTCCCGGTGCACAAATATCGATTGAAGCAGTTTGCTCTTGGACTTTTGGCGGGGGACGAAGTATGAGGGTCTCAGCTGGAACCAAAAAAGAGCAGGAATGATATTATCATAGTGCAGATTCATATATCTCCCCGCATTGTCCCCCTCGGATCATGTTCGGAACATCCTCCTTATCTCAGCTCACGAGGACCTTCTGTCCCGAGTTGACTGAACGGTTGGGCATCAGCGGCTCGGGGGTCATCGGTCAAAGGATCTGTGGAGATTCTAAGGGTGGATAACAACCCGGGGTGGCAACGCACCACGAGACTTCCACTCTCAGCCCCAGAAAGTTTACCTGGTTAGCATCGGGGGCCGTCGGGACACCTTGTTGACTTCTCGTAGGTCTAGATGCTTCGAGAACGGGTAGCATGGCAGCGACAAGTTGAAGGCTTATATGTCTCCGTAGTAACAAACCGTTCAACGGTCAATCTGGGGATGAAATATGAGGAGAGCCTTAGTCGGAATTTATCAACCACATAACTTCAAGTTGAAGGAACTTTCACTCTGACCGACGACTTGTCGATTAGGAAAGAAAAAAACCAGATATTCCGATGTCAAAGCCAGACTTGGCGGTTTCCATGAACCCGCTGGGCTTGCGGGATCCAAAATTCAATGGTCCGCAGGGAGATGCCATTCCCTTTTTCCACGAGGGCAGGTACCATCTCTTCTATCTGGAATCGCCGGCAAATGTGTACGATCAGCCTGAGCGCGGGCGCACGCCTTGGAAGCACGTCGTCAGCGACAACCTCGTCGACTGGCAGGATCTCGGGATTGCACTGCCGCTCGGCGAAGGTGACGATCCCGATATCGACGGGATTTGGACGGGGTCCATCGTCGCCGTCGACGGCGTGCTACATGTCTTTTACACCGGTGGCCGTCGTACGGCGAGTGTCCCGCAGACAATCTGCCACGCGACCAGCACGGACGGCGGTGTTGTCTTCAAGAAGAGCCCCTCGAATCCGATTCATCTCCCACAGGCCGAATGGTTCGAGCGACGCGACTGGCGTGATCCCTTTGTGTTTTGGAACGAAGAGCACAAGCAATACTGGATGCTGATCACCTCTCGTGCGAACGACGGACCTCCCGGGCGTAGAGGTGTGATCTCGTTGAGCACTTCCGATGATCTCACGACGTGGACCACCGTACAAGAACCTTTCTACTCACCAGGAATCACGTACTCGATGGAATGCCCCGAGGTGTTTCGCCTGGGCGACAAGTGGCGCCTGGTGTTTTCCCGCTTCACCGAGCACGCCGCCACCGTCTACCGCGAGGCGGACAGTCTGTCCGGCCCATGGCGCACCCCGAAACACCCGGCGTTGGACGGCGCCCACTGGTATGCCGCAAAGTCCCTGGAGGATGCACGGGGACGCCGTATTGCCTTCGGCTGGGTCCACGATCGGCGTGGCTTCGCAGAGGGAGGCGAGTGGCTGTGGGGCGGGGACATGTGCCTGCCGCGCGAAATCTTCGTCGGTGACGATGACCGTTTGTGCGTACGGATGCCGCTCGAAGTCGACGCCCAACTGACGTCCCGACGGGAACTACTGATTCGGCATCAGGCATCATCCCCCGGTGGCGCGACGACAGCAGCAGCAGAATGGAAAGCCAGCGCGCCTGGATCCTTTGCGGTAGCCGAGATCGAGAGTGGCCCTCTGCAGCCCAGCCTGACCCGGCTCACGGTTGAAGCCGACCTCCATGAGCTTGCTGGTGGCGTAGGTCTGGCGCTCTACGCGAACGCGGGTCTCACAGAGGGTTTGCTGCTCTTTTTCGACGCGAGCACCGGGGTCATCAGCTTGGGCGGTCCCGCAAGGGGACAGGAGGACGATCGTCTACCTACACCGTTTGTGACGAATCGAGTTACCGGCCGTCGCCGAGGGAAGCTTCGATTCGACTTGTATCTACGTGGCAATGTGCTCGAGATATTTGTCGATAGACGGGTCGCGCTGACGTATCGTCAATATTTCGATCGGTCGTTCACCGCACAGCCGTACGTCGAAGATGGTGTAGTCACATTCAGGGCGATGCTGGCAACGAGGGGAGGGAAACTAGAGAGAGCACAATGAAAAGTCCAGGAGGCGTAGCCTCTTGTCAAAATGACGTTGATATGTTTATTGTCCATTCGTTTTGAGTACCTGTTCCTATATATCCTGTACTACCAGAAGAACACCACAGTGACGGTCACTGGCTTTGCAAGTCGTGCAAGATGACAGTAAAGTATCTGATACTAGGACTGCAGTGAATCATTGCCTCGAGAAAAGCAAAAGAACGCTGGATACTAGATTCCAGTTCGTCGGGTTTGTCGTAACGAAGTGAAGTTCTCTGAGTCATACGTATGATTGTCGCCGTCATGGCAAATATGCTCACGGCATGGGGCCACACCGTAGGCAACTCTGAGAGTCGGACGCTTGTTCCACACAGCACCAGCTGGATGTATGAGTCGATGGACGTTTTGAATGCATCTCGATGTTCCTGAGATTGGCACTCCTCCCCTCCAGTCATGATGATTTCCATCATGCATGGCCAATACATTAGTATTACGGTAGCAAAATATTGTGCTCTGATGAGTGCTCTAGTGCTGTGTCTGGTATTGTTGTTGTACCATGTTGACTTGTCAAATTTGATGGAGTCCGGCAAACAGAGATACCACTCATCGAGCTGAGATTGCAATTCTTTGGCGACAATGGCGGCAAAGGGTGTCCTCCTATTGGTGGTGGTGATGGTGGTGGAATTGGACGACTCCGAGTAGCTGTTGAACGTGTAACATGTCCTGTCAATGATCTTTCTCACCCCTATCTCCGCCAGGAAATGAGGGTCTGGCTCATCAATGGCAGATGAATCTAATGATTCGGGAGACCCTGGTGTCCAATGATACGGCTCCTCTCTCAGGGAAGGGAATTTTATATTGCCCGCATAGGAAAACAACCCCGTGTTGGCAAAATGTAGCGTACCGGCATATTCACTTTCCAAGATGAACAAAGCCCAAAACGCTCTTGTTTCGTATTCTTCGAGATCGTAAATGATGTCCCCTGATGCATCATCCACCGACTTGTTGACCGGTTGTATCTCCATCAGGTTTTGCATCTTGATGGATCCCATCGAAATGTATTCTTGAGCCTTCATGGGCATGAACTTGAGCCCGTAGAATATAGTGAGCAAGATGACGCATTGTACCGACCGTAATGAGACCTCTTCCAATACACATCCGAGCATCGACAAGGCTTGCGCGTGAAACTCTTCAGCCTGGAATGTCCCTATTGAATCATTCGCATTCAGACTGCCGATCGCTAGCACCATGAGCAGTAAAAAGGAGTCCGGACTTGGTGGACAGACGGTATTTTGTATTAGAGGGAGTTTTTCAAAGATGTCTCTCTTGTTCAAGATCGGGTACCAATTGTATGTGTGACGGAAGAACAATTGTCCCAACTCATGAGGGCTGTGACGAAAAATCGCCACCGATCCCCTGCCGCTGTTTTCATACTCCAAGGCATGGTGTATCTCTAGAGAGCGAGCGTGTCTTGACAAGTTGATGTCGGTGTGAAATATGATTGCCGCAAATTGATCATCTTTGATTGTGAGAGAAGCAAAGCCTCTTCCTGAGCGATGGCCTTCTTTCTCACGTGTCGAGGTCTCGTCGGGTGACCCAATAGTCAACGCCGGCGACGACTGTGACCCTGCCCCTCTCGACAAACTAAGGCATTTCTCAATGACTGAAATCTTTGTGAGAATGGTCTCGATGTTGGTCTCCACCGTACGACTAGAACCGCCAGCTTGTGGAGGAGTTTCGTATTTGCAGACACAGCCGTTTTCCAGACAGAAAGAGCATTTGGGCTTGGCCCCATCGCATCTCGTCTTTCTCGCTCGACATACTGAGCAAGCCACTTTGCTCCGATTCTTGTTGTAGGGAGCTGCCATGTCCCGCATGAGCTCCGATGAGCTTCTCTTTCACCAGCCAGTAATTGGTGAAATGCCCACTGGCAGCACGCGACTTGTCTCTGCACAACTATTGACCCCTCTTTTTTCTCTTCTGCAACGGGGGTGTTCGGACCGACTTGCCGACTGGCATGTAGTAGGAAGTTGTAGTTTTCCAGAATTTCCAAACCCCATGGGGACAATTGTCGGGCAATATCAGAGAGAGGGAGAGAGAGAGATTCCAGCTGGTCCACTATCACATGAGTTACGAGCAAAGAAGCCACGAGGTCGCTTGGATTTCGGATCGCTTTATTCCCGAAAAGGCAGCCATATCCACTCCCAGGGTGTGGACTGGCTGATGAAGATCGGGGGAGCTCGGCAGAAGGTCAGATAAGCGAGGGTAGGCGAGTAGCAACGGGGGTGGTCGGACCGAAGCAGTCAGTCAAAATGCTCTTTACAACACGAGACTCATCTACACCATTACCTGCTCTGCTTTAGAGTTTACATCACCCATGGGGTATTTAATGGCATTGATATCGCGGAGGAGGTGAATTCCTCATTCCAGCGACCTATCAAGGAACAAATGGACAGCAAGACTACTGACTATCTCGAGAAAACAGCGATTGGGGGTCCTCAACACCACCCTTTGCGCAAAGAGGAACAAAAAATGGACACCAAGCCTGCCGATTATCATCTGGAGGAAACAACTGTCGGGAGCCCTAAACATCAAATGTCCCAAGACTGGAGCGACATCACTCAAGATGCAAAGGAAGCTACTGCCGCTGAACACAGTACGACATTCTGGCAGGGAATTAAGCTGTATCGCAAAGCCGCGTTTTGGTCGTTCATCGTTTCCATGACCATCATCATGGAAGGATACGACACGGCTCTCCTCGGCAACTTCTATGCGCTCCCTGCCTTTAAGGAAAAATACGGCTCCCTCCAGAAAGGGTCTTACCAGATCTCATCACCGTGGATGAACATGTTGTCTTACCTACAAATGATCACCAACATCATCGCGGCACAGGCCGCCGGCTCCCTGTCGCAACGATACGGCTACCGACCATTGTTGCTATCGGCTCTGGTGCTCATGGCCGGTGCAATATTTGTCACATTCTTCGCACCGAGTTTGCCTGTTTTACTGGTCGGCGAGCTGCTGTGTGGTATCCCCTGGGGCACTTTTGCCGTGCTTGCTCCGGCCTACGCTTCCGAAGTTTGTCCCGTCGTCCTCCGCGGTTACTTGACGGCGTATCTCAACCTGTGCTGGGTGATTGGGCAACTCATCAATGCCGGGGTCGTGTATGGCCTCCAAGATTACCCGGGCCAATGGTCTTACCGGATTCCCTTTGCCATTCAATGGGTGTGGGTGATTCCACTGTTCTGTCTCATCTTCCTGGCTCCCGAATCTCCATGGTGGTATGTCCGCAAAGGTCGTCTGGAAGACGCCGAGCGTTCCCTGCAGAGGCTCTCGCAAGACTCGGCCGCAATCAACACAAAACAGATGGTGGCGATGATGTTGCACACTGACAATTTCGAAAAGGAGCAAGAGTCCGGAACGTCGATACTCGACTGCTTCAAGGGGTCGAACCTTCGACGAACCGAAATCGCCTGTGCCGTTTACGCCATGCAGCCCATGACGGGGGGAGCACAGATTCCGGGATCGTACTTCTTCGAACAGATCGGATTGTCGGTGCGAGAATCTTTCGGGATGGGTTTGGGTGCCACCGCCGTCGCATTTTGCACGTCGATCTTGGCCTGGGTCGTCATCGGGTTCAGCGGGAGACGCAGAATGCTCCTCAGTGGTATGGCTGGCATGGTGATCGTGCTCTTGACAATCGGCTTTCTGGCTCTCGGTCCCACTTCGACGAACCATGCGATCCCTTGGGCCCAGGGGTCGCTCGCACTGGTTTTCAACGTGTGCTACAACCTTTCCGTCGGGACCCTGGCATTCACCATCTTCAGCGAGGTCTCCTCGACCCGACTGCGCGGAAGAACCATCGCCCTGGCCAAGAATGTGAATGCCGCGAGCAGCATCGTCGTGGGGGTCGCCAGCCCATATTTCATCAACCCGCATAATCTCGACTGGAAGGGCAAGGTGGGCTTCTTCTGGGCCGGAATCAACGTCCTGTGGATGGTCTGGGCCTATTTCCGTCTGCCGGAACTCAAGGGTCGCACGTACGAGGAGATTGACATTCTATTCGCCCAAGAGGTCAAGGCAAGAGACTTTAGAAAGCACGTCGTCGACTTGACCGACGTATGATTGATCAGACAGAACGGAAGCCACAAAGGAACTACCACCTCGGGTATTGTTTCTTGCGTTTTCAAAAATCTCATCATCATCATAGTTACCACTTGGTTGGTATTTGAATGGTCCGAAATATTGGTTGTCCACTCACTCCTATTTGTATGAATCGCTCCCGAACTGGTCACGACACAGGGGAATCGCGGGTCATCTTTGCAAAAGTATAATGGCTATACCCTTATACTATTATACTTCTATACAAATTTGTGGATATTGCCATAGTCATTACTCTATACTCTGTAGACTAAGATAGATGCTTTCGGATTGGGACAGGGCTATTTTCGACGTCCTCAACTCGTACATCTCCTTCCTGTACATCGTCCCAAGTCTGGTCTTCCACTTGTCGGTTAGACTCGTGTGATACATTGACATTCACGAATTGTTCATTCCTTGGCCTTCTCACAGTCCTTGCAACACGCTTCATCCATTCAGATTCGTGTGAGAGAAATATCTCGATTTCTTCATCAGATGGCCACTTTAGAGGTCCGCATGCATCCTTGGCTCTCTCAATCATATCCGCAGGCACAGTCAGAGGAGATTCGAAATGATGAAGCTGCTCGAGATATGCAGGGGTAGGGCTCCCTTCGAGGAACAGCCGTATTGTACAGAGAACAGATCGAATAGACACCGTTGATTTGTCTCGCGTGATAGTATCGTCCTCTCCATGGGAATTGATCCATTCCACCATGGCGACGAGACCCTCGACGTCTCCAACAGAAACAAGTATTCTGACCATTAACTGCAAATCGCTGGGGTCTGGAATTCTCAAAACTGACACTGAACGTGAGGGTAGAAAATCTGGAAAGATTCGGCCATAGACAGCCCGCACGAATGTCACCTTTGCAAGCGACCTAAGTTCTCTGCTGTGAATACGCAGTCGCCCATGATTTGCTTCCTTGACCATAAATGTCAGAATACCCGCCATGAGACGAAAGGTTTCAAGGTCAGGGTGTATGTTAAGCTCTGTCTGTTCTGATTCGAACTGTTCCTGTAGATGATCCCAAATCTGGTGGTTCATGTGGCGCTTGTCAAGGGGAGTCAATGACCCCTCCCGGACCTTGTCGTTGATGTTGCGAATAGATGCCCATGTCCCTCTGAGAAATGCGTTCCAGACAAGAGTATTTTTGCATTCTCCGACCCGCAGCATCACAATTGCATAGGTCAGAGGTTTGACATATCTCTTTTCTTCCATCCACTGGCCGGTATGTTTGTCGTGCTTTTCACTCATGACCGCGAAATCTGGCACGTTTTCAAATCCGTGTCTCGACAGCAAATATACAAAAGCTGCGAGGCACAGATGCGGAACCCGGCTAAGAGTATCACGTATGATGGTTGGTGGATAATTCTCAGCATGTCGTAAAACATCCTTGGTCACTTCGTCCCATCGACTATCCTGGATATAGGCAAATCCAGCTTCAATACTGGGAGCCAAGTCCAACAATTCACCGAGTAGTCTTCCTCCTGGAACAATGCCGACTCGTAACATATCATCGTAAAATTCACTCAGCGAAGGCACTTCACGGTCCACGTAAGTTATTTCCCGAGGGCTGACAGGCTCTTCGAATACCTCTTTTAGATCTCCTGCAATGTGCCGCGAGCCAAGTACTGAATCAAGGGTAGCAGTTGAGGCCAGCAATTTGTGACACATGGCGAAATAGGGTTGGTATCGTCTTCTAGACATCTCAGTATTTCGCTCATAGGAACGGAAGCATGCCCAAGCCTCTCTTTTAGTTCTCGTAGCTTGAATTCGTGCTGCCCAAGTTTCAGCGGCTTCATGAGATGAGCTGTCGAGAAAGTCGACCGTTTGCTTCTTTATCTTCCAGGCCTGGCGAGGCAGTCTCAAATTTGCCCTAGTCTGAATCGTTGGGCTTTTGTCCGTGTCCCATCCTGCGAGGATAGCAGCACTCCTCTCCCACGCACCGTGGGTATACCCTGCTTGATTCATCCGTCTGAGCAACTTCATGGCTCGGCTTTCCTTCCCTGGATAGCTGAGGTCCTGTTCAATACCAGAGTTGATCCGTCGCCACGGAGGCCAAGATAACGACTTGGTTTCGGCCCAAGCCCGCTCTTGTTCGGTCTTTGGGTGTTGTAGTTGAACTGTAATGAGTGCTCGGTAGCCTTCTCTGGTGAGAGGTATCTGAGGTTTGAAGCCAACCATGAGCCGGACAAGAGATAGTTGCGTATTTTGTTTCACGAGATACGAATTGAATGTTCTAGAAGTTGGAACAGATACTAATGTCAAAAACCGGTTGAAGACATGGGAAAGGCGTTTCAATTCTGCTGCTTCCACCGAGCGGCCATCGGCTTTGTAGAAATCCGAGAAAAGATGTTCAATGATCGTACTAACATCTTTGAAGCTCTCAGGTGCAACTTGGCGAGCGTGCCTGAGTAGTCGAACCACGAGGCATACTCTCGTAGTCCAACCCCATCCAGGATATTGGCTTGCTTTTTTGCAGAGTTGAAGTTCAGCCAAAATGCTGTCAATCAGTCGTTTGAGGGCGAATGCATTGACTTGTGGGGCGCGTAGGATCTGCAACAAGATGAATTTGGGTACCCGTCCACTATTGGCCGAGCGTTGTGTCGCTGTCAGCACAACATACTTCTGAACAGCACCTTCTACGCTGCCAGATGTGAAGATCCAAGCCCAAGACACCACGTCGGTCACACTATAACCGATCTTGTCCAGTATCGCTATATTTTCCTCCGAGAAAACGATTTCCAAAGCGTCTGTCAGACGGCGGTCGTCATCGGATGAGATTTGAGAAAGATCACCACTGAGACATGGCTCTACGTGGAGGAGATATTCGAGGAGCAATTTTCGAAGAGGAGTCGACGACCTGAATTCCAGCGTCGCCGGAGTTTCGAGCTTGCTGAGGTTCTGTTCCCATTCAATCGGATTTCTGTATGAAAGATCCATCTTTTGTCGGGCGCGCGAGGGCATGAAGATCGAGATGAGACTATCGAGCCGCTTTCGAAGGGAATTCTGTTTGTGCAGTCCCCCATTCTCAGTGTCCAAATCCACCTCTGTAGCAGTATACGCCTCTCTTTCATCACTTCGAAGGTCGTCTTCGGCATTGGGCTGGTTCTTCATCTCCTGCATTTCCGGCCATGCTTGAAAAGACTCGTCCGACAGACTGATCGTTGAAGTGGGTGTAGCGGGAGTCTGCTTTGACACTCTTGGAGATGCGTTTAGAGGTTCACCTCTGCTCGGGTTTTGGGACGTCAGGGATTGATGGAAGCCTGCATTTCGACTATGGCAGATGCCATGTCGACGAACTATCTCTCCTTGTACGAGATTGGTAGTAGGATAGTGTCTGAGAGCGAAACAGGTTGTCGTGGAGAGCAATCTTCGACCGAAGGTCTGGGCGACTGGCACCGAGGCGTACCGGACACTGGTCATCCATTGATGCTTCAATGTAGAAGCAACTGGACCGTCCGTTGTATCGTGAGTACCGCCCCTGAGATGTGGACGCTTAGTTTCTGGACGTTGTACTTCGTAGACTTCTCGGAGAGGTCATTGCTGTAATGCAACTTGCAACCAGAAACTGAGTTAAAAGCGGCAATAAACGCAGTCGCGCCAAACCCAATTGGGCCAGGCTTGCAAAGCGCTACGAAAAGACCAGCAACGAGACACGATCCATTCGCGTGCATCGCATCGCATCCCGCAAAGTCCCAAATCCCACGAAAGCCAGTACGTTGTTAGCGACACCACCTCGCCGGCACCTCGCGTACTGTCTGGTGCAGGCAATATTGAATTCCAATACTTCCGACTGAACCTCACGCGTCCGACAATCTTGAGCAACCCTTGCGAACACTTTTCCCCCTCCGCTCATTTGCGACCCGATCAACAACAAACGATACCTGCAGACACGAAAGACACTTTTCAGCAAGGGGGAGTAAAATTGGAGAGCTTCGATAAACGCGCGTTTAGATTCTGATGCAATCGAAGAATCGACTCATTGATACTTACACATTCACGATTACCTTTTGCCGGAGGCCGGTTGCACTGACCTGTCCGGTGCCAATATGGCTGAAGTAAACGGGGAAGTGAATGGAGAGGCGAAGATGGAAGATGTCGTTTCTAACAATTCTACCTCACACCTTGGAAAACGGAAGCGTACAGAAACTCCAGAACCCACGCATCCACCCGCCAACACAAAACAATTCTCATTGCAAGCTGTGCTGAAGGACACTCTGCTATTGATTCGGAAGTATGTGTCTTCTCTATGTCAATCCTTCATATGGCTAACATGGTGCTTCAGGCACGATACAACTCCTTCGTTACTGAAATTCCCCATACCAACAACCGATCCGGAAGCCCCAGACCTTAAGAGAGCGCGTCTCGCCAAAGTCGAATCCACTAATGAGACCATCGAAGAGAGAATTCTCGCAGGTGTCTACACGTCTTTTGACGCACTCAAACAAGATGTCAACATTGTGAAGGCTGCGCTGCTCGATGATGTCTCCACCTCAAACGGGAACGGAGACTCAGAAGTCCACTCATCGTCCAACCTACAAGAACAGCTGGACGCGGTTTTGGAATTGTTGTCAAAATGCGACAGAGACAAGTCGAAGGACGCGAACGGCGTTACAATCAAGACAGAATCTGAAGAGTTGGCAAAAGCAATACCGATCACTCAAGCACCGAAACATGTCATCTCTTTACGCAGCTATATTCCCGGAGTCACCCCAGCACAAAGCACTTCTAGCGTATTGTTCTCAGGACTGGAACTGAATCAGCAGAAAGACGAAATCGATGAATCTATACTCCCAAATGGAATCCAGCTGACCGACTACACGACTGTTGGAAATAACGATGTCAAACCCAAGCGGAACGCAAAGGTCTTTGGCGAGTTTGGCCGACCACCGAATCAATACGCGAAGCTCCAAGCGCCACAGCCTGCCTCTAACAGAGCTTTTGGTACTACTACTCTCAATTTCACACCATATCTCCCACGCGCCAATACAAACCTCCCGATAAACGGAGATTTCAAGTTGACGAACTTAGGCACTGGCTCCTGGCTCTCCTATGGCTCTGGAGACGCTCGCAACCAAAGTCAACCCAAACGCAAGCAAGAAGAAACCGATGGATTGTTTACCTCGGCGTACACATCCTTTGCTCCTAATAAAGACAATTCGACTGTCAGAGGATACCTGATACCCGAACAAGACAGAAGTCGCTTCTGGTGGCACAAGTACGGCAGGCAGAAGATGAGCAGAATATTCAAAACGCAAGACTCTGAAGAACTGGCCAATACAGCTGTCGCTGCTGAGGACGAGTTTGCAGATTTGCCTGATGTCATTGCCAATTTCGAGCCCGAGCCGTTGGACGATGCCTCAGGTGACGCTGAGGATCCGGATGCGGATGCGCTGCTCGAAGAAATCTCTGGCCTCATTGAGTCTCTGACTTCGTACCAGCGAAATCGTATGCTCGAATTGAAGGTCAACCCTAATAACCCATATTCGGTCAACATGCCCCAACCGAGTGATGGGGAATTTGATGTGTTTGGGATGCTACGGGATCAACTCAAGATACTGATTTCGTCGTTACCGCCTTTTGCGGTGGCCAAATTGAACGGTGATCAACTCGAGGACTTGAACATTTCAACCAAAATTTTGGTCGAACCGCCCGACCAGCCAGGCACGGCTCGGTCGACGATCGAAGACTGGAGGACACAAGCGGCACGACAACCTACTGCGGCTCCTACTCCTGTTGCTCGTACTGCCATCCCTCAAGGTATACCCCGTGCCTATCCTCAAGGGAACGTAACCCAAACCCCATACAACACACAGGCTCGTACGTACAATGCGTCGGTCCCTCCCATGACCGGCTATGGCATGAGAACAGCAACCCAGAACTATCAGACCCCTGCTGCAGCACCGCGGCCCGCATACTCGCAAACGCCCTACCACCAGCCAGCCAACACCCCTTACACCAACCGTGCCACCATCCAGCAAGTTCAGCGTAATATGGCAAATGGCTACGGCAATTACAGCAGCGCTGGACCTGGAGCAGTGCAACCTCCTCAGACCCCCGCTTATGGTCCACGTCCTGGTCAACCAGGGTACCAACAACGACCACCCCAGGACAATTCTCTTCTTGCGATGACGGGACATTCGGCGGCATCCCCTCAAAAGGCCCCCTTGACCAACGGGCAGAGTTTCCCGCCGAGACAATATCCAGGACCGCAGCAGCCTCAAACACCATATCAGATGCCGAGACAGCCGTCAGGAACGCCCGGCTTACCGAGTGCGACGCCGTCAATTCCGGGGCCAGGTGCAGCAACAAGTTATGGGAGGTTCTCGAACACGCCGGACCGAGCCAGTAGCGAGGCGAGTGCTTCTGCTGCGGCGACCACAGCGGCCGCTGGTATTACTGGTCAAACGGTGGAAGTTTCTCGTTGAAATTGTTTAATCTGCTAGTACTAATGCAAGCACGGGCTACATCAGAAGTCTTTTCTCTTTCGAGTTGGATTGAGGGCATCATGTTTACCAGAAAGAGACTGACTATGGTAAAAAGAACAAATATTCATTCATGTATGACTATGAGAGGCTTTTATTGGAACAATTTTTCTTTCCCAAGAGGCTCGAGTCGTCCCATGGACTGACGACATATTTGGAGAACCAGTGAGCCCGTTGTTGTGAGCGTACATACTCCGTAGGATAGAAAGAGTCTTTGGACTCGGTTTGCTTCATACAGCCGACAGGAGAAGGGAACCCCAGTTTGCACCCTTACATAACTCTTCTTTTTGTGCGTGTGGCTTTGTTGAATTACTGTACCTGAGACATCAGAGGTAGAGAGAACGCAACAGACACCGGACGTTTTGCTGCCCAGCCATTCTTGGATGAAGTACTCAACTTGGTCGCCTTCAGCCCGTGGTTATCCCTTAGCCTCGACTGGCTTCAAGAATACTCCGTTTCCGCTCACGGTACTAACGAGTACAATGTACTCCGTACCGAAGGAAACTTGCGGAGACGGTGGACGATATTCCCAGCCACCAAAGATGATGGTAATGGTGATGTCGTCAAAGACCTTGGACAAGGGTACGGAGTTAGGTACGCTTCCAGTGTTCCTTGCTAGTAAGGATTCTGGGGCGAGGAGAGAGACGGAGTCAAATCGAACAAAACAAGGAACCAACCACCCAAGGCCTCTAATTGCACTTTTTCTAAGACATGCTAAAAACGAAACGTGGTAAGACAGCCTATCGTCAGCTCGCCAATCTCGAAGTACTTTAAGAACTCGCCAGAACCCTTTTTTCTTTTTTTGCTGCTGGGTGATTTCACCGGTTAGTCCACTCCGTACTCTGCCTCGTTGCCTTTTCTTCATCTTCAGGGCTGTGCAAAGATCATCTGACTACACAGAAATGACAACGTGTATATATATATATACCTACCTCAAATACTTATCTACCTGGAGCGTGTCTCACAATTCTCTACATAACTCAATACACATCCACCAGACATTTTGAAAACGGTTACGATCATTGATCATTTGGAATATTGATCAACAGAGTGTGCACCTGTCAAGCAAGTCCGAAGCAAAACATAACCAGAACAAAAACAACACCTAACCATGTGTTTTGGAGGAGGCGGTCGTGACGACGAAGCCATCATCATCAGGAGGCGGGAGAGAAAGCAGCCTCGCTACTCTCGAGAATACGTGTCTCGACCCGAAGTGGCGAGCTACCGACGTGAGACCGTCACCAGGCGAGAGACGTCCGGTCATCGCCCATCTCGAAGCTTCGACCACAATTCGAGCCATTCATTCCACGACCCAAGACGCAGCGGGAGCAGAACACGGGTGGTGAGGGAGGAAAGAAGGAGTCGACAATATTATGATTGAATGAATTTGTACTCGTACTGGTTTGCAGCGTTGGATGAGACGGATGATGATCCACGAGTATCCGAGAAACAGGCACCTCAACTGCAAAGTATTAAGGAAGAATCTGGTGTGTAATCATGGTATGTATGAGCAGGTGCTTCAGCTGCTGATAATGGTGGGATGACATCATCATTGGTGGTACCAGTTTAAAGGTACCAGTTCATTAATAGTACAGGTACAAGTACCACTGTGTTCTCTGTACTGGGCCGAGGGGAGGAAGTTATCACCTCATCTTTTCAATTTGTTGTCTTCGAAGCAGTCAATACAGAATTACCTGAATTCCCATGCAGTACTCCGTATTGTGCCTGCACTCATGGAAACATCGTGTACTTGTTCTACTCATACCAGCCACAACATTTGTATCGCCTAGTATTGTACATGGAAAATTGGTGGATCACCAAGTCGATAAATTGGAGGTAGTTGATCATCGATGCCCCTCCAAATGCGCAAAAAGTGCCGTTGACGTCACTTGTGTCTCTGGCGTTCTTCCCTGCATTCCAGATCTATCTTGATCTTCCCTTTCTCCAGAAGCTCGCTGGAACAGAATTGCATTCGATCTACTTCCTACCCCGTACGAGTAGACCATACGGATATCGCTGCTGCACGCCTGAATCCTTCGTCGCTTAGTACTCACCTTGACACTCCTGCCCACCATGAACCGAGCCCTGTCCATCCGCTCCCGTAAGAAGGACGACCATGCCAAAGAAGCGTCCAAGCACACCTTCTCCATTTCTACGCTGCGTGGAATCCAGCAGGCTGAGCTCTCCAAGAAGCTTTACAAGTTGATCAAGACCGAAAACCACGCCATCGGCGCATACGAGACTGCAGGTCGTGAGCGCCTGTCGATTGCCTCGCAGCTGTCTGACTGGGGCGAGTCGACCAACGATGATGCCATCTCGGATATCTCGGACAAGATTGGCGTGATTCTCTCTGAGATAGGGGAACAGGAGGATCTATTCGCACAAAATCTCGAGGACTACCGCGCCATCCTCAAACAGATCAGAAACATTGAGAGCAGTGTACAACCCAGCAGAGATCAGAAGGCCAAGATCAGCGATGAGATTCAAAAGCTCAAGTACAAGGAGCCCTCGAGTCCTAAGCTAGTCACACTGGAACAGGAGCTCGTGCGCGCTGAGGCCCAGAACCTAGTTGCAGAGGCGCAGCTTACCAATATCGTGAGTATCCTCGAGACTCGACCGCCCTCCAAGTAGATGGAGTGCTAACCAATCCCACAGACTCGTCAAAAGGTCAAAGAGGCATATGACGTGCACTTCGCCGCGACCATTGAACGGGCAGAGAAGCAGATCATTCTCGCCAAGTATGGTCGTCGTTTGTTGAACCTGCTCGACGATACTCCCGTGGTGCCAGGAGATGTGCGCCAGCCGTTCGAGCACGTCAATGAAGCTAGGAAAGTCTTGTCTGATGCCGAACAAGAATTGCAGACGTGGGAGCCTCAACTTGAGCCAATCCATTCCAATGCCGGTGGACTAGGATCTAACCTGATGCCCACCGGTACTACCTCCGAAACTGCCAGCGCCGCCGCCGAGCCAATAGCCAGCCCGGTGCAGACTGAGAAGCCAGCAGCCGAGGCACAAGGCACCCACCTAGAGTCGGCGACCGCTTAGAAGGTGAGGAACTGGCAGGTACAACAGCAAACAATGGATTGCAATACGGCGAAGGAATGGGGTGAGGTATAGGTAACAAGGGTGCTGATGGTCTTCCTTATCAGGTCAGGGTTCTCCGGTTCGTGGGGGTGGACGTGTACGAGTGCAGAAGAGACGGGATTTTTTCCTTGAATAGCAACCCAGGAGTTTGATGACTTGTATTTCCTATATCCTATGAATACATCGATTAGTTCTTTCGCTCTGACACAAAAGCTTACCAGTAGACTTCGCTTCTAGAGTAGCTTTGAACGCTGAATGTTCGTCTCACCTGTAATTGGTGGAAGACCTCGAAGCGACCTTGCGAGCTCGGCTCGGTTCGATCTTGTGTCCCCGTCGGCGGATTGTGACTCGCTGTGATGGAGAGTTCAAGGAGAAACTCGCCCACTTGCCATTGGGCTTGGAAAGAGCATTTGACGTTGACATATCTTTTCTCTTGGTTGAGGTGGATTTAACATGATGACAATGACGGCGAGACTGCGGCACATTCACACCCTGGCTTATAACGTAGCATCTCTGGCTTGAAACGGCCACCTTCGACTCGCAGAACCTTGAGGAGGAGTACGCCAAAATGTTCGTCCCTATCGCCACAAGGGTTCTCTAACTGGGACACTCGCCAATCACTGATTGAAACAGGGATATGTATTTCTCCTTCAAGAAGGATATTTTGTGAGCTATTCCTCTTCTGGCGGTCAAACATTCGCCGTCTCACATATAACCCTTCGAGCACCTCTTTCTAACTTTCGCGACTTTCTCAGCTACTCGTTGGTGACCCCTTGATTTGCCTACAATGCGTACTTAAAAAAAAGCTTTTAACTTCTTGATTTTTGTTTTGGAATTGTGCTTGTGGGAAGGGGAACAGCCACGATGCCTTCGTTGATACTGTTGGTGGGCTTCCTCTATCTAATTTACACCTCGGTCACTACCTTCATCAACCTCTTCCGCAACATCCAAAAAGCCAGAAGCTCAGGAATCGTGTACGTCGTTGTCCCAGTCTACTATCTCAACAGATTCTGGCTCGTCACTCACCGGCTCTATCTCCCTTTGCTGGCCAAACTGCCTCGGAGATGGACGTGGTGGGTGGACTTTTGCCTGCCGGACTTCAACTTCAATTACAGCATCGAAGTCTTTCAGCGGATGGGACATGATACGTTTCTGCTGGTGTCGCCGGGGGGCATCATCATGCACACGGCCGATCCTGCGGTCATCCACCAGATCACCACACGGAGGAACGACTTTCCAAAGCCTACGGCCATTTACCGGTCCCTGGATATCTACGGCAAAAATGTGGTGTCCACCGAAGGTTCCATGTGGCGCCAGCATCGCAAAGCGACGAGCCCACCATTCACGGAGAAGAACAATCATCTTGTTTGGGCTGAGAGCATAGATCTCGCCAATGCGATGCTGTCCTCCTGGGTCGGCCCCGATGGCAAGGGCGGCCAGACTGTCGACCGAGTCATGGATGACACGATGCGACTAAGTCTATATGTCATCAGTCGAGCAGGCTTTGGTCGCAAGTTGGAATGGCCCTCTGCAGATGCAAAGGCTGATATCGACATCAACTACAACGACGCCTCGAAGATACAAAACCAAAAGGACGATCGAGATGGAGGGCACTCCATGAGCTATACCTACGCTATCCACTGCTTGCTGGATAATATTCTCTTTCAGTTTCTACTGCCTCGGTGGGTGATGGCACGTATACCGATCAAACTGCTTCAAAAGGCCAACGAAGCCTATCTGGAATGGGGCAACTATATGAGAGAAGCCGTCATGTCCAAGAAGGAAAAACTCAAAGCAGGTGAGGAGACCAAAGACCAGATGGACATTTTGAGCCAACTGGTGAAGAATCAAATGAACGACTCGAGCAAAGACATTCCTCTCACAGATTCAGAAGTGCTCGGAAACATGTTCGTTCTCATCCTCGCCGGTCATGAGACTGCGGCAAATTCGATTCATTTCTCCCTGCTCTTCCTAGCCCTGTTTCCTCAAACTCAAAGGGCAGTGCAGAAAGATCTTGATCGGATTTTCGAGGGCAGGCCTCCTTCACAATGGGACTATGACCGAGATCTGCCCTCACTCTTTGGCGGCATGGTCGGTGCCGTGCTCGCCGAAGAGTTGCGACTTGTTCCACCGGTCATCGGTATTCCGAAATCTACCTGGGGTGTTACTGACCAACCTATCAGCATTGAAGGCAAGCAGTGTACGGTGCCTGGAGGTATCTACATCAGTCTGGCCACCACCAATGTACAGAAGAATCCGAAATACTGGCCCACCAACAAGCCGACATTGCCTGGCGGCAGACCCGTCCACCCGGTAGCAAATATTGACAACGATCTAGAAGAATTCCGACCGGAGCGATGGCTACTAGATGAGGATGGAGAGGTGTCAACGACTGCGGCCAGCGAGAAGAAGGAGATGCCCAACGAGGCTGTCACGTCGGACGGATTAGGTATCAACGAGGCTGCCGATACGTCAGACCGGCTCTTCAAGCCCGCGAGAGGCGCCTATATTCCCTTCAGCGACGGGTATCGGGCATGCCTAGGACGGAGGTTTGCTCAAGTCGAAGTCCTAGCTGTGCTGGCGGTACTACTGCAGAGGTACTCAGTGGAACTCGCCGTCGACCGATGGGCGAGTGACGAGGAAGTCATCGCGATGAATGAGAATGACCGGGTAGATGTATGGCAGAAGGCTGCTAATCGGGCGAGAGATCTCATGCTGAACGGTCTGAGTGTGATGATCTCGCTGCAGATGAGAAAAGGGACGGTGCCACTTCGATTTGTGCCGAGGGGAAAGGAGAGGTTCCCTGATGATGCAGACCAACAATGGAAGGACAAGCATCCTGACTTGCTCGTGGGAGCAAAGCCTGTCTCTGATTACAGGTGTTGGGGATGATCTTCAACGTGGTCAGTATTTCTGGTCCTAGACATGGTACGAAGTAGTAGGCAAGTCACTCGAGGCAGTGCACCAAACCCCATCGATTTTTCCTTGCCGTATTTTCTTTCCTCGGTACAGCGTATCTCGAAGCTGTTTGAAAGCATGGCTCCCCCTCCGGCAAAGAAGACCATGCGGGTAGCTTGCAGTCTTAGTGGAATTCCCTGCGTAGGCGGCTGCGTTGGCCCATTATGACTCGTTGGAACCCTGCATTTCATCGCAGTAATGATCCGTCTGATCTTTCCATCTTTTTTTTTCCTTTCCGTGCGTCCAGTTATTCGACCTGTCTCCGGGATGTTTTCCACACATAGGCCTTTTCACAATACGGACAACATAGCTGCTTTCGGGGATGGATCCAAGGCGCCTGTTCTTGAACGCCCATGAGGCCACGAAAACAGACGGTTAAGTGCATTCGCCAGGATATCTATTGGTCTATATATCGCCCTAGGTCGGTTTTCGCTGAAAATGTCTTTCTCATCCGATCATCTCAGGCCACACCGATCTCACTCCACCGCCTTCTCATTCGTGTTGGCTTCCGATACCTGCATCCCCTGGATGATGCTTTCACTGCCAGCTTCCGGCCACAATTGGGCATCTTTTCTTCGTTGGCGTCTGCCGGCTCGACCGGTGTTGGGCAGAAATTCCCTACGCCTCGTCCGCATTCGCTCTGGTCGATGGTGGACCGCCCATTGACTGGAGCAATAATATTATTACTTCTCGTCTGCCCTCTGAAACTCAACACCTCTCTCGTTCAGCCTGTCTTTTCTCTCTTGCATCGCCTGTATCACTCAGGAGGCAACGAGCTCCCTTCGCTTGGCCACGCTCTTTTTTTCCTGGGGTATCGGAGTGGTTTGTGGCATGTTTGTGGCCCCTCCCATGCTTGAACTCTTGTCTGTCGAGTCCCGCTCATCTGACCTTCGACCTTTGTCGCAAGGCATGACCTCTGCAGCAATTGCACTGTCTCTCACTCTCTCTCTCAACCTGATATTCCCTTACACCTAGCGACGACTTTGATCTCGAATAATGGGTACTACAGCTTCTATCGAGCCTGTCATTGCTAGGTGTCGCTACTGTTTGCATCCGCTCCTTTCGTGAAGCCGTTAGTCAAGGACCCCCGAGCCACTTTCTTGTCTCTCCTACATGTTTGTGTCGGTTCGCAGTCAAGGCCACCGACGCCGCAGTCATACCTTTGGCGTCAGTAAGGCTGCCCGATCTTCCAAGCTCTCCCTTCTCTCTGCCATCACTAGTGGTTCGCATGGATCAAACGATAGCTCGTCCACAATTACCCCAGAGTCGTATAGAAAATCCTCGTCTGCACCAGGAAAGCGACGCCGATCGTCCTCACACTCCAAGGGCCCACAGAAGCCGAGGGATCGGAAGGCGTCGTCTTCGGCGAAGACCAAGCCCGAAACCCCCGAAAAAGAGCAGAGCATGCCGTGCGAGTCGGTCGATGTCTTTGCTTTCCTAGTGCAAGACGATGAGCAGAATGCCACATCGCTACACGACGAGGCTGCCCGACCCGTCCAGGATAAATATCATCAAGTCCGCGAGGAATCAGACAATGAGAGCGTCAGCAGAAGCCTGAATTCGGACTCGGGCATTTCGATGGGAGATAGCTTTATTTGTCGTCCACACACTGATTCTTTGGTTGACGGCCACCTACCGTCCTTGCCCGAGGAATCCCAGGAGACAACCGAGTCCGAGCTGCAACTGGCAAATGACTCGACGACGTACGAGAGACGCCTACGGTTTCATTGGCCTGCAGTGCCCCGTCCTACTCACACACCATACTATAGCAAAGCGGGCAGAAGGACACCTAGCCCCGAGAACCTACGCCGTCGCAGACCATCCGTCAGTGAAAGTACTCCACAACCACTCAAAGAGACGACTCTTTCCGGGTACGATCTCGTTGCTCATAAGCTGACCCACGAAGAACTGCCCCCCGTGTTTCGACGATTTCAGAAGAGCAACTACCGAATGTTGCTTCAGTTACAGGATGAGATATCTGAGATGGAGGATGAGCTATCCGTTCTTGATCAGTCAGATAGCAGAAGCCGGATCAAGGTGGACGGTAGCATGTCGCCAGCGTCTAGACGTCTCAGCTGGGAATGGACACAATCTGACCTTCAAAGCCACCGACTGGAGATCCTTGGAAGACTTTATATCAAGCTCGAACAATACTGTACGTGCTTGATCAGGCGCTACTGATGCACCTAAGCTGACGATGACAGACCAAGCTCTCCTTTCTGCGCAGAAAGTGCAAAAACTCTCTGCGCCACCAACACACACAGACATCGATCGATTTCGAACGTGGTTGAGAGATAATAACCCGCTTTCGGCTCCAGAGTCCAAATTCCTAGATCACGAAGATGACCTGATTTGCTTACATGGCAACTCGACGGCCTCGGGTTCTGCAGGATCGATCGTCGGATTTGTTCCCGCGTGCATAGTGTCCACCACGCTGCTTCCGCTATTGTGTTTCAAGATCATCACTGGCATCCTCAGCCGACTGATCATACTGGTTGTGCTCTTAGCTGTGGAGTTGGGCAGCCTGGAAAAGCTCGAGAAATCCAAAGGTGGTCAGCATCAACAATGGATTTTTGCATGTTTTGGCGTCTTGCTCCTGGTGGCTGTGTTCTTGTGATTGTTCATAGACGGCCTGGGACACGAGTGGCAGCACTCCGCATCACGATAATGTTCATGACAGGATACCCTTTATTGAAATAGAATTATTCAACTAGAAAAAAGTCTGAGAGGAGTAGAGATGTATGTAGTCCTCCATGCGAACCATGAAAACCTTGGACCATTCTGTAACGAAACAAAGGCGTCTTAGGATTTAATTATCCATGGACATGTGAGAGTCGTCTCCAGGAGGATCATCCTTAGGCGCACGAGGCTGAGGATGATCAGCTGGTGGGCTGAATTATACTCCGGAATTTGCCCTCGTTGCGGAGAAGAACAAGATGTCATTGCTTGTTGTTGGAGACGCTCAAACCACGGCTCTCTCATATACCGTGTACTCTAATCAATAACATCATAACAAAGAGACACCTCTCCTGCATCAATTTGACTACATTGAGTCTGTAGGACCTGCTGAGCCATTTCTCCGCCGAACGCCATTCATACACTCTGAGAATTCGATCGACTCTCCTCCGTAATCCTCGCGACCTTTGCCTGCTCAAGGGTTGTCATGTGCCTGCGCAAGAGCGTCTGCACTTGCATCTGCAGGCACAAACGCTCCGAAGCGATGATGATGTCGTGATTGTCCATGCCGACTTCCTGTCCCTTCTCTATACAAACTCACTCACGAACGTGGAAATCAGTCTTTGTCGGGGTCACCCTGCAGGCTGACTTTGTCGGGATCCCTCGATGGCTTCCAACTTCATCTCGAGGTTCACAGGCTCGAATCATGCATCGGCTTCCATCTACGAGACTCTCCGCCAACATGACGAAGACACAGATGCTTCTGACGTGGAAGAAAGAGCCGGTCTGGCGGCCGGAGCTCAAAATGTAAGAGATGGCTTCCATGACATAGGCACCGGCAACGCAACCTTCAGCCAGAGTCGCGTCGGCTCTCGTCTTGCGGAGGGCCTCAACAATAGCCGCGGACAAGTGAGAGCCCCGGGCAAAGGCAAGAGCAGGGCTACGAACAGATCAAGATACCCCAGGTCTCAAAAGCTCTTGGACGTTGAAGAGGCGGATGACGATGTACCGGCATCACTGTTGATCGATCCCAATGCCGGGACTCACGAGCATGACTCAATCTCCCTTCCTCCACCACCAAGTCACTTCTCAGATGCCCTTCCTCTACCGGAGGACATAAATTTTGACACTCCCAGCCGACGTTCTCGCTCACGGGATCACAGCGACACCAATGAGAGACACTCTGCTGTACCGATCAGGCCATTCTGGGGAGGTGGTCTTGCGAATGCGGACCCAAAAGAGAAGGCTATGTTTCGTTGGGTCAATGTGACGGACTTGGACAACTTCCTGCTTGATGTCTACAACTATTACCTCTGTCACGGTTTCTGGTCTATGCTGCTGATGCGGTTCTTCAACCTAATCACCGTCGCCTTTGTCGTCGGATTTTCCTTGTTCCTCACCCAATGCATCGATTATCAAGGAATCAAAGGCAGCACCAAGATGTCGGACATACTGATCCCACGATGTGCTAGCAAGATGGGATTTGTACCGAACGCATTGCTCTGGATATCGAGTTTCGTCTGGCTTTGGAACCTGGTTCTTTCTGTGTTCGACATCTTTCGCCTGAGACAGATGCATGACTTCTACCTGCATCTTCTCGGCATTCCTGAAACCGAAATCCAGTCAATATCGTGGCAAGAAGTTGTCAGCCGCCTGATGGCTTTGAGAGATTCGAATCCCACAATTACCTCCACATCTAAAAGACCGGGTGGCTATCTGAGGTCACAGGATAAACAGCGAATGGATGCTCATGACATTGCTAGCCGATTGATGCGAAGGGAGAACTACATGATTGCTATGATGAACAAGGACCTCCTTGACTTGACGCTACCGATACCTTTTCTTCGCAATCGCAAGCTCTTTACTCGCACTTTGGAGTGGAACATTGAATTATGCATCATGGACTTTGTTTTCAATCACAAGGGACAAGTCCGGCCTTTATTCCTCAAGGATACTCACCGCAAGAGCCTCTCGGATGCTTTACGAAAACGTTTCATCACCATGGGCATAGTGAGCCTTGTTTTCGCTCCTTTCTTGGCTGGATTCGCCCTTACCAAGCATTTTTTCCAGAATTTCAACGAATATCAAAAGAACCCGGCTCAAATTGGGTCAAGGGAGTATACCCGTTTTGCTCAGTGGAAATTCCGCGAGTTCAACGAGTTGTATCACTTGTTTCAGAGACGCGTCAACATGTCTTATCCCTTTGCCACGAGATACCTCAACCAATTTCCAAAGGACAAGACAATTCAAACCGCGAAATTCGTTAGCTTGGTCTCGGGTGCTGTGGTTTCTGTGTTGGGTCTCGCGACCGTCCTGGATCAGGAGAACTTTTTGAACTTCGAGGTGACTCCAGGTCGAACCTCCATCTTCTACATTGGCGTCTTTGGCTCGATATGGGCTGTCGCTCGTGGCCTATTGCCTGACGATAATATGGTCTACGATACGGCGTTTTCGATTCAAGAAGTCATCGAGTTCACTCATTATGTCCCTGCCCATTGGGAAGGCCGACTACACACGGTAGAAGTCAAGGATGAATTCTCACAGTTCTATCAGATGAAAGTGGTCGTCTTTCTTGAAGAGGTACTCAGCATGATCTTTACACCATTCGTGTTGTGGTTCAGTCTACCCAAATGCAGTGAGCGAATCATCGACTTCTTCCGTGAGTTTACCGTCCATGTTGATGGTATTGGATATGTTTGCTCCTTTGCCGAGTTTGGGTTTATGGAAAGAGCCATTAGACCTCAAGCTGCGACAACCACGAAACCAGAAGAGGCGGTGAGAAATGCCAACGAGTCTAGTGGCAAAGCCCTTGGGACTTATCTGAGAGACGACTATTTCGCTCCCAAGGACAATAAGCTGGAACAGAGTTATTGGGGCTTTATGAATGACTATGCCCGCAACCCGAAAACAGATATTCGGTTTCCCTATCATCATCACCACTCACGTCGTCCATTGCACATGCCCCCACCCGTGCCTGGGTTGCTCTCACCGACGTTTCCTGCCGCCGAACAAGGCAACAATTTCGGCGGTAGTGATGGTATTCGCCGAGGTGCAGGCCTAGGTCTCTTGTCGTCCCCAAATCGTGCGGCCTTGGGTACACCCCGGGTTGGCGCTCAGCACCATGGAGGCCAAGGCCAAGCTCAGCTGCATTCCACTCAGCCTCTCGGATCACCCTTACAGTCGATGTTGCTCGATCCTCACCATCAACCCTCAGCCAGCGGGTTTGGGGGGTCACCGCCAGCAGTAAGACATCGTGCCTCGGGCGCAACAGGAAAACAACGCCGGGATCGTGATACTCCTCTTCATGGAATGGCTGAAGAGATGCCACCTGATGGAGGGAATCACAGGCGCGCCCAGGCTGACGGTCCACCATTAGCTGCAGTGGCTGAACAACCTGTTTCCCTTAGCGCGACCAACGAAGCAGGAGAGCTTGGGTCATGGAAATACGAGGTCGAGTCTTCATCGGAAGCAGACAGTGAAAATGAGGACGACGAGAATGATCCCAAGGCGATTACGGCGTTGGGGGCTTTGGGGCCACTTGGATTGATTCGACAATTTCAAAAAGCTCAAGCTCAAGAGAATGGAAGAGCAAGAGCTACTGGTACGGGTATTTAGTTTTAGATGTGCAGGTGAAGATCATCACGAGCTGGGAGTGATTGTCAGCATGGCGCAGAAAGATTTTACTATTCGTACCTCGGAGTGCCTCGAAGCATCATGGAGTTGAGTACAATTGGGTAGGGGATCGAATTGATTGAGGCGAGATCGTGACAGGAGGAGGCACTCATGACATATTTTGCATCGTGCTGGGGACTTTTTACAGCATATTGACCATTAGAATGGATTGGGCGAAGGGATAAGGGTGTATAGGTACGGAGTACATAACATGCATGGATATTGGAATGATTGAGACTCGTTGCAGTATGCACTTGTCAGTGGTGATAGTGAGCGAGTAACGAGTGGTTCGCCTTTCTACCTCGCTCGCAAGTTGCCTACTGCACCTGGTATCGGTATTCATTGCTCAGTGGTGTTGGTGGGCTTACTCTTTGAAAACCAAGGATTTCTTCTTCTTTTTTGAGGCGGTGAGTGACATGGTGGAAGCAACGGTCGTTCCTTTCCTTTCCTTTCTTTTCCACACCGTTCCTTCAGGTAGAATTGGGGAGGGGTAGAGGACAGAAAAATTACCGAGTGTGTGAGAGAGATGCATGACCAGTCAAAGGAAGAGAAGAGACGTTCGTTGTGCTTGTAAATAAAGAAGCACCGAGTAGGTCTTTTTTTTTATATCTATGCTTATGAAATGCTTGACACGTCGATGCTTTGAACAAGCCAAAAAAAGATGATCAAATTAGAAACTGTACTTCTGTATGTATACCACCCCTCCCTCTTACAGTGCCTACACCATACTTTACAGACTACCTCAATATGAAGGAATGTTGCGGTGTGTGTTTTGTCAGCGCTCTATAGCTAGCTACCTTGACCTAACCCATGTCTTGGGACTGCAATGTCAGATTTCTCTAGTCTGGGAGCTCATTCATGTACTCCGTATCCAGTATTAACAAAGTGGTCACTCCATTTGCTTACTACGAGCGGGGGAGAACTCGATTGTGGTAGGACTTATACTCCGTACAAAGTTGTGAATTTTTTTTCACTCGGACCATGTTTCCATCAAACGGATCACGACTCGGTCGTTGTAGGTCAGGCATGGCTGAACCCCTGGTCAAGCCGATTCGACGAAAAGTTTTGCGAGATTTGTAAGGGAAGGGAGGGAGAATGATTCAATAGAACACACAAAACGTGGCTCAGCAAGTTGGACAGACAAAAGTTGTCAAGTCAGCCAGGCGATTCGCAGATCCAGGGATCTGGGCCCAGGTCAGACAATTCTTCGTCCTCGTACAGGTTAGTTCAATGTCGCAATCAAAAAAAAAAGGAAAGAAAGAGGCGCGAGACCAGCTTGGTTCGTCTCACTACGTTATGCCCTATTACCTATTGTAAGTCAAGCTGAGCCGTCACCGCGCCACGCTGTGCCACGAACAAGATGAAAAGAAACGGTTCGCTTTCCAATGTTTGGTTTTTTTTTCCTTGCGGGTGGTATTTCTTGTTTCTCGTAATCGCCAGCTTAAAAGACTTGTGCGAGACTTGGCAGCTGGGTTCGACCCCCGGATACGCATATTGTAACACCCAGGAGGCGGCGGCTGATGGACTCGAAGAAAGAAGTAACCGTAACGGTGACAGTAGCAGTGACACGTGCCGTTGGCTCGGACAAGTGTATCAGGCCAGTGGCGGCCTGTGGCATGTGTTTTCTGTGTCCCAAAAAACGACCGCAGTATTCAGCACGTCTCAACGAGTGGTGGACAAATGGTGATGATGATGATAGTACGGAGGTTCGGAGTTGGATGCAAAATAAAGTGCTGGTGCTTAAAAATAACCGGGCCGGGGTAAGTTATCATGTAAGCAATTTAGTTTCCCTGGTGGATTTGGGGCCGGCAATGGATACAATCGATCCATAGGCTCTACTCTCTCTCCGTGTAGCCCTTGGGAGACTGCGGCTGAGGTGCAGTCCTCCTCTCCCAGGCCCACGTTAACGAGATAGGCAAAGGATTCGAGGTGAGAAAACTGGGTCGCTCCGAGAGGAAGGAAGTGCTGATGAGCTCCGTGTACAGACAGGATGTGAATATGTATTGTGACTCGAGAATAAATTCGTCCCGTCAGGCAAGTCGATTTTCGTTTAGTCTTTGGAAGATTCCATGAAGACAGTCTAGTTCAGTAGTAGCAACCTTACAGCTGGATGATGGTGTACAGTACTCGTACTCCGTAGGTAGAGATCTCCTACATGTGTCGTTGCCGTCGTGTACTTACTTTGTCGCTAGCAAAGTGACTTCTCGGCGAGTTGCCATGCGACCGGACTCTCCCCCCGGTTGGACAGTAACAGTACAAGTTTCCAAGTGCAATCTAGCATGGCCAAAGTGGAAATTGGTGGGTTCGTTTGCTAACCGGCGCCTTTGCTGGTTCCGAGACTTCGTCACAGCCGCCTGTGAAGCCTTCTTGTTTAGGATCTGAATGCGATGGCCGATGGCGGCGCTCGCTCCCATGGCTAAAACGAGGAAACCCATGGGCGCGCGTGGCAACCGGAGCACATATAATAGAGGAGCCAACTTGGTTGTGATAGGGCCGTGGGACAGTCTCCATTCTCCGAGATTGCGGTTCTTGACCGCGTGCAAACTCCCCCCCCCCAACAAAGACAGACTGAACAAGTACGGAGTACTGTGAATAAGCGATAGACGCAAGAAGAAAGAGCAGCCCAACAAATGAGCCACCAAGGCTTAGACCGTAACACAAGAGGTGATAAGGTCCCAAAGCCAGCCACGTTGTCCCCTTAAAAGCCACTATCACAATGGCTTTTGGCCTCAGCATTTTGACGAAGTTGACATACTCCGTAGTCACATTCTTTGACACACCACAGTTCGAGCTTGATACAAGTTACCTGCACTCAGTATGTACTCCATGCTCCACGAGCTGCAAGAAACGTTAGTGACATGCTTCAGGCTCATACTCTCCAGTAGATGACTTGCTTATTTCGTAAAAGGGGATTTAGCGCAGAGACTCCGGGAAACTCAGGGACGATAACCGAGTGACATGGCCTCAATATCATACTCGTAGTCACTAACCGTACTGGCACAATGATACTAGGGATGTGATTGATAAAAACCACAAAAATGTGGAAATCCACAGATTGTGATAGGGGACATTGCAACTTCCCATGAAACAAAAGAGACAAAGCGCTGCGTGCCACCAACCTGGTCCTAGTAACGATACACTACGAGTCTGTTTACAATCGAGTAGGTAGTTTTTTCTGTTCAGAGGGAAGTTGACATGTCATTCATTCACTGTGCGTGTCAAGACACGGAGTGACTGCAGATGGTGATTGGGGAGTATAACCACATTCTTACCAGCACTGTAGTAGAAACAATATATTTGTTAGACTCCTGGTTTAATCACTCGCATCATCTCAGACAATCCTATTTCATTTTCCATGACGCCTCAGCGCTACGTAAGGAGGTTGCAAAGCCTTGTTACGACAATCAGCCTCCTTTGAGCCTCATTATTATTGATCTCCCTTGCTTCGTCGTTCCCATCTCCACCCCCCTGACAATCCTGATTGTCGTGAGTAATGTCTCCATTCACGGCCCGATACCGCTTCGAGGGAGGCGCGGTTAGTCTCGCAAACTAATCCGAAGAGGTCGAGGACTGATCTTGAGAGCATCTCCTGGAAAGAAATGGGTCTTTCGTCAAGTTCGAGGTACGTACTGTTTGGTACAGTTTCTCAAGTTTCAAATTGAATTCTAAAAGACGTCAGGGTGGTTGATCAAAACGGTGTGATATCATTGATACCAAGATCTGGATGAGTAAACGACCTGGCGGGCCAGAGCTGGAGGCTTCGCGCGGTAAGGCTTCCCTTGATCAACGGGTCGCCTCGTTTACTGCCGTGTACAAGCCATTCATCTTCGTCCCCGTACCACCCAGTGCGAGGAGACTGAAGTTTAACTAAATCCATCTCTCAGCATCCTTCTCAGAAACACAGCGGCAAAAACAAGCTTGGGCGAAAGGATGAAGTGGCATAAAGCATCAGCATCAGCCCTTTGCACTCAGTATCAGAGGCCAAGGCTGTCCGTCTGACCGGAGAGATTTGTTTACGAGTACAACTACTCCGTATCAGAGCAGGGGATCTTCATCAAACACAAAAGGATCCTCCTTTTGGGTGTCTGGGCTCCCCCCCTGGTCGCTTGGTCGCCTTTCTTTCGTGCTGACAGCCACCGTATCCTCCCTCTCTCCACTGGACAGACGAAATGTGAATCCTCGTATCCCACGCGAGAATTGGGCTAGCGGCTTGCATATTGTAGCACCCCTGGTCATGGACAAATGCAAAAGGAAACCAACGCCCAAAAAAGCCTCCTACTACAGCAACCACTAATTCTTATTTGAATCAAGAAGCCACTCGTGTCATGCAGATACAATATTGTGCTCTGTGCCACCTTCATCGACCGTCTGTCACTTTGTCGTCCGAAAACCCCTTCTGCTTTTTTTGATCCTCGCCTTGTCCCAAGTCTGTCGTCAATCCTTCGTGTGTCCAGCAGAGAGATCCCAAAACATTTCCAACTTGCTCCATACCGTGCTCAAGTTTAATCAAATTCTTCGATCCTGTCCGCTCTCTGGATTTTGCCTCCTAACATGACGTTCAAGACAGGGTATGTATATCATTTACATTCCCGGACTGAAACATATTCGTTGACAGATGCAAGGGCAACGACGACGTCAATAACAACAACAACAACGGCCGACTCGGCGAGCTCGACCACTTTGTCAACCTCAAAACCATCTTCATGCTCTCCCACTCCTGCAGCATTGCCGACTCCTTCCAAGAATGCTCCGAAACCCATCAAGCTGAGAGCTGCATGTAACCAATGCTTCTCGGCCAAGGTAAGGCTATCCTGTTTCCCCACTCGTTTGGGTCTTGTTACTCATTGCCTACTGTGACAGGTCCGATGTGATGGGAACAAGCAAGGTTGTCGTCGATGCTTGGAGAAGAGACTGTCTTGTGTCTACAGTGAATCTCGAGTTGGGAAAGTGGTAGGGAAGCGAAGGAAACGACCACTGCCCGAACAGAAAGGCAACGTCACTTCTCAACCTTGGATCGTCAACGGCACAGCTTGCCCTGTGCAGTCCATCCCGTCTCCTGCAGCCAGCCACGGGTCAGAAGACCCCCCCAAGGCTCATCATTGTTCTGCACCCAGTTGGTCGACATCGTCATCGTCGTCGACGTTCAGTGCGACGCCCGATCAAGGTCTTATGACCTTTGATGAGACCACCGAAACATTGAATGCAATTGAAATGGCAAACAACCGTAGCTTCTCAATGACCAGCGAGGTCAGCTTCTTCACAAACAACGGCCTACCGACTCCGGCCTTGAGTCCTCCACAGTTCGTGAGATATCTCTCCCCTGCTCATCTGGACAATCGACCCACATTGAAGCAAGAACTATCAGTACCGATCGACCCACGCAGACTGTGTCCTCCTGGCCACTCTGCGCCTTTCAGCACCAGACAGCATGTTGGTGGTCCATCCTTGTTTCCCTCGGAGGACGAAGAAACCGTGTGCATCAAGCTTTTGGCCCATTTGAAACGACATTCTTCAGACGAATATCAACCCCGAGAAACCCAACTTGAGCTATTGAAGAAATCAAATGCGGCCGTGAGAAGATTACTGCAAAGCAAGACCATCCGTTCCGCCTACACCTGTCACCTATTACTCTCCAACATCCTCAACCACCTCGTTCGTCTGTGTGAACGGTTATGCCAAAATACAACTGAAGAGTCGAGGCATCTCAGCTTGGAATCACAGTTCCTTCAGGACCAAGTCCATTTTGACACGATTCCGGGGTTTTTTGAGAACGGAGGAGCAATGGCCGCCGTTCCGCAATCCGTCCAGGCACCTGATCAAGTGACGGTGAAGTTATTGGGTGGAGAAGTCATGTCCTTTGCCTCCACGGTAGGTAACATGTTGAAACGAAAACCTCTCGACGGGTTTCAGACTCTCGGTAAGCACGAGACGTTTCATGCGGAGCTGGAGTTGAGGCTAGTGAAGGCCATGGATCTGCTGCAGTCATCATGATGATCATGTGTATGTCTGCTCGTTCTGATATAATGGATGACCTCTTTCAAAAGGACAAGGCGTATTTGGATCTGGAAGAGCTACCTAAGTATTTTGACCTGAGACAAGAGGGAATTGTTGCCTCAAACAGCGGGCTAGATGAGCAAGCGTTGGAATTAATGCTGTTATAAAATCTTATCTATGGATTTTTGTACTCTCGACGGGTACTATTTATTGATCGCATTATGGGTGTAGAATCAATCAATAATCATTCAGGGTCCTGCTATGTCAATGTATCACTTACTAATCGGTCATCACCAACCCAGCTCCTCCTTAGTACGTGCCATTTATTATACTCTGACGACGACACGGCACGCCTTTGATCGTACATGATTTCATCTCTCAAAGGTCTTCAGACAGAGAAAAAGAAGAGAAGCACGTTATCCTCAAGTCCCGCGCATCGATACGGGCAATGAGATGAACGCGCGTTCGTTCTTTCATCCGTCTACTTCATACTGACTGATCGATTTTTTACCATCGAACAAGCCCTGCGGGTGGTGATCTAGATATTCGACATATCCTCCCCTCCCGTGTGCCAAAAGGAAAAGAAGAACCAAAAGGATGCAACTGGTCAATTACGCCGCCTGGATCCCTGCCGAAAAGGCTGCTCTAGAAGTCGCCACTGCTCCTTTCCCCGACATCGACGCCAAAGAAATCATTCTCAGAAACCGAGCTGTAGCCGTAAACCCCGTGGATTGGAAAATCCAGACCTCTGGCGGGTTCGGGCTCAAGTACCCGCACATCCTCGGCGACGATGTGGCGGGGGAGGTGATGGAGGTCGGAAAGGACGTCAAGAACCTCAAGAAGGGTGACCGTGTTATCGCCCACGCTCTCGGTCTGGCCAAGGGACATGCCTACGGCGGGTTCCAACTGTACCCTCGACTGACGACGACGGTGGTGGCCAAGATCCCTCAAAATCTAGAGTTCAATCATGCAGTGGTCCTGCCGTTGAGCATATCGACCGCCGCCGCAGGCCTGTACTTGAAAAGGTCCGGTCTCGGACTGAAGTATCCGGTTCTGAGCAAGAAAACTCACACTGCTGCAACTACTCACACTCATGAGGTGGTGTCCATGTCATCTTCGTCTTCGTCGTCGGTTTCACCAGACCAAGAAGTTCAACCCATCATGAGTAGCAACAAAAAACAACCGGTCCTTCTACTATGGGGTGGATCTTCATCTGTAGGATCCTCGGTGATCCAACTCGCCGTGGCATCGGGATATTGCGTCGTCACCACGGCGTCCCCTTCCAACTACGATTATGTCAAGGCCCTGGGCGCTTCTCTAGTTTTGGACTATCACAACCCTGACATCGTGACCATCTTGGTTTCACTCCTGCGAGAAAAGTCAAAGTCGCGGTCCGTCGGCGTCGTCGTGGGGGCGTATGACGCCATAGGGTCACCCACGACGGTCGGGCAGTGTGCTTCGGTCCTGGCAGACTTGAACGGTGGAAGGATAGTCAGCGTCGGTGCGGCCCCAGATGACCTCCCCTCTAATGTCGAAGTGACAAGGATCTCAAGTGGTAGTATCACAACCGAGGAAGATGGGATCGTGGCCCAAAAAGTCTGGCAGGAATACGTCCCCGTAGCTTTGGAGCGAGGCACCCTCAAGCCGGCACCGGATGAATCGGTGGTCGGAAATGGTTTGCACTATGTTCAAGAGGGGCTGGACAGACAGAAACAAGGTGTTAGCGCGAAAAAGGTAGTCATCACACTCTAGGAAGAGAAGAGTCAATCTTTGTTCAAACGAGTGGTGGTACTAGTAGAAGTATGGCCGTCAAATATGCAACCTGACTTGGTTGTGATTTCGATTTTTTAGAAACACTAGCAAACGAGATATCTTTTCGGATAAGACTGGTAAAAGAGCGATTTTCAGGCGTTCCAATTGTGCGAGGCGAAGCGTGGTTGAGCATGCATGACTGTTGTTAGTCGGCATGTGAAACAGAACATTTCTGTGGCTGATCTGATTTTTGACTTGGTTAGTGTCTCGTCTTTTGGACTTTGTTCGATTGATCAATTTTAAGGCGTCCCCGGTCGTAGAAAAGCATTTGCTATATACTCGAGCGGCCTTAAAAAAACAACGACTCAATAGCCCTTCAACAGAGTTCCTGAAGCGGTTACTTGTGCCGCTACATACTCCCGTACAGGAGTCAGGTTTGGCAAATAAGGCCAACCACCGACCAGGCTATGACATCTTCTTTCTTTCTGGCCTGGCCTCCTTACAACGACGTACGGGAGAGGGTGCTTTGTCCCAGCCCGCATTCAAAACTTGCTCGAAGCAGGGTCTTGTCAATAACTGAAGAAAGTGCTTGTAGAAAATCGAGAGAGAAAAAAGCTTGAACGAACCTGGGTAAGTTCTCGACATGTATTTTGTTCTAGGCACGGTGCGGTAGAACAGTGGCCTGGAACACGTCGTAGCCATCCGTAGTTCTGATCAATTGTTGAGACACTGACGAGGTGATTGCGTTGAGCATGTCCAGCTTAGAACTTACCGACAAGCTGCTTGAGAATGATAGCTCGGGCAATGTACTATTGGTCAGTCTCGTTCTTCATTCACATGGAGTGTGTGGATGTGAGAAGGTGGTATAAAGCCGTGAGGAACAGCTGTGCTTGAGAAGGAGTCACCGGCGCTTGAGAAGATATCAAAGACCTCGATAGGAAAAGTATACCTACCACAGGTTGATCTGCAATCCTTTCATATCCATACTCCGTATCGAGTGACTAGTTCCGCATAAAAGGAGGCATGGTCACTGGATTCAACATGGTCAAATTGGCAGATTTCAGAGGGTTCCAACGGTACAAGTCTGGAGCTTCTGGGCTCTGGGATATCTCGATTCTTCACAATCATCATCATCATCAATGTGAGGAAAGATATGTGTGCAGAGGCATAAATTTGCATACAGAGTGTCAGGGGCACAATTGGAAGATTCCTTGAGGATTCGTCTTGCTGGGCATCCGTGTTGAAAAGACAAGTCTGACTAAACACACTCCGCACCAAATCTCTGAGGGTAGAAGCCTGTCAGACGACACGTTGCCATTTTCGGCATGACCGGCGGCCATGTGCCGATGTTAGAGACGATCTTCCCCAGTTCTTTCTTCGCTGTCGCAGGTGCTTGCGAGCCGCGTACTACACTTGACACATGCCCGAGACGAGTTGTTCTCAAGCTTGACTTTATGACAATTCAGCCTCATTGAGCGTTTCCATCGCTGTGTCTCGTTGTTGTTGTTGTTGTCTTCGTTATTCTTCTCTGATATCCTCTCGTTCTTATACCCTTTCCTTCCGGACGTTTCTACAATCATACTCCTCACGACACTCCCTCTGACTGCGCTCCCTCCCGCAGTCCCGGTCAGATGCGGTCAATGATTCCCCCTTGAGTCGTATCTCCTTTTTGCACTCATCATGTTCCGTCTCCGTCGGTATAGGGTGTTCTTGGTGGTTGCAGTCCTCTCCATTCTCACGATATATCAACTCTCCCGAGTCAATCACTGGGATGGCACCACTCTGGAAGGTCTCATCGGACACAAGCCGGAGATAGATCAGACAACAGTCCCCGACTCTCAGAGGCCACCGAATCGAGTGCAACCAGAACCAGACAAGCCTGCAGCACCAGCAGAGACTACACCTCCTCCTCCCGCCGCAGTATCAACAGAGGCGGCGCCGACTCCTGTCCCCGAAGTGGCCGTCAGCAGCTCTACCTCTCCCCAAGACTCTAGTCCCACCGTCACAGGTGAAGAATCCTTAGCGAAACAACCAGACTTTGACGAGGAGTTCGGTGAACATGGTCAGGGTCGATACGAGGTCAAAAATAGGCCGCCAGGTATAGGCAGAGCGGTATGGAGACCGCAACCGGCACAGTTTCCCATCTCTTCCGAGAGCCTGATCTCCCTTCCTCAGGGTCAACCACAGACACTACCCAAGATACAACACAATTTTGGCTGGGAAGCGCCCTATGTCAAGGCCGATCGGAAGAGGAAGCAGACAAGAATCCGGGAGGCTTTCAAGCATGCCTGGAATGGGTACAAAAATCACTCAATGGGCCACGATGAACTCAAGCCGATTTCCAAGAAGTCGGCGGATCCATTCAATGGTTGGGGTGCCACACTGGTCGACACACTTGACACTTTATGGATGATGGATCTCCGTGATGAATTTGAGGATGCTGTGGCTGCTGTATCACAGATCAATTTCAAATCATCTGCCAGAAAAGACATTCCCCTTTTCGAAACGACCATCCGATATCTTGGAGGCTTGATTGCGGCTTACGATATCAGTGATGCAAAGTACCCTATACTACTTGAAAAGGCCTTGCAACTCGCCGACATACTACTTGGGGCCTTCGACACGCCTAACCACATGCCCATTGGATATTACAACTGGGCACCGTCCTATGCCTCACAACCTCACCGAGCAGGCGCTCACACCGTCATGGCCGAATTGGGATCCCTCGCTATGGAATTCACGAGGCTGGCACAGATCACCAAGAAGCCAAAGTATTACGATGCGATTGCGCGTGTCACGAACGCTCTAGAAAAATGGCAAATGGAGACCGAAATCCCCGGACTTTGGCCCTTGAAGCTTGATGCTTCGGGGTGCAAGAAGCCAGATGTCGTAAGGACTGCAGGGGTGGAAGGCCTAAGTATACCCTTCCTGGCGGGCGAGATTGGCGAAGGCGAAGAGCCCGCTGTGAATCCTTTTAGTACAAAGCCACAGGCGGATTCGGGGTCGAAGCTGGAAAAAACCAAGACTCTCTACAGAAGGGCAGCTGATGATTCTCCAGAGTCGGAGAAACAGCCTGGGAAGGTAGATTTCAAGCCCACCCTTGATAAACCTGTGGCTATCAGCAACCAAGACTGGGAAGAAGACTATGCCAGTGTCGACTGTGCAGCTCAGGAACTCGACTACGAGCCTCACTCTACAAAGCATACATACGGCATTGGTGCCATGGCTGATTCCACATACGAATATTTCCCCAAAATGTTTGCACTCCTTGGGGGTCTGAACACACAGTACAAGTCGATGTACATGGATGCGATGGATGCAGTACGGCGTGAGCTTCTCTTCAGACCGATGACCAAAGAAAACCACGATATTCTCTTCGCAGCCAAACAGATCATCTCACCAAAAGCGGTCAACCCTTCGGATAAGAAAGTCACAATCTACGAAGGTAGTCATCTGGGCTGCTTTGCAGGCGGTATGTTTGCCCTTGGGGCCAAGCTTTTTGGGATATCAGGAGATATGACCTTGGCTACAAAGCTTACGGACGGTTGCGTATGGTCATATGCCTCCACCCCAGTCGGTGTGATGCCAGAAGAATTTGAGCTGGTACCTTGTGATGGTCTTGCTTCCTGTTCGTGGGACGAAACCAAATGGCGCGAGGCACTGGACCCTCATCGAAAAGAGAGATTCCGGGCAGTTGAAGAGTATAATCTCAATCAACAGAAACTACGTGAAGAAGCGATGCAGGGTCTCGAGGATGGTGCGGTCGAACCGATTTCAGATCCAAGCATGAAGAAGAAGCGGGATGAATTATCAAAGCTCGACGACACCGAACCCAGTCGGACCATCGTCACTGATGATGCTGCTACAGAAGAAGAGGGAGAAGAAGCAGGCATACCCCCTCCACCATTTGTGCCTCGAGTGCCACTTTCACATGAGAAATATGTGGCGGCGAGATTGTTGGAAGAACGACTGCCACCCGGATACACCAAGATCGGTGCGCGAGATTACAGACTACGGCCCGAGGCGATCGAGTCCGTTTTCATCATGTACCGCGTCACCGGAGACGAGTCATGGAGGGAAAAGGGGTGGACCATGTTTGACGCGGTCGAGCGGGCCACGAAGACCGACGTCGCGCACGCCGCGATAAAGGACGTCACGAGCCAGTTGGGCGAACAGTCGGACTCGATGGAGTCGTTCTGGCTGGCCGAGACGTTGAAGTATTACTATTTGTTGTTCAGTGAGCCGGAATTGGTCAGTTTGGATGACTATGTTTTGAATACCGAGGCTCACCCCTTTAAACGACCTGGAAGTCATTGATGATATTGATCTACATCAACTGCATCGATGACTTTGGGGATGGTCAAAAAATGTGTAAACTTGACAGGTTGGCGACTCGAAAGGACCCGAGGTTGAATGGGCCCAAGAATGGTTTGCCCAAGTTAGTACTAGGTAACAAGGTTACGTATGGAGGACTCTTGTACTCGTATTATAATTACACATTATTAGGAAAGCGATGTTTACCCAACACGACCGAGTAGACGTAATGAAGCGTATCATTTTTCCCTTTTTTTGAAGCTATTTTTCCCTTTCGTTAGAAAAAAGGGGCCGCTGTTTCGCTGCTTGCGATTGATCTTGTACTTGATCTTTTATAAGATCAAAGACCTCGATCCTGTTGGTTGGTGTACTCTGTGAGGGAGTTTGAGTGACGTTGTGATCACACTTGACCCCCGCGCTTTTCCTTCCCTTTTGACAATGGTTGGTTTTTTCTTTTCGGTCACGACGGGTACATCAAGATCAATCCTTCCAGGTGATGACCTTTGTCCTCACCCACTCCTCGAGTCCGGGGACGCCGTTGAACCGGCCGAAGCCGGACTTCTTGACGCCGCCGTGGGGCAGGGCGGCCTCGTCGTGGACGGTCATGGTGTTGATGTGGACGGCCCCGGACTCGATCTGGCGGGCGACGCGCAGGCCCCGGCGGAGGTCCTCGGTGTAGACGGAGCTCGACAGGCCGTAGTCGGTGTCGTTGGCCATGGCGACGGCCTCGTCGTCCGACTGGACCACGTACAGCGAGACCGTCGGGCCAAAGGACTCGGTGTGGTAAATGTCCATCCCGGGCTTGACGTTCTCGACGACCACGGGCCTCATGCGGGTCGGGCTGGCCTCGTCGTGGTTCGGGTCGCCGTACAACGCCGTCGCCCCCTTGGCGACGGCGTCGGCCAACAGGGCCTTGTTCTTCGCCACGGGGAGTTGGGTCACGAGCTGGGGCACCCCCATCCCGCCCTGCGCCTCGGGACCAAACACCTGGTCCAGGGTCTGGCGCAGCGCGGAGCGGAACGCGTCGGCGACCTTGGCGTTCACCAGGATGCGCTCGGTGGCCATGCAGATCTGGCCCGCGTGCAGGAAGGCGCCCAGCGCGCACTGCAGGGCCGCCGTGGGGATGTCGGCGTCCTCGCAGACGATCGCGGGCGCCTTGCCGCCCAGTTCCATCACGCACGGCTTCAAAAACCTGCCGGCCTGCGAGGCGATGATGGACCCCACCGCCGTCGACCCGGTGAAGTTGATCTTCCTCACGGATGGGTGCGAGATGAGCGTCGAGGTCACGCCGGCAGCGTCGGCCGGTCGGTGGTACAGCGTGTTGAGACATCCCGCGGGGAGACCTGCCTCGTGGAGGATGGACGACAGTGCCCAGTACGTCGCAGGCGCCGACTCGGGACCTTTGAGGATGACGGTGTTGCCCCTGTTTATTTTTTACAATTTTTGGTTCTCCGTCAGAGCGAGCCCAAATTCCACAAACGCAAAGATTAAAAAAAACCAACTGGAGGTAGGAAAAGATAACAAGGAGGAGCGACATGGTGTCTAGACGTACATGGCGAGAGGTTGCAAAAAGGCCCGTAGACCCAATACGTTGGGGGCGTTCCACGGTGCGATACCCAGGACCACACCGTATGGTTCTTTGAGCACCATGGCGTTGAAGCCTTCTTCGCCGGCGACGGGCATGGTCGATATGCTCGCGGTCTGAATGAGTCCCGCGACGCTCAGGCACGCTTCGTACGCGAGGTTGTGTTCGAATGCGAACATGGACTCGGCGGCCCCGGTCTCGGTGTATGAGTAATGTTTCTGTTCGTCCCGTCTCTTTTTGAAGCCCTCGGCTGCGCGGATGAAGATGTCCCGTCGAAACGACGGTTTCGTCTTGGACCATGACTTGAACGCCTTTTCCGCCGAGGCGATGGCCTTGAGCGCATCTTGTTCGTTCGCCGCAGAGGCTTTGTACAACGTCTTTTGGTCCAGCGGGGAGATCACGTCAAAGGTTGACGAGAGGCTCACTTCTTTGCCGTCGAGCCACAGAGGTATCGTGGAGGAAGAGTCGAAGACTGAAGGGGAATTTCCATTGACGCCATTACCGTTGGAAGCCATGGTTGTGTGTTGGAGAGGGGGGAAGCTCGTCGTTCTTTCGAGGACTGAGCCTGAGCTAGAATCTTGAGGATTGTGTCTGTCGTCTGGCTGAGGTGGTGATGAATGCCAATTCCTTTCCTCTAAGCAGTATATCTACACAATAGGTATACGAGTAATTCCGCAGGTACTTTTATGTTAGCCTGTCAGCCGCGCGATCACAGCAAAATGGCGAAAAGCGGGGATGATCGATCTGGGGACGGCAAATAGACAAGGCAATAAATCGTAGAGGCGGCATTCAAATGGTTCCGGGGGTCATGCTCGTATTATACACGGGCAGAAGAACACAGCCGAAGCCAAAGTCAATAGAATGGGATTTGTCAACCCATGCGGGGCGCAAGCTGTACAGTTCGAGCACTCCGGATCCTCAAATCAACATGAAATGTACGGTGTAGATAGCTCTTGTATGCAACGTCGAGGGCACTGCATCTCTTCAGACTGTTCTCTTTACCCGTAACGAGGGGCCGTAATGTACGGGGAGGAGGGGCGGGACGGCGGGGGAACGCATAATTTGGTTCGTCCCTCCTCACACAGCCAGCTTCTTAGGGGATATATCGGGTAGTGCACCTGCGCCATCACATTGTCTGCACGTTCCCCCGATCTTCACCCCGTAAAAGGACTGGGCCATGGTCGCCTGGTCATTCCTGAGCCTTGTCTTCGGGCGCCATTCTGTGCAGACCCGGGGTTCGTCAAAGGCCGTGGTCGCCCGTATCTTTCTCGGCTTGTTCCAGAGGGATTCGGTGCGATCAGTCCTGGCGCGACATCACTCACCTGTGCTGTCGAATTGAGTCGTTTGCGATGCGAGAGAATGCACCTCTGACTGGCCATGTTACATTACAAGCTGTACTGTAAGATTACGGGACTGGCTGGCGCAAACTTCTGCGAGCGACTGTCTCCAGTATGAACGAGAATAACGAGCGCAGAGAAAGAGAAGAAGACGAGTGATAGAAAAAGATGGCCAGGCCAGGAATAGTGGCCGTTGAAGAAAGATTGTACGCTGTACGTACTGTATCTCAGGCAAACCAGATCAATCAAATCAATCGTGGGCCTTCTCCAGCGTGTCGATCCGTTTGAGTCAAGAATTGTGGTTTTTTGACCATGTGTCTCGACACCGGTGGTTCTGGAACCAGCAAGAGAGGGTGGAGAGGATGGAAGAGAACATGTCACCCGTAACCGGCGGCTCGCTGGGTCCTTGTTTCCGGTGTTCGGGCGCGAAGTCTTGATGCCTATTCACGCCTATCGCTGAAGCCGCAGGTTGCGATTTTTGGCTCTGTACCCGCAATACGCTGGCTGGCTGGCTGCTTGCTGATGAGGCGGATTGGTGAAGGTCTCGGCTCGCTTTGAGTATTGTATTTAGCCTGGGCGAAGTTTGACCATCGTCGCCTCATGGATAAGCGCCTTTGTGACCTGCAAGGTGCAAGCCATGGGCTTAAAACAAGAGCAGTGTCTCTAGGCAAAGATGAGCCTGGTGGGCGCCCCCAAGTGTAACCAGTAAGTGGGAAAGTCCAAGCGCTGCGTCAGCGAAAGGCAAGGTTACTCATAGCATTTGTTTCCTGGCATCATCCTTTTTTTCCCACCATCTCACCACCCTCGATGGCCTCGACGAATCTCGTAAAGCATGTGCGATCGATTGGACAGAAACTAGGAGACTCTCGATTCAAGTATTTCTTGGTCGTTGCATCATCATGATCGTTATCGTTGCGTCTACCAGGCCAACGCCATCAGTAGACGCAATACAGTCAGCGGATAATCTGGCAGATCTTGGACCTGTTGCAGAGTCAGACCACGTTCGCATAATCTCTCATCCAGATCATCCACCCAACGCTGCTGCTCTCCCTGGGTCTGTTGAGGCCTTTTCCTTTCCCGCTCCAGATTCATCAAGTCTTTCGCAAGACTTGAATTATGACGGCTGAGCAATCATGATCGTATGATGATCTCTTTCAAGTTTTCATGCCTCGTTGGCGCGATAACACCATGAATCTCGACGCGCCGGGCGGCAAGTGCGTCGCCATCTTTCTTATCTCGCATCAACGCTGTTCGCCGAAGAGCAGCCGGGACGAGATGGAATGGGAATGAAGAAACAATGTGACGACGACTTGATACGAGAGACATGGAATAGTAGTAGCCCATCTGGGACCTTCACCCACATTTATTCGCAGCATTATTCTCATCTGTTCGGACCAGAGGCACAAAATCCTCTCGTGTTCCGCATCCCCCTCCACTTGTCATACCACCGTGTGTAAACAAAAAAACCTTGTACCAGTCCTGACGATGATGGCATTATGGCGGGGTAGAATGCATTGACCCCTGCGCCTCCGGAGACACTACCTAGGGAGATACTCAATGGTACTCGTATGGAACAGTCTCTAGCTTCAGAGAAGACTGTTGCTGACACCAACATTCTGCTGCTCATTCACCATCCCCGCAGATACGAGTAGGGGGAGGGCCCTTCTGCCCATGGGAACCCCTTGATCCATTTGATCCCTTTGGTCCAGATAGACTGTAAAAGGGACGGAGTACGGGATGAAGAAGTTTCCTCTGGTCCTTGCGACATGGGGTATTCATGGGCCATGACCAAATTCCTTTCGTCCTCGAATCACAAAAACTTCTGTACGGCAAAGGGACCCCGGAGATGGGGACCATCATCTCCTACTCGTAGGGCAAGTTCTAGCAACCTAGACCTCGATCTGCGACGTGGTCCGAACAAAAGTGACCTGAACCTCATGATTCTCGTATGAGGTACTACTGTAATGTACAGTACCACAGCCACCCCTCCCTCCCTCTCGCCCAAAAATTATACTTCCCTTTGCTCCATTCTCCTGCAGCTTCCAACCTTCAAACGATGATTCTGGAGAGGGATGTTCATATCCGCTTGCCGTTCGTCCACACACACACACACTCGCCAACGCTTCATCCCGCTCCATCATCAAAGACCGAGACTCCAATCCTCTTGATCAAAAGAAGGGCTGTGCCCACCAATCCCAGCAAGTCTCCTTATACCCGTCATGAGATGTGACATTCATTGAAAAAGCTTCCCAGACACATCCGGCCGATTGGCCGTCCGATGCGCGCTCTCATGGTGTCCACACTGAGCTTCACACAAAGATCTCCAAGAGATCAAACTGACGTTTTGGCCCATATGCTCGTGCCCTCTTTCTGTCGAACTGTCCATTGAGGGGTTTCCGCTCATCCTAGAAGACCCAAGTGCGTCTGGGTCGAACGGATCATGAGAGGGGTTGACCTGGTGATGTTTTTTGTCTACATAAGCACACTCCTTTCCCATGCCATGTATAGTTCACATCCACCATCAAACTACTCCTCCAAGCAAAGTCTTCTCTTTATATCTCTGTATCTCTCTCACACTCTCACACACACACAAACAACTGTCTCCAAGGCTCTTTTGTCTCTCGAGTCCATAGTCTCCAACAAGTCTCTATAGATTTCTTTCACGGCCCTTTCACGTCAAAAACATCATGTCTGCCCCCCAGATCCCCACGGAACAATGGGCCCAGGTCATCGAAAAGACCGGCGGTCCCGTTCAGCTCAAGAAGATCCCGGTCGCCAAACCCGGCCCCGAGGAGGTCCTCGTCAACATCAAGTACTCCGGCGTGTGCCACACTGACCTCCACGCCGTCAACGGAGACTGGCCCATCCCGACCAAGCTGCCGCTCGTCGGCGGCCACGAGGGTGCCGGTATCGTCGTGGCCCGGGGTGAGCTCGTCACCGACGACATCTGCAAGATCGGCGAGGCCGTCGGCGTCAAGTGGCTCAACGACTCGTGCTTGTCTTGCACCTTCTGCCAGCAGTCCGACGAGCCCCTCTGCCTCACCCCCAAGCTCTCCGGCTACACCGTCGACGGCTCCTTCCAGCAATACTGCGTCGCCTCGGCACGACACGTCGCCCACATCCCCGAGGGCGTCCCCCTCGACGGCGTCTCCCCGGTCCTCTGCGCCGGCATCACCGTCTACAAGGGACTGAAGGAGTCCGGTGCCCGACCCGGCCAGACGGTCGCCATCGTCGGTGCCGGTGGCGGGTTGGGCTCTCTCGCCCAGCAGTACGCCAAGGCGATGGGTCTGCACACCATTGCCATCGACACCGGCGATGACAAGAAGGAACTTTGCAAACAGATGGGTTCAGAGGTGAGTTTTTTTTTGGTTCTTTGGTTCCCTTCGGTCTTGGAATCCTTCCGTACTGATCTTTCTTCCCTTCACAACAGACCTTCATCGACTTTGCCAAATCCAGCGACGTGATCAAGGACGTCAAGAACGCCACCAAGGACGGCCTGGGACCCCACGCCGTCATCCTGGTGGCCGTCAGCGAGAAGCCCTTCCAGCAGGCCGCCGAGTACGTCCGACCACGGGGCACGGTCATCGTCATCGGTCTGCCCGCCAAGGCCTACATCCGGGCGCCGGTCTTCGAGTCGGTCCTGAAGATGATCAGGATCCAGGCTTCCTACGTCGGCAACCGGCAGGACAGCGAGGAGGCCCTGGACTTTTACGCCCGCGGCCTCATCAAGGTCCCCTTCAAGACGGTCGACCTCAAGGACTTGCCAAAGGTCTACGAGATGATGCACGCCGGCCAGATCGCCGGGCGTTACGTCCTGAAGATGCCAGACGCGTGAGGGTGAGGGGGGCCAAGTTTTACCACCGCGACGTTTTTTCTTTCATCTGGGTCGTGTTGTGTGTTGAAGTGATGTGACGAGGTAGATGCCAAAAAATTATTCTTATGACCATGCACTTGAGGGCTCTGGAACGAGAAGGTCGAGAAGCCCCTTTTTTTGGAAATGAATCCCAAATGAGACTCGATCTTGGTAGCCAAATGTATAGCTAAAACCAAAAAAAACACCAAATTTCATGACATGACAACTACCGCCTACCGTGATTATATCATCGTCTCAAGAAAGCCGCGAGGGAAGTAAAGTAAGACGAGTTGACATTGATATTGTCAAAGTGACATGTTGATGACTCGTCCAGCGTTGGTGCTCGATGTGCAATACAAAAAAGGGGAAAGACTTACGGACGGAACCATCACAAAACATACTCCATACCGTCTAGGGACACAAAAACGAACGTCGTAATGATGCAAGCATGGGGGATATCATCATTGTCTGTGGTACTCGTGTGTATCTTGCTCTCGATCCGGCCACCACCCAAACAGGTGACTGAACCCTTTTCGGAACCACTTGGGCAACCCCCCATGGACAATCATTGACCTCCCTCAGCGACCGACCTCTCCGTCCCTTGCCAGCACCACACTCCCTCCTACTCTACTCCTTGACCTGACATGGCTCCCTTTGTTGATACATAGGCCAGCCACTCTCCTGCCTGTGAGTCATGGTCATGTACCCATCCGTACGTACAAATAGATAGGTACTCATACCTACTCAAGCCTGTGTGTTCTTCTCATTCAGCCCAACTTCGACCAACGGTTGGACTACTTACTTACCTTGATCAACTTCTACCTTCTTGGTGGTGACTTTCTCCTTACCACCCTTCCGTGTTCTTCGACGCATCCTACCCCAACAACAATCTTCTTCATTTCCTTCATCATCTTCTTCTTGCCTCACACACTTGACCTTTTCTTTGCAAAGCGACGCTGGTCTTTGAAGGTCCAAAGAAAAAGGTTTCGGGACGAGTTCGTGCTGTGCAGTGTGTTCCGTGGCATTTCGTCCTCCTGACTCCAGAAACGACTTCAGGCCAAACGTTCTGATTTGTCTTTCTTGTTTCATTGCCTTGCGTGGAAAGAAAGGAATCATCTCCTCGAACTTCTCCGACACATGCAACCACTCCTCGTTCTGTCTCCTATCCCACCAGCAGTTCAGTATTCTCCATCCATCATCTCCTCCTCTTCTCGACAACAACAGTTCTTCTTCTATCATCGCTGCCGCCGCCACTCCGTCCCTTGGAGGCGTATGCTGTTGTTGTCCTCTTCTCAACTCCCGCACTCGCATGAGCTCTCCGGTATCTCTCATCTTCGCTCGAATCATCTTCACTGCCTGTAGATGAATTGCACTCAGATGAGCTAGAACTCCATGCTCCACAACGCTTCCCTCCACAGTCAAGCTTGACGCGTTGTCCGGATCGTGTCACGCCATAACGCTCGCAGCGACAGCTATGGTCACTCAGACTCGACAAGCTGGAAGGAGACGAGCTTGAGAATGCTGTTCCGCTAGAGGATCCATCGTCGGATAGTTCGGAAGGCGATGCTGAGCTGTCAGCAATGCGGTATCCGGCGAAGCGTTCTTCAAGATCATCTATGGGCGATGCATCATAGTCTGCCTCACGCAAAGGACGAGATGCATAGGGCTTGCTTGGCTTAGGATGTTGTATCTTTCCTGGACTCAAAGCGCGACCCTGGGGAATATCCCTGCTGTGACGTTTGCTAGGGAGATTGGTGGTCGTCACAGAGGGTCGTTGGGCTTTGGAGCTATCCTTGTCGCTAGAAGGCACATCGATGACATTGAGCTTTCGACCTGTTGTCTTTTCGGTCACGTATTCTTTGGCCGGATCGTGGGACACATGGTATCCGTCCACGATATAATAGTACCAGTAACGCGAGCCTAGCTTGAGGGCATTAGAGCCTTGAAAACGGAACGTTCCTTTCCAGGATCCAGGCTTTGCAGCAGGATCCTTAACAAGCGACAGTGGAAGTTGCGATTTGTAGTTGTCCCAAGAGCCCAGAAGGTGGACTGTGCGGACATTGGGAGAAGTGCGGAGGGTGAATGAGAGCTGAACTGCTGGTGGCGACATGTTGTTTTTGATTTTCTAATGCCGTGGTATTGGTGTGATTTGGTATTAAGTAAATGCCTGCTAGGGAGTAGAACTTGTTTAGCTTCGTTGTGCATATGGGGTAAGGGGTAAGGGACATACCAATAGATAGGAAAGAATGTGTCGTTGAGACTTTTGAATCGTGACAATGCGTAAAATTTCTCGTTAAGTGTGCTGAATAGCTGTGGTCGTGGCTCGTAGCCCAGATTATGTATACCAATGCAGAAGCAGAAGGGTGATGCAAATGCTTCGTGACAATTAAAAGAATAATAAAATGTATAGCAGTCGATGTAGGCAGATCAAGCAACAAAATTGAAATCCACGTGTGTAGTAATAGCCGGACAGATGCTGACGTCTGAGACAGGCAGAGCTTCCTCGACAGATATGTCAAGGTTTATTTTGAGAGTATCCAAGAAGGTTTGAGAAAGATGCAGGGAGTCAGTGTTGGTTGGATTGACCGGCAATCGTTTCAACACAACGTGGTATGGCGGTGAGACCGTGGTGCTTGATGCTGAGGCGAGGAAGACCAGCAGGCTGATGTAGATGTTGATCCGTTTTGAGCGTAGCAGCCCTGATTGTGTATGTTGACACTTGTTTGGTTGGAATCTATGCGGCACAATCGTGCGGCACAGCTTCTTGCAGGGATGGTAGAACCGAGTTCGACACTACTCTCCGGGAGTAATGCAGATGCTTCTCTCGCTTGGTTGGTTTGAATCGACCGATAACAGCCGACGAAAGGTAGACAGGGCGTAGCTTGACACCAAAAAGCAACCAAATGATGCTCGAAATAGTATTAAAAAAATTGTCGAAGCGGCACGGCAAGAATAGGTGTGCAGTAGGCGGATTTAGCAGGTAGAGAGCTATTAGCGGAAAGAACGATCGTTGACCAGCAACGACGATGGTTTCCTTGAATGCGTCGATTTGGAAAAAGACTCCTTTTTTGTCCAAGAACAGAGTCTGCAAAGAGTGGTGTTGGCTTTGTTTTGGAAGACTGTAACAAAAAGAGCACAGCTCGTAAATGTTACAAATCGTGGGATATTGATATGAACAGAATTAGGCAGTTTTCTTCGAGTTCAGGTCAATAGTGTACCAGACACTACTTTCTTTGCAGAGATAGAGAAAGATTAGAATCGTAAACAAAAAAACGAAATCTTCAAGAATAGCTCTTTGCTACCGCACAACCAAATTAACAAGTCTTGCTTGCTTGGGAGAGGAGAGAAGCATCGAAGGCAAGTCGGGGATGGCAATATTTAGAGACCGCAACGAGTGGAGAGGCCACTGGCCTCATGGCCGCATTACTGACCGAGCATCGGGTTGGCCACATGTAGAGAGTGTGATGTTGGCCTGCAGAGAGGGAGAAGGATGGAAGAAGATAGGCCAACGAGGTGGATGGTAGGAATCAGCCGGGCGCGTAGAGAGACGATTTGCTTGAAGATGGTGGAGTCGGCGGGGGGTTTTGTCTGACGCGGAATATTGTTGGTGGATTGCCCAGAATTGAGCGGGATTCACGGCGTTCGGCCCTGACATTAACCGGGAAATACACCTTTGTCAGACAAAATACTTCTGCACCCTTCACAGCCACTTGCTACATCGAGATGGAGGCATCGAGACTCGGCGCTTAAGCAGGCATTGATTGGTGTGATAAATAGACACCCTGGACCATCGATGACTTGCAGGTCGTCCAATCATTGTCGCATCTATGAATAGAGTGATACGAAGAGTCACCTCGCGTCGCTCGTTCCGGGCCTTGACCTTGGCCAGTTGACCGTCAAATCGTGCTAACAAGCGCTGTCGAGCAAAGTGATGGCAGCAAAAATACACGCACTATTGCGTCGGCGAATTCACGTCCATCCTCGACATGTGCCGGTGTTCAAAAACATTGGGCCAACATGAGGGGAATCAAGACGCGGACTGTTCTCGCAAGCAAGCAGTCCACCAAGAAGGACTAGTTGTTTACAAAGACTTTCCCAGTTGGGCAGAAGCAATGTATTCAATGTGTCTTCTAGTTCATGTCCATGATCATGCTAAAAGGCTTGGATGCCCACACCACCCCCTCGCCGTGGCTTCTTCACAGCTTTGGTGTGTCGGTTAGATTCTCGTAGCCATCCTGCGTGATATGCACATCGTCCTCGATCCTCACACCTCCAACGGTCCAATACCTGTCAAGCACGCTCCGGTCAATATATTTGCTTAACTCTGGGTCCTCAAGGACTGGGTCCAGGATGAACTTGCAGAAGTATATTCCTGGCTCGACCGTGATGACGGCGCCTGCGGGAACCTCTCCCCTCACCCGGAGGTATTTGAACATGGTGTCTGGGTCTTCGTAGTCCGCGTGACCACCTGTGTCGTGCGTATCCATGCCCAAATAGTGGCCCAGACCATGTGGGAAGAAAGCCACGCTAATCCGCTTGTCGAAGATCTCTTGCTCGTTCCCAACCAGGATGCCTGCTTTCAGCAAACCACGGATTGCAACCCAATGCGCGTTCTCGTGCACATCTTCCCACTTTACATTGGCATGAAGCAACTTGAAACACGACTCTTGCATCTCGTCCACAATATCATAAATGGTTTTGGACTCGGGCGTGAACGTGCCGGTGATGGGGAAGGTGCGAGTGATATCTGCACAGTAGCATTCATACTCGGCGCCAGCATCGAGTAGAATGTTGAGGCGTTCTCGAAGCGGCTGGTCATTACGAACGTAATGCAGGGTCGAGCAGCTCGTTCCACTCGCGCATACAGAGTGATAAGCCTGTTCATGGGCGCCATGTGATATGCAAGTCCCAATGAACGCGCCATAAAGTTCCTGCTCGTTTGTGGCATTCCGTACCACCTTAGCCGCTTCAATGTGTGCAAGTGTCGAGATCTCATTGGCTTTCTTAATCAATGCAACCTCATAGCTATCCTTGACCACGCGGCATTCGTCGATGGCTTCTTTCAAGCAGGAGAACTGTGTTGCCTTGAAGGGGAGGAATGTGATATGCTCCGATACTTGTTCGGGAATAGCATAGACGGTGGTCGAACCTGACGGGCCGTATGCTGCCAATGCAGCGTTGACTTCATCAGTGTATAGCACATGGTCAACGTCGTATTTCCGATATGCCTCCTCTTTGGATTCCGGTAGTCCGGCCCATATAACACTGTCCGGGTCGATGGGAGGGATGAAGAGGGTGAGTTGGTCTTGGGGGATGTTGTATGTGAGATAGGCGTCGGGCAGCTTGCAGCCGGAGAGGTAGAAGAAGTATCTACGCTGTCGGAAGTGCATGGCCTGGTCATCGTCCTCGACCATCTTCGTCTTCTGTGCCTCCAGATAGATAACTCCATCTCGAGCGAAGCCTGCGTCGGTGAGGTATTTGGCAACACGCCGGCAGTGGGCTTTGGCGGGATATTTTGCTTTGAGAGTTGCGTCGGTGACAGACATGATAGCAGAAGTTGTTGAGGACAATAACCTCGCTACGTTAGTTGATCCTTTGCTTGTCGAATTAATTTGGACTCTTGAGTGCGGTCGTCGTAATCGTCGAGATGCGGCTAGTCGCGGCCTGATGAACCCCGCGAATGCGCCGTACGATTCTCCTGTGACGCTCTAACGACATGCAACACCACAATGAATAGATACTAGAGGCACAACCACGCTCATTGTGCTCACTGCCATTGCTCTGGTGGTACCGGCCTCTACTTACCTACAATGCGGCTATCCTAGATCAATGGAAGCTTGAACACGCCACCTTGTAAGTACCTAGGTAATGTACACACGTTAACAGAGCTTCAAGAATGTCTCCCCAGACTACCAAGTACACGACAGTACCAGCCACAAAGCTTGACCGTATCTCTTCAGCTTGTGATCGACCTGCCAATTGGGCTAGAAAGCCCGTGTTCATCGTGTGGTGAAACCCGAATTCCCCTTGCTGGGGCTTCTGAGTCGTCGACGGCCTCCAGCTCGGGGACTATGACACCACCAGCCATGGAGACATAAATATCTTCTGACGGCCCTCTTGGCTGGAGAAGGTGAGCACACCCTCAGATGGGATCAATGTTACCGACGGCCTCAATGATTTCGAGGACCACGAAGAGTCTCCAAAGTGTTCAACCGTCTGTCCGGCAGTTAACAACAAGAGCTTCTCCATCGGGTTTCAAACTCCAGAGCCCGATCTCACCCTCATACCCCCGGGAAGTCAGGTTTACTCAGTCTTTGCCGGTGTCAACGGCTTCCGAGTCTGTATTAATGTAAGACAAACCAGAGATTCTGTTTTATGCTCAAAATCGCTGACGAGGAGGAAGAAGTCCAAGGCAACAACTACAACAGCCCTCGTATAACTTGAACACCACACTAGATCGGACCACACATTCCACCCGTCGTTCTCCTATAACAACTACAACAACAATAATCATGGAGCCGAGAGTACACACCCTCTTTGAACCCTCCACCGGCACATGGCAGTACGTCGTGGCGGACGAAGCCACCAAGGAGGCCGTCATCATGGACCCGGTTTTGGATTACGACAAGAACACGGGAAGAGTCAGCACTCACTCTGCCGACAAGATTCTGGACCTCATCACGCAGCACGACTACACCGTCTCGCGGATCCTCGAGACGCACGCCCACGCCGACCACTTGACCTCGTCTCGCTACCTCCAGAGCTCACTCTTGCAGCGCCGGCCCTCCCGTGCCCTTCCCCAGATCTGTATCGGTGAACGTATTCGACAGGTTCAGGAGACAATGTCCAAGAAGTACAACATCCCGGCGTCAGAACTCGAGTCTGCCTTTGACCACCTCTTCACCGACGATGAGACCTTCAACATCGGCAACCTCGAGGTTCAAGTCATCCACCTCCCCGGACACACGCCAGATCACATCGGGTACGTCATCGGCTCGAACGTCTTCACCGGAGACTCGATCTTTAATCCGGACGTCGGGTCCGCTCGATGTGATTTCCCAGGGGGCTCAGCCACGGAGCTCTACCGGTCCACGCAGAAATTGCTATCCCTCCCGGGCCATTACAAGTTGTACACGGGTCACGATTATCCCCCGGAAACTCGAAGTCTCCCGTGTGGTGAGCAACAACAACAACAACAGCAACAACATGTGGCGGCCCACGTAAAAGCCGTACCCTTCACCACGGTCGAGACCCAGAGGAACGAGAACAAGCACGTCAAGATAGGCACCACCATGGAAGAGTTTGTTGAATGGAGGTCACAGCGAGACAGCGGCTTGGGAGACCCCAAACTGCTGGGCCCTTCGTTGCAGGTCAACGTCCGGGGTGGTCGGTTGCCGGCATCAGATACGTCCTCGATGAGCATCACTGATGTTCCCACGGGTGTACCTCGAGCATCAAACCCTACTACTACACCCACCACTACATCTACGTCTGCTACACTAACGACCGCCATGCCTCATATTTCCCCAGTTCATTGATAATTAGCCGGAGTTTCTGTTTACGGTGTATGGAAATAATTGATCGATGGATCACAACGCAAAACGAGGTTTCATAGTCTACAAATTGTGCTCTGATGTCACGGAAATAGTGCATAGCTGTTGTTACAGAGTCTATATCTAAATTGTGTCTCTTTCACGTGGTAGTATACACAGTATAAGCACCCAAGTTATCAAAATTTAGTTTTGCTCTTTTCTCTTTTGTGTCCCTCTCTAGCTTTTTGACAAAATCATAATTCATCCCTCTTTCTTTCATCATCAGCAGCCACAATATCTTCTTTTTTTCCAGCAACCTCATCCACTTCCGGCAACTGACGGCTGCTCCTCTTCCCCGCAGCCTCCTTCAACACACTAGCAATCTCCTCGTCGTATTCCGTCCATTCGGGAACCTGCCTTCTTGCCCTGTCGAGCTTGGGCTCCTTCGTCAGAGGATTGTTACAAAGATCAATTGTCTTGGCCACGCCGAGGCTCTCGTCACTACACCACGTCTCGCACCACAGCCACTCTTGGCTGAGACTGTGTATGGGCAGGACGTGCTGCATGTGATTTGGTAGATCCTGGTCCAAGTTACTCAGGCTGTTCGGGTCCGACGACAGAGCCTGGTACTGTTGTCGTAGCCGATCGCCAGCCGCGAGTTGACGGAATCGTTTCAGATCGACCACATAGAGAGCCGAGATGTGATATGGCTTGCCCCGGAGATAGGTCTCCCAGTAACCTTGTTTCCAGAATCGGAACCCTTCCATTTCCGTACGGGAGTCGCACATCGGTGTAAACCCGTACGGTGCACCTTTGAGGTCAACTTTGTTCAGCTCCATCATGTCAGTGCGAACAATCTGGTCGGCGTCCACAAAGATCACTTTGTCGAGGTCCAGAGGGAACAACACGTCCAAGAACAAAATCTTGTATCCCCAGATCTCACGCTGTTTCTCCTTTTGTCCCCGCAGCCAGTGTGGCCATTTGTAAGTAACCATCTCATAATCGAAACCATAATGTTCTGCCATGTCCGGTAAGGTCGACTTGAATGATGGAGACAAGAACTGTTCAATGAACCAAAACTTGACTGTATGCTTGGTATGTTTCATTACGGAGACCATCATGATGTTCAGCATACGTTCGTAGAGATGGCCAGATGCGACTGAAAAGATGTTGATATCGGCATTGTTTGAGGACTTCGTCTTCAAGCCAAGGGAAGAAAGAGCCGAGGAAGCGAACGAAGCGCCTTTGTTCAAGTAGTCCATTGCTCCACCCGAAGCCTCTAACACATCTTCATCCTCCATACCAGGCTTCCGGGATAGTCGCGGGAATAAGGTTGCCCCTTGGAATGACAACAGTGCGACCGATGTTGTCTCGTCGTCGGGCTGGGCAGCATATCCTTGTGGGCCTACGCTGTCAATACTGAAGATCTTTGAAGATCTTCCAGGCTTTAATGTGATATGCCAAAAGCCGGGGTTCGCTTTGAATTGGAAATAGCCTAGATTTGCCATGATGATGGTGTCCGTAAAGTGAGGCTCTTGTTCGGTGCCAAGCAAGAGTTGTACGCCACGTGGAGGTGGACCAGTCGTTACGTCCCGAGCATGTCCCTCGATCAAGATATGCTCCAGCTCGTACACTGCGTCAATGTTATCCCCGTCAGCCACGCTGCTCAATTTGATGTTGTCGAGATCGTATGTACACTCTTTCGGTGCAACAAGCCATGATGGTGGTACGGTCATTCCAAGATTGAAAAGAATGTCTCTGGGTATCCGTTGGAAGGACGCTGTAGGCTCTTGCAGAGACCCTTCAGAATCGAATGTGGGTTCTGAGCTGACGACCTGACGGTAAAATCGTTTTACTGGAAGCTCGGCCAACCTGTCCTTCGGGTTCAAAAAGATCTTAACGCTGACTCCACTGAGATGAGACAGTGTCTTCAATATGGGCACCCATTGCTGTACAACCTCCGAGGCAGGATCAACCACAGCAACAACTTGTATGGTGGGATTGTCCCCATTGGATATTTTGAAGGACGTGTGTGTGTCATTCCAAATTTTGAAACGATCCATTCTGATGAGCGGTGCAGACTCTCTGAGACCTTCAGGAAGATCAGATTTGAGCGACCTTGCCACAAGGGAAGTGACTTTCGCAAGATCCAGGGCGTCACCGAATCGTTCTTCGAGACCCAGACTGGTGATGGCAGTAGTCACAGGAGCCATCCGTTCTCGGCGCTCGTATTCGAGTAGCGATTCGAAGTCAGTCGCCATAAACGAGTCGTCTACTGGAGCAATGACACGGCCATTCAACCACAGACCATTCTGGCCCATCTCAAGCCCTACTTGGTTCAGCAGGCCCCAATAGGAAGCCCAGAATCTGCCAGCTTCTTCCTCTCCTTCCGGTAAAATGGTGTCTTGTTCCAGAAGGGTTCGTACTTGCTCAACTGTGAGGTCTCGGCCATGTTGTGTGAGTGCGTGCAATCCAGAAGCTACGGAATGGAGTTCCGAGTCTGGCAATGGATTGTGCAAAATTAAGAGATCGGCTTCAGGATGAGCTTCCCAAAAGTCCAGCGCTTGCTGAAGAAAGGCACGACCAGCAGCTGTACTTAGATCAGCGATCACAAAGACATGAGCTCGGTCACTCAAAAGCGTCGCAGCATTGCCGAGGATCCGCGGCAAGGCGGCAAACTCGTTTGCAAAGTCATTTGTCAGACGGTTGATGTCCACAATCTCAACGTTTTTAGGATCACTTGGAAAGACCAGTTCATTGCGGCGTGCGGCAGCTGAGAAAAGGAGAATCCCCGGTATCCACCCTTCTTCTTCTATGGCGCCCTCATAGATAGCTTGTTGCAACAATTGCAGGTCAGAAAAGACTCTCGAGCTGAGTACTTCAAACCAGTTCTCACTGCGTGGCAAAACAACACCATTGACAACGAAAGGCCGATTTGCACTCCCAAGAGCTAAACGCTTCACATAAGCATCTCGTGCTTTGAGCTTCGCATCTAGGGGCTCGGCTTGCAAGATCCCTTCATAAGGTGTTACCTCTTTGCCTTCGCGGAGAGATCGGCCCTTGATTGCGGTCGTAAAAGCCTTCTCAGGACTTGCTGGTAGCTTTTTGCTCGACGCAATCTCAGTAAAGAACGACATTAACGTGCCGAGACCGTATGTATCCAGGATGTGGTATGACAATTTGGAATAGATGTCAGCAACGGCGCCGGTACCTGTCGGCACCAAGGCAACCCTGATTGGAACCGATCTTTTGACCAAGTTCTGGAGAGCCGTGGTAACAAGCTCAATGTCTTTGACATCAGTCATATCAATGGGAACGACCAAATTGTGAATGTCACGAGCGACCTGAGGAAGCTGGCCTGGATAGACGCGTGCAAATAAGGCTCGTAGACTTGAAGGCCAGCCAGCGTAGCGTTTGTCTTGCTCGAGATCATTCAACCACATCAACACCTTGTTCTCCTCAAGGTCGTCCCGCCAGTCGAACCGCTGGGGAGACTCATTGGCCTGTGTTTCAGCGATGACCTCGCTCGACATCAGGCTAACGGCCTCAGATGGAGCCAACCCGATCTTCTGCAGATCGCCAATAATACGCCGTTCCCGTCGCAGATGTTCGAGAAGGGAGTATGCGTTGATATGCCGCGCTTCAATTTGAACGCCATTGATCCAGAAGACATTGTATCCGGAGGGTAAGAATTGCTCACGGTTGGCCCTGTGCTCTGCGAGGAACTCTTTGCTAGCGTTGGTAGAAGCAAGGACAGAAGAGTATCGAGGAAAATCACAAGTGATCTGAAGCAGTCTTTCCAAAGGGTCGGGGCTGGAAGCTATAAGACTAGCAGCGTTCACGCTCAGGCTGACAACCTCGGAGCTAGTCAATGGCTTCAAATCTGTCAGGTCGTCATCCTGAGCTTGCTGTAAAGATATCTGCTCGGGTTTGGATGCTTCGGACTTCTGGGCATCTCGATCATCAATGACAATGTAATCCGTGCGCTTGAGGACCAACTCTACGCCGTAGCCGCTGACATACAAGGGCTTCCTGGCTGATAGCGTCGAGGGTCGGTACCTCAGTCTATACGTCGACCGCCCTTCACGGGCCGTTTGGCTGACGATAGAGTGGAATTGACCGAACAACGGATGGGTGATGTCGGCATAGAGAATAGAATGAGGTCCGTCGACGTCGGACCCCAGAACCCGGTCAAAGGGCAGTTCTCCTTCTGCTTCTGGCATAGACACGGGTTGTTGGGCACGATCGAGTGCAGGCGAGCAGTATTGCTGGCCATCTAGATAAACCCATACCGGACAGGCGGCGTCCTGCGCAGCCATCAGATGTGGTTGGACCGAATGATTGTAGTATTGGAAATGGGCCTCGACCCGCGGAGCCGCAGCATGGAGGGCCAGTGCGAATTTGAAGGAGGATAGAGATTCAGGGTTGGAAAGGTGACCATCTTGTTGCAACACTTCTATAAACTTATTGTACAGCTCTTTCTCCGTTTGTAAATCGACAAATGCGCCATCCGCTATGCGATCGAGGAGGGGAAAGTATGAGGAGGAATTCTCGAGAGCTGCTGTCTCCCTGGGAAGTATGTAAGCATCTCATCACACAATGCAAAGGGATGATCGGGGCCATACAGCAGCTCAACCAGGTACGGCGCGGCAGAAAAGGATGTCTCGAGAGCGACATTGATAGAGGGCGATGCCCCTGTCAGTGGCGTGAACAAAGCCGCACATAGCAGTCCCCCTGCAACACTGTTTTGTAAAAGACGTGGGAGTTGCATTGTGACAAGGCTCACTCGTCAAGGGGAGGATGGGAGAAAAGTAGCCACAACTTAGAATGCAGAAAACATCATCTCATGACGCCGGTCAAGTCACGTATGGCAGACAGGCGAACGAAACCACACTGGTAGTATCCGACGAGTGTAAGGAAGGAGAAAGAGTGGCAGAAAAGAGCGTCGAGAATGACATGGACGAAAAAGGCCAGGGTGTGCCACATGTTATATTTACAATGCTCGCGCTGTCTCCGTCTCCGCATCAGCCTCGTCAGCCTCGTCGTCGCTCCGCATACGATTTTACGGAGAGTATTCGAAATAAACTTATTCATTCCTTTCAAACTGGCACCAAGTACCGCATCCTGTCCTGCTCCAGACAAATGTCAGTGATACTTGCTATGTGTACTGTTCCTTACCGCCTTATGGATGTTCTCCTCTTCACAGACCTCCTGTCTGAACCTCCTCGAGAGCTGCCCTTCGATGCGCATGTGTTCTCCTCATGTCCATAATTCTCCACCGGTCCCTTCGCCAGAGTCTACCTCTTCTACCTCTTTCTCGCGGTCATCATGTCTCGACGGCGTTCCTCCGCCATGCCTCCACGATGCGTCGTACTGTAAAGAGACGGATTTCTCCTTATGGAATTGAAGCGCAACTTCCCTTCATTTTCCAAGAAAAGCGGTCGTTCCTCGATATCAACCGACGACCTCACAACAACCTGGGACCCAAACACACCCCGACCCTTGACAGCCTGCGGCCCCCCAATTTTGAATACGTCCAGAAGCCAACAACGGATGGTAGTGGTCTCTTGGCGGACATTGGCTACGCTTTCCGATGGGTGAGTGCCTACCGACGCTTCTGGGTGGCCTGTGAATCAAAGGCACGCTCCAACCAGGCGGAAAAGGAAGAGGTTCTGAAACGTCTGAGATGGACGAAACGTACGGACTTGGCCATCTACGCCATGAGCGCCGGTCTCGGCGGCGTCCCCGACATGACACGACGCGAGTTCCAACTGTGTACAAGGACCCATCACCACTGGTGGCGTCGCCCCCTTGGGCTGCAACTGAGGGACCTCAGGAGTATACTGAAGGGTTATGACACCTACAAGGCCGAGTTCTGGAGCAACGCCCACCACGCCGAGAGATCTCCGTCACCTCTGCGAAACCTGTACAGGAGCAACGTCATGAGAAGTTGCGTGACACCCAGAGGCAGGCGGCTGTTCCTCCCCTTCATCTTGGCACAATATGCCAAAGCATTCTCATTTTCGTGGCCGTGGACGTACGTGGCGTATCAATACGTCTTCAGCCATGGCCAGGGGCAACGCTACTATGAGATCCTCGCTGACACCGTCCTCATCCTGCGTGAAGGAGGGTTCAAGAAGCTGTCGGCGGAAGACGTCGCCGACTATTGCCTGCGATCCGGGTCGCCGAACTTTCTCGAGTACGTTCGGGAAGCCGTCGAGATGGATGCCAACCCTGTCACGGAGAGCATGAGAAAGTTCATGGTTCCGATTCTCGAGGAGCACGCCAGGGCCTTGTTGGAGTGCGACTGGCAGAGAATCCCTCTTCACTTGCGCTGGAAGGTTGAGGAGCATGTCGCTGAAGATGGCCCCAAATCTCCAGAGTGTATGATACGACAAGTTTGGTCGGGACCTTGAACACGTCGTTTCCACCCATCACCATCATCTGGAAATCCCTCACCACTCATACGAGAATACTAACGATGGGCGACGCAATTTCCCAGCTGGTACGGAGTATGACGGTCATGAAAATCGCACTACAGGACGTGCTCGAAAGGCGGCCTGGCATTCGGTCTCTTGATCATAGCTTTGGTTTTGGAATACCATCAAACGAAATCAATGACCGGCAGATGTCTGCTTCACGAGATATATTCTCACCATACAGAGATATCAATCCTACAACTCTACAACGGAATCATTGGGCGTCGAGACGGGGGACAGTTCACCGGGCTGCTTGTATTCCAGGCCAGCGGTCTGTCTACTATATTTATGAAGGGCATGCTCTATACGGGTGTCTAAATAGTCACCCAATTAATGCTAGATGCCGGCCCAAGATCTTATGACTGAGCACTGGCTCATGAGCTGATATGCGAAAAGCACTGTACCACTAACAAATAGATCAATTCTGTACCAAAATTTCCATCACCATCACATGAGCGTAGAGGAATGAGCCAAGGCCAAGCCTACACACCACGGTAGTGATGTATAAAAGGAAGCACGCTTCGTTCAGAGGAATGTTGGTTAAAAGAGGGTGGCAGGTGGTGTAATGAATAGGTGTTCCGAAGCTACCTTTTTCCATGGTTCCCACATACCAGGATATACTCAATTCTACTAGACTCGTTCGTTTCAGCTGTCGCTCTCGCTTGAACTCATACTCCACCGATTTCGCCTCTTCAAAGGCGCTCCATTTTGAAACCCATTTCTCTTCGTGGGTTGAAGCTTGAGTTTCTGATTACTTCGTACCCGTTGTGCAGATTCCTCGATACTATTCATGAAGTCGTTCCCGTCATCTCGGTCGTCATCCGAGACTCCACTCTCGTCGTCCTCTGCTTCATCGTCGTTTTCTCCACTGGCATAAGGTGGATCAGATTGCTCGTCTGAGTCGGCCTCTTCCTCGTCCTCTTCCTTCCCAGAAAGATCGGAGTCAGATTGGGACTCATCGTCTTCGGCTTCGCCATCAGAATCGTCATCATCATCGTCTTTAACCGTCATCTCAGACAGCGGCGATCGAACAGATAATTTCTGCCGCTGAATAGGAATGTTCGGAGATGGTGCATCCTGGCTTAGAAGGTGTCTTCTACTTTCTGGAAAAAGCGGTCTGACGACCGATGTATTGGCCTGTGTGAGTCCGAACAGTTGCGTAGGTCGAAGTGTTTCGTTGGGTGTCTGCGCTTGTAATGGATTGTGACTTTGACGGGACGATGCCCCTATTGAAGACCGATCGTCATCTTCTGCTGCATCTGACACATCCTCTTCTCCCTCTTCATCAATAGGTGGCGATGGAGTTCTCTCATTTCGCGAATCCGCTTCGTCCTCGTCGTCGTCGTCCTCTGTTTCCACGACTAGCTCTCGAGATAATCTGGGACGACTGGCCGAACCACTCGGTTGACCTTTCAGTCGACGCGCCATTTTCGACGGGGTAAGTATTCTGCTAGATCCAGGTGTCTTCTCGAGTCCGCCAACCTTGATCCATCGTCCTTGCCTCTTTGTGCTGTGAAGTACTCGGTAGTGATTGGAACATTGTAGCGCACTCCTCGTCTCGACTTTCTCACTGACTTTATTCCAGGGTACGCGCCAATCCTCTGCCTGCGATGCCAAGCCATTCGTTCTTCTCACCTCATCCAGTGCTTTAGTGAACTTCTCTTCTTCTTCAGTAGTCCACTTCCCTGACTCGTTGTGTTTGTGCTGTAATTTGTGACGCCATCGTTGAGCCACGGCATCGGTCGTTCTCATCAAGCGTTGCGCAATCTCACTCCATCTTGGACCAAGTTCTTTGTGAAGCCGAATCAAGTCTCTGTCATCATCTGCCGTCCAGTTCTTGGATCCCTCCAGATTCTGGAAATTGCGCTCACGATATCGCGTCATTGACCGCCTGTTGCGATACGGGAGTACCTCATAGTATTCATTCAAGAAGGCCCTCTTACTAATAAAATGCCAGTCCCACCTGTCTCCCTTTCGACGCTTCAGTGTATCTGTCATCATATCGTTGAATTGTTCGATGCTGATATCGTGGTCTGAGCAGAAAGTATCTCGCCAGTCTTGAAGTTTCTGCACTTCGGCTTCGCTGAAATGACCTGTCAGACCTTCAACGCCATTACCCCTGTCGTGACCGCTCTCTTTTTCGTGCTTTGACAGAAGCCTCATGCTCCAGAACTGTTCCGTACAGTCTCCACAGTGATACAAATGTGAATGGATATTAGGAGCTTTCAGGTGGAGCTTCAGTGAAGCTTCTGACTTGAAGCCTTTATGACATCTTTGACACTCTATCGTGCGGTGGGCTCTCGGTTTTGGTTGCTTGGCCGACATCTTCTTCGATTCGTTAGTAGAGGCACCACCGGCGTGCGATTCATCAGACTCTGAGGTCGAGTCTTCGTCCTGTGACCTTGCGCGTTTTATTGGTCGGCTACCTGACAACGTTCTTCTGGCAAAAGAGGTGGCGAAATTCGCCGGTTCGGAATCAGACTCGTCAGCCTCGGCTTGCTGCTTGTGGGGAGAGACATAGTTTAGACCAGGCTCTGCACGATTCTTACCCTTTGGCATCGTGTATGTAGCATCGCGTATCCTCTTGAGTCCGAAAGATTCAAGTCCATTCTGCTGAGGATTTTCATTGGGCTGTTTACTCTTGAAAGCCTTGCTCTTGGAGTATGTCTTAGAGCTGCCAGAAGGAATAACGACCTCAACACGTCTGGCAGTAGATGGCGCTGGAGATCCCGAGGCTGAAACAGATGGTCTTGATCCGGAACCTGCGTTTGATCTCTGGGCCCAACTGTCGATGGTACTCTGTCGTGTCCGAAGCGTGGGGACAATTCTGTCTGTGATCTGCTGAGCTGGTTGGGACGTGGAATTCACAGCAGCCCAAGTGCACGGCATTGTTTCATGCGGTTGTTGTGCAGACGTTGGCGTAGTGTTTTGTGCCTGATTTCTCCGTTTCATTTTCTTTCTTGTTGGTCGATTTGGAGAGTCTGAAGGTGTTTCAGCATCCCTCTTTCGCTTTAAACCTGGTTCAGGGACAGGAGTCTTGTCTGAAGACGCCTCTTCAACCATATCCGACACACTTGACTCTACAGAAGATTCAGACTTGGAGTCTGCTTCTGGTTCAACGGAGTCTTCGCCGCTACCGACTTCAACCTCTTCACCCTCTTGAGTGGCAATTGATTGTGCATCAAGCTGAGCTTGCAGCGATTGTTCCACTGCGCGGATCATGTCATGATGAGATTCTACCTCATGCTCGTCATTGATCTGCGCATTGTCCTCCTCGACATCGTTGCCATTTTCCGATCCAAGTGAGTCTTGGGAACTCTCTCGGGGAGTTTTGTATTCTGGCGATTTTTCGTCGTGTGGCTCTTCGACATAATCTGCAGCCACAGATGTCTGTAAAGAGGCTGCGACATGTGCAGGAGGGCTTCCATTCGCTCGTTGATGCGCGTCCGCGGATACAACATCGTTCTTGCCATGACTCGCTATGTGTCTTTGAAGAGTGTCCTTCCTGCTCAAGGTTTTGCCGCAAATCGTGCAAGTGAAAGCGGAAGCATGAATCGCACCATGACGTTTCGCCGACTTTTTATTAGTAAACGTGCTCTCGCAATTGTGGCTTTCTGCATAAGGACATAGCCATCGCCCATTCATTTTCAGCGGCTCGGGGCCCGCTTGCGACGCAGGGACGAGAGCGACGTTGTCCTGGCCAGGCGGAGCTTCTTGACTCTCGACAGACGGAGCACGCCTGGCATCTATCACAGGCAATGGCGGATTGTCCTCGTCCTCGTCGTCGCGGAGAGGCTCATCCAGTTCGTCGCGTTCACAACCAGCGCCGTCCTCAGCCTCTGCCTTGGCCTCTGCATCTGCTGAAGTCGTGTCCAGGGAATCGATACCACTTTCCAATGCTCCGCCACCGTCGCCATCGTCACCAACTTGAGAGGATGCGTAGACATCAAATGCCTCTGGCTCTCTTTCTCTCAATTGTCGTATCTCCTCTTCGTTCGGAACATGTTGGCTCGATCTCCTCACTTCGCCGTCCCCGGAAAAGGAGCTGCGCCCTTTTTTCTTCTTTTTCTTCTTCTTCTGCTTTTGAGGCTTTCTTCTCGGAGGCATCGCGTCCCCTGCGCCTACAGGCATGATTGTCTCATCTTCGTTCTCGTCGGAGGATGTTGGGTCCGGGTCTCGGTCGTCAGGAATGTCGGAGAGATCTGTCTCTGCACGTGCATAAGTTTTCCACCCAAAAAGACCACTGGCCGGTACTATCTTCGGGTACTTACGTTCAGGGTCTTCTTCCTTTGGTTGAGCGCTGGATTCCTGACTCTGCTCGTTACCCATGGCTACGGCGTGGGATCGACTTTCGGAATTATATCATGTTTGGTGTCTTTTTGCGGGGAAAGCGCGGTCGAGACTTGGTCGCAAAGGATGCGCGACAGTGGCAACGACAGCCAACAGCGGCAGGCATGAAACAACGTGAACGAGTCCCTCTAGCAGTTGTATATGCGGGCGCATGCGTCTTGTAGGTGAAGACCCGCGGCGGTGACTAGCGCGAATGGTTGGTGGAGAAATGTAATTTAATAGCTTTGGGTATTGCCAGGAACCCAGTTCCTGAGGATGGAGTACTGATGAATGTCACGTCTTCAGCCTTGTCCGTCTCGCCTGTTTTCTAGTGTAGACAAGGCTGCCTCAGATACGCTACTGCGACTCCGCACGAGTATCTGGTATTTCGCCTACACTACCCTGAAGAAATTCGTTGCGAATAAACCTCACTGAGACCGCGAAAGAAAAGGCCAAACGAACATGGTCGTTCTAACGACCACACCGCGCATCCTGGCGGCGGTGGCCACCCTTCCTGCATCGACCCTTTCGTCTCTCAATCTTGACCTCGACTCGATACCTTCGACGCCCGGAGCACCGATCGAGCACGCAACGCTCCTCGCCATCTCGAAAGCCACGCGCTCTAGTCTGAACTCTCTCCTGCGTGGGACAAAGGTGTACACGCCGCCGCCTGCCCCGAAACCCGAACACACACCAGAATACGTCGCCCTGATGGCCCGACTGCGCAAGGAAGAGGAGCGAAGGGAATACGCCCAACTCGTGTCGAGAAAGCCTGTAGACCTCATCGACGGAGACACGGGCGACGACGAAAAAGATGACATATCGCCTTCATTAGTCTTCAACATCCTTCTCAGCATCGTCCTGTGTGCGGGCACAATGTTCTACCTGACCCGTTGGTGGGCAAACGATGGCCTGCGGGTCTTGGCCTCTCTGTCTACGGGCTTGCTGGTCGGCGTGGCAGAGGTCACGGTGTACGCTGGCTACTTGAGGAAAGTGAAACAAAGTAGAGATAAAGAGCGGAGCAAGCGAGAGACGAAACAGTTCATTGGCGAGTATACCGGAGAACCGGCGGAACCCATTGACCACATGGCCTCGGTGGACAAGCAGGAGATCTGGGGTCGAGGAATCAACGGCGGAATGAGACGACGAGTCAGGGAGAAATGGGAAAAGGAGCGAGAATCTGAAAATTGAAACGACAACATGGAATTCATAAAGAGTAATATATCCCGGAAGGATACCTCATAATCTCAAGTCCAAAGCATTCCCGAGACTCCGTACACATGCCGCTCTACATGATCTAAACAAAAGCATTATCGACTCAAAGATCATAATCATAAATCCATCTCTTGAACCAACTCTTGACCTTCTTCAACTCCTTTGTCCTGGGCTCGAGCAATAGCTGTCCTGTACAGGATTTGCCCACGAATCCGGCATTCGCTCCGTCTCTGACGAAGATCTTCTGGCCCCTCAGTAATGTCTCCTTCACCATACCTTTCATGACTCGGCCCTGATACGGGCTGCACTTGTTCCTGAACAACATCGTGCTTGGTTCCACAACCCATTCGGCCTCGTCGTCGAAAACACAAATATCCGCATCAAAGCCGACTGCCAGTTCGCCCTTGACTTTCTCTAGCCCGACTTGCGCAGCAGTGTTGACACAGCACCACTTCGCAACGTTCATGAGCGCCTTGTCTCTCAGCATATCGTCTGCGATCAACCCTCTTCTAGACATCTCTGTCCACAAGATCGGAAGACCCAACCCCACACTACTGATACCGCCCCATGCGCTAAAGAAATCTCCACTGCCGTCTTGATCGACAGGCAGTGTTCCGGCCACGCCCTTGACCGGTGGCACATGCCCCGGGACATGAGTCGGAAGCATCTTCAAATCAGGTGTACACGGACTGTGGTCGCTAACCACCGTTTTGATGACACCCTCGCCCTCATGCTCGCCCAGTTCCTCCCACAGCCGGTCTTGGTTGCTTTGCGTGCGAATGGGCGGGCAGCACTTATGCCTTGTATCACCGAGCGCAACCTGCTCTGCCGCAAGAGACAAATAATGGGGGCAGGTCTCGGCCGTGATGTTAATACCCTGTGCTCTCGCCTTGCGAAGCAACGGAATCGCCTGCATCGCGCTGAGATGCACAATATGGAGAGGCAGATTCGGTGCAAGGTGAGCAAGAGACAAAATCTCTTCGACGGCATACGTCTCGAAACTAGGCGGCCGCGACTCCAGGAATGTACTGTATGCATTCAGGGGGCCGTGCGGCGCGAGTGGAGGCAAAGACGTCTGCACGTCGTCGCCCACACTGTCGGCAATAGGTGGGATCATTTCTGCATGGAACATAACGGTGGTGGGTTCGTCCGCTAATTCGGCAAAGACCTTTGCAATATCGCTCGACGACACGGCGGGAAACTCGTCAACGCCGGAGTCGATCAGGAAGCCCTTGAACCCACGTACACCTTCACGCACGAGGGCCTTCAGTTCACCTTCGTTGCCGGGGATAATGCCACCATAGAAGCCAACGTCAACCCAGCATTGGCCTTGGGCGGCTTTGATCTTCTCTTGTAGGCCTGATACTGTGGTCGTAGGGGGAATCGCATTCAGCGGCATATCCACAACAGTAGTGACACCGCCGAAAGCAGCGGCCTGGGTACCTGTATGAAAACCTTCCCATTCTGTCCGGCCTGGCTCGTTCAGATGCACGTGTGCGTCCACCAGGCCCGGCAAAAGGATATGTGGGGAGTAGTCTGTATAAGGAGTGTTGGGTGGGAAGTCGGATTGCGGGAGCACACTGTCGAAAGTGGCTGTGATCTTGCCTGTGGCATTGGATATGACAATTGTGGCTGCGGAAAGACGTCCGGAGCGTATCGCGCGAGAAGACGCAATCACAGTGATCGGTGAGTCATTTGAGCCATCGAAGTAGCCGTTCGGAGGAGAGCGAGGAGGAGTCGGGTATGAATGAGACGTCTCGGATGGTAAACTGGACATGATGAGGTATGGGATTGCCGGTTACGGTCTGGTCCGCGCTGGTCAAATATAAAGAGTAGATAAGTGAAATAGGAGCGAGAGCAGTTAGGGAGAGGTTCCCAGGGTTCTGAGCATGTGAACGAGGACCTCTGTTGTCCTTATCTATGGCTGATAAGCAATCTCGTTGTCGAGTAACCTCGTGATATCTGAACGATAAGTGAAAGATAACAATCTGGAGATGGATTGGGGGTGACCCTTGCGGGGGAAACGAAACAAAGGAAAGTCCTGAATACTCTTTGATATACCAGGGGTGCCATCTTGAACGGCCGAGGCCGGGTTCGTCAACCACAGCGTCGACTCATTTCGGCAACTCCTCCTACAGTAGTGACCATTTCGAAGGGGCATTTGGGAGCCAAAAGAAGCAGTGGAGAGATCGAGGCGGTCGAGTCCGAAGGAAAAGAACTCGGCCGGCCTGGTCAAGTATATTCATTGGACCGTGGCATCATGGAAGGCGTGGTAGGGAGACCGCAGGAGTATCTGTTACTCGATAGTATCGAGTAGAGATAAGGGAACAAGGTAAAGCGCGGAATACTAAACAGAGTGGCACCCGTGGGTTGGGGGGGTGTGCGCCAAAAACTGGTGGGTGTTCAAGGGCGCAGTTGTGCGTTATCGTTGGGAAAGTCAGCGGCGAGGCTTTGACTGGGCCTATTGTTTGCGCTTGGGCCGTCTGAGCGTGTCCGGACTTTTCCAGATTTCTTCGTCTCTCGGCGACTTCGGCACCAGCTTGATCGCCCTAGACTGTTTTCGGCCTGGCCATGTCCGCAGAGCTTTTCGCTATTACTCGATATATGCCTCCTTTTTACTCGATCAAAATTCCTGACTGGTATTTCGGTGCAAGAATGTCTCTGACTCCTCTTCAGCTGGCGTGACTTCGACGTGGTGTCCACGTAACAATTTTCCTTTGACTTTCAACTCTAACAATTGCGGCCAACTGCCGGTTGTGCGCAGTCTGCCCGAATAAGGCTTGGACCGAAAAGGGAGGCACGTTGACATGGACGTGGACATTTAAAGTCCAGGAGGCTCGGGCGATCGATTGAAGGAAATCGTCGTCATTACGTTAACATCGAGGAGACTGCATCGAGGCTTTGCAAGGTGAGGTGACAGCGTCGGACGCTGCCGATGCTCTGGCTTCCTCCTAGAGACAGTCACTTGGTTCTCAAGGCTTACCTTTGAATGATTTCCTCTCTTTCGGTAAGCATAGTGAGTACGCCTCAAGACTCACAAGAATCTTCGAACTTTTCGCATAGCAGACGATGATGTTTGGCAAAGATTGAAAATGAGGAGAAGGAGGCCCTCGAAGCAGCCTAAGTCACGTGGATTTGGTCACCTGGTCTCGGTGCGATTTCCATTACGCAAGAGCTTGTCCCAATGGTGACATAGGGGACGCTGAGAACTATTCTTTTCGCAAACACCCTTTCATTGAACATCAAATCGAAGATGATCAACGATCATACGTACGCATGCCCAGGAAGTCACAGCTCAGTCTGCACCACCCACCTCACTCTCGGCACTCCCTGATCGTAACAGAGACACTACCCGGCTAGCTGAATACATTGAAGCGGTTTGCCCAATTTGTCGGACTGAATGGCCAGGGCAACGAATCGAGACCACCAGCGTGCCTGAGGTGCGGTACCTCCAAACATCCACAATCCAGGAGCTGTTTACTGTCAGAGGCCATCTTCCAGAGCTGCTCACATTGACCAACTTACCGGCTGGTTTCATCACATTGCGTATTTCTCCTTCTTCGTCCAGTCCCCAGAACTCGCCCAGCTTCGAGGCGAAGTCTTTACCAACGATATTTCCAACCTGATTACGATAGTCATGATCCTGTCCGGTAGCAATGACTACCACATCGGCCTTGAGCTCACTCCCATCCTGGAAGTGTAGACCTTCCGGTGTGAATGTCGTGATTGGAACGCCTGATTTTACTTTGATCTCGCCTCTGACAATGTGCGCGGATGCCCCAATGTCAATATAGTAACCGCCGTACCGCATCATGATGTTGTCCATCAATGGTGTTGTACGATCGGCACGGAACCCGGCCTGCTCGAGAGCATCGAAACGTTCAGATTCGGCTTCTGTGGCCATGTCATATTGGATTTTGACAATGTCGCGTGAAATCTTATTAGGCCGTCCTGCCGACATAATATCTGCATCGGCCGTTGGAATTTCGAGGTTGTAGAGACCTTTCAAGACACGTTAGTCCGCCAAGCTGAAAGTCATATACACAAGTACTTCCATACCAGATTGGCCCTTTATCACCCACTCTATCGGATAAACGCAAGTCCTGTTACGCTGAATCATATAGACAGATCGCAAGCCCGCTCTGTACATGTCCTCGGCGATATCATGCGCCATTGTGCCAGACCCAATCACAATGCCGTTCTTTGCTATCCACTCCCGACTATGTTTATATGATCCTGAATGCAAGAGAATGCCTTGGTAATGCTCGGTTCCTGGGATGTTTGGATCCTTGTCGACACTCATGCCGGCACCAACCGAGACAACGAGATGTCGACAGACGATTGTGCGTTTTTCTTGCCCTTTGACCGTCACATCCAACTTCCATACCCGGTCATTTTCCACCCACTTTGCTCCTGTGGTCTCTGCATTCGTCCAAAGGTTGATGTTGTACTTGTTGACATAATTCTCGAACCCTTCTGCCACGATTTTCCCGGGAAGCAACAACGGATCGGTAGGGTTCCAGGTGCGCTCGAAGGGCAGGTTGTTATACTCGCGAACCGTGTGCTGCCTCACAGACTCGTATCTCCCGATCCAGTTGTGTCCTATCGAGGGGCGTTTTTCAAGAAGCACATAACTCAGACCCAGCGCGCCGACGCGACCGGCCATGGACAAACCACACTGCCCGGCTCCGATGACAACAACATGGAGGATGCACTGACCATCGGTGTTCATGTCCTTGTTGGACTCCACGCCGTTGGTGACAGAATTACCACTCACATTGACTGAGTTGTCAGTCAAGAGTGGAATATCTGGGTGTCCATGGCCTTCGAAATTGTCCAGAAGGGTCACCAGCATCCAGATTTTCCAGTTCCCGTCCTCGTCCAGAATGAAAGAGGCGGCACCAGTGCAGTTTCCCAATAGTCCGTTGTTTGGGTGAGTCGTAAATGTGAATGGCACTTCGATCCAAGAGCTGCCCGGCACAGGTTTGGCGATATACGCTGGTTTGGTCTTGAAGTTGGACGGCGACAATGACTCAGCTTGATTGTTCCATGCTTCCACAATCTTCTTATCCCCGTCAAAGGTTCGAATCTGTCCCGTCAGTGCAAGATGATCCCTCCAAAGGGCCGTACCCTGCAGGGTGTTTGGGTCGAGATTTCCATCTTCTAGTATCTTTTGGGCCAACTCCTCGAGCATTTCCATATCAGAGTCGTTTGGGACCAGCCGGGCAGGCAAAGTACCCGGAAGGCTGTCTAGGTTGTATCCAGGCTTCATAACGTGTAGTCTGTGGAAAGAGAAATTTCGCTGATGCTCATTAAGTCCCGATGCGATATATGCTGGGAAGCTGTCTAAATATGTAGTCTCTTACGTGAGATGTAGACGTTCTAGGTGTGAAGTCCACAAGAGGGATGAAGACAACTCAAAACTAGGCATACCTGCCTGAGACTCTCAAATGTCGCCATCTTCTTTGATCGAAAATAGCCATTGGGGGGCTCGACAACTCGGTAGTTCACATCGATCACCCCATCTGGTGATGGCCTTTCACGATGGGGTAACGCGGGGAGTACACGGGGATTTTCCTCTCAAGAGGAGGTCAGGATAACTAGTCGGCCACCTGCCGTTTTCTCCATTGCTTGTGCCGTTTCTCCTAATCAGACTTCCGAGGTGGCTCCGATCACGACACCTCGAGTGACGCGGCGATGGAAAAACACCTGCGGACAGGTCCAGCGTTTGTTGTTCAGGAAGATTTCACGAGTCGAGAATTGAGGACGCGCTCAAATCGGACCCAAGAGATTGCTGACATAGGTAAGCACGCACATCCAAAGGAGACCTTGGTAGGTTGAAGTGAGTACGCGCCACTCAAACACCTTGTTGGCAGCTTTCAGTGGGGAAAAATGCTACCAACATCTGGTTCCTTATCCCACCACGGGGCCGGAGCGTCGATTTGGGACGGCACTCGATGATGCCAACCCTGGGTTTTCAGATACATGGTCGATTTCTATCGTTCAGTGAATGGCAGCATCAAGGATCCGTTTGCGAATGTTGTCGATGACAGTCAGTTCATTTTGGCCTTCGACACTCATCTCGGCATCGACAGCGGCCTCATAAGCCTTGACAACGGTGTCTTCATCAACTCTGACGCCATTCTCTGCGAGAATTCTGATGCACTCAGCAATCCTGGCAATTTCTCGCCTGGTTCCCTCTTCAATGCTGTCGTTCTGACTCGAGTAGATGGAGCTGCTGACCATATCATCGAGATTCGATATGCTGACACCTCCACTCATCTTGCCGTGATCCTCGGCTTGCTCGATATGCTTGCTTAACCAGACATAACCATTCACTCCTAGAATGACATCCACATCGCCGCCTCCTTGAGCACCACTGTTGACTGTAAAGACCTGTCTTCTGCTGCGCACCACACCTCCACCACCGCCAGTACCAGAGACGGCGAGGAAAGTACCATTACGCAGTTTGCCATATTTCAAACTTCGGGTATGTAAGCTGGCAGTGCCGTCGACACTTCCAATCTGCTGAACTTCCGCAACTAATAAATCCCCTTCTTGGAAATAGTTGCGCATCTGAAGCTCGTCGGCTGTTGTTCTTCGTCGAAGAACACCGCCGGGCAGATTGATAGAGGAGAGGGGTAATTGTGCCAGTAAAGGTGCCGCAACGTCGACTTTCCACCTGTTCTTTTGGACTTCGACAATGCGCCCTACGACAAGATCGCCAATCTCGGGATTATATCGTGCTCGCAGAGGTGCAACAGAGAGTAGTTTGTTTGTCTTCCGCAGAGGGCCTGCCAGAGTAGCGGTCATTATCGTTGAAGAGTCGTGCATATAGGTTCCATGTCCTCTGTGCCTGCGTCAACAGCTACACTTTGATATCAAGACACCATCCAAGCTGCAACCTTACCTCATCCACTCTGTTTCATCGGTGATCGTCTCTCCAGGGAGAACAATGCTCTGTGAAGTCGAGGAAGTTAAACGGGCGCGCTTGGAAGGCCGGGCAGGTTCGTCGTTCATAGACACGTCGCTGTCTGATAGGCTATCTGCATCATAGGCATGATTTTGCACCGTCACTTCATCTTCCAAGTCTGGTGGAAGGACGGCTAGACCCATGACTATTCGTTGTTTGAGATATGTTCTGTCCCGACTCAATTCTTTGGATTTTTGGCAGAAGATGTAGAGTCGCGGGAAAACGTCGGTAGTTCAGGATCCACGTGCTGATAAGAACCTTGGCGCCCCTATCACCTCCATTCGCTCTTGCTGAGGTCATGAATTGAGGGCGGCAACATTTTTTGTTTGATGACTATTTCACCCTCATACTCTGTACAAACCTTCTCGATCGCTTCTTCCACAGCGCAATAGTCATTAAACTTGTCAACATGGTTCGCCATAAGAAAGACAATTCATCGAAAGCGAAGAAATATTCTACGAAACCTCGACATACGCCACGAGCCTCGGGGCTAGGAGGCGATGAAGTTGGAGGCAGTGAACGTCCACCTTTCAAGGCAGCATGCTGGGACTTTGGACACTGTGACGCGAAGAGATGCAGCGGTAAACGTCTCATGCACTTTGGAATGATGCGCGAACTACCCATAGGTCAAAAGTATCCTGGAGTCGTTATCTCGTAAGTGCCCCTCGCACCTTCTACGAGGGCGCCAATTGACAATGCCATAGACCCAATGCAAAACGCACGTTATCACCGGCAGATAAGGAGCTGTTAGAGCAATATGGCGCCGCAGTGGTCGAGTGTTCGTGGGTCCGAGTACAAGAAGTACCTTGGTCACGGATCGGTGGGAAATGCGAACGCCTCCTTCCTTATCTCGTCGCCGCAAATCCCGTCAACTATGGCCGGCCATGGCGTCTCAATTGCGTCGAGGCACTTGCGGCATGTTTTTGCATATGCGGACATCAAGACTGGGCGGAGATCGCTCTGCAGCATTTTTCATATGGCAAGCCGTTTCTCGAGATAAACTCCCAGTTGTTCAAACGGTATGCAGCATGCCAAGACGAGGACGAGATCAAAAAGGCAGAAGAGACCTGGATGGCCAAACTAGAGAAGGAGTATGCCGACAGCAGACTGAAGGGACCGTCAGACGAGGGCGATGATTGGGCGGGAGGCAACCTGAATCGACGGGAAGTATTTGAGTCGGATGAAGACGAAGATGGTGATGACAATGATGACGACGAGGAGTCTGAAGATCCAGATGATGACAGAATCCCGCATCAGCAAGGTGTATCTTTAATGCCACCCGATACGGACGACGAAGATGAAGAAGCGGAAATGGCTGAAATCCGGCGAAAGATTCTTGCATCGAAGCCATTTAGTGAGTCTATATCAAGCGAGGGTCGGAAGAACGGACCTGAACAGGCCTTTACCGACAAAAAAGCCACTGAGGCTGCTTCGGAAATGGTGGCCACGGAGCCACCAGCCGCCCTTATCGACTCTGACGCAGAGTCAGGTTCAGGGGAGGAAGAGTACGATGACTTTGACCAGATCGCCAATGCCACTCCTGTCACCGATCGAACAGGTATCGTGGCACGAGAGAGGCAGAAGAAATTGGAGCAAGCAAGTGCTTCCTTTTCGCGGACCATAGTATCTGCACCGAAGAAGTGGTAGTAAGAAACAGTGGGATCCTCTGCAAGCTAACACGGAACGTCTTCATGGTGTACTGCTTCGGTTGGACAACAATCTCCCGTTCCGGCTCCTTTCTGCACTGGCAGTGACAATACGAGATCTATCCGTTCGCTCGACAGAGAAGCACAGCCACCCCGTCTCCCAACCAACTTTCGCCCACCCAAATTCGAAGCATAACGGCTATCACATTTCAACCAGCGAATGGGATTCATCCTACCCAGGTCATTAGTCCCATTTTACTTATCAGAGATGCTGTCATATCAGCTGCCGCCTAAATTCCAGAATCCGGTTGCTTGCTCAACGCGGGGATATTCAGATCCAATTGGCTTTTTCGCCACTCTCATATGCGTATATTTGAAACCCCCAATCGTCAATGACGACACCCAGGGCTGAGTGAATCGTCTTGTACGCTGGTGATCGAGAGGACCAACTTCTTTAGCTCTGACCAAAACATTTCATTGCAAAAAGAAGTACTTGTTGCCTTGTGGACTCCCGAATTGAGAAATCCCGCATGGCCATTTCCAGCCGAGATCATAGCAGCTTATTCACCTCTTGATGTGCCTGGGTACAGTGCAGCGTTTAACTTTCCGCCAACGAACTTTCCATGGACCACCTCTATCTTGGAACTGTGCATATGCAAATGTCACCATGGAAGAGAACACGGGGATATCGAAGCCATTTCTTTGCTGGTGTAGAATCTGAAATGTCCTCGTCCGGATCAGTATCTGCTGCAGTGTCGGCTACAAGTGCCGGAATCTCATAGAGGTCCACGATACTCGAGTCTTGTAAAGTCCTATTCAGATAGGCTAAAGCAAGGTCCTTGCAGAACGCCCGGAACGTGCTCCAGACGCGAAACTACGAGGGACAGTAATCCGGTCGGATTGTCTAGGCCGACCAGTTAAACGCAAATCCATCCTCACAATACTCGGAAAGAAGACAAGGTCTCCCACATGTTACTGACTTCCTGAGGGACAAACGAATACTCAGAGTGGCAACCGGCGGCTGTTACTCGTAGGATGTGGTATTAATTCCTATACTACAGGATCCATAGCCTTTGCCAGTCCCAACGCCGGTGGAACAGAGAACAATGTACGGAGTACGAATCATGACATCTTAGCTTGAGCCGCGTAAATGACTTCCGGCATCCCTGTCGGACAACATGCAACAGACGATGGATGCTGCGGCGGTTTTAGGGCGAAGTGGGCGAATTTCGCCACTAAATTCTACCTACTTGTACTCGGCATGCAGGCGAGGAGGAGGAACAGAACAAGACTCCACATTGCCGGAGAAAATCCCCGTCGTCTCTGATTGCTCGAGTACGAAGTACATCATACGAGCACGGTCAGTCTTTGTTGCCGTTGAAGACTCTCGCGGGAGAACTTGCGTGGACGATACGAGTATCATGGTCCCCTTCATCGTAGCACTTGAATGGAGCGGCCAGAATGAGAAATCACCATCGGCTCGGGATAGAAGCTTCAATCAAGTCAAAAAGAGTATTTGTATCAAGATGATGTTGTAAATCAATATCTACTTGTACAATAATAGTCTCATCTGACTTATCTTGGAGCGAACCAATATAAACGTAAGTAGTATGGTAGCTTTTTATAGTTGCGAACGTGACCAGACCCGAAAGAAAGAACCGCCAACAACAGCCTCCTTCTAAACATAGGCCATGGACATCAGAGAATGGGAATGTCCGACCCCCTCTCTCGAAACTCGCTGTACGGGTACACGATCCATAAGAGATTCAAGGCCTGCCATAATCAGACAGGAGGCACCGAGGAATAAGCCGCTGCCAGCGAACCAGGCCACGGTGAGAGGTAACTGTCGCCTTTTGTAGCTGGGACGACCTGCAGTTCAGAAAACAATGGTCCATTCACTTGACCATGGTTGTTGTTGTTGTTGTTGCCCTTGAATGACATTGCGCCTGTGAAATCTCCCAATGTGGCCGCCGGTGCATCGCCGGGTATGCTGCTGCAGAAGTTTGCGTCCAAAAACGCATCGACGTTCAGGTAAGATTCGACGCCCACTCCGTAACCACCGGGGTCGACCGCGTTGACCGCCATTTCCGACGGGACGCTGCTGATATTTTCCGGGGAGACCTCACAGGATGGTACCGTCGATGGCTGTTCGTGCATGATGTCTTGCTGGTCGAGGTCTCCATTCATGTCAAAGTTCGTTTCTTTCGTCGTGGCCTGCTGAAGTGATGGCACCGAGCTTGACGCAGAGCCGTCATACGACCCCGGAGACGGAAAAGGTGGAGATTGTGACGCTGAAGACGAGTCTTCCTGCTGGTCGTGCCGTGTCTGCGTAAATTCTTGGGCGGTCGAAAGCGCCCAAGGTCGATCCTGGTTGGGCCGCAACCTTTGGGCCTTTGAGGAATCACTCGGTTCCCTGCGCGTTCCGGCGGTAGCTGTGGCCGTAGTAGTGGACTCTTCACCTCCCGGTTCGATCAAACCCAGTCCACATAGGATTGAGTCGGTGGTCACACTCCCGCTGGACTCGTCAGGGATGTCGCCTGGAAACCCACTTTCTTGTCGACAAGCCCAGTACAGACGTTGAATTGCCTCGTCCAAAACATCGCGCATGCGACAGTAACTGTCGGGTAGTGTCAGTGATCCCAGTGACCAAGTCTAAGAAACACCGAGACTAAAGGAAAGGTAGCATCAACTCACTAAGTTCGAGCATCGCGTCCTCTTCGGGCGGTGTAGGTGCAAGGTGAATCGTTCCCTCTGCAAGTCTTACATCTCGCAGTGCCGTCGCACTGTTTTAGAAGTGTCAGAACAATGGGCCCGAGATAAAATAGCATATACAAGAATGTCACTGTGCGTACCTTTGCCTTTTTGTTTCTGCAACGGTCACAAGCACGTCGTGTTCGGCGCTTGGAACCATCACCTCCCTTCCCACTGCTGGTAGATCTGGTCCTCGACATCCTTTGTTGTATTCGTCCGAGAAAGGCGTTCCTTGGTTTGCCTCAAACAATCACCGCGTGAATTTTCAGTGGTGTTTTGATATCACAACCTCTAACAGGTCAGGGGGACAAGGTCGAGACTAAAAACGCTATTTCTATTTACAATGCAACGTTCCTGATATCCAAGCACGAAGATTCATACCGGGTACCTGACATCATATGGAACCGTGAACATAGCGAAGAGAGGTTCGGGAACGTTGTGTATGGGTGGGGAAGAGCGAGGATTGCCAGGGTTTGAGAAGTCGTCGCTTACATTCTCACATCAGTGCGTCCTATGAAGTCATTGCCATATGGGTGCCGTGGTGGTCTCTCGCGCCGTGATTCTTTGAGACCACAGTTGGGGTACTGGGCGCGGTCGACTCGTGCATGCTCATGTCGACCGGAAGCCCAACGGATCAATAAGTCAGTTGTGGGAGCCCACTTTTCTACGAGTAAAGACTCGAGAAACACCTCGACAATCCCATGGACGGAAAGAGTAAATGATCTGTGGCAACAGAAATGGCGGGGATACGGATAGGGACGTCCTTTTTTCAAAGCCATGGATTCCGAGTGGACCCAGAGGAAGTCTAGGTCAGAGGAGTTGTGTGCATGGAGAGTCAATTGTTGGAATTGAACGAATGACTTGCCAGCGGTGACAGAGACTCAGAGGGCAGGAAAGCGTTCCTCACGGGTTGCCGAGATGTGTTTAACGCAATTTGAAGTTGATATCCGCAAGATCACCGTTCGTCCTCCTGAGAGTTGGGCCCCCGTATTCGTACAGGCTCGTGTCAGTGTATCTGACCAATCATCATCCGAGGGAACAGTATCTCCCTCCAAGCACTCAAGACATGACCGGATTACCCACTTTTGGAAGGACCAGAAAAAATTCCCAGCGTTGTCAAACTCCGTCCGACTACGACTCGTGTTTGGTTTTTGACGTCGACCAGACAGTTCCTCACTTGCTGAAACGAGTAATGACCTGCTCGTAAGTGCTCCTCCGCAGTCGCAGTACCAACACTCGAAGGTCTTGTGTTGATTCAACGACTTTTCAAGCGAAGGTGGGTCTTGTCGGAGAGGATATCCTGGTCTTCGGAACTCAATCAGGCTCATCAGCCAGTCACTTTGCTCTTGGTTATGATATCCGGCCGCTCATTATTTTCGGCTCGCCTTAAGCCTCCAGTCATGCCCTCGGGTTCCCGGCCTCAATCTCAGGACACGGAGAATGGCGAGCGAGCGAGCCTCAGGCGTATGATTGGGTGGGCGCATGGTGCTACTGAGATCAGTCTTTGGTGCTTTCTTTCTTCGACAGGGTCCTTTTACTTTCCCACCCCCGCAATCTACGGACTTTCGTGCGATGGAAACCTTGACGGTTAAAACGTCCGGAGCTGTTGTCCACACCTGTCGCTGAGAGGAAACAGTGCTGTAAAAACAACCCATGTGGCGACACCCATGGACCATATGACGACACTGGTCAAGCTCTCAAAGGTAATTGAGGTATTGTTCTTTTGCTACCCATAAACAGCCTGGGTTGGTCTATTCTTCAACAAGTTCTTGTCCCATCCCATCCGACTCAAATTACTTTCCACGGCCTTTGCGGTAACTTGGTGATTTACAAGCCACACCCTTGTACATACATATGCTCATCCGAATAAGTCTATCCCCATCGCAACCAGCATTTCGGGAAAACACGTCAAACTCAACTCTGAGTCTTCTTACCTAGGAGGCACCATGAGTACGCGATCGAGCTTCCCACGGCCACCCATTGACGAGATCAAGATGTGGCCGGTCGAGCTCCAACAAGACGTGCCCGCGCCACTGCCGCCTGAAGAGACTCTGAACTTCGACGACATTTCCATGCTGCCTGACGCCTCTGATCCGTTCTCTGCTGAACCATCCGCAGAGCCATCATCGACCATCCTCCCCACCGAACCGTTGCCTTATTTCATTCACCCGCAAGAATTGCACGCCTCTTCCTTCACCGCGTCAGAGTCGTCCAGGTCCCCGCAAAGCCAACACGGGTCTATTGATCTGAGCAACCACAACCCCCAGCACCAGCACGGTGGGTCGTTTGACTCTTCTCTCACCGACTACCTCTCCCTGGACCGTCAGAGGGCCGTCCGACGACTGTCCCTCGCGACCTCGGACTTATCGAACGACACCTACAGACCTCGCAATACACCCGCGAGACGGCGCAAGTCCGCCTCGTCGAGGATCACCCCGCGCTCCGAAAAGCACGCCCGCGAACTCGAGCTCAACCGCAAGGCCGCCACCAAGTGTCGAAACCGCCAAAAGGCCTTTATCGAAAACCTCCAGGCCCGTTGCAAGCGCGAGGAGGAAAAGCTGCAGGTCCAGACGTCTCTCCTCCACGCCCTGCACGATGAAGTTGTGGTTTTGAGGAACGAAATCATGCGGCAAAGTTTTTGCGACTGTCAATACCTCAAAGGGGCTGCCGGTTTACTATTGACGTAGATTTGGTGTTGTTGTTGAGCAAAGCACGACACCTACCTTGACGAATTTCCGACCTTGAACGAAACTTCTATTCCCCATTGTTTTTTTTCCCTTGTGGGTTTGTTTGGTTTCTTTTGGAGGGGGAAACTCATCAATATGAGATGGCCAAGTGGAATCTATCAGGAATTTTCGACCGTTGTTTGATTGGCTTGGGTTGGAATCCCCGCGGCAGATTTTGTACCTGCTTTCTTTCTCCTATCCTTCTTGGATACACACAAAAACATGTACATATATACCAACGAATATATATGATGTATCAACAACGATAACTCGTTGAAAACAACTTTTTTTTGGTTCACGGACAAAACACGCACTCGACAAGGACCGAGCTCTCCGGTCCCGTGTAACTTTCTCTCTCTCTCTCTCTCTCTCTCTCTCTCTCTCTCTCTCTCTCTCTCTCTCTCTCTCTCTCTGTCTGTCTGTGGGGTTCAAAAACCGAGGTTGACCACCTACGCTGCTTGTGCAATATCGGACCTCCCCAAAATTAAGGCGAATCAACGCCCAGGGCTCTTTATGTGTATCACTCTCGTGTGAGTCAAAGACGGGGGTATGATACAAAAATTTCAATTCCTCAACAGTACAGAGTACATGAAAGTGTACCAATTGATACTCCGTACTAATCAGTACCCAACCATCCAAAAGTCCTTGGCTCGAATAATATTGCAAGGGCAGAGTACTCGAGGTACTCCGCTTACGACCACTCACAGAGACCAAAAAATCAAATCTTGGCAGTGCCGGTCGTCTCTTTCTTCGCCTCGTCTCTCAGGATCCTCTTCAGGATCTTACCCGAGGCGTTTTTGGGTATCGCATCCACGAACTTCACACCGCCTTCGAGGCGCTTGTACTTGGACAGCGCTTTGCCGGCGTACTCGACGACATCCCTCTCGGTCAGATCTGGCTCCTTCACGCCCGGTCTGCGCACGACGTAGGCGCGCGGCACTTCGCCGTCGATCTCGCTCCGCGCGGAGACTCCGATGACGGCGGCGTCGACGATGTCCGGGTGCGTCAGCAACACGCCCTCTATCTCGGGAGGGGCGACCTGAAACCCCCGCACCTTGATCATCTCCTTTTTGCGGTCGACAATGTACCACAGTTTCGTGCGGCCGTCGCAGTACATGACGTCCCCCGTGTGGAAGAAGCCGTCGGCGTCGAAAGTCTCGGCGTTGGCCGCCGGGTTGTTGAAGTACTCCTTGATCACCGTGGGCCCCTTGATGCACAGTTCCCCCGTGACGTCGTAACCGGAAATGTCTTTGCCCTCGTCGTCGACCAGTTTCACGTCGATGCCGGGCCTCACCCGACCCACCGACCCCGTCACGTCGTCCTCCGGGTAGTCGAACCAGGTGAGGATGCAAGTGCTCTCGGTCATGCCCATGACCTGGGTGAAGGGCGCGTCGGGCCTCATGTATTTCCGGATCCCCGCTTGGGTTTCCTTGCTCAGCGGCGCCGCGCCGGCCAACGCCTGTCGGACCGACTTCAGAGAGTACCTTTCGATGAGGGGGGACATGCAGATGGCCACGGCCATGGCCGAGACGATGTACAGTTCGGTCACTTGGTATTTTTCCAGGTTCGCCAGGAACGGCTCCAGTTCGAAACGGCGCATGACGTACGACCTCTCGCCGTTCTTGAGCGCCGTCGTGTGCACGCGCGGGCCGACGGCGGCGTGGAACATGGGCGCGGCGAAGAGGTTGACAACCTCATAGGGTCGTTTGGGACTGGCGATCCCATAGACCAATTCGTGCTGGGCTATCAGGTTGAGGTGAGAGGTCATGGTCGCCTTGGGGAGGCCCGTCGTTCCGGAACTCGTCAGACGAGCCGCCGTGGTGTCTGCGCACGTCTCCGGGTGGTCGAATCGTACCCAATCCGACTCTCCGTGCCGCAGGAGGTCGTTCCAACCCAGAAGCCCGTCCGGACAGGTCTGACCGGGTTGGGTGTCGAAGATGCGGATACGGGAGACCGGGATTCCGGTCCCCTTCGCGGCTTGCAGCAACGAAGGGAGCAACTCCGGTTCGCAAATGAGGAATTTGGACTGGGTGATCTTGACGTGGTGTTGAAGTTCGAGTGGGGTGTATCCCGGATTCGTCCCCGCGAAGATGGCCCCGGACCCGATGATGGCCAACACGAGGAGGGTGTAGTAGATGTCGTTGAACGAGTGCACAATGACACAATCCCCCCGCCGCACGCCCATGTGACGAAGTCCCGCTATCAATTTGCGGATGGTCGTACGGGCGTGGAGGTGTGAGATGAATCGCTCTGTTTTGGAGGCATCGACGAGGATCTGCGAGAGGTGCGGACACAATGTCAACGTTCACGATACGTACTCCGTACTTACAATGAAGAGATTGTCCTTTTGTTGTTGAAAAGTTGAGAAAATCGAGGGTTTAATATGGGCTAGGTAGGTAAAAGGAAGAGCTTACCGGTTTGTTCACATCGTAGTCAGGGGCGTCAAAGATCCAAGATAGGATGTCCTTCGTGGGCAATTCAGGTGCCGGTGTAGCTTTGAAGAAAACCATGGTACCAGAGATACTGCGGTCGGTGGTCGAATGATACTGTGGGGACGTCCGTACTCCGTACAGACAGACAGTGACAATGTAAGGAAAAAAGGACGAGCAGAGGTTAAGGAGTAAAAGGTTCAAAATGTGTATGAAATATCTCTTGAGCTTTGATGACAGATCTAGTTACAGAGTATTAGTTTCTGGTAAACGAGGTAAGCATCATCTTTGAAACAGGGCCAAGGTACAACGTCCGTAAGATCTTAGCATCAGGTACGGAGTACGGCGTAGGAGGTTTGCACTATCTGGGGTTAATTCTTAGTCCTCCGTAGATTCGCCCTCGGTAATAAACTCGGTTACCCCCGAACTCGCCCAAGCCGCTCACGTGGACGCTCATCCGGCCTCACTTATTGACGGAGAAGGTATGGGTAAAGGTGGTAAGTACTGAAGATTGACATGTAAATTCAGGCATGTCATGATAGCATACAAACACCTACCTGCGAATCAAGAGTCTTTTCGAATACGCAAAAGCTATACAATTCTGTCAAAGCTGAAAAAATGGGTTTGGCTGACGCAAGCTCATCAGACAGTGACATTTGGTGCTGACGTGAGTGAAAGCTGAACAAGAAGATTTGACCAACGAACGAATCGATCAAAAGAAAACTAGGGACAAAATCATCATCATCATCATAATGTCTTGACCAACCAGATGGCCCCTTCGGTTCTACCTTGCTCTCCTGAAGCGCCATGGTCGAGAACGGCAGGAAATCGTGTAAAGCCTAGACGGGTATAAAACTTTCCAGCGTCGTCGTTCGCCGCAGCCATACCCAAATGAACTCCCTTTGCGCCTTGCTTCTTAGCCACCTCGCAAAACCTTTCGATCAGTCGTTGACCAAACCCTCTTCTCTGGTACTCCGGCAGTATGTCAATGTGTAAATGTGCAGGCCACGACTTCATCAACTCCGGCCAGTCCTCGTGCAACATACCTTCCGGGTGGAACATGATGTTTCTCAGGGCGTTCGGTAGGTTCTCATTCCATCTGACCGACTCATCTGGTCGAGGCTTTTCGATGCCTTCCAGCTGAACGTAGGGGATGAAGACGGCCCGGTATTTATGCACGAAAGACGGCGTGTCACAGATCCCCAAGAGATAGCCCACCGCCCTTCCATCGCCGTCGTCCAAGACGTAACAGGTGTCGGGTTGCAACAAAAAGTACGGCCGACACCAGAGGTATGAGCCGTAATGAAGGACCGGGTCACCGGCCGCTCGCAAGTCGGGTGCCGCAGTCTCCCTGAACTATGAGCAGAAACAATTTGTCAGACGTTAGCCTGCTCAGTGTTTTCTGTGAATGTGTCGAGAGCGGCTCACAATATGTATCATGGCGTCCTGATCCGACTCGACGTATGGGCGAATAAAGGCCATGTTTGGTTGGGGGGGGAGGTTTGTCACGACGACGAGCAGGGAGGGGCCGAGGGAATATGTTTCAACTCGAGACTCGCGGGCAAAAACAGCTTTACGGGGTATCAAACAGGAGTGTAGAGGCATTCAAATTGACATGACCCTTGATAAAAACGCCATGAATCCAGAAACGAGGTGAGGTGTGTTGTTTGCACGATCGTACCGTTGTGATGAAATTGATCATGGTCACGAGGAGGAGAGATGTGAAGCCGAAGATACGGCGAGAAGCGGTTCTCTACTCCGTCTCCCTTCACCATCCTCGCCGGTGTTTAACCGGGGGACTACATACGGAGCAAGTTATTGAGGGGTAAGCCTACATAAGTACCTGGTATACACAGCAAGTGACCTATTCACCTTCCCTTCCTCAAGGGTCAAGTGAGTCAGCCTCAAGCCCGAAACTCTAGGGGGACTTTGACCGCAGCAAGTGAGGGTCGGCATGAACAAAAGCCTGCAGTACAATTCCAGGTCAACCTGGATAAGAACTCTCTCTCTCTCTCTCCCTACCTCTGTCTTCCTCAAAGTGTTCGAAGAGAAGCAGACAGGGAATTCTGGATGATCCAACGTCGCATGTAAATGGATGATTGACACTGACACTGACACTGACACTTTTAGAATAGGGCGTACATTGATATGTTCACATGTCACTACTAGTATACCGAGGACAATTACTTGTATGAAACTCCTCTGACTCATCCAAAGGAAAATCAATAATCCGTCCCCCCCGAAAACCAAAAATGAGAAAACAAAAGTGGGTCTTTAGATGTTCCGACCGACTTTCGGGTCTTTTTTTTTTTTGAGAACCATCCAAAAAAGGGACGAAAACAACAAACCCAAAAAAATTTCCATTCCGTATCCGGTAACGAGTTATCGTAAAATACTCTTGTACATACGTACCTAGCGCACGGGTCGTTCCTGTTCGGTATCATAGGTGCCTACAAGTAGGTACCTAGGTAGTGCTTGTAACACACGGACGTCCCGGTGGCGGCGGCGGCGGCGGCAAAACGAAAACGGCCTCGTGAGTCACCACGTGGTGTGGGTTTGATGCGACGATGGAATGATCAAGAAGGATCAAAACAACCGTCGATTTTTTTTTATTAGTCACCCCAAAGCCCACTTGGGGTCGTTCGTCCGTTGTAAGTGACGGCTTCGATCCCTTGTCAGGCTGAAAAAAAATGTTGTAACAATCTTGTTAAAAAATGGATCCGAATCCAGATTTCAGGGCCGTTTTCAGTTCACGTCTTTCTGGACCGGGCCGCGCGATTAATTTTTGGGAAATCTTCCCATTGTAGGATACCTGTCCCGTACCTAGGTACATTAAAAGTATTTGTTTGATCAATTGAGGACCGGGAGGTTAATCCCGAAACCAGTCTGTCGGTCCCGGGATTTTCCCTAATGGTATGTTGTTCTGTTCACAAAAGAAAGCACATGGCGAAGATTGCGAGTACATATACAGTCGTGTTGCGATGGAACGGGATCGAGATGGGCGGTGAGGCACGCAACGAAACAAATCGAACAAGTTGCAAAGACCATAGGATGTTCTTCATGTTCAATATAGAGTTTTTTTTTTCAATTTCCTCTTCTACATGTTTGTCTGACTGGAATGTTTGATCCAGGTCTCGTAGCAACAATAAAGCGCTACAACGTGTTCCTCCGCTTGAGTACTTCAGGACAGACATGACCACCGACCAACACGGCGTGAAGGAAACAGGTGTAGAGCCCAAAGCTCATCCAATAGCCTGTCCCCGACGTCGTGTCTTGGAAGGTGTCCGTCGGACGAAGCAACCCGCGTTCGTAGACCCAATCTTCATCTCCATCTCGTCCTCATCGGGATCTTCTTCAAAATATTATCCTTTGCCGTCGCGCACCGTTGTTGAGTAGCCTTGGAAGAAATAGGCTGTAAAGTTGCCGTAGTTTTGTTCCCTCCCGTAGTGAAGGAGAGAACAGCATCGGCTCGAAGGGGGAAAAAACCATCATCGAACTCGGACCAGTAACGCTGGTGGTCGAGTAGGGGGTATATCATTATGAAAACGTTTCGAGGCAATAAAGTCGTAAAAAAAATGTTCGTCGACGTCATGGTCTTGGGGACGATAAAAGTCGTAGAGTGGTGAGGTCATGATGCAGTAAAGAAGTCCTTCACCTCCTCGGCCTCCTCGACTCTGTCCTCATCAACGCCAATCCGCCCAGATCCTCCTCTACGTCTTCATCTTCTAATGGGAAACCATAGTCGTCGAATCGAGGTTGTTCGTCTGAAGGTTGTTGTTTCCGTCTTCGCTCCTCTCTCGGCGACTTCCTCTCCTCCTCCAAAAGGTACTTCTCCTCCGTCGGTGACGTTTGCCGTTCTCGTTCCGTTCGGGCAATGTCTTGTAGTAGTAACTCGAGGATGTGGTCGTGGCTGAGTTTGAGCCTCAGGTCTTCCCGGACCACTTTCTCAGATGACTTTCTCCGCGCAGTGTCGGCGAGTTGGTATGTGACTTCGCGTGATAACCTCCTCTGAGGCGAAGGAGGCGCCAGTTCACGTGAGGGCGGTCTGCTCAACTCTTGCATGATGGAGAGCGGCATGGTTGCTGACTGTTTCTTGATTTGGAAATTTTGTGTGCGTGGGTTTTGGGGGAAACGAGCAGGTATATAGATATGTTGATAGTGTAACAGTCCCGACCGGAAAAAGGATTTTCTGGTGGAGACCGTTGTTTGGGTGGAAAGGGGAAAGGAAAAAAAAACTCGATCAAAAGTGACGGGAGGATGGAGTATTGTAATAATGTAGTAGCGTTTTAGTAAGGACGTGGACAACAAAGTGGTAGCCTCGCCCTTCTTCTTTTTGGCATGTGAGAGAAAAGGATCAGGCTGGACTGGACAAAATTCGGCTGAACCTTTCTTGGCCGGAGCCGGATGGCAAAATGTTTTTTGTACGAGGGTCTGCTTAGTCGTACTTGTGAAACGTGTTTGCTATTGCTATTGCTTTTGCATTTGCTAGTGCTAATGGTGGAATGTAGAGGGTTGTTCTTTTGTACTCGTCTTGTAGGGAGAAAAAAGAGGGGAAGAATGAGAAGAACTAGAGATGATGAGCTCGTATATATGACTTTGACCAGAATTGAGATTAGTAGATGCTTCAGTTAAGGATTAGTGGATGCCTGAGTCACAATGGCAACGGTGTAAAAGGGTCTTGGATCGGTAAGCTGTGCCGTAAGTACGAGAAGGGCGGTTGAGTAAACGCCGTATTGAACTCGTACGATGGCACGGAAGGCGGGAGAATTGGGAAGCCAAATACGAGGTTCCAAGAGTCATTCGGATCTTAGGGCGCAGCAAAAGACAAAGGCGCGTTTGGGATCCGCAAAGAAGAACGTCAAAATGCCAATTCGGAAACAAAATTACACGATTGCCATCAAATCAACATGGACTTTGGACTCATGCTGCAGGCACCATCGGAATTGATTGGCTCGAGCGTTGGATGGCGCGATGTGATGAATAAGGAATTGTTCGTCCGATCGGAAGAAAAATGCCGTGACGAAAGCTTCAGCGTCAAGCCTACAGTACATCCTGTGACAACCACAGCATCCGTATTCCCGTGTCATTGTCACAATTGCGTGTTTCTCGTAGGTAGAGAGTGAGACAGAGACGAGAAGGCCACAAGGGAGACGAACGGTCTTTCTCACCGAGCGAGAAAACATCAATATTGCTCACTTGCTGCATGTTTATTACGGGAGTTCGGAGTCTTTGGCTGTGCCCATGATGATCTGCTCGCTTCCTCGGCTCAAACTCCAGCCCAATATTGACCGCCTGGACGGACATTATTGCGACAAAACCCCCCACGTCAGGCAGCAAGGGGCCCTTATCTCCCGCTTATCACGGGTGCGAAGCCTTTTAACTGCGCGTATACGGATACTGGGGGGGCACTAACCCCTAACGCCTATTGCCTAGGCGCCCGCCTCACTGTACGCCTTTCCACTACCATATCTGCGCCTTTTGTTGTCCTAATACTACTTCTGGTAGGTTTCTTGCAGCAGACGTGCAGCGTGTTTGACAGTAATGCAACCTGCAATCCTTCCTCTACCCTGTCACCCTCAGAGTATGGAGCACGTTGATTCCCAACACAAGCCAACAAATTGCACATGCCCCTCGCACAACTGTGTTGACTACTCCGTACTTCCATGTTTCGTCCATTATGGCTCGATGCGGAATCATGCATCTCTCCGTCCGCTCAGAACGAAATCAAAGTTTGGGCAGTCAGGGGTCATCGAGTCAGATGATGATGCCTGACAAACCTACGGAAGTTTGGCTTTCTGAAATGGTGCAGGGGTTGCCGTGTACGAGTACGATCAGGATTCAAATGCTTCATGTCCGTCCTCCCGGGCTCCGGCTGTCCTGTTCTCCGTGCCATCTCCTGAACGATAAGCCCTGCCAATACGAGTTACAGTCAGCCATCCCAGGCAAGTCACAAAGACAATCATCTTAACGTTGTGCTTCTTCGACGATTGGTCATGTACGAGGCTTGTTGGTCATTTTCCTCGGTCTAGAGTTGTTCAACCAACTGACCCCAGATCCCCCCATCTCCGCGTTGGTTAGCTTCATCTACTCATAAGCACAACAGTAGGGAGGAATAACCGGACCGCAAATCCTGCTCCGCGGACATTGCGGAAGCGCGGATTTTTTGTTTCTCTTCCCATGGGACCATCTCCCCTTCCTAGATTGCGTGGATCATAGTGTCTGACCTCATAAGACCAGTGACAACGGTAAGCGTACGCTGGCACTCCTTGTTCGGGTCCAGTGTTGAATTACAATGGCCGGATACTGGGGAGTGCGAACATCAAAGCCTCGACGACCGCGGTTAAATGTTTGAAGTACGATTCAATCACCGCGGGGATATTCGAACGATCTACAAGCCATGACTTACAGACCTTGATTTTCGAGGTCGCTGCTTCTCGATGACATAGCAATCAACATTCGTAATAGCGGACGTCTACTGTAGTTCCCGCGGACAGAATACCTCCCACACCTGTAAAGAGACCTCGCAAACCAGTGCGATGAATTTCCCCAGATTCAAAACATGCATCGAGGACGAACATTATTGGAAGGAAACCTGCTACACGTTCCCAGGTCCCGGCGAGAACTCCGACCAAGGTCGACGAAGTCAAGTAGAGCACCCGGAACCCCTCCTATCCACTGTCAATCCACCTACCAAATGAGGGAGTTGCGCTCATGGCTGGTCATTGCTAAGTCGCGCAACGACCGAGGTACGATATGATTAAGATCATGGCATCTGTTCCTCCTTACATTGCATTCATCGAGCAAGGCTGAGCGATTTTCATAAATCGCGTCGCGCTAGGATCCAAGTGGAGATAAGTCTCCACCCCCGAGGCTTCAGGTACTGTATGTGTACGGTTTCTGACCTGCCGCCGATGCCGGAAGAATGTAGTCCATCTCATTCACCTCATTGTTGTCATTCCCTAAGGAAGCCTGCTTGGTGATCGCATGTCGAACCCGGGTTATCCCGCGCAGCATCCCTCTTTCCAGACACGAGTGAACCGAATTTCATCACGATTTGGCCTGTTCCCTCTCCAGGCTCGTCGAACTGCCCATACGGAGGCCTTCATCGGACACGTCCATCTTCTTATCCTTTGGCACTTCCTTACCACCAGGTACATTCTCGACAGATCGTCCCTGATTGAAAAGCACAACGCTCGCCCGTCGCTCCTTTGCAGCCTTTTCTTTTGCCAAGAATACTTCCTGCTCCTTCCTGCTCTTCTTGAGATCCACAAAGAAGAACAGGAGTAAGAAACTCAGCAAGCTCAGTCCGAACAGGAAATAGAATGGTAGACTGTTGTTTCCCGTGGGACTGGCATCGATGATGGCGCTACTGACAATCGGGCCGATGAATGCGGATGTCTTGCCCTGTCAACCCGTTAGAGCTATTCTCCTTTTGGACCTGAAAAACATACCATGATAGAGTACAAGCTGAAGAACAAGAATTCTTTGCCTCGTGGAGTCACTTCACTGATCATCGTCTGACTGTAGGCATACCATTGGCACCTTAAAGGAATTAGCAATCTTAACACAACCCATCGACATGTCCATAACATACACCACCAGACCATATACTGCCGAGTACAGCCAGAACTCCCACTCGTGATGATAACCTATTTTGTGGGTCCAGATACCAATCATTCCCCAAAGATCCAGCAATAGAATGCCGATCATGACAAAATCGAACATGGTTTTCGTGCTGAGACCGTATCGTTTCTGAATTCTCCAGTAGCCCCAGATCCCGACGAGCTGGGTTGCGATGCCGACCATCAGAATGTAGGTTAGAGTCAAGGTGTTGTAGCTAACCACGGAATTTTGGAGCGTGGCGATAACCGTCACTGTTGTGTTGAGGCTGTCGCCGAGCAAGAAATAGCCTGACAGATAGGGTTAGAACGCACCCTTTCGTACTTCCGAGAGAAAGGAAATGCTCACCAATGAGATATATCAGACTCTGCTTCAACTCCCAGATCTGAACCATTGCTCGCCAAATGTTCCAAAATCCCACACTTATCACGTTCATACCTGGTGGAAGCTGCTGCCCGGGGCGCTTTTTCTCGAGGATGAACCAGGGAATAGCAAGGCAGATCCAGACGCCGGTGGCATATGCGATCAAGACGGAAAGACCCCACAAATTCTTCTCGACACTAGCATTCACGTCCAAGGCGAAGAGAATGCCCACAAGGATGGCCAAAATGACAAGTTCGCCGGCACTCTGCATGATGAAGGCGACGTTATAAACTTTGTTGCGTTCCATCATATCTGCAAAGTCGTAGTCATCTCGAGTGATTTCGCCGTTTTCAAACTGCTCGGCCTTCTTTCGCATCACGGGCTGGTTCCGAGCGAGACCGGGAAAAGCAGCGGTCCAGAAGGTTATACACATTTGATATGCAATCAGTCCGACCATGTAGAGTCCAGTTGCAATTGGCCACTTTTCTTCAGTATGCACTCCGAGCCAGCCAAAGCCCAGCGAGAAGGCGACGATTGACCAGAAAATCAAAATCCATGGTCGCCATCGTCCATAATCCGCCATACTTCCCAGAAGCAGAAACAAGACGACTTGGATCGCAAAAGAAATGCCGTTTGCAAGTAATACAATCGAATTGATCGTTCGATAGGCGCCCAGAAATTGTAATCTGCCTGAATCGCCTGCAGCTTCGTAAAGAAGGTCCTGGAATAAGGTTGGTGCAAAATTGAAGAGGGTCAACCCATTGTTTCCAATGTAGTAACAGTAATAGACCCATCGCTCCCATTTCGATGTTTCGTATCTGGGGTCGAATTGATCGGGCGCGATAGGACGCTCTTCCTCGGACTCTCCAGGCCCAGCCAGTTCAGGATCACGGATCGCGTCTTCTGCGAGAGGGCCCGTGGCCGCTACAGCCATGCCTGCATTTGCAACGGACATTGTGCAGGTGAAGTTCCTCGGCAAAGTAGCGCAAGGAGACTTTTCAGGATAGAGAGCCACGCCCGAAGCAAGCTAGAAATCCAAGAAAAGTCCTGATTATAGCGAAAAGGCAAGAGGCAAAAGACAAGGACCAAATTTGCGACCCCAACGGAGTAGTCCCAATTTGCAACTGTTTAGGGCAATAGTATCCCCATGACGAGTTGTTGAGATATGGCAATGGACAACGGGGGTTGATTGCTGTAGGGTATATCAGTGGCTCGATCGCAAGGGCCTTCCAACGTCAGTTAGAATGCCAGAGCAACATGATTGTGTGGTGTTACAGCGAGCTTGAAATTTGCCTGGGAAAACAGCCAATCTGGACCATGGATTTGTCCGCATCGGAGATTTCGATTGGCTGCAAAGGAATCAAGAGATAAGCTTAGTCAAAGACTTATCTTGTGTAGCTTGATGCTGTCTCTAAAACATAATGCTTTGTGTATGTATACAAGGAATAGCTGCCGTAGAGCAGATAATGAACTAAGATCGATGAACAAGCAGTCGTAGTTATAATTTGGCCAGTCCGAGCAGTTGCAGTAGCTTGGAGCAGGAGCAATAGTTCGAAGGAAACTGCTGTCTCACGTGATTCACTTTCGGATTTTCAATACTCCGTAACATCCAGAGATCGCAAGAGGTATGACATCATTCACGTGATCTGACGCAAAATGGCGTCCTGTACGGAGTACGAATACGGGCAACGAGTACCTCGTAGGTGCCAGCACGTCGATACTCCGTTCAGATCTTCGGCGCCCCAGAACTTTGACTCTGCGCGACACACTTTAAGAGAACTGGTGGTGGAAACGCCCCGGCCAGAAGCCACCTGTCGACGTCATAGGGTGCAGTTCAGCTCGATGCCCTTCTGGAAAAAACAACCTTGACTTCGTAAATACGCTGCAGGGCCTTGTAAACAACAAGTTCGCAGGGTCCAGCGAGTGCCTGTAAATAGCCAATAATGTGCCTGACGATCAAGACAATTGCGTAGGCAGAAAACATGGCAAGGTGATCGCTACGAATCATCTACGAGCCAACTGCGAATCATCGCCGATTTCTCGGTGGCGGACGCTGGCCTGGTGGTCCTTGGCGCAGGGCTACCGTACTAGGAGCCGAGGGTCAAGGAAGCGAGTCCACTTGTACAAGTATGGGTTGATACTCCGTAATTGTCATGTTAGTCCATGTCCTTGTGTATAGGAGTTGAGGGTGGTTGTGGTGTTCGAGGTTCTGGACCTGGGGATAATCATGTATCTCTACCGATAAAACAGATCGATAACGTCGCTCGTTGACGGGGAGGCGGAAAATGCATGTACATCGGTGCTAAAATCGGCCTCTTCTAAGGCCTAAAGACCCTTCGAATGGTTCTGGCCGATGGTGGTAGACAGCATCGATGCACTGAAACGGCAGTGATGACAACCCGGGCCAATGATGGGACACAGAGGATCATCGTCGATGTGTGTCAAATTCAGGGTCTCGATTCTGGCCCAAGGTCCAGATGATAGTCGATGGCGCAGGGATACGAGATGGAGCTCCGACGTCACGTGGGAGGCTCGCTGCTTCATTTTCTCAGATCTGTTGTGTGGTGCTCGATCGGGACGCTCTTTTCCAAATCGATGATTCCCAAGGCCTCTCGAGATCGAACCACACACAGCACACCCTCACTATTCCAGTGCTTTCGCAATGCCCACCCGTACCAAAATGGCTTCCCCTGCTGCCCTCACGTCGATCTGTTGTCTGCAAAGTCTCACCACCGCATCCTTCTTGTCGCTATTTCTACAACGATTCCCTCTCAACACCCCCTCTACAACGTATCACCGCCTAGATACGCAAAGATCCCATTTCGGATCTTTTTGCACTCAGACACCAGATCCCACGAAATCCACCCTGACTGCAATCCCGCAGTTCCGTAACACCTTCCTACCCTCGCTCGACCTACGCCTCCACGACAACAGCGATTACCTTGCCGAAGCCTGCGCTTAAACCACGATACCGCACTCCTAAGCGATGACGCAGTATGCCCTTTGCTGCAAAACCATCAGTCCCGTCACCTAAACGCCCCTTCTCCTCCATCAGCGGCACCCATCCTCGTCGCACTCATGCATCCGAATCCATCTCCCTCCCCCAGAGCAAAAAGGTGAAGCTGGCGCACGATTCAGATGGCTCCGGTAGTGCGGAATCGGCGCCCAAGACCGAGTCTTCAAAACTTCCTGTCGTTGGCAGCCGGGACTCAAGTAGTGACCAGAGCGCAGCACACTGGTTTGATAGGGTCAATGAGAATGTAGTATCCCAACAGAACAAGAACGTCAAGCATGAAGGTAAGTCAAGGTCACCAGCATACTCTCAACCTTCTTTGTTGACTCGGGCCAGATGAGTCCCCCTTTTACATGGCTCAGCAGGAGAGCTATCACGCCCCTGCACCCCTGCAGTCACAAGCCGATGAGATCTTTGGGCAGCAAGGACAAGAAGAAAGCGAAAGAGATGAGCTTCGTGGAGTCATCGACGACTTGACTGTGGAGAACAAGAGACTAAAGACCATTCTCAAAACCTGGCACACCCGGCCGAATCCGTCGTCGTCTTTGGGTCCTGACCGGATCATTGAAGTTCGTATGCATGGCTTACCTGCGGAGAGGAAAAGGGAGCTCGAGCAACTTCTCAAAACATTTGCACATGGTCTCAACAATGCGGAATCGCCGTCTCAACCTGGCTCGTCGTTACCGATGGAAAAGTCACTGCCAAGTACGGAAAGGAGTCTGCTAACTGGCCAAAGACCAGACCAGAACAACACCGACTCTGGTTATGCATCCATCTCGGGCTCGGGCCTTAACTCCTCCTCCGGTGCAGCAAGGCTCAGCGAACCTGTTTCCAAGAGCAAGAAGGATAAAGACATCAAGAATTACCTGCATGATATTCCCGACTCTCTCTTCCCTCAAGACACCATGTCCGTGAGCGACAGCGCCAAAATGATTCTTGTCGTCCAGCGACTGGAACAACTGTTCACTGGCAACCTCGCGAAGCCCGGGGAACACAGTCTACCTCTCCAACAACAGAGAATTTCTCGTGCTGCGGCCAAGGCCGATCGTGCAGAGAACCGTAGGCAGAATCGCGAGACTAGAGTGGAAGGGTTACGTGAAGCGCGTGTACTGCCGCCGGAGTCAAGAATCAATTTTGATTCGGTGGAACAAGAACAGCTACAAACTCAATCCAGGGGCCAGACTGGGAGATCAGCAGTTTCGACCTCAGAGAGTCCTGCGTCATCTGAACGTCCCGCTTCTCCGGATCAGCGTCCTACGCGACCCTTAGATCTCGACATACACCGTGCTCAGGTGGCTGAAGAAAACATCAGATATCTTCGACATTTGGGTATTGCATCGCCTCAATTTGGTGAGAGCCCGTCGCAGCAGCAACCATGGCTCTATTTGAACCTGCTATCCAGTATGGCTCAGCTTCATACTCTCAACGTCACGCCAGCCTTTGTTCGAAAGGCCATCAGGCAGCGGAGCACCATGTTTGAGCTTTCCAAAGATGGGCATAGAATCCGTTGGAAGGGGGATGCAATGGCTCCATACTTGCCTGATATCCAGGTAAGCCCGGATTCGGCAGAGCTCCGTGGCTCTGAAGACACGACCGATGAGGGTGGCCGTCAAAGTGGGAGAGGAAGCAACACAAGTACTATGAACGAACTTTCCATGTCTTTATCAGATGACAAGAAACTACGTAAGCCAGGCGCAGCTGGGTTGCAACTAATCAACTCCGTCAGTTCCTCTTCCAATCTTGCTATAAATCAACCCTCATGCAAGTCAATGTCGACCGCCTTTGATTACAAGCCAATTGTTTTCAAAGGCAAGAAAAACCCCCTGAAAGCTGGCAACTCCTACCTCGACTCGTCGAGCTCCAATGGGGACTTTTCACCGGACTATAGCGACCTCGCGCACGCACTCAGTCGGTCAAGCCTCAAGTCCAAGGATGATTCTCGGGAGGGCCTTATGACTTTCTTCAGCAACCCGTATTATTGCACAGATCTAAGCGGAGATCGCTCGCCTATCAATCTCCGATCGCTTGACCCCGAAGATAGCCGTGAGGTCCTGGGAATGGACAAACTGCCCCAATCAGAAGATTCGATTATTCGAGATGTCAACGCTTGTTATTACACTGCCCGAGTTGATCCAGCCTTAAGAGCTTGGCCAACGGAATGCTCGGATGTGAAGATGGCAATGAAGCCCATCAAGACTAGTGGAGAGGACGAGACACAACCTCTCGAGTTCGAGGCATCTGGCATCGGTGGCGTCAGGCCAGAAGACAACTTTGCCATTGACGTTAAGATTGCGAGAACCAAACTTAAGGATAGCGAACGCAGAGAAGAAGGAAAAGGAAAAAGCGGTCTTCGTGGCCTTGACAAATATTCTTACCAACTGGAAAAATGTATGCAGTTGTCTCTTCAGCCTTCTCGCCTGCCACCGCCAAGTTATGTTTTCAACAACACCAGTTCCTCGTCGAGTGCCGAAAAGGGTCATTTCTACGAAGATTCAGACAGCGATACATCAGAGGACGATGACTCTCCCGCACCTGGAGGGCTGATGTGGCGATGGTCTTCGGATTCAAATGAACGTTTGATGGGCGATGATGGATCTGATGTCAGTTCCTCTCCAGGGATTTTGGAAGCATCACGGTCTCGATTGATCCACCCCGGTGTCGTTGCTCCCGGAGATCATGATTACATGATAAATCCGGGTAGGACCATGAGTGGCAGCTTAGCAGCCACGGTTGGTGCCAGTTGGTCAGCCAAGTCCAACGTCGAGTTGGAGCCTGAGCCGGCCGTTGCAGAGGACGAGCTATCGAGTGAAATGAGTGTTGATGAGGATAGTCTTTGAGATGTTTTTTGGTTTCATGGATTTTGAAGCATGGCGCTGGAGGTGTATTTGTCTTATTTTTGGTTTGAACATTGTCCAACTTTGATTCACCTAGATACCCAAATTGTCATGATAGACGTTGGCTTATGAGAGGCAAAAGGATGTACATGTCATTAAATGTATTACGAATGCGAATAAGGATGATGATGAAATAATCGGTCGAGAAGGGAGTATGACAATGTTTGATATTCAATTCTTTTAAGTCCATCAGTAAAACTATCTGGACGTCATGAAGGTGTTGATATGGTATAGTCTTGATTAGCAGAGCCTACGTAGTACAGGGATGAGTTCGACGATACGAGGAAGGCCGTGTTCGGCCGGTATTGTCGGGATGGTCCGTTTGAACGTACGAGTTTTGTTACTCAGAAAAGTAGTCCAGCGAGAAGGGCGCCGTTTGTACCGGGGCCTTTTGCTGCCTTGGGAGAGGGGGGGGATGATCCGAGGGCGGTTGTTGTGTTGGAAAGGTTCAGGATCCGAAATGTTCGATTCCGCTTGCCTCCACATCGGAAACGTCCTCGAATGTTGTTTGCTCACAACCACCAAACTGGTGTCCCATGCCCGGAACCGAGCGCAGCAATTCCGGGGTAATAATAATAAATTGAGCAGTAGGGTAAAGACTTTGCCCGCTCCAGCCTGGCCGAAGCCGAAGCTCAACAGCCCATCTCCAACCCTCCGTATCCGTCTACGGGGAGAGTACTAATATCACCAGGGAAGCCGGCTTGAGCACCTCCTCCTCGACCTCCTCCTCCACCACAATCTTATCCGACGTACTCTTTTTTCTTCCCTCCTCGCTTGAGTTTGTTTCTTCTTTCTGTGCCCTTTTGGTATACCTCTGTCTGTCTGCCCCTACGTGGTTCGTCGCCGTCGCACGCACACTCGGCCCATCAAACCAAAATGTCGTCCTTTCTAGACACTCCTCTCCGCACGGGCACCAAATATTTCCGAACTGCTCGTTACTTTACTCGCGATCAACGCAAGGTAGGTTGGATTCTCTGCTCTCTGGAGTAACTTTCATTTCATTGTCGGCAAACATTCCCTCTGACACGACGTTACTTCTCTTCTAGGCCAACGTCCTCCTCACGCGGTCCTTCTCCTCGACCCTGCGCCGAAATGAAATCAACAAGATTGTCCCGTCGGCCGAAGAAGCCATCAAGGACATGAAGTCCAACAGCACCTTGTTGTGCGGTGGTTTCGGTCTGTGCGGTGTCCCCGACACGCTCATCGACGCCGTCGCCCAGAAACCCTCCATCACCGGATTGACGGCCGTCTCCAACAACGCAGGTATCCCGGGGGCCGGCCTGGGGCAACTCCTGTCGTCCAAGCAGATCCGCAAGATGATCGCGAGTTACGTCGGGGAGAACAAGGTCCTCGAGCAGCAGTACCTGACGGGCGAGATCGAACTCGAACTCACCCCACAGGGGACGCTCGCGGAGAGGTGCTCCGCCGGGGGCAAGGGCGTGCCCGCCTTCTACACGCCCGCGGCGTTCGGCACGGTCGTCCAGACCGGCGAGATCCCCCTGCGGCACAACGCCGACGGGAGCATCGCGTCGTTCGGCAAGCCCCGGGACGTCAAGGTGTTCAACGGCAAGAGCTACGTCATGGAGGAGGCCATCCAGGGGGACTACGCCTTCGTCAAGGCCTACAAGGCCGACAAGCTGGGCAACGCCCAGTTCCGCCTGGCGGCCAACAACTTCAACGGCGCCATGGGCCGCAACGCCCGGGTCACCATCGTCGAGGCCGAGCACATCGTCGAGGTCGGGGAGATCGACCCGGTGTCGGTGCACCTGCCCGGCATCTACGTGACCAAGGTCATCCAGAGCACGGCCGAGAAGAAGATTGAAAAGTTCACCTTCCGCAAGGAGGGGGGCGCCGACGTCGCGGACGGCCTCGGCAAGGGCGACGCCGCCAGCAAGCGCGAGCGGATCGTCAAGCGCGCCGCGCTCGAGTTCAAGAACGGCATGTACGCCAACCTGGGCATCGGCATGCCCATGCTCGCGCCCAGCTTCGTCGACCCTTCGGTCGAGGTCCAGCTCCAGTCCGAGAACGGCATCCTGGGCCTGGGCCCCTACCCCAGGAAGGGCGAGGAGGACGCGGACCTGATCAACGCCGGCAAGGAGACCGTCACCCTGAACCCCGGGGCCAGCTGCTTCGGCTCGGAGGAGAGCTTCGGCATGATCCGCTCGGGCCGCATCGACATGAGCATGCTGGGGGCCATGCAGGTCTCGGCCCGCGGCGACCTGGCCAACTGGATGCTGCCCGGCAAGGTCAAGGGTTTCGGCGGCGCCATGGACCTGGTCTCCAACCCCGAAAAGACAAAGGTCGTGGCCCTGATGGAACACACCGACAAGAAGGGGAACCCCAAGATCCTGAAACAGTGCGAGTTCCCCCTGACCGGCCGCGCGTGCGTCAGCAGGATCATCACCGAGTTGGTAAGTTTTTTTTTCGGCCCCCCCCCTCTCACACCCTCACCACCACCATCAGATCTATACGTGACCAGAAAACTAACCCGAGTCTCTCTTTTTTCTTCTTCTCCATGTATAGGCCGTCTTCGATGTCGATTTCACCGACGGTTTGACCTTGATCGAGGTGGCGGACGGTGTGACGGTCGAAGAAGTAAAGAGCAAAACCGAGGCACCATTCAAGGTCTCTGACAACCTAAAGACCATGGGTTCGGCATAAGTTTTGTATTTCGTCTCGACAGTTTTGGACCAACCACCACCGCCAACCTCACCATCATCACCGACATGAACCACCACCACCACCACACCATTTCTCACCTTACAAGGAGGAACCACCTCTGACCAACAGAAGCCTCCGTGGAAGCATCAACACCGCGACCACCACCACTACCTTACTTTGACGTTGGAGCCTCAAATCCACCTTGCGGAACAAAAAAGGGACAGTTTCGATTATCACACATTTACACCCACCCATCTCTTCATCCGTCCATCCATCTATGTAGGACCCAGAGAATCGACGATTTTTTTTTGCCAAAACAAATAAAAAAACATAGTCATGCAGAGTGTCAATCTTGAGAAATCAAGTTTTGACCACGAGGATCAGGGGGAAAAGAGGACGGGTCAATTGGGCCGATTTGCCTTCACTTCCCACAGTTTCACTCGACCCCTTCCTAAAGGAATGGAGAGGAAACCACAAAAGCAAATCTCACGACCGCTGCTTTTTTTTTTAGCTTGTGTTGGGTTTCTTGGTTTATGAGATTGTCAGGATCAGACAGACAAGACAGTTTTGAGGAAGAGAAATGCCAATCAGACAAAAAAACATTGAAAAAGAAAAAAGAGACACTTGACCATTTTCGTTCTTCTCATCATCGTCGATTTTTTCATAAGCTACCTATTTGATCTCGTACGTTGACTGGAGATGAACTATTTTACCCAGTCCGCAGTAACAGTCCCTTGCTTGACTCGTATTTGATCGACCCTTACAAAACAAAATAAACTAGTAGACACCCTGTTACGCCGTTGCCCGAAATTACGCCTTGCTATACCGACAACATCAGTAAGGATATTGATAGCAAGGCCTCATTTCCTTCGTAAAGCAACCAGTCACTACAAACATGGTGCTGACGCGGTAGTAAGTGTGTTGACCTCAAGAGAGAGTCGACTTTAAGTCTGTTGCCTTTGGGTTCGAGGTCGAGGTAAGAATCGTAATGGCATAAAACATTCGGACATTGTTTTCACATTCGTCGCTGATGAAAGCGTACGGACAAAGGAGTGGCTGTGAATGAGACTGGACGTGGTCAGCCGGAACAACAATGAAACCATCTAATAGACCATACCTTGATGTCGTCTTATCACTCAGTTGTACATATCGTCTCGGTCATCTTGATACGATCCATTGGTAGCAGCATCACTGGCGTAGCCCAATTTCTCTGTAGCTTCACGGTCTTCTTCAAGCATGTCAATGGCTTCTTCCAGGTTACCAGCAGTAGCACTAGCAACAGCATTCAATCTGGTCATTTCATTGGCGTTGGCACCAAAACCCATATCGATCAAGGTATTGACGCAATCGTTGATAGCTTTGATGCCGGTAGGAAGGGCCGGTGCCGGTGTCGAAATTCTGCGTCCAGCAGGCTTAGTTGTAGCACCTTGGACAGGGGGTACAAACGAGTATGGTGGGTTTGAAGTTGGGCGTCCCGCAAAGACTGGCTTTGCCGGGGTATTGGGGCTAGGACGCTCTTCAACGGTGGTAGCAGTCGATGTCTGAGCCGACGAAGCAGCGGACGTGGCAGGCTGGCCAAAAGGCGAGAAGTACCTCACACCCCAACCAGGTCCAGGTATGTGGTGGCCTTCAATTCGATGATCCCTAGCATTGCTCCTGGATTCGGCATAGTCCCGTGCACGATTCATGAAGACTGAGGGGGTGACATAGCGCGGGACATAACGATCGGTGTAGTTGACGGTTTGACTGCGTTGAGGCAACAGATTCGGCAAACTTGGCTTGTGACTGAGGGTGTCCTCAGAGTTTCTATAGGAGTTCTGCAGGTCTGGCTGCGATTTCTGGGAACGAGGTTGCATTGGGGGATGAGCAGCAAGGGGATCAAAGGGTCCGTTGAGTCTTGCAGCAGGATTGATACCAGCAGATACTGTGTGGTATCGTCTCAGGTTCTTCTTCAGTGCTTCGCTCCCGAAACTCATGGGCGGTCTCGATGTCGAATCTGGGTAAGGCCGAAACAGAGGGCGAGAGGAATCTGTCAGATTGGCAGGGGGCTTCGAGAAAATGTTAGTTTCAGGAAGACGTACAGAGCCACCGTTGAGCAGGGGCTTATTTGCGGGTAAGGCCGACATGTCTTCAGCAGTCTTTGTTTCTGGCCAAGCACCAGGAAGGCCCGCTGAGGGCATGGTTGGTCGTGAAGACGAGGGCCCAGGTTTGACAGTGCTCGGTTCAGGTTCAACAGCACAGTCATCCTCCTCAACTGATGGTTTTCTGTATGAACTAGTCTTTCTGGATTTGAGCTCATCTTCCCAAGGAGTGATGTCTCGAGGTCTGGCGCTACTCAAGGCGACTGGGGTTTTGTTGGACGCGAGGGTGTGAGCCTGTTGTTCAAACTGTCTCAAGCTGGGATATCGCACAGCAGCAGGGCCTGTCACAGGGTTCGAATGTGAGGGGCTTGTAGCCTGGGCTGTCTTCTGCAACTCGTTCACGCTCATGGCTTTTCGCAAACTGAGCAGAGGTGGGTAACGAGCAGAGAAATCGGGGTCTGTGGACTCCATATCCAAGATGGAATGTCTGGCAGTCGCCTTGTGTGGCTGCTGTGCAGGGTGGACTTGAGTATTTTGTGGGTGAGGAGCGCATCCAAGTCTATCCCCATATCTCATAAACATATTTTTCAAGTGTAGGCGGTTCAACTCGGGAAATGACACTTTAGAGAGTTCTTTCTTTAACTCTGAAAGTGACGTTTCAGAGAATTCAGGAAGTGGGATATCCTTCGGCACTGCTGGCCGCGTCAGTGGTGCATCGAAGCTGACTCTCTTGCCAAACACATCCGACTTCCCGTTTGCTTTCGTTTGCTCAGGCTGAGCACCCTCGTCGTCATCTGCTTGAGGAGGGGTTTTGTCAGCATCGCGTTGGAGAGAAGTAGGCTGTCGTTCAGCCTTGTTCTTCTCGATCTCTTCGCCAATGGTCGCAGCGACACCGAGTCCAAACTCTCCGACCTGGGTTAGGATATCTTTGAAGCCAGACAATACATCTTCCACGGCAGAAGAGTCCGACTTGGCAGTCTTGTCAGCGACCTTGCGTAGACCACCTGCCGTGGTCTCAAGAAAGTCTGCCAAAGGACCAAGTCTTGACTCTATGGCGCTGAAGATGCCAATGAAGGCCTTGTCGAGGTTCGTCGGGATGTCATTGTTGATTGGAGTCGGGGGGATTTTCTTTGGAGAGGCCGAAGCAAGGTTAGGAGTGATTGTAATTTCGTTGGCGGCTGGCTCTGCAACGACAGCATCACCTTCAAGGTTGTATGCTGAACGGTCAGATTCGTCGATCTTCTCAGTTTGCTGAACCTTCTCTTGCGTCGCAGCCAGAGGAGGGCTGTTAGCCGACTCCCCTCGACTAGGGCTGACATCCCTCAAGATGTGAGGCGTAGTCTTCTCTCTGATGGCCTTGCTAGTATATGCTTCATGCTCTTTCCATACCGCTAGACTGGCGCCAGTCTTCTTGATATCAAAGATGTGCATCATCTTGTTGTCGGTGGACTCGTCCGGGGTGCGTAATGCGGGGATGACGGGCAGGGTGGAATGCCTCGCAGGCTCCTCGAGGCGCTGCTGTAGTTCGAGGGAGGAGCCGACGGTGATGATCTCGCCATCGTCATAGTCGACGTAGGAAAGGACGGCTTCGGGGTAGTTTTGGACAGTGCTGGTGTAGTCTTTCTTGAGGATCTGAACGACGCCTGGAGGAGCCTCAGGGCCATTCAGATCGCGGATACCGAATGCCGCTAGAGGCCGATCAGAATCCTGGGATGAAGGCATGATTGACAGCCCGTGTGTCCTCAAAAGAATGATGGACGAGATGGATTCAAGTTCATGGAGAGGACAAGACTGAGCGTTGGAAGTAGACGAAGAGGACAAGAGAGTGAGAAGGGAAAGTGAGAGAAACTGGCGAGGCTGCAGTGAAGGTCGAGGGCTCGACAGTGAAGGGTCCGGCAGGCAGCAAGTTTCCTGGTGCCACCAGAAGATGCGGGGTTCTAGGCGCATCAAGGATCGCCTCGTCACTTGTTAACCACTCCGAGTACAGAAATCTTAGGTACATACGAATGCTGTGCCCATTTACCTGGATACGTCTGAACACATTGGCACAGACACTATTGCATCACTCACGCCTCACTAATAGGTAAACAAGGCTCAACCACTGGCCTCCAGGCATTCAAACTACCGCAGAACCATACAAATTTCCAACTTTCGATACAAGTTACAGTACGAGTAGATTCCTATCAAGTCCTCCCTAACTTACATCATCTTCACCGCCCTCATCGCGAATACATGAAAAGAGCGCTCCTAGATATATATATTATTATACAGTGGTATCCTTCCTTTCCTCGCCCTTGCTATCAGGGGGACCAAATGCCAACTCATCTTCAAATCAATTCAATTGTTGGTTCCAAAAGACCTACATCCGGGCTTCAAAGGTCATTCCGATATACTCCCATACACAGCATGTGTTCATCCTCTTCTTCTACCAAATAACACATCCCCACCAATGTTAGTACAAATTCTCGTATCCATCGCCAGCTCGCCGAGATATTACAATATGCCAAAAGGGTGCAAGAAAGATCGGCTTGTCAAACTATTAAAACAATGGTGTCGAAAGGTGAACATCTTCTTTCATGTGGATGCCACCAGACGTCTAGGCAACAGTCGTCTAGGCCAAAATGATTCTGCTCGTGTCCGCGTCGTGGTCGTCGTTGAAAGCTCCATAGTACCGGTTATCCCTGTTGCATGACTTGATGTGGGAAAATGTCGTCAAAATAGCCGCCCTACTTCTTTCTCGCAAATCGCTTATTGAGAAGAGTAAGCACTTTAGACACGTCAAACTGGACATATTCGAGGTCGAGATCGTCTTGTCCGTCTTTTTGCATCTCAAGAAGATCATCCAACTTGAGATCAAGCTCGAGAAGACCACGTGCTCGCCCTGCTCTTCGGTCAGTACGTCTCCTTGGTGTGTAATGGAAGCCAACCTCACCTTTGTAGTGTAGACTAATGACGAAAGTGCCTGCCAAAGGACTCCGGAACATGAAATAGATATTACCTCTCCGGTTCTCGGGTACATTGCTTCTAGTGATGACACCGTCTTTCTCCAGCTGGGCATGGGTGAATTTGTATGGTCCCAATTCTTTGACCTTTTCAGTCTTGCCCCGTCGAGTACCTTCAGATTGGCTTCGAACGTTATGCAAGTAGTTTTTGTACGTGTCGAGTTGAGAGAGTAGGTATGCATTGTGGTCACGGATCGTCTTGTAGACATCGTCCAACTTGACCGTTTCCTCCAGGCACTTCTCCTTCAGTGAGCCAAGATGGGCTAGCTCTTGTTCCACTTCGTCACGCAGAACAGCATAGTCATCAGCACGATCAATCACGCCGAGCTCGGACAGCTGTGTCAGGAGCTCCATACACCGGATGCCTTTCCGAACCATGACGGCGTCGTTCTTCAGCGTCCCCGCAGCCTCGGCAACACGATCGAGTCGTAATGGACGTCGCATCACAGCAGTGGCCTGCGGGATGCTTCTTATGATTTGGACAAATGTGCTCTTTGCTTCCATGAAAAAGATTTCTTCCTGTGTGATATCCAATGAATGCGTGAAATCCTCAAACGAAGTCTCCCATCGGCTGTATAGGGGTAGAGTGATGGCCCGATTCTCTTTTCGAGGAACCTGTGGGGGAGCCTGGCCCAGTTCTTGAAGCAAGACTCCGAGATGAGAGGATGGATCCTTGGCAAGCTCTGTGCTGTGCTTTTCAAGCAAAGCATGTGTAGCATAAACCTCGTTCAAACTGATGTTCAGTTCGAGGTCACGTTTCGACAGGGCGACGTAATTGTCCATCTCCAGACTTTCATAAAAGTCTTGCACCTCACAAAGGTCCAGCATGAACTTGTTGCAGCGATCTTTGTTGCGCTGGATGAAAGGTTGTAGCTTTGCCATGTATGGCTCTTTCGCATAAGATGGCTTGTTCGCCAGATTCTGAAGCATTTTGGCAATGTAGGTCAGTGTTCGTTTTGGTTTGTCATCGGGCACCCTCTCGATCAGCATGTATGACTTTGGTGTAACAATGGCCGGGTTGATGAACCGAAGGAAGAAAAATCCTCCAATCAGTGTACAGATCGCTTGGTCTTGCGCATCGGGATACTTGCGTCGAGATAGATTGCGAATCTGCTTGCAGATCCATCGAATGCCATAAGGAGTGTCTTCTAGACACTCGATGATGGCGGACAGGAATCCCTCCGCGATCTTGGTCAGCATCTCTAGTCGTGGCTCAATAATCTCTTGTACTCGGGCGTTCTCTGCTGCGAATTCGGCGGTCACGGATCTGGGCAGGTCTTCCGGAAGGCTACCAGTGTCTTCTTCAATCTGCTTGACCATGGCTTCATACACCTTCAGAGGGTTGATTTCAAGATCGATGTCGCTCAATTGGGTCAGGGAGTTGATCTTATCGGCAAGAACTTCTTTCAGAAAGCTCTGTCCAGGACCACGGCGGGTGTAGGTGGTCATCATCCTGGAAACTGGGGTGTTCTGACGGAGCAGGGATGAATATTCCGGTGTCGTCTCGAATTGATGCGTGAGCACTGACTGAAACATGGTCAAGAGCAAATGTTCTTCTCGACTCTCATACTGGTTCCCGAAGATGGTAAACATGACTGTCTGCAACAGGGAGTCGATCTCAGCCATTGTGACAAGGCGACACAGATGGGCTATGTGCTTGGGTTCAGATTGTAGCATGAAGAAGAGATTGCCGTAGCGCTGCGTCTTTTCGTCATTTGGGAACGAGCCTTCCTGCAGCTCGGCCGCCTCGTCAAGATGGCTGGCAACTTCATTTTGCTAGGAAAGTCAGCGAAGGGTTCGTGGTGTGAATAAAGCAAAACATACCTCTTCTAGAGCCATACGATTCTGGATCAACAGCGCGATCCGTGAATCGAGATAGCGGACATCCTTCTCTAGCACAAAGTTCTTCTTGGACTGATTCGAGATTTTCCCCTTGAGATCTCGGAGAGTACGTTGTGCCCTTGCCAGGTCATCACTGATCTCCAGATCCTTGTCCTTTGCGCTCATGCTAGCATACAACGCCGTCATGCTAACGCGCTTGCTTTGGCGCAGAGACCGAGCGCCTTCATGGCTGGAGAAGGTATTCTGGCGACTGACAGGCTCGAAGGAGGAGTTCGTCGAGGTCGATGCTCGCGAAGCGGGCTGTAGCATTGTTGCGACCGACATGTCGCCTGTTTTGCTCCGATGTGAACCAGAATTGCGATGCGACTTTGAGCGATCCTTCGCTGACGATACACGCCTGGGAACCTCTGAGCGGCGTGAGGAGCTCATCTACTCATATGCACCGGGAGGCACTGTTGCAACGACAGCAGAACGTAAGCCTCGGGGGTTTGTGACGTTGGTCGCGTTTCAGAATGGGCTGCAGCGAGGCACAATGTTCCACCCTGCGAATTTCACGAAGCAGGCTGAATCGAAAGTTTCCGTGTGAAAGAGATACTGTGCAGGATTATCAGCGTCGATCCTACCGGAGATGTCGAGTTATAATGCGACCGGCGCGGTTGCGGTGTGATTATTGTTTTTTTCTCGTTCTCCTAATTCCAGCCGAACCCAACACAACACAGGTTCCACCAGAGAACCAGTTATTACAGATATTTCTGATTGCAATCGCGACAAGCCACGGGGTCTTGTTTTCTTCGAGGAACTGGTGGGGTTGTGCCAGACGTAGAAGGGGAGCCGTAGACAAAGGTATTGGTGGTAGAGCGCAGGGTGAGTGACTGGGGGGGGATTGTGTTTGCCTCGGGAGTCGACGAGTCGAATCAATCCGGGAGCGACAATTACAGAGTAAAAACGAACAGCACACGGAAAGAGTTGGTTGGAGGAAGAGGTAGAAGATAAGAGAGTCGCTGAGGGCGAACGGCAGAGCGAGGAAGGGTTGTTGAGGAGGGTGGTGTAGAACCAGAAGTCAGGAACCAGGCACGGTATTGAACGAATGGGAAAAGAGAGGCCCGCGATAGGGAGCGATGGAGGGGGCACTGAGCGTTTGGGTTGAGGGCCAGCGTAGCCTGGGATATGCAGGGCAAGGGCCGGGGTGCTCAAACCCATCCAGGCCACGACGGTGGCTTAATTGGCCGTCATCTCTGTCGCGTGGAGAAAAGAGAGACGTAGAGGGTGTCTGGGTGGAACCAGAGTCGACGGGACAATCGAAGAGTGGATAGGGGATTTGTGAGAGGGAGAACGAAGAGAGGACGAGGATTGGGATGGGATGGGATGGGTCCTAGGAGTAGGAGATGGAGGAGAGGATTTGACACCTCGCCAACTGCCCAACTCATGTGGAGGTGCCTCGTTGGGCTGCCACGGGTCAGGGGTAAGTTGATACAATACAATAATAATAAATAGGTACAGTGCCTACTATGAGTTCTCTGTACATATGTATGCCTAGGTTGGTATGTCAAAAGACCAGGCACTCTTTCCTTTGAGACAAATATGTAAAGTACAGTAGGTAAGTAGCATCAAGAGCATCCTCTCACCATAACCTCGACTTCATCACTGGACTTACCTAGGCACCAGACCCTTGTTCTCCGTACTCCATATAACTTTCCGATTCACACACCCTCGTCGTCTTAACCGAACATCGTTATCATCATAGATGCCTTACATGTGCATGCTCCATACCACTCATTCCCCTGTACAATAAGAGGCTTCACTAGTGTCCGGGGCATCATCCTGCAAGATATCGCAAGAATGCTGGATGGGTGGCTTGTTCCTCCCCCATGTCTTATCCGGATGCTTGGGCCACTTCCTCGATACAAGTATTTCTACCTAATTCACACACGCATCTGTATCTGGCACTGAACATGGTGGTTTGTCTACCTACATGCTACTTATATGAGGAATATTTGTTGACCCAGCAAAGCTGATCTCCTGCAGGTCCCCGTCGGGAGAGAGAAGACTCCTCCCTCGAGACACATTGTTCCAACTACTCCCCTTTGCCTTTGTCCTCTCTGTTTGTTGACCCGCCTTTTGCCCTTTTTCAACGGTCCCTTGTTGGCCTGGCTCAGCCTCAGCCTCAGGTTTTGGTCTGTCGTATTTGCACATTCCAGTTCGGCCGGGGACGTAATCTCTGTCGCCAACGTACGTCAGGACCTGCTGACGATGCAAGGAGGTCACTAATGGGGACGCCGACTTTCAGCCACAATCCAATCATGGCACCTGCTAATGACTCGTCCGTCAAGAACGTGGACCATTCTCCCCTCTAAGCGAAGATGATTGTCTGAATGGTACTCCGTACGGAGTAGAGATACGAAGCTGGAAACGCTCTTGTTCTCCGTAAAGAGTACTTTCCTTCGCAGTGGCTTTTGTCGGGTGACCTCTTGAGCATCTGCTTTGGGAAAGGTAATGTCCGTCGCTCGGTCTCGATAGTCGGCGCCACCTTGAGATTTACTTACTACCGATCAGTACCTACAGTAGGTATCCAGTATTGTCCTGTAAGCATCTGTAATAACTTACAAGCCATGTCGGAAAGAGGGGAAAGGGTTCAGAAGTGTCTGCTATCTTGGGTCACACAGCGCGCCCCGGGTCTTGCCATCATCATTTGCTGCTGGCCAGGGATTGTATGTCGTGTCAGGTTTCAACTCTCCACCTGAATGGGATGGCGCTTTCAGAGAGTTGTCGTAGTCGTAGCTACGCCATGTCGTTCTCCCCTCCGCTCCGTTTCAGATCCTCTACAGCCTCAAACATTCAAAACAGGCTGCTGGAACACGAACGTCCTCCCTGACAACATGGCTAATTTACCAGGTAAACATCGCTTGCATGATCTGTAGTAAATATTTGCCACGTTGAAGAAAAGGTCGAGGCTCCAAGAACGAGCCGTCCGACGAGTTTCAAGAGCCGGTGACAATGATGCCTGTCACAGCACCCGTGCTCCGTATCTTATTTTCAGGTAAGGGTGCTACTTGTAATAGTACAGTACAGTGAATTCTCCGCGTGTTCCTGAAGCCGACATTATCACTTGGGGCCTTGTCTACGGAGTACAGCTGTCTGCTTGTTTGAAGGCGAGCACGTGGTTGGCAGGATCTGATCGGGGGACACACACAAGATACATATGTTTTTGTCCTCATGATGGGGCGGACCACGAGTCCGTCTGTCTGTCGGTTAGTAGTTTATTATCTTAGGTACAAGCACAGTACTGCAGGTAAGTAGTGGCTGTCCCATGAAGTCAGAGGCGCTTTCTTAACGACCAATTCATTTGAATCATTTCCAAGTGCGGGTGACTGTCTCACCGAATTCAGTTGCTTGGAGGACCCCTTTGGTTGTGATTATACGTAAATCAACTGCTCCGTAGGGAAAAGCGAGATTTGAGATGATCTCAAGACCGCCAAGAAGCGAGTTGGCGAGCTTTTTCAGCTGTACAGTACAATTACAGGACAGAGTAATCCGTACATGTTTTCTTTTTTCGGATCAAACGCAAGCTTTTTTCACAGCACACCTACTCCGTATCAAACCCGCGCCTGTCAAGATCTTTGTCTAAAGATAGCATCCCGTGCTCCGTAGGTTCCTAGATTTTTGAAATACACTGTACGAACTAATAAATGCGAACCAGCCACCTATCCGTAACGGTTCAAGATTTCGGCGAAGAACAGCACAAGATACATTCTTATGAAACCTTACTCCGGCTTCCTCCGCTTTCGTCCTCCGTACAGTAATAAGGAGTACAAAAGTGGAGTGGGCGTACAGACAGCTGTCCTAAGGCTCCCCCAATGATGGGTGCGTGGGACACAAACGGCTCGTGACAGCGGGAACGAGGGAGGACAAGAAGATCAGGTACAGGTACAACTCCAGATCGCTGTGGTACCTAAATTTTAGTCCATGATTATTACTCGTCCCGTAATAATAACTCGGGCAGAACCGAACTACTAACTGCGAGTTTTGGGTCAACTTGTACTCCCAGCGCCGTGGAGCCGCAAATTATAATGCAGAGGGAGCTGCTCATAAGGTACCTCTTTGTGAACCGCCTCAGCCCCATGGCCAGCCAACAAATTTCACTCAAACTGTTTCCGCAAGTTCTCATACTTGCTCTCTGGGTACTCTAGACAGTTTGGCACTTCCTCCATGCTACCTCGTCCTCCGCTATGCATGAGAAAAGTCTCAATAAGGCTGCCTTGGCCTGCCGGTTTGTCTGCTGAGCTTTCCCACCACATACCACTGGAACATCTACGTCAGCAACACTGGTCTGTTTTTGCAAGTCGAGAGAGATGGTGTTAAGTAGCGACTCACCCGCCAAGTCCATGGTCTCGAACAAATCCAGCCTTTTGAGCCTCCAAGGCCGGTGTGTCATAACTGATCATCGTCTGGGTAGATGGGCAATAACTCCAACTCGCGCCAATTTCGGGATCATGGTACTCGGTATGCCCTGGTTTGGGGAGAGCTTTGTAGTCCCAAACACCTTGTTCCCAGCTACCTTCTCCTACTCCGTTGAAGGGATGGCCAGGTCCGTGGGTGGAAACAAAGGTTCGTCCATACAACGGCATGCCCAGCACTATTTTCGATGGATGAATGCCCTGGCGGGTGTAGTGATCGATCGCGGCAATTGTGCTGAACGGCGTAACCTGAGGCTGCGATCGAGATGGGAACAAGTTTGCTTGATGTCCGGCCCTTTGGTCCCAGGATCCTGCGTAGTCGTACGCCATGAGATTCCAAAAGTCCAGAAGCTGGTCCATTTTGGGAATGTTCAGCTTTTCAAAGTTGGATGGCCCAGCTGGACATGCCACGGTAAGGTAGAAGCGGGCATGGTGACGTTTGGAGGCAGCAGCATCGAGTGCGCCCCTCGTCTCAGACAACAACTTGACAAAATCTTCTGCCTGGGCACGGTCTTGCGGATACTCCCAATCGATGTCGATGCCATCGAAGCCAAGATCTTCGAGGAGTTGTAACGCGCTCTGTGCAAACCTCTTCCTGCCACTGTCGGTGCTGGCGGGCTGGGCAAAGTTGGAAGAATATGTCCATCCACCGATACTCAGCAAGACTTTTAGATTGCGATTTCTTTTCTTCTGGAGGAACAATTGCTTCACACAACCATACACGTTCGTGCCGATGTCGTTCCAACTATCGCCGTCGTAGTGCTTGTCTGTATCCGACCACGGATCTGTGAGATACACTTCTCCCGTCTCGGGTCTCACATTGGCAAATGAATACAGAACGTGAGTGAGGTTCTCTCCAGGCAGATCTTGTGGATGATGGTTTCGGCCGTACGGTGCCCAATTGACGTAGTAGACAACAGACCGAATCCCGTGTCCGCCGCCCATGTTGAATTTGAAAAGGTCGTCGTATTCGTACTGATGTCCGGGAAGTAGTTGGGTCAATGTCAACGGTGTGAAATGTATCAAGACACAGAATGCGAATAAAAAGAAAATCATGCTCAGTCAAAACGTGGAGGGGCAAATTTATATTCGATACGAAGAGAAACCATAGCTGGGGTTGAATGGATGTTCCTTGAAGACACACATGAGGCTTGGTGAGACACGTTGTTTGATCTTCAGCTGTGGTTGCCCTGGATATTTCTGCCTGATGCTGACAGGGTTGAACCACTAAATCTTCGCTTGAATGGTGAATGGTGAATCCAGGTCTTGTCTGTATCCTTCGGATGACGCAGCATTCGTGGCGGTGACAACTCACTTCGCGGGCTGTGGCTAATTGCCCTCTAGTGAGGCTTTGCTTTAATGTTTAGTGCCCTCAAACCACTATGGCCCCTACAAGTCTAGCGTACAACAGTCCGTACAGGCTTGCCAGGTACCTATTGTATGTGCAACCCCGGCCAAACGTAAAGCCGGGACGACGCTCCACCTCGGCTATCGAGGGCATTCACGTCTCCCATATCATCAGATATCATCCCGTTCTTTGCTAATATCCCCCTCCAAGCCCTCATCACCCTCACCAGTAAGATCTCCAGCTCATGCTCAAACCCGGACTCACAGGCACAACAAAGTATCTGAGATCCAGTATCATGCCGACCGAATTGCTCTTCTTCGGCGCCGGCGCCATTGGAGCCTTCTACGCTTCTAGAGTTGCCCTCAACCCAGACACCAACGTTTCCGTGATATGTCGGTCCAACTACAAAGCAGTATCAAGCGACGGATTCCAGATCACGTCTCCTCAATACGGCAACTACCAATGGCGACCTACCCGAACGTTCAGCTCGGTGCAAGCCGCGCGCGACAGCAAAGTGAAATGGGATTATGTTGTGGTCTGCACCAAGGCCCTGCCGGACAGGTCCGACGACTCCAAGCTCATCGAACCTATCGTCACGCCCGACGAGACGGCCGTCGTGTTGATCCAGAACGGACTGGGGGTTGAACAACCTTACGCCCACAGATTTCCTCGTTCTCCCATCATCAGTGCCGTCACCATCGCATCCTGTGCCCAAGTGTCTGACGGCCACGTCAAACACAACCGCTGGACCCGGATCAATGTCGGTCCTTATTTCTCTTCATCAGAGCCCTCACAGCCCGTCAAGGACAAAGCCACGGCGCTCAACCAGACCTTTGTTGATCTGTTGCTCAAGGGCGGCGGCATCAAGGAAGCCATCGCCGACACCCACGAAAAACTCCAACTGGTCCGGTGGCACAAGATCGCCATCAACGCTTCCATGAACCCTTCGGCCGTCTTGTCGGGGGGTAGCACCAACGAGGAAATGGCAAACGACCCGGAACTCTACGCCCACCTCAAGGGAGTAATGGACGAGGTCCTCACGACGGCCCCCAAAGTCGTCGGCAAACCCTTCCCTCCCTCCTTTGCCACCTCGGACGCCATCTTGCGGTCCACTCAACGCAACACGAGCGGCAGCAAACCAAGCATGTTGATCGATTGGGAGAGTGGGAAACCCATGGAGCTGGAGGTCATCCTGGGCAACCCCATCAGGTTGGCCCGCGAAAAGGGCCACGAAATGCCGAGGATGCAGACTTTGTATGCCCTCCTGAAGAGCTGTGAGAAGAAGCGAGAGCGACAGAAGGAACAGTTGAAGAAAGGTAGTAAATTATGATGATGGACATTCTTACGGTATGTACGTACACATACATACTCAGGTCGTGTTGTACGGAGTACATGAATGAAGAAACGAGTATAAAAAAATATTGAAAGGTGTCACAGAGTCAATCTTGTTATTGTAGATGATGGCTACAATATAGATATAAGGAGTCCGTGTGCCTGAGCTAAGCATTGAGCATCGATTCATCCTTTTATTCGTCGAGTTCGAGCAAATGTCTTTGAAGATACATATCTACGTATACTATCTGGGCTCCTTCTTCGAGTCCGGCCTCAACTCTGTAGATGAGACAGCCACCGTAAACCCCCCACTCTTGAACCACGAACTCGCCACGAGCGTCGAGCTGAGCACCCACGACGGCAGCCAGATGCACAGTATACCGACAGGCACACCCCAACTTCCCCAGACGTTCCACCCAAAGGCCAGTTTTTGTAGCCATTCGACCAGAACATCCGTCTGTCCAAACGCAAGCCAACCATTTACGGCCAACCCGACCGCAAGCCCCATCGGACTCACCACAGCTAGAAGGAGATATTGAAGCAGAGCAAAAGTGCCCGACGCACTCCTGTCCACAAACGCCAAAGGTATACATGCAATACCGAGGAACATGCTGAGACTAAAGTTCAATGTGGCGAGGACCGTGAGGAAGAGACCGAGCAATAGCAAGTTCAGCGACCTCATCAGGACATATTGCTCTTGCGACGGAGCCGAAAAGGAAGGCAAGGTTGTATTATTGTGCGTGTCTGACAGTGCCGATGCCAGAATGATGGGGAGGACGACAAGGAGGATCGTCAGGAGGAAAAAGGTCGATGGGATAGCCCCAAGGCTGAGTGACGTGAGTAGGTACAGAGGCACCAACGATGCCAGGTACACGGCTGCCACCAAAGCGATTGGAAGGACAAGATGTCTGTCTTTCGGAAGAAATTCGAGCTTCGTCTTTGTGTCTTGAGGAGGTGTCGTGCTAGGCGATGAAGTGCTTGACTTTTCGTCCGCAATCGCCGCTGGTTTCTGAACTAGTTGATAGCCACTCAGAACCCAAAGATAAATTGCCATGATTGTGTAGGCAGCCCCTATAGCCATGGCACTTGGAAGATAGGTGCCGATGCTCACGAATCGGTTGGACTGCATCAACAAGTAAAAGAAGAAACTCTGGTGGAGTTTTTCCAACAAATTGTTGAGACTTCTGCAGATACTTTCAACCGTTCTACCAAATGCCATTTCGTCTTGCCAGCCTTCTCCAATGGCCGTCAATGTGATGGCGTCAATGTGGTAGGTCATGAAACTGGAATGAGGTCCAGTGGCTTGACCAAGCGCCTGAGAAGACATTCCGCGGACCAGTGTCTGCAGCCGAGACGGGTATTCACCTTGTGCGTCGGCCTTGGTGTATGTATGCTGAAATTGAATCGAAGTTCCAATGCCCATCTGGCCCGTAGCGATGGTCACAGCAGTGTTGAACAGATCCAGATTAGGAAGCGCTCCATTGATTCCGTCGTAGGCAATGTGGAACGTCTCGAAGCGATGTTCGAATGGATAGTCTATACAGACAGCTCCCTGGAGAGCACCTGACTTCAACGAAAGATCTTGCACCTTCTCGGGATCATGCGTGGAGTGATATGCTTCAATCCATGCCTGCGGGCCTGCCGAACTGTCTGGCGTCACCAAGAAAATAATGTCCTTGGACCAGAGTGACCATCTTCTGAAATATCTTGACAGAGAGATGAGAAGAGGGACTCCATTGACGTTGGGAGCACCGTCGATATTTTTCAAAGCAGCGACTATCACAATGGCCTCTGTACCATCTCCCCGGGGTGCATGGAGGACGGCATAGACATTCTCGCCCTCGTAAGTCTGGCCCGACGAGGTGTACGAGTAGCGTTGCTTTGCGGTTTTCAGACCTGCGTTCCTGAACAGCTCTTGTATTTTAGAACTTGTCTCGGCCTCCAGTCCTCGTTGATCTTCTCTTGTCAAAGTGTGATTGCTCTCCGAAGCGGAAGAGTCCAGGACGGTCGCCAACTCGTGTCGGTACGCTCGAAAGACATTCTGCTCACTTCCACCAAAGTAGGTGTGAACCTGGCCGGGCAATAGGGCGTTTTCGGAAATGTACGTCCGCCTCGAGTATTCATTCAGAGGTAGAAGAAGGATCCATATGATGCCTCCGAGAATGCATAGGGCAGAGAGATACGGAGGGATCCGAAGGAGGCGCGGATCGTCTCTGCGTATGTTGGAAATGTAGGATCCTATATTATATGTTCAGCTTCCTGAGTCATACAAAAAGTCAAGACCGTTCTTACTTATCAGTCCCATCTTGACCTCGCTCGGCCAGATCGAGCTTCACCGCAAGGTCTTTACAGGCATATATGGAGAGTCGCAGTCTTCAGGAGTGGAATCTGTACTTTCTGAATGTACCACGTTTAGTGCCGAAGTTTTACCGCCCTCATCAACGCGTATCTATTCGACGCGCACAACGACTTTGTGAACAATATGCATACCTGACTATCCTGTCTCTTCAAAATATCAGAGAACGTTCATGCAGCGATGATGCCCCTTTGTATATGACTTGCTTTCCTATTTTGATACCTAGACTACCCAGACGTTTCTCCCTCGACTTGATGTCTCTCTGTTCGCCGCCGCCTCCAAGTCATTGCTTTGTGTTCTATGAACCACAAGGCCACAACACCAAAGCCTCCGCTCCATAGACCCAAGACGGTGAAGTACCATCCTCGCCCTGTGGCATCGAGTAAAGGTTGCAGAACTGCAACCCCTGCGGCTGCCATAGCGCACCTGGTGATGCTTGCCGCTGCAGCTGCCGTACTTGGGCTTTGTGGAAAGCCATCGACCAACAAAGTACTATACACAGTGTAGAAATACGTGCCCCAGAACCCTTGCATGAACTGCAAAACGAGCAAGACTGATACATGGACACGATAGTGCACAGCCCATCCATAACCGACAAGGCCGATGGTCGATACGAGCAACAGCCAACGGCTCCCACGTGCTCTTGCTCGTTCAATTGGAAAGTCTTTCAGATTGTCACCGGAGACGGCATCTATCTGCCAGTTGATCCTTTGGGCTGTTGCTTTGTAGTTATGATCCATTACCTTGCCAATGCAATAACCCCCAACGATTATGCCAACGCCGCGCGGCAAGTAGGTGAGCCCAACTTGCAATTCGTTGAAGTGGTATATCTGCTTGTATATATCCGGTATTGCAGCGACCAGGGAGTAGTCAACCGTGTAGAACGAACCATGCATCCAGAGGACGCAGAAGGTGTCGAGGTAGAAGATGATCCTCAGACATGCAAGCGGGTTCCCAATGCGCAATAGCCTTGTCGATGACTTCGGTCTCTGAGCAGATTCCTGGTGGTTGGTTGTACTCATGCAATTTGTGTACTTTTCGGTCTTGCGTTGTTGGTGGTCGGCAGCCTTGCTGGATGCCTGCGAAATCGCCCGCTGGGCCACACTGATCCATGGAAGATGCCACAATCTGAGGTCTGCTTTTCCCTCACCATTGCCCACAAGTGCCCGAGCCGTCTCTGGTAGGAAGCCACCGATGAGGAAGAGAAGTAAGCCACCAGCGATAACCAACGCCCAAAATATCCATTCAAAGTTTCCACTGGCATATGCAACCCATCCACCAACGACGGGGCCAACACATGCTCCCAAGTTCAACGCCATGCTAACTGGACCCAGCATCCTGCCCCTTTCACTCGCCACACAGACATCAGCAACGACGCCGAAACTGACAGCGTACGCTGCACTCGCACCCAAGCTCTGTATGGCTCGTAGTCCGAGGAGGACCCCATAGTGATTCTTATTGAGTGCAAGGCCCAGGTTTGCAGCCATGTACAACGACAAGGTCACCAGGTAAGCGGGTCTGCGTCCCACTGAATCAGAAAGAGGCCCGAATATCGCCGGTGAGATGGCTTGGAAGACGATGTAGATGGTAAGGGTGAGGTTGATGGCCTGTGCAGTGGTATGGAAGTGTTCCCTCAGGAGGGGAAGGAGGGGGAAATAGATGGTAGCGGTGAGAGGCGATGTGATGGTCGCAAATCCTAATAGTATAATGAGCAGACGTTTTTCATTTTTTTCAAATATTGTATATCGAGCAGGTACAGCATCCTCGTCTCTTGCTCCATGAGACATTTGTCCCATTCGTTTAGAGTTCATGAGGACGAGACGAGCCGGATTCGATCCTGGCGGCTGCTTATTTAGCCTTCATGTATCAGCAGCACAGAGTTGAGAAACACAGAACCAACTTGTGTTGATCGTGTAGATTGTCGTACTCCTCTAATAGCTCAGACAAGAGCGGGAAAGAGCACTCCAAGGTCACGCCTACATGACGAGGTACTTAAAGGTACTGTAACATCGACTCTGCTTGAAGGACGTCTCTGCGGGGCTCATACAAAAATTGATGATCAATCATGAATGTCAGGAATGCCAATGACATATTTCATCTACATAAATAATTGTTCTGTCTTTTGGAGCGATGTCTAAACTAAACAAATCAATATCTAGTTTTTAATCTACAAGCCTACGTGACTCCGTACTACTACCACATTGCCATCCTGAGGACAAAGCAGAGTTCCGTCCTTCACCACGCAGCATTGCTGGAGACCTCCTTCATCCGTCCAGTCCCGTGGAATGAAATAGTGACGCTTGAAGGCATTTGTCGCCAATGGTTGGCTCAACTTCATTGAACAGAGCCAGAGGTTCCGGTCAAGAAAGACCAGCTGCTCGCCAGGAAAGATCGCTAAAGCAACGTCGATGTTTTGAGCCACCTCATCAGGGATCTGGAGAGAGTCAAGGATAACACCGTCGCCTCCTTTCAATGTCGCCGCTAATTCTTTAGTCGTAATCACGAGATGTTGAATCTTGCTCCGACCCCGTCCCGTCGCTTCCTTTATCTCGATCAAGATGTGCTTGCCGTCCTGTGAGAGCCTAGCATTTCGTATCGTCCTAGTCACCGTTTTCATTGAGGTAGACTGCTCATCTATCCTCAAAACTGTAGAGCTGTTGGGGCCAATCTTCATATGAGTATCAATGCCAATCATGACGCAGGAGACTTGTTGAAGGCTGGACCATTCGAAAACTTGGATATCCTCAGGTCCAACCCCGATGAATAATTCTCTGTCGGAGGAATGATTGCACCAGTACCGAGAGGCTGCATCCATTAAACTGTCGTTAGACTCCGTTAAGACGCTATCAAATATGTCCCATGCCTGTACGAGATCGTTGCTGATAGCAAGAAGTCGGCGCGATGAGGTATCCAGCAGCATCTGATGTATGGCTCGGCCTTCAAGGTTGAAGCTGGGATCTGCTAAGCGCTTTGTTTCTGGGCCTTTGGAAGTCTCGGTCTCAAGATTGCTAATTTGAAGGATGTGGACATCGGTTGCAAGGTCTGCAGCAACAAGAACCTCACTGCTCGACCCCCAGATAAGATGGCTGACGCACTGAAAATTGTAGAAGCGGGTAACTTCCGACTTGATGCCAGACTGTATACTGGAGAGCCAAACCTCGCCATCTTCATTTCCTGTTGCAAATAACAAGCCTCCTGGCGCGGCTGCAAGGGCTGTCAAGCTTGAATACTGCGGAGCAGTTACTTCAGACAAACGAGAGATCACGGTGCCACGCTGCTCGTGACTGAGAGAATCGCTGAAGTTGTCCTCTGCCTCTGCGAGACGCAGTAATGCATTAGGCTCCCAAGCAGTGATCAATGATCCGCGGATATCATAGAATCGAGTACAGTTCGGACTGAAGGATAGGCCACTAACCAGATCACCTGAAGAAAGTTGATAGACGACGGTAAGATAGGTAAAATTCCATATCTTGACTGTCCCATTGCTGTCGCTTGTCAAGACTACCTTCCCGTCAGGGCTGCATACCAGTTCATCAACCAACGCTGAGACTTCGTGAGTCTCGTCTGTTAATGGATGCCATTTGAAAAGCCTGTTCCCTTTATACCATCCAAGGATGTGGCCGGTGGTGGGATTCCAAGCAAACACTTCTACTGGAAACCATGACTGCACGGAGGTTGGGTTTGGAAATGGGCTGACCGTACGCCTCATGCAACGAGAGACTATCGTGCCACTGCTTAAATCCCAGACCGTAAGAGGGAAGGACCTGTAACATACACCAAGCTGTGTGCAGGCGGGGTTCATTGCCATGCAGCTTGGGCTATTGATAATGACTGAGTCGGATTGAGACTCTTCTTTCATCAGAGAGTCGTTGAGGGCCTTCCATACGCCGTCTTTTTCAGATATGTCGAAATATCTTATCGAATTGTCGTCATTTGCAGCTAATATACGCTGATCTTTCATAGCAAAGGCAAGGCACATGGCTTTGGTGTTACAATGGTTGGCTAGTTCTGTATGAAGTACCCTGCTCGGAACTTCCCAGACTTTTGTCAACTTTAGTCCATAAGTCACGAGTATGTTACCTTTCGCGTTCAGGCAAATACTCGTCACCGCCTCACCATGGTCGATTCTGCAGATTTCTCGAAAATCTGCTGAACTCCATATATATATGATACCACCTTGAGCGAGTACCGCGATATGAGGGCCTGCAGAGACAATCTTCAAGGCTACATCATCCTCCTGAAGAGAAAGCCGGGCGGAAATGTCGTTCCAGGAATCGCTCTGTCCAGATACAAGAGCTTTTGCAGACTTGGGGCGCACGAATAAGCGACCAATGATTGAGCCTGGTGGACACATTGCTGGCACAATGTCGTAGATTGAATAAGGCTCAATGACAAGATGATTGCTGAATTTGGCTGTTATCTTCACCAAGTCTGCGGACCAGCTTTCTAGAAGCTCGATTGAAGAGAGTCGATGAAGCATTGGATTCCTTGAGTTGTTGTGTTTGCGATTGTCGATCACAAACCCCAAAAGAGCTTTCCCGACCTTAGCTAACAATTTCACTTGATCGAGCATAGCAAGGGAATATATCCAATCGAGAACGTAAGGACTGCTGAAGAATTTCTCCAGTGCATCAATCACGTTATCAGCAATGGGATCGGCATACTTGAGGTGGTAGAACCATGAATTGGCAGCATAGAGAAGGAAAGGCTGGTGCTTTTCGAGCTCCTCAAGGCCTGGCATGTGCCTTTTCTGTCTATGGACAGCATCGTACGGCTCCACATCACAAAGAGCGGAGAGGCTTTTGATCAGCAGAGTACTGTGCGCGACTTGACGATCAATTGCAATGACACTCTTTGATGCGTTTGTCATGAAGTCTCGAGCGGTCTGGTGCACCATCATAACATGCTTCGTGCTGTCAACAAGAATGAATTGGCCACAAACGGCTCGGATAGTCTTTTCAAGTTCGATGATATCGGGGTAATTTTTGCTAACGGCTTCTTGAAGCTCGTTCAATTTCAAGGGCGTCGGTACGCAGATTGTCCAGCGAAGCAATTCCTTTGCCAATTCAACCTGCCTCGGGTTCGGGTTATCGATGACAAGCTGCTCCATCCGTTCATACATCTTTGTCATATCTGCTGGTATTTGTTCTAGGGTAAGTTGACTTTCACTTTCGGTCTGGCATTTATGAAGTTCCTCAAGGACCAAGCTAACCCAGAGGAAGTTGCCGTTTGCGCGTGTGAGAATATCCTGCCGAAGACGTGCCTTGTGCTCCATACTCCCATGCATCAGTTCGAGCTCTCGGTCAACTAGCAACTGAATATCGTGGGAATTGTGGTTATGTTCAGCCCCGTCGATTTCATTAGCCACAACCAAACGCTGTAGCTTTCTGAACATCAAAGAGAGTTTGTCTGTCCGTCGTCCAGTAGCCAGAATCTTAATTGTCAGCTTTGACCTCGAGAGCACATTTTCCAACAGCTCAAGAACCTTTGATGCAGAGTCTGATTCGTCTAGGCCATCAACAATCCAGAAGAGAGGATAATCTGATGTTCTAGCAAATAACATGTCTTCGAATAATGTCTGCCATAGGGAAAGGTAACCGCCACTCGACAGCTGAGACTCTCCAGTGCTGAATGCAAGCAATTCTTCTGCATAGTCTGGCATCATACGACATATTTGGCAAGCCATTGACTTCAGAAACTGGCCGATGGATCGCCTTGTCTGATCTCCTTGACTGAAAAAGTAATATTGGCAGGCATACCCCTCAGACTGAAGGTAATGCACTAGGTAGCTTGATAGGACTGATTTCCCACTAGCTGGGGGAGCATTGTACCATACCAAGTGAGAACGGGAGGCGTCCTCTAGCCACACTCGAATGGTAGAATTCGTCAAGATCCACTCACAACTTCCCGGGATCCAAAGCTTTCGGAGTGAATCAAGATCCTCTGAATCAGTACGGGACATCCCCAGGGCTCTTTTCACGAGGCTGATCGTCCTGGGATTGGTGGTACCCGCTGGTTTGATAACGTCTGTGCTGAATTTCTCAACGAGACCCTTCACAACGTCCCGGACTATCTTGAAGCTGGGATCCCTATCGTTCTCGAATTTGCAAATAGTATGATGGTCAGCATTGAGCCCTCGTGTCTGCTCGTTTTCATAGCCAAGGATAGCAGAATCTCTGGTAACAATCATCAGAGGCTGCGAGAGGATCACAGTATGGAGTTCTTCGTAGAAGGAGATGATAGAGAGTTTCGGCGCCACATGACGGAATTCTTCATTGATATCCTCGATTGCGGAGGAATTCCTTTCTAATTCTTTAATGAAAGGCCGCTTTGGTTGGAGAATGGATCGCAGGATCAGGTCAAGGGTGTTGGCGAGAGATGAACCACGATGTGGCGTGGAGAGGAAAATGATTCCAGAGATAGAGCGCGCGAGCTCTTGACAGCTGTTATCGTGTTGCGCCATAAGGTAAGCCTTTTTGACAACGAGGCCACCCATAGAATGCGCTACAAAGATAATCGGTACGTCGCCAATCCTAATACTGTTGCTTTGCTGACCCCTGCTATAACGCATGTCGAATAAGAGGGACCTGGCAAAGCCCATGATGTTGGACACAGTTTTTGGGCCAGTCAAGCCTGAATTGTAGCCATATGTAAACAGTCTCGCTCTTCCAATCTTCGGGTCTTTTGGAAGCCACAGGCCCGGCCAAAAGAAATCTCTGTCACGATCCTTTGACCATGTCTTATAACTGTGTCCACCAAGGCCATGCACAAAAATGATATCTGCGATTGGTCTCCCTTCTGGTTCATGAATGGCACGAAGACCAAGAGACTCCATTTCATAATCTGTGGAGTGATCTTCTGCTTCATCGCCGCTTATGAGACTGGAGTTGGAAGGTCGGTGTGACAATAAGGTCGCGAGAGAGCCCGAGCTTTTCCTTCGCATCCAGCTAAGGGGAGGCTTAGGAGACAAGTTCCTCTCGACTGTTTTTGGAGTGGGAGAAGGTTCATCGTCCTCCTTCTTCGGACGGTGGGAGAAGTTGGAGCGAAATTTCTCTAGCTTCGCTCAAGGTGAGTTATCGTGAAAAACATAAAATGAGAGCTGCAGAGCGTACCATTGTTACTTGCAACTTAGAAGGTCAACTGCCCTGTGCTGAAAATAATTCTTCTCACAACGAAGTTGCATTCTGTCCAAGACCACGAGTGATATGTGGGATTTTCCTGAAACCTGTACTCCCCAGAATATCTCCAGCAGAGGAAACTCGTAGAACCGAACGTAACTATGCCAGGACCCTGGAGCACAGGATAACGTATCGTCACGAACCGACAAGCGCTCGGTCTTGCTTGACAAGGCCGTTATATTATGCCAGGAGATAGGTAGAACTTTGCAATTAGCATCTAGGATGAAGCCAAAGGTATTGAGCTAAGTGAGTGAACGCGACATGTCCGAAAATCTCGCGTAGTTTGAGTCTCCGAAGCAAGAAAAGACGAAGAGAGCAGGCAGCATAGCATGCAGGGGCGAAGGTCAATGTTGCCGACACGTCTCTGCTCCTGAAGAGTGCCTACCAAAAGAACCTTGGCCAAACATCCTAGTCCATGCAGCTCACGTCGAGAGACGTTCAGGAGTGCACTATTAGCGCTTGAACGGCAAAAGCAACGTAAGGTCGCCATTTTTGGAAGAGACAGACTCCCCACCACACTCACAGCTTATCGAGAGCTTCGCCGTCGATTTGAAACATGTTTTGCCCGGTTTTAGTAGTTGCAAACGCGGCCGGCGAATGCACGCCACGTCCGACAATCAGAAGATTGGACTACATTCAAACTCGACGTCGTTTACACAGACCGTGAAGCGCTGTGCAACTCTGAATCGATGTCATGCTGCTAGACAGAAGCGAGGTGTGAGCAGCTCAAGCGTGTGCATTAGCTCGTCTCAAGGGTGGTAGTGGTCGTTGTTACTATGCTGGTAAGAAGTCGACATCAAATCATACGACGTAAGAGAGTTCTGGGACGAGCCTTTGGGCGACTAATGCTGCCGCTAAGCCTCATTAGCCGAACCCGCCAATCTCACGACGGTGGGAACGGGGCACGCGGCATTCCAACCGCCACGGTCTCACACCCTTTACCAACTGCATGACGGTTGGGATTCTGGCTGAAGAAGTTGTGTCGCTCTTCCCAATCACACTTGGCCCCCTTTCGGATACCAATTTAGCAGTCAAGGGTCAGCTAGACGCCATCAGGCGCTATTCTTCATGCTACTATATGAGGATATGAAGATGACGCGCTTAATGGTTCTTCTGGATACGAGATATCTTCAGCACTTCCCTTCAGCCCACCTCGACAATATACAGTCGGCTGGTAGAGATATCCACGTTTCTTCAGACTCTATACTGAAATGGCTGAATCAGTCCGTACCTTGGTCGAGCATCAGACGACCTTTTCCGCACCCTTCGCAGGCGACTTTCCAGTCGACGACAATGTTCTCAGCAGCTTGCCACCTGGCACCGAGCTCCTCTCTGCCAACAGATTCGGACAGTCTAAATGGACTCTTACTGCCAGGTTGAACGTGAAAACGGCTGACGGTACTGCTATGGCATATTTTCTGAAGTGCGCAGCAGGGGATGCCGGCCGTTTGATGATGGAAGGCGAATTCAATTCCATGTCTGAACTATACAGGACTATGCCCGAGTTCGTACCCAAACCTTTGACTTGGGGCAAATTCTCGAGACCATCACCGGAGACCTACTTTTTCATATCGGAATTCATCGACATGTCTGATCGTCCACCAGAGCCGAATCAGTTTTGCACCAAGCTCGCGAAGCTGCATAAGACAAGCACATCCCCAACGGGCAAGTTTGGCTTCCATATCACAACATGTCAAGGCTGTAACCCCCAAGCTGTAACATGGGAGAGCAACTGGACGGTTTTCTTCGGCAATCTTCTCCGCAATGTCATCAAGTTAGATGACGCAGAAAATGGACATTGGGACGCCTTGACCGTGCTCGAACAACGCCTCCTTTCGCACGTCATCCCACATCTGCTGGATAACCTCACTAAGAACGGCCGTGTGGTGAAGCCATGTCTGATTCATGGAGATCTCTGGGAGGGCAATACCGGGACGTCGTACCAGACGGGGAATGTCTACCTATTTGATGCCGCGGTCATGTATGCGCACAATGAATTCGAGATTGGAGACTGGAGATGTGATTATAACAAAATTCACAACCGTGTTTACACTCGCACATACCTTCGGCATTATGCACCCAGTGAGCCAAGGAACGAATGGGACGACCGGAATCGACTCTACTGCATCTATTATAACATCTTGTACTCGGTGAACCACCAAGGCCAAGGCAAGGCCGTCCGACAGAGGTGAGTGACAATTTCCCTGTTCCACGTCAGAGTATCTAGTACAAGTCATCTTCAAGTGAGAGAGAAGCTGATGCTGATCAATATCATAGAGCCTTCGATGACATGTATTATCTCATCGATAAATATGAGCCATTCCCAGATGGCGAAGGTCCTGCACGCCTGAGTGACGGAGAACGAGCCGAGTTGCCCGATGAGAGGGATCATACAAAGAATTGAGAATGAGCCCGCAATGCCTTTTCGTATCCAAATAGATCACGTCCAAATCATGCCCTGTCCTGCTATGCCATGCCATAATATACTATGCTATACTGTATTCCAGCCCTTGAAAAGGCAGCATCACGAGTTCAGGGGCCGAGCCTTTGTCCGCCAGAGCCAGAGCCTCCTCCGATCCAACCCAGTCCAATTGGACTCATATGCTCACCTGGTCCAGCCGTGGAGCTCGTGGGTAAAACACCATATCTTCCATAAGTCTTTTGGTCGACAGAAACATAGTGAGGTAGTCTGCCCAGGAGGTTGAGTTTGCCCTCGATCCAACGAAGGACCTTTTCCGGTGGTGCCAGGAATCGTATATATCCCAGTCCCCCTGTAAAGAGAAGCACTTGTTAGCCGTTTCTCACGATTGGGGTCGCATGTTTTGAAATAAAAAAACTCACACAAATAGCCAGTAATGCAACCGCTCAAATGTCCTAGAAATGAAGTGTTTGGTATCAGAACAGAGGTAACGACCACGATGGCGAGCGGTGTAATCCACGTTGGGATTTTTTGTCCCGAGATCCTATTTTGGCTGTGTCAGCGAAAACACTGTTCCCGAAGTAATAGAGAGAAAGAACGTACTCTATATGTGGATTCGCACGGTACGTTTTGATCGACTCGGCCGCTAGGAGTAAGAACACCCAGACACTATTTTGGTTCGGGTTTTCCAAGTCAGTTGTTGTTGTTGCTCGTTTTTTCTTTTCGCACCCGGAAGCAGGTGCATTGTGACGTGTTTTGTTTCGTTAACGTACCTCGACCCAAGTACTGGAGTGTTGTCTCTTAGAATCAACCCATCAAATATCAAGTATAAAACTGCTGGTATTTGACCCAAAGCTGTTTGAAACCTCGTGATCAGTTTTTTTGTTTTCCCAAAACCAAGTACCAAACCATCGTCACTGTTCTTTTTGCTTTACTTGGGTTTTTTGCGCCGACGGGCACAGGGAAAGAGAAAGGGTCGAGAGACTTACGACCCATAAACAGAGCCAGGGTGGTCAAGGTCCCCCATTCGGCCTCGAACCTCTCCAGTAGCGGGACCAAACATATCGTGTCCATGAGCATATGGAAGAAACCCATGTGTATCAAGGGAAAAGTGTTGAGTCTGTACATGGTCCCGAACCCAACCTCTTTGGGGATCAGGGCCCCCCACTGGGTGACGCTCCATACGGTCTGGAGCTCGAGTAACCAGAACGCGACGATGGCCAGGAGGATGAGTCGCGTGAAGAGAGGCAAGCGGAGGAGGTAGGATCGTACGCGGGATGGGTTGACGAAGAAGAATCGCGCATTCGGTAAAGGGAGGCTGTTGGTAGATATTCGTGGTTGTTGTTGTGGCACCGCCATTGTTATGTTTTTGTCTCGTCTGTCTCGAGTTCTTCCTTACAAGGGACAGCCCCGGGGGGGTTGAAATGTCCTTCGACGGTATGGGTTTCTGCGGTCTCGGTCGTGATTGAGATTTGTACTCGTGCGCGCGTGTGGTAACCGATGCGGTCAGTGGTCGGTGGTTGGCGAATCACCAATCCTTCTCCCCAAAACCCAATACTCGTAGTCGGTGGTTGTACAAAACACGACGACTCTTTCGTGCTGACAAGAACCAAAAAAAGGTGGCGAGACGGTTGAAGTGTTCGAGGTCACCTGCTATAGGGAGGTATCTTGAATTTCGGAGAGAAAAGAGAAAGAAGAAGAAGAAAATCCACTGATCAATGACAAGACCCTCTCTCTATACAACCCATCATCAAACTTGGACTTTCTCTAGGAAATGTGGTAATAACAGCAGAACGGTTTCTTGGTTGACGCAGCTGCAGTAATTCACATCTCGGAGGTTCGTTAGGAAAGTCGGATAACATGGCTCTTTGGCTTACTGTACCTACACTTTCCCCCAATTTTGCGGAGACGGAGCCTGTACTGGGACTGCATGGAAACCCCCTATTTTTTGCTCGTGCTCGTACTGTAGCGGCCTGGCACAAGTCAAGCGAAGAACATCCCTAAATACACGAGGTACAACTCCTAAGTAGATAACTACAAAAGCAGTCATACTTCATATATCAATATTTTGGGTTATAATATCATTTGAATCTGAATTAATAATCAACTTCCTCTTGGTAGTCGAAGAAGCATGAGCAGCTATCTATACCTAAGCAATGCCGTACTGTAGGTTTTGGGGGTATCAATGACCAGAGAGTGCATAGACGCATAAAATCGCGCCTGGGGTATCGTGCAAGAAAACCAAGAAACCCGTGCCCCCATCTCATACGAGTTATGTATAAACCAGGTCGGGGGGAAGGAATTCGTCAATGTCGTCAACAACGAAAGTGCTCGTAGGCGGCAAGACGGCGGATCCGCCTCCCCGGCCGTAAAATAGAAATGATCGTGAGAAACATAAAACCCTGGGTATAGTGTGTGATTACCTCCTCTTTTGCTCCCGTCTCCAATGCGATGATTCAACCATCGCGAAGATTTTCTGTTATTTTCTGTTAGGGGCTCAGTATCGAACTGAACTCTGAGCTGCCTTGAGCTCCTTGCGAGCGGCCCAACCTTTGAGACACAGCACAAAGATTTCGTAGGACATGATAAAGGCCGTGAAGCCCATAACAACGGTAAAGACAAACATGGCCATGAGATCGGCGCCCTCGACAGCGGCGACAATGTCTTTAGTGCTGGACATGAATACCAGACCACCAGAGATGAGACAGAAGGACGAGATCAACTCGGTTGGAGGGCGGGAGGGGTAGACGGATGTGGGTGGTGAGATGTACATGATCACGTAGGTGACCAGGCGGGCAACAGAGAAACCACCGAGAAGGTTACCCCATTGTTTGTGAACCGTGGTGGAGGTCATTGAGCTCTGGTGATGAGAGGACATCATGATCCCAAGGAGGAGGATGATCAAGGCCGGGATGGGATTCAGAGAGGTCCCATACTGTTTGGGCGGGGTGCGCAGTTCAAGCGCTTCGTCCGGAGACACTTCCGTTCGAGCTGGCATACTGTCCACGACGGTATTGAGGCATCTTCGAACACGCTTCGATTCGACGAGCATTCCCATCTATTCATCAGGTTAGAAGACAGTTTGACAAAACGCCAGAAAATATTATTTAGAAACTTACTAGGCCTCCACCAAAGAACATGATGGAGATCGAGACATGCTCCAGATCCTGCGCAGTCCATTCACCACCCCATGCAGCAAGATGTTCGAGGAAGACGTTGGTACAGCCGTAGAGCCAGATGACAAAGGACTCGACGAATTCAGCCGATGGGAGACGGGCTTTCCATTGGCCCACCTCGCTGCGGGCCGGTTTGATGTTCCACGCCCAGCCAAAATCGGCAAAGCACCCCATCCACCGTCCCAGCGTCAGTAGTCCGTACCAAAAGAAGATTCCTCCTTTGATGAAGTGTGCGAGACCGTTGAAGATGTTGCTTCCTCTCTGTCGTGATGGTCAGCCAATTGTTGGGATCACTTGACCGCAATCCGCCTTAGTGGCAAACTGCACCCGGTATGACTTACAAAGATGCCAGCATAGGTTACCCCTCCAGTCGTCAGGGCGATGAAGCCCAGGATTAAAATGGTTCGGTCGATGACTTCGTACACAATTTCGACCACCCCCAGAATTTTAGCCGAAAGCAAATTGGGCACACGAGACGAGAGATATCTGTCGATGAAGTTGATGCGCAACCACGCCTTTCGAGCCCGATGCCGCGATGCCACTGGGACGTCATCTCCCTCGTCATCTTCATCCTGTGGCTCCGGTTCTGGCTTTTCGAAACTGTCGTCAGTGCCTCGGCGCAGAAGCTTGGTGGGAGAAGCATCTCGGCTGTTGAGGGCGGTGGACGCTTCCGAACCCTGTCCGCTGTCCCCTGACCACCGAACATCCGTATACGGGCTCCCGTTGTGCTGAGCCATGTTCGCCGTCGAAATGGGCAAGAATGCTTGTCGTTCAGAGGTGAAAATCTCGGTCTGTTTGCCCCGGCCCGAGTAGTGGAAAAGAAGGCTCATAATCACCTGAGCTGTCACAATCCACGTTGCGATCCAACCAATCTTGTGGTGAGCATTATTCTCATACAGGTCCGGAGTGTTGATATTGTACATCGTCCCACACAACACCCCCAAGCCATTGACGACGAGGAAAAGGAATTGAGAGGGAAAAGCATATCTGGACCGTGCAACGCTGAACATGACGCCTGTCCCTTGTTAACCTCTCTCTTTCTTGCGAATGACTGACCGACTTACCTATTGGCAGAATGAAAAACCATGCGAGAACCATAAGGGCGATGTGTGCCAGCATCATCTTTCCATGCATACCCAAAGAAGCATAACTCGGCGTAGCCTGGTTGTTGGATGCACCAGCACCTTCATGAGAGTCTGGCTTCTTCATGTCACACATGTTCCCATGACATTGCTCATCGTCGCCATGAGCCACCGTCTGTGCCGCCAGTTCAAGCAGCACTGCTGCGACTGCATACCTCGAGACCACCATCCGTGCGCTTGTACTGGTTTGAACCACACTCTTTCTTGTTATACAGGCCACTCTCACCCTCTCAGTACGTTCAACCGAAACGAGGCTCGCTCAAAGCGTTGCGGGGGATAAGCGACCGTGGTAATGACGTGGTTCTGACTGAGGAGGAAGGGTAGTCACAACGAGTGATGGGATGTTTATCTATACGAAGAGGGGATAGCAAATGAGTCGCGACCAGGCGCAGGTCAAAATGCGGTACAGAGGATATTATGCGAGTACTAGGTATGGGACGAGATGGACAGGAAACATTTCCAACGACGCGAAGGCGCGAGGACTATTAAAGAGCTCGGCCATAGAAGGCAGCTTCCATTGCTGGATCCAACCATCGGAACACGAAGGCAGCGAGCGCATGAGTCCAGCGTAGGAAAAGCGGACGAATAGGTCAGCGGCCGGAGTTGTCGGATGCGCGAGAGAATATGCATGTGGTTATCGCCGTGAGAGAAGAAGATGCCAGAGCGAGGCGGTTTGGCAAGGCCGCGGACCCGGCGTTTTGATTGGCGGATGACCGGGGAACGAGGGTCTTGCCAAGGGCATTAAATCGGCCTTTGCTGGAACCCGGCACCATTGGGATGTTCAATTTCTGACAGCAGAGACTACTTGCTTGCCTTAGGGAGGTATGAATGACTACAATATTACGGAGTAACGAGTACGCCCCTCCGTACCAGCGAACGAGCCTCATGCCGTGGCCTTGCGACGACTTTCCATTCCATGGCGCCCATTCCGCTATGTCACCAAATCGTAGAATGTCAGCACTCTATTACCCACCCCAAGATCCGAGTCCACGAGTATACGAGGATTCGCTACCTATGTAGTAGGAACCTTGTAACAAGCATGTTTGTATATTGCAGGCAGCACACCGACTAGACGCACAAACATACTGGGCCCCATCACACCAGTACAGCACATCGAACCTGGTTACAGTATCTATGGCAAAGCGTGGAAACAGTACAACCCCCCCACCGTCGAATGATGTTCTCACCACTCGCAATAGCGACAGTAGCACCATGTCAGAACCGTGCTTGTTATTGAAGCGCCCGCACCCCTGTCCTGTTAGGTACGCCCGGATGACAAAGGATGGACCCTGTGTTGCCGGATTGCGGAAATGCTGCCTGATCCGACAGCAAAATCATGATCAATTCATGCTCGTTTCCCCCCGCCCAATTGATCCTTTGCTAAACATTACAAACCAATGCGGCTGTTGCGGGCGCCGGCACCGGCTTTCATTGATGTCATTAGAAAACCCAAAAGTCCTTGAGGCTCTGGTATCTTCCGGCCCACCTGGGATCACACACCGTCATGAAAAAAATAATTTCTCCGTACAGGCATCCGGACGCTCATAGCCGCTAGCTTCATTTCGCAACCCGACAACAAAAGGCATTGAAAAATTGCAAGACTACGATGAGGTGTGCGATCGAGATTGAAATGCTTGTTTGATAGCTCCGCGCTCGGGACCATACCACAGTATGTCGCCGGTCCAACGACAAATCACTATGAAGGACTGCTTGCCTACTCCGTACATAGGCTGCAGTAGACAGCTTTCTTAACTACTAGGCGAGAGAGGGGTGGTGTGATGAGCACGGCGACTGGTCTGATTAGATCGACAATGCAATGGATGCCTGAAGATTTCCGTGCAGCAGCAGAAGAGCGGTGACTCAGCGCCTGTGCAAACTTCTGCCCAAAGGGTCCCAATGCAGAAATTCCAGTGGCTGGGAGAAATAAGAACGGGCACCCATGCACCCATGGGTACAGAACGAGGTACCTCTAGAGTTGCGAGCATCGAGTATCGAGTAATCAGGTGTCCATCCCAAAAAGCCACACGCCGGCCCGAGGCCCCAACACTCGAGCCACTATGAGTACTATTATTGCTCATCAGACCAGGCTGCGAACCCTTACGGAGTACTGAGGCACATTATTAATCGTCCCGAGCAAATTCTCAGAAGACCAGGGACGAACAGTTCTGAAACATTTCCGTGTGAAAAGTACTAGGTACTGTCCCAAGACTGCCGTGCCAAACCCCATGGAGGATTGTGGCTTCAGTATGGAGTATTATTGTACTGTACCAAGATGGCCTCTGTCCGCACCCAAGAAATGCTGACGTTGGCTTCCTGGTAATGCTCTCCACGGTCACTCCGCATCCTGCTGTCCCGTCATCATGGATTGCTGCCCTTTGTTTCTCGCTTGCGAGGTATCCCTAAGAGGACGGAGAACAAATACTGGGATCGGAAGCTCGTACATGCTCCTTCGCCCGAACATCTCAGGCTACAGAGGACAAATCGGCGTCATACTGTACTCCTCCGTCTCTGCCTGGCCCGCTCACATTCTGCATCTCAACTAGGCAGATTTCCTAAAGCAGGCCAGTCGCTGTCATTGGTGTTGCCTGATCAACTGATCGATCATGCACCCTTCTCCCTGTCGACTAGGTTCTTGCCAGGCGGTCTTGCCCTCCTCCTTCATACCGGGAAGACCATCCGCTGCTGCTTCCTCGGATGGCATGGGTCATCGACAATACAATACTGTGTTTCCTCTACAGGTACCTAGTACGAGTGTTCATCTGCACCACCGCCACTGCCCCTCGACAAAGGATTTCTCGCCGCTCCGCTCAAGATTCTTCTGGTCTTGTTAATGGAGACTTCGTCCGCCGAGTATTTTCCGCCAAGGCTCGAAGCCCGTAGACTTTTCACGATGTCGTCTCGTAATTCTTCGTTAGCAGTGCAGAAACTTCGCGCGATCGCGATCGCGATCACTCTATGAAACAGACATTGTACTGCACCCTCCTTCTCCCGCCATGAGGAGCCCATGAATCAAAAATCACGCAACTCAAATTTGGGCATTTCTCGTTTCCGGCGGGCCTAAGCATTAGGGAGCCCTATGTCCACTGTTCGTAACGGACCGAAAGTCCGAGCATCCTGTACTTGGTTGCCGTTCAAACCGATTTTTTTTGCGTACAGGATGGAGTACAGCGAGTCGGAATGTTCAAAAAAGCCTAGTTGAGTCCCTGTTTGCTTCATTAGCACCTGTACTACGGAGTATTCTTTGCTGCTTATGATTGATTCACATCCAGGTACGAGTACAGCACTCAGGTATCTCTGATCAGCAGACTCAACCCCCCCTAGCGGACGTAGCCGAACAGCTCATCAACAGTCTTGACGCCGTTCAAAAGGTCAAACCAGCTAGTAACCTACCCGGGTCTACTGTCGAGTACGAGTAAGTATTCTAGCGACTAATAGGCACTTGGCGTTGCCGGCGCTATGCACCTGATCATGGGAACTGCGCCTGCGATGGCGATCGTATACACATGCTAAACCCGGTTCCGTGAAGCACAATTTCCCCAGGATTTTATGCACGCCCTGTGAACTCTTTCTCCTCGGGCCTTGCTTTGAACTACGAGTGCGAGAGACTCTTGATTTGCATTCGCTTTCCTAGCCGAGCAAGTTCCAAACAGGTCATGCGATCAATGGTTACAAAGTGCAACACTGGTTCGCAGTAACTCGTACCTGAAGGTGCTCTGCTGCACTCCGTACTCAGTAGCGAGTTCGGAGGATCAGCCATCCGCAATCTCGCAGAACATACTTCATACCGCTTGTTCCCTATCAACAAGGCTCGCTTCTGTCAGACAGATAAGCCTTGGGGTCCAAATGTAGGTAGAATCAGATTACCAGAGCATACGGAGTATTCTATAGGTCATTATGGAGTACAGGACGGCATTTCATTCCGAGCACCCACCAGTACCTCGTCCGAGTATTTGACATATTACTCACCGTGCAGTGACGAGTACGAAGACGAATAATTGCAGACAAGGTGGCTGGATGAACTGTCAGATCAAGGCCGCAGTTTGATGCAGCTAGAAGTTACGCTGCAGCTCACAGCCACTGCTTCTCGTATCGCTCGTAAGGCACCGTGGCTGGACCCGTCAGAGGCAGCAATCAGTGATTGTCAAGTCAGCCAAAAGGACCATTGAGTGAATCATCAATTCATGCCGTACTCGGTAAGATGACGACGTATTTTCCATTGCATGGCATGCCTGACATCCAGAGTCCTTCTTCCTGACTGGATTCTACTCGCTATCGCTGTCGACCGAGGAGTTGTTGTTTTGCCCGTGCCCGCGTCCAAGCGTGCCATGACTCGGTCGACTACTACTTGGAGCCTCTTCTCTTACCTACAAGGTTTCCGAGTATTGTATCGACGACCGACTGTGAAATCTTGGTCATTGCAAGCCTAGGACCATACTTCAGTCAGTCGTCGAATGGTTTCTTAGCAAGACCAGATCTTGTTGGGTCCAAGTTCTCCTACGACACAAAGGTAAGATAAGTCCTGGAACAAGAGGCAAAAGGTTGTCGGCACTGCAAATGCGAGTGTAGTAAGTTGCAAAATAAATCCCTCGAAAATTGCAACCATGAAAGGTACGAGCCCTTTTATATCTGATACATCTGCCTGTATTGAGGGGAGTGCCGCCAGTGGTGAGTCCTTGAATCTCTCCCACAGCCTTGTTGTTTGTATCCACGCCCGAGTGAGTACCTGGGTGGGTTTTGTACCTTATCTAAGCGAACCCCGGCTTTTTGGAGTCTCTTATCACGACTTGAGACAAAGTTGACTGGGGTCCCGAAAACTTACCCCAAACCCTCCATCTTTTGATACCGTGCACATGTACTGTGATACTGTGATGTCCTTGGGGGAAATGGAGTATCTACTTCGTACTTGGCTGTTTTTACTCTGGTACTTGCCCCCCTCGTGGCCTTCCGGCTCCTCTGTCTATGGTCAACCAACACTCATACAGTACAGCCAGGTGGGACTGTGACCCTCGAACCCCATGGACTGTTGGGTTTTGCACGAGCCCAGATGTGAAGTCTTCCACGAGGAATCATGGAGCCGCGTCCAACATGAACTTGCTCCGGCGAGATGTGGGTGGTCTCTACGGAGTATTCACTGCAGAAATATCATGATTAAATCCTCCAGTTGACGGGGTGGGTGGGTGTTTGACTTTTCTTTCTTGTCTTCCCCTTCTACCACGTTTGAAGCCAAAACGTGAACGGACAACAGTAGCAACAGCAGCAGCAGCAACAGCAGTCTGTATCTCAGCTTGCCAGGCTCGATCAACAAGATGGCGCAACTTCTCAGAGATCGCTTGTCCTTGGACACCGTGATGGAGAAGCCAGTACTTCCGGCTCTCGGCCTTTTGGCTATCCTCATCATAGGTAACACCATCATAAAAGTACGGCAACTGACATGTGTCTTCGTATCTGCGTCTCTTCTTTCATGAGAGAAACATCTAACAGGTTCGTTTTCAGACCATCTACAATGCCTTCTTCCATCCTCTGGCGCCTGTTCCCGGGCCGTGGCTTGCAAGAATATTCCGGTCGTACATGACACCTGCTCAAGCAGGATTACACAGAGCACAAGTCAGTGAATCTCTCCCTTTTCCCCTTCCTGTTGCTGTTCAATTCTTTGGCTTGTACTCACGGGCTTCCTCTACAAAAATTCTAGACCCTACGCAGCCTGCACGACAAGTACGGGCCGGTCGTTCGCATCGGAACCAATGAGGTTTCCATCTCTGACTGGTCGGCGTACCGGTCCATCTACAGCCAAAAGACCAGCAACAAGACGATCCATTTCTACGAGGACACAAAATTGGCCAACGACGGGCCGGGCAACATTTTCACCTTTCACAGCAAGGAAGCACACTCTGCTCGACGCAAGCTCCAAAATCCCGTTTTCAGCCAGCAGGCGGTCCTCGAGAATGAGAGTTTCATCGCCGAAAAGGCCGACGTGCTGGTCCGGCGCATCGTCTCCTCGGAAAACGGCACGGCCGACGTTTTCCTCCTCGACGGCCTTTTCAGTCTCGAGGTCATCCTCAAGTGCGCCTTCAACCGACACTACGGCGACAGCCCCGCGGGGGACTCCCTCACGTACCTCCGAGCCATGGACTCGAGCGCCGTGGCGATCCAGGTTCGCGCCGCGCTTCCCATCATCCAGCGCGGTGTGGGCCGTCACCTTCCCGGGTTCGTCGGCCGGTCGTACCGCGGTTGGGACCTGTGGGAGAAGATGACGAGCGCGTTGGTCGAAGGGTTTCAGGCCAACGAGGCTGCCCAAGACACCCGACAACGTTTCATGGCCACTCCGGCCACGATGAACGTCGACGGGTTTCTGGGTCGCAGGCTGAACCAACCCGAGTTGGTGGACGAGATGATGTCGATCGCTTTCGCCGGGTCCGGAACCACCAGCACCACCCTCACCTACCTTTTGTACTCGATGGCCAGGGACCAAGTTCGCCAGGAACGTCTGCGGGCCGAACTTTTCGCCGCGCCCGGCCACACACTCGGCGAACTTCAAGACCTCCCTTTTCTCAACGCGGTCATCAAGGAGACTTTTCGTTTATACCCCACCATCATTTCGACCTTGCCACGCGTACTCGAACAGTCGGTCAGTGTCGACAAGTACTTGTTACCTGTCGGTGCTTTTGTCGGGATGCAAAATTATGTCCACCACCGTGACGCCAGTTTGTTTCCTCACCCAGACGAGTTTTGGCCGGAAAGATGGCTTGTCGATGAAAACGCCGCCGGTAGCAACGACAAACTAAAAGATATGAATGCGGCTTTGACTCCGTTCAGTCTGGGACCTAGAAACTGTATAGGTCAAAACTTGGCCCGAGCAGAACTGTACATCGCCACGAGTCGCATCTTCACAAAAGTCAGGTTGACGCTCAACGAAACCATGACCGAGTGGGACATGGAGATGGAGGACAGGTTCAATATAGCCCCGAAGGGTAGAAGGTGTTTGCTCGACGTGGAACTTTTGAGTTAGACTCCATGGTGGTTGTTTTTGTTGTGGTGGTTGATCAATGGCACTCGCGGACGCACGTCAAGCGAACGTCGATTGAGAATGTGAGCTCGGAAATTTGAGTCTTCTCATGTCATGATGAGCTCTGACCCAAGGCATCATAGGACGCCATGGTAGAAAGTACCTCGAGTAAGGAATACCGGTCTCGATATTGACCTACTGGACCAATACATACATCTTTTGAATGCTTCGAATCCATATTTCATATTCACAACGCTGGAGGCGACCGTGTTCCTGCCTTGGGTTTTCCTCCTTCCTTCTCTTTTGAGTTCTGTTTACTCATCTCGTGCAACATCAATCTTCATTCTTCAACTCTCGCCAGCCTGGTTCGGTACGTTTTCACACTGTCACAAAACTCATGTCAATTTTCACCTTCTAGGGATTTCGAATCTCGTCCTCGATCGCGAGACTCTCTTCTTTTGCTCTTCATGGACCAGGTGAGTCAAATGGGAATCACAAGATAGCTGCGCGTGAAGAAGGAAAAGTCGAGAGTGAGATATCATGGAATCACGGGATACCTGTGCGTGGGAAAGAAATCTCAGGCCCTTTTTCCATTTCCTTCTTCGGTGTCCATTCTTCGCCACTTTACAGGAATTCATATCAAACCACATCGCGGTCACGAATATCATAACTCACTCCAGGCGGTTCTTCTTTACTGGTTTGGCCTCTAGAAAAACAACATCCGAAGTGGAAGACACGTTCCCATCACTCTTCTCGTCTTCTTCGTCCAGAACGATTGCCCGTTTGTGTCGTCGAGGTGCGATGTTTGGAACGGTAACGCTCAATCCAAGCTGCACAGAGGTCTGGCTCTCTTTGTTGCGCGTGGAAGCAGGAGGGCCTGCTCCCCGACCCAAAGTCGCTCTCCAGCATTTGCCAACCACTCGACCTAACATCGCCCCCAATGAATAGGGGACCCCATTCCCGAGGACCCCATATTGTTGAGCGACTGTCCCGATCAACAAGAAATTCTTGGGGAGATCCATAGCCCGCATCGCCTCTCGAAGTGAAATCGTTCGATGTTCAAAGGGGTGCATCATTTCTCCATTCGCCGAACTGTCGGGCGCAATTTTGGTGCAAATGGTTGGAAACGGCTTGTCTGGGTCGATCCTTCTGTAGCGACTGGAGTTTTTGGCTTGGTGGTTGTCGTTGAGAGTTCGAAACCACTTGTTCTGTGAGGGCGTCAAATGGCCATGGTAATAGGCTTTACTCAGAGACATTCCACTCGGGCTCGTCGGGATACGTTGAACGACATTCCTTAAGCTGACTTCGTCCTGTAGGGACACTTTGAGTCGAGAGATTGGAACGTGGTATGGATCCAGGATGTTGATAGTGACATCATCATGAACCGGTGGTAGATCAGCCATGGTCACCGCGCACGCTCTCGGGTCTGAGGTCTCGTCTATTGATACTGGCAGAACCGCCCCCGGTGCAGCAGCGATGATAATGAGTCGCTTCCGCTTTGATGCCCCACCGAATTTGGCTACCTCGCAAACCTTTGTGCGAACCTGATACCCTAGTGCCACCAGGTGACATACGGCTTGCTTGCCTTCATTGGGACTTCTGTTCTCCATCATTCTGGGGAGGTTCTCAATAATCGCATAAGCAGGCATGAATGTCTCAATCCACGACAGTGTCGTGGCAAGCAGTGAGCAATTTCTCAGAGAACCTTCTGAGTCAGGATGTCTGTTCAGACCGCTAAATCCTTGACAGGGACAGCCGGCAATGAGGCAATCCATGTGTTTGATAGGCTCGTCCCCTGTTAGGATTCTTCGGAGTACCGCATTCACAGAGTCAAGTTTGTATTGGGTCTCCGTCGAGTGGTGATAATTTGCTTGATGATTTAGCATAGCCATCTCGCTATGCTCAATGGCGGTGTCGATCTCTGCATAGCCAGAACATGTGAAGCCGTGATCCCACAGACCACCGCCTGCGAATAAACTGAGTACCTTCATCTTCGGGCATTCGATATTGTTCTGGACTGGATGTAGCCGTGATGGCGCAATTTTCTTATTTATCCGGCTTTGACAATGACACACAAGCTCGTCCTCGATGGCGGTGATGAAACACTCTTCTTTTTCACGATACAGAGTATGAATAAACAGTTTCGCATCCTCACTCTCCTTCGCGTGATCTGTAAAGGCACTGACATTAACTGTCCTGACAACATTTGCGACTGGAATTTCTTCGCAGTTACATTCATCGGTAAAACTAATCTTGATTAGTTCTGCTATCTACATCAAGAAGATTACTCACAATAGTTCATTACCAATAGGGTATTCAGTGCGATCTTTCTGAGAGCCACAGAGCGTACTTGACGGTAAAACTGCCCATATCACCTTGATTGTCTTGGACAAGTTCGATGTCCATCGAACGAATGCATAGCGCAACTCACATTGTTGGGTGTTTCCCAGTTGGATGATGACAAGTTTGCCTTTGAGGTCATTAAGTGGCAGTACAATATGATGGCCTGGTCTTGTTTCCTCGAGGATATAGGCGGCTTTGGAGATTCGGTCGCCGCTGAAATTGTCATTCTGACGATAGGAAAACTTTTGGGGAAACTTCCACTCACGGACCCTTTGGTGTCTATAGGCTCTGACGTCTGGACAAGGCTCAACAACCTGTAGTAACTGTAATCCTTGCCAGCGTGGAAAGACCCTAAGAAATTGGGCGCCGACATTGGGAGTGACGATACTCTTTTCTGATTTGGACTGGTTTCGCTTGTCATCACGACAGTCAAACAGCCCGAGGTCTTTCCACAGTGGATGTTTTGATACAACGTCGGGGTCACTGTGGAGACAATAGAAAGTGTTCCATAAGAAGAAGCGGTGCTGGCATAGCCAAGGTCGGAGATCCTCCTTCTTGCCACACTGAGCATGCCACGAAGATACAGTGTCGCCGTGTTGACGACTTAGCCATCGCCAGAAGGCTTTCTCGAAATCCCCTAGTCTTACACCATTGTCGCTGCTTTTGAGGAAGTCGAGAACGTGCTTGCTGAGATCAGAGACCCACAGAAAGTCTCTCCAATATTCTCTGTATCCTGGAACTGGCTTACGAAGTCGATACCAGTACTTCTTCTGCGCGGAGATAGAAGTATTGATCCAGATGTCATATTCTGTGGTGGAAGTTTCTAGCTTCTCAAGCTGCCCAAATGACACAGCAGATATCTCGGCGCATCTTATATGTCGACGGATGCCGTTGTGTACCAGAGTTCCATCCACTAAGAAGACCTCGGTTTTGCAAGAGGTCTGCACCGTCACTAAGTTTTCATACTGTCCTTTGAACCCGGATGGCTGTTCCGGAGAACGGTAGACGTAGAAATCTTCTAAATAAAACTCATCAAAGTCACCGTCGTCGTCATTCATCCTGTTTTGTTTGTCTATTGTGATCAACTCACTCAAAGCATCATCCTCCGGTGTGCATGGCGGCAGACTGCTCCAAGTTGAGAATTTTCGAGGGTACAGAAGGGCCAGGTCCTCAGGACTCTCAAGTTGGTAAAGTTCGTCCGCAAGTGCCTCACACAGTCCTTCAAGCGTATCATCTGAAGAGTCGGTCGACCTTGTGTCTCCCCCGTTGTACGTTTTCGCTGATTGCGACCGAGTGAGAGGCCCCAATATCTCGTCATCTGACAAATTCGACTCTGGTGAGAAATCCTTCAAAGTCGCTGTGAGGCTAGACTGAGTTTGTTCATCGGCGAGGATCTTCTCGTCATCGCTGTCCGAGATCTCAATCACTTCCGCATCTTCAACATCGGAAAAGAAGGAATGCAAAGGTGGCATCTTGAGCGCAGAAGGAATTCAGGTCTAGCAAGGGCCTTTTCGCTGAGGAAAGTTGTCGAATACCAAGATTGGAAGGAAGGGAATGACTAAAGTCGGTGAGGATTCATTTCCAGGTGAGGTCTCGGAAAAGGCGGTCAGATCCATACTGCCTCACCACAATCTGCCCGCGATGGCGGTGACTGGCAGGGAGGAATGCGCGGCATTGAATATGCAGACCAGATGTCCATGGCATAGTGCATGCTTCAGGCAATTGCACCGCAAAATATTCTTCTAGCCTGGAAGGGCGCAAGGACGTAACAAGGACAGCAGCAAGTCAACAAGGAACTTGGTGTTGAATGGCATGGAAGCTGTACAACGATTGGATGCAGTCAGAGATCATGGGGCACTGTTATCGCAAAGAAGAAAGGTATATAGGACATGGATTGATGTTTGCAGAGGTGGAAGAGATATAAAGAACTCAGAGACCTTATATGGCTCTCCATCTAGCACAGGCATATGCTCGCGGCCTGTACGTAGTTGGTGAAGTGAGAGATGAGGCTGCAGTCATATGTTTGGCGAGAACAACGGTAAAGGAGATCATTATGTCAAAGGGCAAGTACAAGCTGATGACGGCAAGTCCGTGATATGTAAGTGACTGCTGAGTACGGACAGTCAAAACATCAGTGAACTTTTGAGGCATGTGTGAGGATATTAGGGCATCCGGCCGATATGAGAGATGGAGGCACTCTGAGGCTTGCCCAAGGCTGGGCTGCCCGGGAATAAAAGGCATTTTGTCTGACCAACAGCAAGCTGAGTAACATAGTGATATTCAAAAACTGCCCTGGAGATAACTCAACGTTCATTTTAGATAAAGTATGAGATTCAGGTAATGGTATAGAAAAGTTGGTGTTTACGGTATGTTTTTTGCTGGTGAGGCTAGACTCCACGGCTAAAGTTCGGCAGTAAATGCCAAGACTTCAGTCTTGGCTTTGTGTGCACAAGTTGAATTTGCTTGCGACTCACGACTCTTCAGATCCTCAACAGCCCGCTCAAATTCCACATCGATTGCAAGCCATTTCAGACAACAACCGCAATCATGGGTGGAGTTACCGTACGCGATGTCGATGTAAGTTCGCCCACTACAAATTCACGAACGCCGAAGCCCTCGAAGCAAAGTGAAAGAGCCTGGAAAACATGCGAAGACATAAAAGGAACAACTCGCGGCACTTGGGGAAATGAGAAATGAGAAACACCGCTGACTAGATGTTGTCCAGGCGCACAAATTCATCAACGCCTATGCCGATTTCTTGAAGAGACAGGGAAAGCTCCAAATACCTGGTGAGATATGGCCCTGATCAGTTTTTTCGCCAAAGATTCCATGCGGCTTGGACACAATGGTTCTTTCTTTGCCGATGGAAAATATTCTGGTAAACTCTTCGCAAACCCAATACTGACATCCATGGCTATACAGGTTGGGTTGATACCGTCAAGACCTCACACTCCAACGAACTTCCTCCCCAGTCCGCCGATTGGTTCTACGTCCGAGCTGCCGCTGTGGCCCGACATGTCTATCTCCGAAAGTCTGTTGGTGTTGGTCGCCTGCGAAAGGTTCACGGAAGCACAAAGAACCGTGGCTCAAGACCTTCACACCACGTCGATGCCTCGGGATCCGTCGACCGAAAAGTCATGCAATCCCTGGAGAAGCTAGGAATCTTGGAGAAGGTTGACGAGGATGACGAAGGCTCGAGCGGAAAGGGTGGCCGAAGAATCACGCAGGCCGGTATGCGAGATCTGGACCGTATTGCTCAAACCGCAGTTGAGGGTGATGAGGATGAGGAATAAATGTGAAGTCCAAAAGCGGCGTCGAGGGGTGCATACGGAAATGCTATTCCATTTCTCTGCCTCAACGGCAGACGGATGGTGACAACAAGAGTCACCAAAAAGCTTTTTACGAAGCAGAGAGCATTCTTGCACGGGCGGGTCAATGCGTCATCTGGCTAGCTGTTGCAAGGTCTATCGGCATGATTCAGGCAGATGAGGCTCAATGAAACTACTTCAATGTTGTAACAACGCGCGCTCATTTTGAATTCCCTGTTCTTACGTTGGCTGCCTGTCTCCTTCAATCCTAGCTCGGGAAGTCAAGCCGACAGAGATGGGCTTGTCTCTTGGAAAATTAGCAGAGCATACAGTCTCAATGTAGACTATGTTATACATGACGACGATCTCTTCCCACGGATCGATGGTGTGCATTCGTAGGATAAATCCAGCCGTAGTGTGTCGGACATGGTCCATTCGAAATTACCTAAGCAATGTAGAGCTATACGAAGTACGGATTTTATTCTCGGCATCCGGGGAAACAGATTTTCCTCTCTCCCGTTATAGTTGTGCACGATTCGAGGCAACGAGCAAACCCTGGATGTTGTTGTCTTTTCGATGCTGCTATCGAGTACATTCATTACTTAAGACCATCCTGATAAATTGCCTATCGCGTCATGAGGAACATGCCCATTGTAGCCAAGCCGGCAATAATGCCGTCTTTCGCTGCCAATATGGGTTCTCAAGGCAATTCTGCACAGCCTCATCAGCCGTACTGGAACCCCCCAAAACCTCGAGTGGTAAGGCGTATTGTACACAGTCTCTCCATGGAATATGAAAAGGCAACCTTTGATGCTCACATGATACACGGGACGCTCTTGTATTTCTAGCTAAAATGACATCGCCCAGTATGAGCCGCGTTTGCAAGCACGCCGTCCCTATCCTGCCATGTGCACCAACTCCACCAAGAGTCACTCTCAACGATCAGAAACACCGTCATATAGTCTGATGCGCCTTACGGTCTATACAAGATTTAAGTTATCCACTCTGGCTCCTTTCGCAAGATAATGATTCGGCAGTCGGCTGGTGCCAGGCCCAAATATGCCTGTAGAGTACCGACCTGACACAGCCTTCACGTCACAGCCTGAGAAGTGCTTCTGACATACATTCATGAGTATCTACCCCAATGCTGCCGCGATGTCTTCTGTTTTTCCTCTTGTAATGTCTGCTACTCCAACTTTCAGGACATTCTCTTGCACCAATACTTGCATATCGTAGCAAGACTAAGGCTCGAGAAAACACGAACGAGTGTGAAGAGCAAGCAATATTCGGGATGGGGCCACTAGGACTTCAGACTTATGAAGAGGGGACTCCACGGCCCCTACCACAAGAGCTTCAACTATACCACGATTATGAATCTTTGCCTTCTAGGCTTAGAGATATATTGACCTGGTCGCTCGATACAACCCACAGTCCGACGAAACGCACACCCTCAAACTCCAGCATAGCCGCAGAAGAAATCTTGAAGGGCTCAAAGACACATTCCGAAGAGCACACGCAAACAAATCAGTTGGGAGCAGAATGCTCAACTACCACAGCAGTTTCTTCACAGAACAAGAACGACAAACGTCTGCCAGATAGTCGGAGCAGCAAGTCAATACCCACTTTCCGAAGACTCCAGAATGTCAGCAAACGCCCATTCATCCGAGAAAATGGCATGCACGGTATCCTGGAATCTACAAGAGACCTTCTCACAGCCTTCAAGCAGAAAGCGGAGAAAACAGGGCCGCCACGCTCGAAGTCAGAGACCATTCTAGTACACAACCCCAGCTTTTTTGAATGTACGAGTTGTTTTGAAGAATTTCCTCAGGCGGAGACTGCCAAACTTCCCTGCAGTCACTCTTACTGCAAAGCATGTTTGGCCACTCTGGTCATGACAGCGCTTCAAAACGAGACGAACTACCCACCTAAATGCTGCCTAAGCGAGATTCCTCTTTTAACAGCTCTGTATCCCCTTGATACGAAACAGCGGGAAATATACAAAGAAAAGGCTGCTGAATACTCAATCCCGGCCCAGGAACGATGGTATTGTCCGAACGCTCGGTGTTCGAAATGGATCCCACCCGCAAAGCTTCAGCGCATTCGCCATCTCAACCAGAAGTGTCCCCACTGCTCCAGCAAGATTTGCAGCGTCTGCAGAGGTCCTGCGCATAGCAGGTCGGTTGATTGTCCTCAGGACTTCGGGTTGGAGGCCACAATATCTCTTGCCGAGCTTGAGGGCTGGAGGCGTTGTTACAGATGTCGGGCTTTGGTTGAGGTATGTTTCCTTTGTCCAACCGCAAACTTGCTGACTGTTTTCCTTAGCGGGCTTCTGGATGTCGCCACATGACCTGCAAATGTGGCTCTCAGTTTTGCTATGTGTGCGGAGCAAAGTGGCGAACCTGTCACTGTACTGAAGTCGATGAAGCCAACCGGCAGGCAGCTCTCAGACGACGAAGACGAGACAGACAGACAGTAGTTGATACAGAGGCGGAGGAACTTGCTCGAGCCATCGCTGAAGTGGAAGCTCTACAACATCGTGAAGCAGAAGATAGACAAAGGGCTCAAGCACAACAGGAAGCCGAAAGAAGACGGGAGGAGGCTGAGCTCGCAAGGCTGGAGGAGGAGCGAGTGCAAGAGGAAGCTGCCAGGAGACTGGAAGAAGAACGACTTGAGCGTGAGTACCGGCTGGCTCTCCGAGAATCCGTCACAGAGGCTTGCAACGCAATGCAATCTGCCTTGGTCAACATCATTCAGACCCAAAAGCAAACTCTCGACAGCCGCCATATGCGAGCCAAAGGTGCCTACCTGGGAGAACGTGATTGCGCTTTGGCAAAGCAAATGGATGAAGGCGAGGAGCTCCAAGCTAAGCTGAAATCAAACATCGATCGAAGGACCGCTCTTATCCACCACAAACACAGGTCTGATCTGGATGTGTTTACTTCTGAGCAGGACGAATTTGAAGACGACTTGTTCTTGGAGATAAGAATGCACCTCCATGGAAAATCCGACAAAGAAGCGCGAGAGCGTCGTCTGCATGAGAAATTTAAGAATCAACGTAACGAGAAGCTACAAGACCTCCTCAAGAAACATGAGATGGAGATAAAGTCTTTGACACTCAGCGTTTCCACAGAGCTTGATGTGTTGAAACGGGCCAGTGACGACAAAATTACCACAATCACGACCAAATACGCCAATTATTTAGAAGCACATAGGACAACCGTGGCATCAGACCTTGCCTGGTTTCGACTCATATCCGAAAGGCGACATAACATGGTGTCCTCTCATGCCCGCCTTCTGCTTGCGGCTGTCGATGCTGACGAGGAGCCCCTCGGACTTACTGAAGAGCAAGCCGCGGCTATCGGGCCTTTTCCCACTGGACACACAGACCCACGGCAGCAAGATGATCATCTGGTGCCGTCACCTGCTTCGAGTACCTCTCTTACGCCCACACCATCGATTGTCGAACTCGCTGCAACGTCGAATCGATTGCTGTCTACCTTGGAGCCCCAACTCGCACCAAGCATCGACGCCGGTAGCACCGTGGATGCGTCTTCAAACCAGCTTCTAATGAACAGTGCCGAAGTATGGATAGCAGGAGGAGACCATACATCAGCTCGCACCTCGCGGACAGCTGAGGAGAACCAATTTCCGTCGGAAGCTGGGCCATCTATTCGAAGACGTGTCATGGTCGGACATGCTCGAAAGCCTAGACGGCCATCTTCGGGTCCTCGATTCAGACCTAGCTCCTCGTCGGCCGCCAGCATTCCACCCGTACCAGAGGTGCCAACCATGTATCTCGGAGAGAACGAGTTGCATGTCAAGATGCCCGGCGCCTATCCTGTCTCGCAGAAGACTTCCAATCATGGGGAGGCCAGTGGCAGCCCGGCACAGGCTCCATCCAGGCAGCACGTATACCAGCGATACTCTTGGAGTGAGAGCAACCCTTCGGTCACAGAGTCCACAGCGTCTTTGTCCATAGTATCAGACTACTCGACGTCGCCAAGCAGCGTCGGTAGCTTGCCAATACAAGCACCGGTCACAGATGCTGCTGAGCCGCCTCCTCATCGGTCTTTGTCACCTTCGGCACTACCTGCGACACCTTTTCCGACTTCACCTGCGGCCTCTTCCCGCGAACAGCATCGGCATGCTAAGGGAATCTCCTCCTTTGACGACCTGCGGATGGCAGTGAAAGGCAGTGGTGACGGCAAGGGCAAGGGCAAGGGCAAGAAACCCAAATATACCGAAGAAGAGGTTAGAGAGCGGATGAAAAGGGCTGTGGGGGATGCGTTTGGGGCTTGAAGCAACAGAAAGGAAGAAGTACACCGGGAGTACGGCAAGAGTCGATTGTTTCTAGATGGCATTCGTTCCAGTTTCGTCCGCCCTACACCAAGAATATACTGTACAGAGTACTTTGTATACGTATTGTATCGTGTGACAATGCTACGACATCTCACAATCCAAAACTCGATATCAGTACTTCGCAACATGTCGCCGTGCTTCTTTTCCATCGACACTTTGCCCTCCTTCCTCTTACTCACTCTGATGACCGTCCAACGGAACGCGGCCCAAAAGGTCTGAATGGCGAGGGCGGGCGTGCGAGTTGAAAGATTGGCTTTCTCCCGTCGAGTAACCAAAGCTAGCAGGCCGTGTTCGAGACCGAATGCAGTAAAAATATACCCCAGACGGCCTTCTCCGTGACTCGAACGGCCCTGGTGCTATCTCACACGCGATCGGGACGATGGACCAATTGAAGCAGCAAAGATTGGGATTATCTCTTTTATTTCTTATTTCCGGGGAGAGGTGGCTTTCGGTTCTTCTCCATCTTTGTATCACCTCGAGAGACTTGGTCGTAGATCTCAAGGAAGAAAAAGGGACACGCGCGGGTACGTCGTATCGTCAGTCGAGAGCCCAACGACAATCTCTTCGTATTGGTCCCTGTCCGGCATCCCTAAAACATGACTACGGTCGACAGTACCAGGTTCCTGGCCGACGGGGGATACCTACAAAAGGGTCGAGACAAGAATATTCGTCCGGTCGACCTGGGTAGAAAGACTCACGACCTGGCCCCGTCGAGGTGAGTTTATATAATCAACCACTAAAGTAATGATTGAAGACTTGGTCTATTTGAAAAACTAACATACAACACACTTCGGACGATAAAGGTGGTATCGTGATGAAAAGATCTTTCAATTGGAAAAAAGGGCATTGTTCTCGACGGTGAGTAAAGATTTTGGCACACCCCGCTGACTGTTCGAGGGAGGTCCTGGAAATGACGACGACTGACTCGGATGCTTGTTTCATTGTAGTTGTGGCATGTCGCGAGTTTCAAGGCCAGGTTTCAAAAGGCAGGTGATTACTTGACAATGGAAGTAAGCATTTTCCCATTGGTACAGTGAAGCCAGAAGTTGAGCCATGGCAAGATGTTTGGGTGGAACTTCTTCATGATCAGAGACAAGGACGGCAACATCAACGCGTTCCACAACATCTGCCGACACCGGGGTCACCCGGTGACGCAAAAGACTTGCGGGTCGAGCACGGTACTCGCATGTCGATTTCACGGCTGGTGAGTACTCTGTCCGACCAAATCCAAAGGTTGAGATCGAAGCCGACGAAATACTAAATTGCACGCGCGGCGAACAAGGTCGTACCTCCCAACTGGTGAACTGCACAAAGCCAGAGAGTACACTGGCTTGCCGGACTTTGATCCCAAGGCTCATTCTCTTTTCAAGATCCATACCCACGTCACACCCCAAGGGTTCATCTTTGTCAATTTCGACGCTCGAGACACTCCGGCGGTGAGTTTTGAAGAACAATTCGGTGACGATTTCGAGCCGATGCCGGAGGCGGCCACGGGAAAAGAGGTCGGGAACGAGTTTGCTCTGTTTCCCAATGACGGTTGGGAGTATGACCATACTTGGAACAGCAGCGTCGGAGGAACCGAGTTTAACTGGAAGACATTCGTGGATGGGTTTCAGGTTAGTAGTGATATTGGCCAGCCTGTCTATACCTGCACGGAGCTCAAGTGAACTTTTTTCGCTCAATTGTAGGAATGCTACCACTGCCAAACCGGCCACCCGACAACCTTACCCAAGGATTTCGCATTGGATCAGTACTACCTTCGTCAAGGACACGGCGCGTCAAGGCATTTTCTGCCACCAAAGAAGGAGGGTTTGTCGGAAGCATACGTACGTTTTGGGCTTTTCCGGTCCACTCCTGCAAAATAAGACTGCTGATGCATCATTGTCTCCTCAGATAACGTGGCTGTACCCTCTTGGTGTCGTCACCTTCAGTGACAATCTCCTCTTCATCGGCCGGTTCAATGCTACGGGAGCACTCCAAACGTCCTATGACAGCGAGACCTACCGGAGGTCGAGCATGAAGAAATCGAGTTCCGAGTACGACCATTGGATGGAGCATGATATTGCATACTGGAGATTCGTTGAAACCGAGGACGTCGAGCTGGCAGTCAGTGCCCAAAAAGGCTTCAAGAATGGTGTTCTCGGGATAGGCAGATTACACTCCGTTGAAGGTGAGACAAGTATCTTGACCAGCACCGGAAACCCTGGACTGACGACGGGATGACAGAACACGCCGTCAAATGGTATCTGGACAAAGTGCGGGAAATCCTGGTTCAGCATGCTGAGCGTGAGAAGGCCGAAGGTAAAAACATCGACCATGCCATACCCAAAGCCCAGGCGGACGCCGTGGAGGAAGACACATTGTGTAAGCTGGTCGGACCGGAGCACGAATGGTAGCTACCTACTAGTAGGCTGGTTAGCTTGTCGTCGTTGCGGGAAGAGGCAACCAGCCAGGTGCCTACTAGGTTGTGCAAGGCCGTTTGATGACGGGAGGATGTACGGAGCGAACGGAGTGCGGCTTGTTTTGTAGAAGCTTGAGGAAATACCATGCACGTATGGCATCGTTGATTGGTAGTGAAGCTGGCCTCGTGGTCCGAAGTCCCGCAGTCAAGCTAGTAAACGTTGCCGATAACTCGTAGAAAGTTGGAAAAGTCAACTTGTCATGGAAAAGTTGGAGTAATAATAATAATGCCATCTCAGCAATCCGATGGGGCAAGCTATCTTTGTCACTGACCGAGAGCGGTCCTCCGTAGCGTTGGTGTCAAGTCAGAACTTGCCGTGTGTTGTACAGTACTGCTCCGGAGTTTTGCTCGAGATAGGATGAATGAAATGACTCGAGCGGGTGCTCCATACGAGTACATAAGGTAAACGGGGAGGTACCAGGTAGTGACGATAAGGTCAGAATACCCTTGTCAACTCGTAGGCTGTGCGGATACTGTGTTCCGACCTGAGACGAGATGAGCAGAGAGATTCGATTCGGCTGTCTGATATTGTACATGGAATCGCCATAGAAGTCCAATGAAGTCCTTCGTATACAGTAGATGTTGGGTTTTCCCCCTGTCCGAGGCGAATCGTCATCAAGGGAGGCTGAAGTGATTGGGTTTGATACAAATTACTGCATGATCAACAGGGTTGAAACAACGAAGCCTCCACACTTGATGCAGATCAAGCAAGCATGGACAGAAAAATTCCGCGACAAAAATCAAGGATCTGGGATGGCGAATGGTCTGGTTTGTGGATGCCACCAAAATGTTGTATTGTAGGTACATTCAGTACATCATTTACTGTACCTACCTAGGTACCTAATCCTCGGTCCTGATTATTGAGTGTCCCACCTGATGTCCGCCTCAACAAGTCTCTTGCTCGCTCTGTTTTGGACACCTGAATCCAAAAAATGTTGGTGGGGGGAAAAATGCCCCCGAGTATTGACGCTTGACGTCAGCGCTCAGCTCAACAAAGAGCTTGCGTGGCTTGTGATATGGAGCCTTGGCCACCGGTCCAGCAGGCCTAAGCGGACTCGCTAGGGGCACCCGGCGCCTAAGGATGCTCCCAAGAAGCACCTAACAGGCCCTAGAAGGCGCCTAAAAGAGCGATCAGATCGCTTAAAACAGTGCCGCATCTCTCCCCTACGAGTAGGGGAGTTAATTGGAAATCGTATCCGACAACGCCGCATCCCAAAACTTGGACAGATGGCGCCATCTACGTCTATTTGTTCCAGATAGAGTAGAGTACAGTACCACTAAGGTCACCTACTCGTAGATGCTCCATGAAGAGTCGCTATAGTGTCCCCAGCCATTCGCTTTTGAGATACTCTTATCAGTAGATGCTCCGTAGGTCCTCTTACGATGTCTGCATCATTTGCCGTTGTGAATCTGATAGGAGGTCTGGCAGTACTGAAGTGTACCTACCTATGTAGACATACTTCATGAGCTTGATTAGAGTATTATGTGTCTCCCACTGATATGAGTAGAGTCCCAACCTCCCTCAACCTGGCTCTCTCATCTTTCCCGGAATATTGGCAGACAGTCGAAACCTGGTTATTAGGGCATCGTCCGGAGGTGGTCAAGACTCCATAAGCTCGGAACACCAAGTCACTTTAGCCCCGGCAGGCAAAAAGCTTGACCATAGCAACTGCCAGACCAAGCGAGACTAGAGCGACATGGCTGCATCGGACAGGACAAGGATGATGCATCAAACTCGATGGGTGGCTTTGGCATGTGCAGCTCAAGTCCAGCGACCATGCACCATCCCACACACCATCCACGGCCCGCCATGCATCATCGATATCTACCTTTGTCCATGATACACAGTACGGAGTTGCGTCCCCGTGTATCACGCCGACTGCAGTTTAGATCGTGCCCAGTTTTTGAGTCGTACTGTATGCGAATGGATAGCGATTGCTCGTGCATGCAGGTGGCCATGCTCCGTCCACTTTGATCCCTGCAAGTGGCGGACTCCTCGTTCTACATTTTTTGTGGACATCTCCCCTTCAGAAAACTGGAGATGTGTACGGAGTTCGAATTGTGAATAGTCGCAACCTCTGGAGTGCTGACCGGGACTTGTTGCTCTTGTATACATGGCCGTCCTCTTCTTGTTCTCTTGCCCCTACCCGTAGCAACATTTGTCTCTACTTTGTCCTGTACTGCACGCACCTGCCTAGGTTGACCGCCCTCACACTCGCTTTGTTTACGTTGGCAGTGCCGACATTGAATTACCGTCGCCTCTATTATACTGCCGCCCTTTTTCGACACCGGTCGGTCGCTTCTACATCTCTCAATTCACCGTCACTTGCATGTCGCCCTCTTACCCTCCCACCCTCTCACCTTACCGACACAACCTCTCTCGTCCTCAAGATCCTCTGGCCTCGCGTTCAAGAAACCTCAACCGATCGCTGGTTCACCTGACGTCGCTCCCTCCCACCTAGTCGTCTCTCGTTCTTCTTGCGTCTTGACAGTAACAACACGCCCCATGACCAGAAGACTCACCCTTAGTGGCAGTCGCTCTGAAATGGGCTTGCTTCAAGATCCTTTAGAGCCCGAGACACCTCCGCCGAGCTGGACTCCCGCCAAACCAGACTTCTGGAAGAAGCCGTCAAAATGGCAGATTTGCATGCCTCGATTACGTCTGCTCGTCAAAATCCTTGCCAGCCTCATTTGCTTTGCCATCCTCATCAAAATCATGGGCCAACAGCCGCCGCCTGCTCACTCATCTACGTCCCCGAAACAGCTAACAGAACAACAACTCATGGACAAGATGATGGAAGATTCCAAAAAGGAGTTGTGGCCATGGAAGTCATTTGAAACGTATGTCGGTCCTAGAATCTGTTCACATAGATGAAAACCACTTACTAACATGCCTTGCGCCCATAGACATGACGGCCTAACTCGCGGCACTTCACATCTGCATCTCTGTGAATCTGGAGAAATTGATTGCAAAAGCAAGGCACCTCATATGCTTCGGTACGATGGCTACAAGAACTTGCTGGAGCCGGTCTCGCATATTGTTTCTTGTGTCGGTCCGCGAGGCGTGCCCCTCAATGAAAGCCATGAAGACGCGATCTGGGCGTATCCAGGCAAAGCTAATGGTGAGATTGCTTGCACAAAGGTGGAAAGAAGAAAGGAGAATCTGACAATGCGCAGGCGCCGTGGAACCCACCCTTGGTTCGTATGAAGCATCTGGCTTGGATGGTAGCGTCTCGTTTGATCGTGTGGGTCGTTTCCAAGCATACGGGCTTGACCAGTTTGAGGCCATGGATTTCGACGACATGACAAAGACATCGGACTTTGACTGGGATAGACTTGACTGGGGTGAGCTGCAAGAAACTTGCGCAGTTGCCAATAAGCAGCGATTCAAGCCAGTCAAAGAACGCCCGCAGAATTCGATCCAGTACTCCAACATCCGTCACAAGCACGACCAAGCTCCTGCCAAAACACTTTCATCCACCCTCGAGCCCGGAATGGTCAACAAGGTGAAACGTACTGCCATCCTCGTTCGCGTTTGGACAGGTGCAAAGTGGACTGCCGATGCTGTTCTAAACATTCGTGCTATGATTGCAGAAGCATCGTTGGCAAGTGGAGGCAAATATCAAGTCTTTTTGCTATTGCACGTCAAGGACGAGAACATTCCGCTTTTTGTTGGCGAAGATGAGCCGCAGGCGACCATCGAGAAGCATATCCCTCCCGAGTTTCGCTCCATCACTGAAGTTTGGAACCATGCACAAATCCGCAGCCTTTATTCGAACCTGGCAGAACATGCTTTCGTTGGTCGCAGCCCCTGGATGATCATTCAATGGTTTGCTCGAAATCATCCCGAGTTCGATTTTTTCTACCAGTGGGAGTTTGACGTTCGCTTCACAGGCCACTACTTGGACTTCTTCGAATCTGTGGAAAAGTTTGGACGCGATCAGCCTCGAAAGGGCATATGGGAGCGGGCTGGTCGGGTCTACATACCTGCGATCCATGGCGGCTTCGATACCACCTTCCGAGAGTCGACGAGGCGTGAAGATCCTCACCACGTGTGGGGCCCCGTTTCTGTTGAGGGAGTCAGACCTAGAGGACCAAAGCCTCCCAAGAAAGAGGCCGAAGACAATTATGAATGGGGCGTTGGCGAAGATGCTGACTGGATCGGCTTCTTACCGAGTTTTAATGTCACTGGCACAAATTGGTGGTTTCGCAACTATCTTTGGGGCTACGCGCAAGGCAAATCGACCCCGAGAAGAGCCACACTCATCGCCCAGGGCAGAGTCAGTCGACGTGTTTTGGAGGTGATGAATTATGAGAACGCGGAAAATGGCCACCATATCGACGCGGAGATGTTCCCCCAGACCATGTGCCTGCACCACGGCTTGAAGTCTACTACCTTTCCCCATCCAATCTTTGCAGACCGCCATTGGCCCGCAGATGCTTTGCAAACAACTTTCAACGGGGGACCTTTCGGACAAGCTGGAGGTTATTGGAACAGTACCTTCAGCAAATGGAACGAGTACGCCTGGACAAACATGACTTGGTACTACAGCTCCGCCCAAGCCATGCCAGTCTTCCAACGACTGCTTGGTATCACCGCATTGGAAAGTGGTGGTCAAGAGTGGGAAGAAGTCTATGGTCGCGCCGTAGTTCGTCCAATGCTGCTTCATCCGGTCAAGGGTGGAAAATCCTGGCAGTGGAAAGACAACGGATGGCTCCAAACTAAGAACGGAAAGTGATCCAGTCGACGGCTTCACATATTGACGAGACCTATGGCATTTTCCCGCTCATATTCGCATCAGCAGCGGCGTTTGGAGTTTCACAACACTTCTCGTCAGTCCGGCATTGACGCATCTGATGACTGGCTCATTGGTCCGGCTGGTTTGATAGACAATGGTTGAAGGGTTTTGGGAAGGGCGTATTGTACACACTGTATGATGATTTTTTTGCACAATGGATCAGGAGCTTCTTCATATGGAGACGAGACACAGGACATCGGGGACTAGACAGCTGGATACGAGCTACAGGCCACCAGACACAGCATGAGCTAGACTCGAATATGAACAGTCAAGAGATAGAGCTATCAAAAGCGGCCATTATTCGGTCGTCGATAATCATAATAGATGAATGATAGAAAACATTTCAAAAATCATCATGTCTTCAGTCGAATTTAACCACCGAGTATGGAGTAGTCGATGAACATCTCTACAGCAGATATGTTTCTCGTTCGAGTAGCGCGGAAGCGAAATATGGTTTGTCGCTGTCCGGCGTTTACAAGGGCCCGAATCATGCTGCATAAAGATTCCGATCGTTGTTGCTTACTTCGCGGGGGACAACACCAAACCATTTCTTCTCGTTCATCCTAACTTGTCTGCTGTGAGATGCGTCCTTACCTGGGGATCCTCAGTATACATTCACAAGCGTATCTGCAATGTACATGGCTACCTGATGTCCAATCCATTTCGCCGTAGTTCTCTTGCTCAAGGCGCTGGCGGCAGCAATTCATCCAACACTTCACCCGGCCCGCGCGGCACCGAGCCCTTGGTTATAGACACGAAAGGTAGACCTCATGCCTCATTTACTTTGGAAAGCCGGACTCCATTGACCGTCTGTCTTTACAGTTCGTACCACGGCTCAGAAACATGTGAACTTTGCCTCTCCTCCTTCGATAATCTCTCCCGCCTCGTATGCCTCCTCGCCCGAATCGACTCGACAGGAGTTCCCATCAACTTTCCTCAGTTCACCCCTTCCTGCCCCTACCGACTACCGCCATGCATTTGCCATCGATCCATTTGCGGAACAGGGAGGAGATGGGGATGATAGTGCCATCGAGAAAGCATTGGAAAATGCAAGGGCCAACACCGCGATAGTGGTCGAACCAGTGGCTGCTCCCAAGATAAACCCTGATAGTGCTGTGAAGGACACATTGGCACGCTTCGCCAGCACTCCCAGAGGACCATCCTCTGTGCAACCACTCGATACCCGGGTAAAGAAAGAAAACGCCTCGTCTAAAACGACTATGGACGTGGATGCCTTCAAGAGGATGTTGCTTACAGGAAGTGCTACATCGGGAGAGACCACAGTGCCGAATCAAACAGTGTCAACTCAATCTGTAAGTGACAACAGCTCCAGTGCGGACTCGGCTTCGATCTCACAGCATTCGCTTTTCGAGACCATCCCAAACACACGCGAGGAAAGCCCGCGCACGTCGGAAGAGCTGGACACACGGGACAATGTCGAACACAGAAGTCTGCCTGGATCTAGTTCTTCAAGCAAGCGACCACCCCCACCACCAAAGAGTCGGCGTGGAAAAGCAATAAAGGATAGCACATCTGAGTCTGGCTCCTCAAAGAAATTCGATAATTTCATCAATTCGCTTTCACTACCACCGGCACCCGATGCCTCTTCCAATGTCTCTGCTATGAAATCGCCATCGTCAGAGCAACGTGACTTCAGTGAGCCATCAGGGGATCCTCCCATGCCCGAAGTCAGCAAGAGGGCAGCGCCACCGCCTCCTATTACTCGTCGAAAGAGTCAACAACAGCCTAGCAAGCCGATATTGACCCGAAGCAGCTCTTCACGACAGTCAGTGCTGAGTGACTCCGATCCCCCCACGAGCCCTCCGGGAACAATGACGCCCCGAGCGCCTCCTCCACCTCCTTCACGCCGTTCAACCAGCACTGGTGAGCGTCGCCCTTCGCTCGATCTCGCTTCCACTCCCGAGAATAGCAGCCAGTTGGGCCAGCAGTCCGCACCATTACAAACTCCGTCATATCTGAAGAGACCAAGTCAACTACCACCTCCGCCAGTGCCACCGCCTCGTAGGGGTAGAGGATCCAGCCGTAGCTCCGTCGATACGCAACGACCACCCATGTCGGCCTTGGGAATCACAGAACCCATGGAATTACAAGACGATTCTGCGGATAGACACACGAGATTTGGGGATAGGGATATTCTTGCCGATCTTGCAGCCCTTCAGAGAGAGGTAGATGCCGCAAGGGCTAGCGCGGGCCGGTAGCACTACCTGGTCTGTTACGACTTATGTATGGATGTATCATGGAGCATGATTTGGTTAACGAGACCGTAGTAGGATAAATGCAACAGGGCACTAAAGTCTTCTTGCATGGATAGAAGATATGGTATATGCTGTGCACCCCGTACTAGGGAGTGCGATTACGAGTACGAGTACGAGTACGAGTACGAATACGACTTTGAAGACACATCACGTGTAAACTCACGTAAACAGGCGAGAATGGAGGTTTGGGGCCATGACGTCGAGTATTGGAATGTTAGTGCCTGGAGTGCCTCGTAACTTCTGCTACGACGACTTTAGTATCGCGGAAAATGCCATCGACTCCAGGGCTTGCACTCGCCGATCACGTTTCTAGTCCGAATGCGCGGCGCAGCCCAAACCGACATACCTCGTACCTGAACGACCTCCTACTTCACTCTTGAAAACGACCCTTCATACCATGATCCATTTGTCTTCATTATTACACTGTGCCAGCAAACGATCCTCGTACTCCATCTGATCTTACCCGACTGCCACACTGTTGTGTGTCACTTCCTCCAGAGGCGCACTCTCCAGCACCCTCTCTCCCTCCTATATTCTTTTGATCCGACCACAACACACCCGAGCCACAAACTTTGATCAACACATCATCAATAATCACTCTGAAACACTGACTAAACCCTGAACAAAATCATTGAATTCTCCATACAAGATCGAAACCTCCCCATTACACTCAGAATCCACATCCAAGCAAGCGAACATGCCTAATAGAGGGCCCACCTTGATCAATTGTATGTTGTAGACTCTCATCTTAAGCCTTTCTCACTGACGTTGGATATTTAATAGTGCCGCCTCCCCCATCTGACCCGGCCACACCCAGCGAGATGGGCCCTGGGACTCCGAATTCGACCACCACCTCCCTCTCAACATTATCTGTCGTTGCGATCAAAGACGGTGCAATGGGCCATGGCGGCAGAGGTGCTACTTCATCAGCAAACACCCTAGAAGCCGAACGAGCCGATCGAATTTCACGTCTTGCTGGACTAGAAAGGGTCGGTGCGTCTCGGCCAACACCACTCGGGCATCTGGCTCCTGGATCGGGTGGTGTCTATGGCCAAGGCTTTGACAACGTTCCGCAGTTCAAGGAGCGCAGTACTGTTGGAAGCGCAAGTGCAACAGGCAGCGTTGGTGGTAGAACAACATGGGCTAGTGGCAGCATTGACTACGACGCAGATAAGATGAGCGAAGACCAAGAGGATGGAGTTTCCAGTACCGGTGGATTTTCTGACGAGGACAAGGCCAGCTTGGTGGGCTTCGGCGAAGGTGCAGGAAGCACCGTAAGTGGTCCAGTCTCTACGCCCTACGCCACACGCGCTTCAGTCTCTCGAACCAGTACCGGGGTCAATGCGCCATCAACACCTCGGACGGGTACGATGCCGGCTTTTGGATCAGGTCAGAGCACGCCTATGAGTGGCATCACCCCCAGCGCTGCGGCTGGCAGCATGGACCCGAAGATGATGGATGGGATGAGCTACGATCAAGACATAGTGGACACGACCATGCAACCAGCACCACCTGTTGATCAGTCTGCAGAAGGTCACGGTCACCGGTTCTCAGGATTTGGCACAGAGGTTGCTGAGGGTATCATGCGGGATAGGCTAAACCCCAGTGGCCAGCCTCATTCCTCACTGGGAAGCGCTGATGGTCAGACCTTGGGCAAGTTTCCATTCGAGAAAGAGTAGACCATGCTTGACTCCTTGTGATGCCTTTGCAGTGCAGACGAGAGCATTCCATGAAACCCCTCGGGTGTTTTTCTTTGCGACGAATTCTTATGGAAGAGCGGAATTTTATTTGGGATGTACGATATCACGGCGCAATGGTGATGAAGCTGGGAGCAGGTCCTGCCAATGTGAGAAGGAATCGACTCTAGAGCGTGGCGCTTTGAAGACGAGCCTTTGTAGGCCTGGTCTCTTGTTCTGTTTGGAGACCTTGAAATGCGTTAAGATTCTTTCAGGGAATTACTTGTACTATTAGGTATCCGTAGAAGGAGCGCAATTCCATTCTGGCGGGAACTTATGTGGATATATTGTGTTGATTGTGAATTCTCACTGGCTCTCAGGTTAATCGTAGCCATTTGATCAAATCTGAGAGGTCTTTAGCGGCGATGGTATCCGTAGCCAGAATCGGGCAACCACAAGGCTGAGATCTAGCAACAAGGCTTTGGCTCTGCACATGAAACGGGGGATGACGACCAGGTCAGCGTCAGCGAGGCTAGTAAAGTTATAGTTAACTCCTACAGTAGTTTAGGTACCTCAGGTAAGGCTACGGGCACAATTGTCTCTACGCGGTAAGTAGCCTTGGGGCTAAGAGGCTTGGAATTGGGCGCTCAGCCGAGTCAACTGACAAGCTAACACTTTTTTCTGGGCCTCGACTACAGAACTGCGCGTGGCTCCTGCGTTTGACTGTTACTCGCATTATTCACCTGTTTTCTTTGCCCTTACCGCTCTCTCCCTCTCCCTCTGCCTCTTTCTCTACCTCACTCTCTTCACCCTCCAGCAGTCCACCCAAAACAGTTTGCCCGTCTACCGACAATAGCTGACATTGACTTGTCAAGTACGGCAAGACCCGAATTGTGACAACTCCCACAGGTGTCTTTTGTGGCAATCTCTGCCTTTCCTCCCTCTTCTTCTACCGACCCGAAATTCCCTTGACGCTCGACGATTGGTTATATCGCTCGAGTCGGTTGCGATTCCAAGCCGTTCCGCAAGCCAAAATTGCGACACTGAGCGTCATGTCGGTCACTACGCAATTTGCCTGTACGGAGCACCTTTCCGGAAGAGAAGCAAAAAAATATGTCTACGATGCTAACTCGGTGCAACAGTTCGGACACTCAAGGGCATCGGCGTGGTCAACGGCGCACCCAACTATGAAGCACTTTCTGGATTTCAGCGGTATGCATCACCTAGCTCGTACTGGTTCTTCCTGCCATACTGACGACTCCAGACCGGAAGGAAACCTCCGTTGTTGTGCCTACTCGCCATGTGGCAGATATTTTGCATGGGCCTCGCCCGAGAAGTAAGGTTGCGCAAGTTCATTTTTGGTAAACACCCAACACTGACTTGGATGAGGGTGAACATCATCAATGCCGACACCGGTGCAATAATCTCAACCCTCCCTGCGGAAAACGTCTTCGAACTAGGCTTCTCACCCTTGGGAACTTACATCATCACCTGGCAGCGCCCTTCCAAGGACGAGAATGGCGATGCCGTCAAGAATCTGAAGGTATGGCTGGTCATTGATGAAAAGGCTTTGGCGGAAGGGGTCGAAAAAGAGTCGGTTGCTCGATTTGTCCAGAAGTCCCAGACTGGGTGGAATCTGCAGTACACCCAGGACGAGGAGTTCTGCGCGAGAGTGGTTACCAACGAAGTGCAAATCTACCAAAGCCATGACCTCACGACTGTGTGGAACAAGATTCGTGTTGAAGGCGTGGCAGACTTCGCCGTCTCTCCTGGCAAGAGTCATACTATCGCAGTCTTCGTGCCTGAGCGAAAGGTGAATTAGCCATGATTGCTACACAGACGGAAGTTAACCCGTTTCTAGGGACAACCAGCGGCTGTTCGAGTCTACAAGGTGCCAAACTTCACCACACCAGTATCTCAGAAGAACTTTTTCAAAGGTGACAAAGTCCAACTGAAATGGAACGACAATGGCACTTCTTTGATTGTGCTGGCACAAACAGAGGTCGACAAGACCGGAAAGAGTTATTATGGAGAGACTACACTCTATTTGCTGAGTGCAAATGGAGGGTTTGATTCGAGAATCGATTTGGGTTAGTAGCTCCTTGCCTACTCTTTTCGTCGTTGAGTATCGAACTAACAATTTGTAGACAAAGAGGGCCCAATCCACGACGTCTCATGGTCGCCAAAGTCCAATAGCTTCGCCGTGGTCTACGGATACATGCCGGCGAAGACCGTCATCTTCAACTCGAAAGCTCAGACAGTACACACTTTTCCACTTGGACCACGAAATACCGTGCTATTCTCTCCCCACGGTCGTTTCGTGCTAGTGGCTGGCTTTGGAAATCTTGCCGGGCAGATGGACATCTATGACCTGGAGAAGGATATGACCAAGATTTGCACCATCGAAGCTAGTAACGCGAGTGTGTGCGAGTGGTCACCCGATGGTGTACACATTCTCACGGCAACCACGTCACCTCGCCTCCGGGTCGATAACGGCATTCGCATCTGGCACGCTGGCGGTAACTTGATGTATAACGAGGACATGAACGAACTGTATCATGTTTGTTGGCGTCCTCAGTCCGCAGAAATGCATCCTCTCGGCAATAATCCTCTGTCGCCTATGCCTGTACCCCACAGCAGTGCCACGCAATACATGGCAGCGAGGAAGACGCCTAGCAAGCCGGCTGGTGCATACCGACCCCCTGGAGCTAGAGGCCAAGTGACACCTCTCGCGTTTCGGCGAGAAGATGAGGGAGGCGCTGCCTTTGTTCGTGAGGGCATTTCGTCATTCTCGAGTAATATCAATGGATTTGGCAAGTCTCGCTCACGGGTCGTTCCAGGTGCTGAACTCGCCGAAGAGAATGGACCACTGCCACCTGGTGCTGCGCCTGGTGGCGGTGTGAGCTTGACAGGTACTGGTGAGGGAGCTGATGGAGAGCCTATGTCCAAGGCCGCTAAGAAAAATGCCAAGAAGCGAGAGGCAAAGAAGGCTGCCGCCGCCGCGGCACGTGAGCAAGGAACCAGTAACAATGGCCTTACTCCTGAGCAACATGCTAGCCGAGGAAAGAGCCCAACTCGAAGTCCGGATGGCCGTGGGCACCAGCGCAGCCGAAGCAGGAACTATGTGCCTGCTCCTGGGCTGGAGCCGCCCTCTGGATCAAAGAAGGAACGCAGTCGAAGCAATAGCAGGCGCCAGCGCGGAGACACGGCCAGTTCATCACACGGCCGCCCACACGCGAATGGTACTGTTAAGGGTCCTGGACATGGTCATGCGCAAGCGACACCCAACCAAAAGGCTCGGAACGGCAACCAATTGGCGTCAATTGACACATCTGCACAGATACCACCCCCTCCACCGGTTCCGCAAGGGCAAGCTCCTCCCGACCTGGAGGTCACAAGCCCGTCAACTCCCGGCGGAAATCCTCAAGATAAGAAGATTCGAGGACTGTTGAAGAAGATTCGAGCGATTGAGGATCTCAAGATGCGATTTGCTGGCGGCGAGAAGTTGGAAGATACGCAAATTCGCAAGATATCAAGTGAAGATTCGGTCAGGAAAGAGCTGTCCGCATTGGGATACACTGGTTGAAGTGATGAGGGAATCACGCATTATGGGAGAGGAAACATTGGTACCCTGGATTGACAGGTGTTCTTTTTATTTGCACTCCTGGTTGATGATCAAGACATGTGTGGTTGTGGTTAGTACAACTTACGGACCTCATTTAGGTGTCTATCAGGACTCATGGACTGTGGTGAAAGGCCAGATTTTTTGCATAGCCAGGGAACAAAGGTTTTGGTGGCCATGTAGGTCATTATAGTCTCGCTCGGACCGGCAGCGAGGGCTAAAGGAGTGATTTTGTGCGGTAGACAGAAGAAGGGAAAAAAAAGAACACAATCTTATACCCTAACAGCTGAGAAATGAAAAGAAGAGAAATTGAAATCTTCATATGCAGACGATTCTCATCTTGGGAGTATCGTCGACTGTTGGTTCGTACGGTGTACAGCAAGAGTAGGAGTAGCAGGAGTGATGATTTTGGTCAGGTATAAGATCCCTGAGATGTAAGCCATTGTCACCACCCGGTCCCCAAAAAGAACCTTGTGGAAAAATCAGCCAGGCAGCCCCCCCCCGACCAGCCCATCTCTCGACAAGCAGTCGGGTGCGCCGCCTTTTTGTACGGCCGGAGGGTCCTTTAGGGGGACGGGCGTTGATCGACCAGACACCTTTGGAGTGTCTTTTCTGACAAGTGGATGACGGCTTTGGCTTTTCCCCTCCTCTCCAGGATGGAAACAAGAAGACTTTTTTCCTTCCGGGGAGGAGGATCCTTTTTTTAATGTTTCGCGAGGAATACTGAGCTGACCAAGGTATCGATCTCGCCTTGGGCTCCACCTTGCATCGCGACTTGATGTGTGAATGTGAATGTGGAAAAGAAAATCATCAACACGAAAGGCAAAAAAAAGACACATAGGGGTCTCTACTAGAGGTCGGCAGGGTCCTCTCTCTTTTTTGGGTGGGAAAAGAAGTGATCGCGGAACTGAACGCAATACTGAACAAAAGGGAAAACGAACAAGAGCAAAAACCCTTTCCCAAAAGGGAAAGAGATGGAACCGTCGACTATCAGGTTCGTGCGGAACAAGATGAGCAGCAGAGTTGGGTATCGTACAAAAGGGGGGGTGTGTGTGTGACGAAAAGCTCGAGCCATGTGTATTACGGCAAGTCCAGTCCCAAATTTTGGACAGGGGAGGTACATGATTTGCTTTTCTTTTTGGTTTGTCTTCAAGTGAATAATCGCCTCTGGGACACCTGACTGCCTGGCCCGAATCTTCTGGAAGAGTTGCCGACTTTCAGAGAGGCAAACTTCGTCGGCGTAGGTGATGCCATGGCGACATCGACATCGTCACCGGCATAGTTCTCATCATCTTCATCAGCATCATCATCACCATCATTGTCGACCTGGAACCCCACACTCTTCGTGAAGATATTCATGGGTCTGGATTTGAATGAAGTAGTAGTAGTCGTCGTAGGGCCGCGGCGGCGGCCGCCGCCGCCCATCTGGTCCAGCAAACGGTCCATGCCGTCGACGTCGAGAACACCTGATGCAAGTAGAGCTTGGTCAGAAGCCTCTGGGCCGAGCGAAGCGGCGGCATGCGTGGACGGGTTGGAGGTGGCGTTGACTGCATCTGTCACAGGGCTCACAGATAGGATGAGGCGGTGATTGGTTTGGATGAAAAAGTCAGGCGTGGACGCCGATATGCCAAAGAGACCCGAGGACTCGGCGCCCGCTCGTGGTTTCGGGAGCAAGCTGAAACGGAGAGGATTTTGACCACCAAGTTTCACTGCTGGTAAGCGAACCGGTTTGATGTCGGACCTCCATACCGATTGCACTGACGATATGAAGACATTCTCGTCGCCGTAGCTTATCACGGCACATTCGTCGTGGGGCCGTCCGCTCTGGACGGCTTCTACGTAAATGCTACCTCGTGGATTCTGAGGCTTTGATGTCGTCGAGTCTTCCTTAAGCCCGCTGAAGAGACCCTCGGAACGCACTTTCCGTGTCGAAGGGGTCATGGGAGCTAGACTGCCCGACGCAGGCTGTTCCTCGGCATTCGCTGTTTTCTGCTTCGTTTCGGTAGGTGAGGATATGATTGATCGGATTGCGAACTTGGTCAATGATCCCCCATGGATCCCTGAGATATTGGCCTGCCCCCGGATCAAGTTCGCTCCTGTGTTGGACGAGGACGGCCCGACAGCTTCAAGGTCCCATATGCCCCATTCGCCATCCTCGAGTAAAGCTAGTATGGCCCGTCCTTCAGCAACCCAACGCGCGTCGAGGACGCCTTTCCTCCTTGATGTGACATTGCCGCCGGTATTCGATAGAAAAGGCGGGAGGAAGCTCATGAGGAACTTCCCACGAGAGCTGCTTGCAGTCTTCGTAGACCGTGTCGTAGAAACAGAATCGGCAGTGGCAGTGGAACCTCTTCGCTCACGAGAATAGGTGGGAAATACTTGATACAGCTTGACGCACGAGGCAGACGAGAGGGTAATGAGTAGGCTGGAGTGCCGTTCGGCGGGATACGAGCATGTGTTGAACGCCAACTTTGCACTCATAGCAGACGACCGTAGATATTGCCTCCTGATGGGCAAGTGATGCTCGGGTGCTGACGAGATTGAGTGAGACTGCACCGGTACCTGGTGGATGAGTAGCAATCCTCCTCCGGTGGACGAGATGCTGGCTATGAGTAAGGACCATTGGCGTGAAATTGAGGACTGATCGGCTTTTGAGCCAACATGACTCCCTTGTTGTTGCTCGCTGCCATCTTTCTCATCCTGGACGCTCGCAGTGTGCGTAATCGCGATGTCTGATATGAAATCTTGGTGCGAATTTGGTCCGTAGATCTTGATGGTATCGATTCCCAGCTTGGATGCATCCTCTTCACCTGGGGCAGGGGGATTCAGGGGAGCACAGATGAGGCGAATACTAAGGTCTGCACAAGCCACAGTCACCACGATATGGTCTAGGTACAGTGAGGGCCACGACTCAGGAGGAGCTTGCTCGAGGTCCTTCACAATATTGGGCACCGCGATACGTACCGCCGCCGTGCCCAACGGGATGTCAATACACCTCAGGAAATCTGCGTATGGTGCGGCTGGGTCTATTTCCTGCTCTTCCTGCTCGAATTCGGCCGGCGCTGGAGGATGTCCTTTTCTCGGTCGGTCATCATCATCGTCATCGTCCAGATCAATCACCATGGCATCTGCCTTTGCAGTCCCGTTGACCTTGGCGGGTACAGCATCCTTCCTAGCCGGTCTGAAGGATTTCCCAGCATACCAGGCGATGCGGACACCTTCGTCGTGACCGTATATTACGACAGTGGAACCATTGGAGGATTGTCGAGGATAGACGTGCGCATCGTAGGCTTCATGTGGGAGGTCGTAGCTGTGGGTTGTTGTCAATTGACGCGGTGAGTATCAAGGACGGGATCGACTTGCCTCAACTGGAACCGATCCTTTTGTTTGAGCACTGTACGCTCCATGGTCGGCGAAAATACTCTGCTTGAACACACAAGGATAAGAGTTGTCGTAGAGAGAGGTTCGCCGTCTTGTCCTATGCGGAATGGCAAAGTTGCATGTATCGATTGTTTCTCCAATTCGCGTCAAAGCGCGTCAGGGCAGCTTTTGACTGACTTCACCGTGTGTTTGATTTGAACAGCCACAGAATCCTACGACGACAGGATCATGGATTCAAGACGATAAATACAATTATGGCCTGCGTACCTTCGATCTCACAATCTCTTCTAATGTCGACCCCTCGACCGTCTCGCTTCTTCAACCATGACTTCAGTGCAATCGCTGGGCCTCCGTGAACCCAGCGCTCTACAATATCTGGTCACCGAGTCCATCCTCCCTCCAGACCCTGCACCGTCCCTGTACAGATGGTCTGTCTCTCAAAGACGTCAAGCTGATGGATACGGTCTTGTTGAAGAGGAAGTACTGATCACTGATCACTGCGTTGTCTGGTCTTGCAATGGCGTCGTTCAACGAGTCTTAGACTTAGCTGTGGAAGGCGAGACTATCTCACATGCATTTATATCGACATTCGCTCTTAGTCAACCGGCAGAAGGCGAAATTGTTTGCAAGCAGGAAGAGCTCCAGAATGTCGACAAGCGTGCTTTGGTGGCCGTCTTAAAAACACAAATCCATATCTTTCTGCTCTCGGGCGACACATATATTGTGCCGCTGTCTTTCGATATCGAGTCGGCTCACCCTTGCCCAGGTGGTTTCATTCTGCAACGGAAGCTGGAGTCAGATGAGGATCTCGGCAACCCGCTACAACTTCAACAAGACCTCAGCACCATCAATGAGACTCTCACTTCTTTCGGAGGCAACAGTTCGAGACCGTCTATTGTACTCCCATCGAGCCAGAGATGGATTCCACAATCGAAGTTGTCGACGTCTGCGGGTATGCCAAGGACTTATTCGTATACTCAGCTCATGTCAGAGTTGGGTCTTGTTGTCCACAGCACGAATCGTATGGGGGAGCCTTTGGACGAATGTAAGGCGTTACCAAGAACCGAGAGACTTCTCTTCGTTTCACGTCATGACGACTTTGACCTGAGTTATGGGAGTGAAATACCACCTGTCTGTCTGGCTCTGACCATCGATGAGAAGTCGTCATTCACGTTGTGGCAGGTGAGTCCAGATGTCGTCAGTAAAGGCTCGGAAAGGCACCGGAGCAGCCACAACCTAAAGCCACGGTCTTCTTTGAGGAAAAGTTCAAACATATACAGACGTGATCAGACTGGTACGAGCCACCCTACCAGACGGCCAGGCGACCTTAGAGAGAGCCTCGGCGTCGTTGGCGACAAGCAATATTCCGAAGGAGGGCTTTTTCCATCTACCCAGGAGCAGGCATCGTTCCAGTCAAATGACTTGGCTTCTCAGCTTGGTCCGGAATTCGGCGATGTTGGTGTTCAGACTCGTTCTGCACGACGAATCAGTTCGATGCTTGCGCGTACAGACCTTGGATCTGCAGCGGATCGAGGAAGTTTCAACGACTTAGGCATTGGCGCTGGCGGTCGCCAGAGTCTAAACAGGACCGGAAGACGTGGCGAGTCTATTGGAAGTTTCACTGACCGACACAGCTTTGGATTTCGACGCAGAAGCTCATTCCCAACCAACACCTCGGTCTTCAGCACTGGAACCTCGTTCCTTGACATGTCTGCACGTGGCCTGCTTGAAGATATGGACCCATTAAAGCAGTCTACACGCGGTGAAGACGAGACTTACGATGGTGCTGCGTCCGACCTTCCCAGGGATATTGGATTCTTCAAGTTAAAGTCATTTCCTCGAAGTCAATTGTCAGATGATGTCGATTCTCTTTGTGATATAAAAGTCGTGACTCTCCAAAACCCGAATCTACTACATCAGGATACTCAACAACCAAAAGAGCTTTATACGGGGATCATGGACAAATCTCGGCAGGAACTTATTCTTGTCCGGATTCTAGTCAAGACTCGTTCGAGTCGGACAAGGAAAACATCTTTAGAGTTCAAAGTTACGGAAGTCCGCAAGTTGCCTGGAATCAAGGACGTTTGCAAGATTGTTGATGGCACAATACAGCGCCTTGTGGTACTGACTGAGTCACGTTCAAAGATTGTCTCTCTTCAACTTGAAGCACCATGGTCACCGCCCTTCCGTTTTGAACTCCCGCCGAGGATTGCGATGCATGATCCCTTCACGAGTTCATATTCTTTTAGCACCAGGAAGGATAAAGACACAGGGCTCAGGCGAAGCATACCGGGCACAGGCGTAAACGCACAATCGCTGCTCGAGTCTGGAACTAGCGGTCAGATGTATGTGATTGACCAAGATCTACGTCGCCATGCTATACAGCTACAGCTTGCTCCTCGCGATCCGCTTGTCCTCGATATCCTCAAGATGTGCGACCTCGTGCTTAGTTCAAGAGAGCAAGAAAGCTTGCTTGTTGCCTTCTGGGAAGTGTCTCAATGGCTGAATGACAAAGAATCCTCAGCACCATCGGATTGGCTAGCTATTGTTGTGGTCCTCTTCTCCCTTGCTGTACCTTTCCTCAAAACCCAGCACCGACAGTCTACGCCTAGCCATCGACGGAAGAAGAGTGCACTTCTTCGATCCAGCAGTGGGAGCGCCATTGACCTCACGAATTATGATACGATGCATAACGAAGATCGAAATACGAATTCGCATGATGGATTGCGCAGTCCAGCTTGGGCTTGGCTCCATCCAAAAAACCAAGCAATCTCTGCAACAGGAGGGAGGTCGAAATCGTCATCCAAGATTTTAAATTCCTCTGCATTTCATGAACGACTTAACGAGAAGAAAAATACCTTCATAATAGACGCCGTCGCCCTAGCGGCGGAGTATTTACAATCTCCATTTGGGGAGAATGCATTTGGCCCTGAAGGGTATCTTCCTACCTCCATCAGCAAAGACCGCGAGCAGCGTTGCAACACCATTCCGAGCATTCTAGTCGGCTTGCATCTCCTCTATGAAGAAAGCAAGCTCGACGTGACAGCCTCTGCCAGATCTGGAAAGGCAAACGGTAATTTAATCATGGTCATGGCTCAATTGGGATCCTGGCTTCAGTGGAAAGACTGGACAGCTAGCACTGGTTCATATTACCAATTTGAAGCAGTGGAAAGTGACGATTGTGTGTATGACCTTTCAGTCATTGAGGGTCTTTCCATGCCCGCCCAGCCCTTCATGCCGCCTTCGATATATTTTCACCTTGAGCAATGGATCAACGGCACTCCCAGTGGAGATTTCCTTACATTGGCACGGTTGTCAGGTAGAGGAAGTGGATCTATTGATATTGCCAGTCCTGCAATGGCCCAGCTAACCCCTCATACAACGGCTCTCCTCGCCTTTTTCCAAAGTGCACAAGACCAAGCGGGTCTCGAAAACATGATACATGCCTTGACGAAGGCTGGATTAACAAAATTGAACGTACAGAGACTGCCCGACGGAGTAGCCGCTGCCTTCAACCAGGTCTTATCGTCCAAGAAGTACCGTACAATGCAGGCAAACAAAGATGGAGGTCCACTCGAGTCTGGAGGATGGGCTAGTAAAGACGACACGCTACTATTTCTGAATCGACCTCATCTGAACACAAGTCACGAAGCACTCCGAGACTATCACAGTATCTGTTCGTCTGCTTTAGAAGCAGAAAATCTTCAAAGATGGGACGCATCATCTGAAGCCAGCAGACAGACGGTAACCAAACTGATTTTTAGCAAAGATCGGCGATTCCCCGAAGCTTCAAAGCTTGTGAACCAAACACGACCTCCGGTGGTGGAATGTACCCCTGAACCAGAATGGACAGAGGTTGAATTGCTGGATGCGCAAAAAGAACTGGCCCAATATGTCACCCGCCGAACTCTCTCTGTGGCAGCTGGACGCGGCATGATGCATTTTAATGCTCGAGTTCCACTACTGACAGAACGAGTCTCGATTCCTGCCTTCAGCCTGCAATGCATCATGAAGCCTAGAAATGCCACCGAGAGTACGCAAGCTATGACTTTTAGCGCAGATAAAGCATCATTTACAGAGGAAAAAGTATGCTGGGCATTCTTTCACAACGGCGCGTCCATGGGTCTCATGATCTCCAACGATGCCCAAGGCATTGACACTTCATGGATTTTGTACAATAAACCACCAGAGTTGACCAACCGACACGCCGGTTTCCTCCTTGCATTGGGACTCAACGGCCACCTCAAAACACTGGCGAAATGGGTTGCTTTTAAATACCTTACGCCCAAGCATACAATGACATCTGTCGGCCTCCTTCTGGGATTGTCGGCATCCTTTCTGGGCACAATGGACACTCTCATTACTCGTCTTCTGTCCGTCCATGTCACGCGTCTGCTGCCGCCGGGTGCAGCAGAATTGAACCTATCACCGTTGACGCAGACCACAGGAATCATGGGCATAGGCCTGCTTTACTGCAACTCGCAGCACCGCCGAATGTCTGAGGTCATGCTATCTGAGATTGAAAACAGTGACGCCGAGGAAGGCGCCGCTTCTGATACAATTCTTCGTGACGAAGGGTATAGATTGGCGGCCGGCTTCGCTCTAGGCCTGATCAATCTTGGCCAAGGGAAGAATTTGCATGGTCTTCACGATATGGGGGTTCTTCAGAGACTTCTTGCCATTGCCGTTGGTACCAAGAACGTGAACATGGTTCACGTTCTTGACCGTGCAACTGCTGGTGCCGTTATGGCCATAGCCTTCATCTTCCTCAAGACCAATGATGAGGCAGTTGCAAGAAGAGTCGATGTACCGGATACACTTCATCAATTCGACTATGTGCGCCCCGATATATTCCTTTTACGAACCTTAGCACGCCACCTGATAATGTGGAATTCGATACTTCCAAGCAGCAGCTTTGTGCAGACCTCGCTCCCTGCACCATATAGGCATAGGTCCGACCTCAAATCTACCAAACACCTCAGCACCGGGGACATGCCCTTTTTCAATATAGTTGCGGGAGTTTGCTTTGCCATCGGACTAAGGTTTGCCGGATCACAGCGTAGAGATGCACGCGATTTACTGATATTATACCTGGACCAATTTTTGCGGCTGAGCCGCCTGCCTGCTCATAATTACGACGCACGTGTGACCTTGAACAGTGTGAGGAATTGTCTGGACACTCTTGCGCTAGCAGTGGCAACGGTGATGGCTGGTTCCGGTGATCTGATTGTCTTGCGGCGCTTACGGGCGCTGCATGGACGAACCGACAAGGACACTCCTTTTGGCAGTCACCTTGCTGCACACATGGCTCTTGGTGCTCTGTTTCTAGCCGGTGGAACCAAAACATTCGGGACTTCCAACATAGCCGTCGCAAGCTTGTGTATTGCTTTCTATCCGATTTTCCCCAGTGACGTGCTGGATAATCGAGGTCATCTTCAGGCACTTCGACATCTTTGGGTGCTTGCTGTGGAAAGTCGATGTTTGATCGCTCGAGACGGTGACGCCGGCGGCTCTGTTGTTGGTGGTGTCACTGCATCCATTTTGTTCAAAGACGGCACAATTCAGGACATTGAGGTTCCCGGTCTCCTACCGGAGCTTGATACCATCAAGTCTATTGAAGTCAAGGGCGAGGGTTTCTGGAATGCTTGCCTTGATTTCGCAACTAGTGGGACGAAGCTTCGTGACAACATCAAAGCCGAGAATTCTGTGAATGTCATACTCCGCCGTCGAGCTGCATATGACCGACCACCTCAAGACCTATTCAATGCAGAGTTGCAGGCCTTGACAGAAGCCCAGGGTATTCCAAGTGTGGATCCGAACTCGACTGCTTCCTATATGAACAGTACCGCTGCAGCAGCAACAGGCTCAGCCTCGTCAAGGGCGGGCATCGCCTTTGAGTGGTTGTTTGGTTTGAGCCCTTTCAGAGACTTTGACCATTCCGAAAGATCACTCTTCCTGGGCGCAGCACCAATAGGCGAGTGGAATGCTGCAGAGTTGTTACAGAATGGGGTGGTCGATTCGAGATTAGAACTCGAGATGGGAAGTCTCCCATACAAGAATGAGACCGGCTTGTCGGGCCAGAAAGTGCAGAAAGACAAACTGTGGCAATTACGACTCTTATTCGGCTGGCTAGATCGTTGGGAAAAGGAAGATGAAGAACTTGACAACATGGCGTCTGCTACCTCGGAGGAGAACAAATGGTTCAGTAGCTCCGGTGGAACATGGATCAGAAAAGATTTGATCGAGCGATTAAGATGGAATGTATGGAGTTTGACTATGGGAGAGAGTCATAGCGGTGACGGTGCAAAGGACGATGAAGCGATGTGGTGATTGTAACTCCTGCGATCGGTTGTTTAGACCTGAGTCGAGCTTGGCATGTTGATGTTAGGAGATTGTCGACATCAACCATAGTTTACGCAGTTTCAATCTTTACTGACATGACGGGCGCACAATCACCTCGAAGTCCTCGTGCCATTTCACGAAGCATCAAATTCCTCCCGAATTAGATCATTCAACTTTTGCTTTCGTGTTTCTTTCCATTTCTTGTCCCAAGCTTCGACTTTGCCACCGAGCACGACACAATTTTGAGGTTGCAGCATGACCATGCCTCTGCGAACCATGGTTCCGGGCTTCAGGAGGAGCTTGCAACCAATAAACATGCCGAAGTCTTCTTGACTTGAAGGTCTCGAATCGCCTTGCGGGCCGGGTAAAAAAGGTACCAATGCCGAGACGGAAATTCCGATTTTGGGAATTCTGTCAAGTTCAAAGGCCACAGCTTTTGTACCTCGGGCATCTTGAATGATGAGTTTATGTGGTCCAACGCTGATTTTTCTGGCAGATGCGAACGACGAAGTCATCGCGGCGCTGGTAGTGGGATTTGTCGTAGTAGTAGCAGTAGTGATAGTCGGGGGAGGTCTAGTGAGGGTGACACCACCAGATCCGTCGTTGTTCCCCTCCTCCTCCATAATGTCAATCGTACGGATGACTTCTCTCCCACGAACCTCCTCGCCGCGTTCGACACGTTCGATGGCTTCGACCTGACTCCATTTGCTAGAACCCACGTCCAAGACGTCCAGGACTTGGACGATGACAGTGCCGGAAAGTTGACGCGACTTGACGTTCACGTCGGCTACATCAGCGGGCAGCAGTAGACCGTCTTGTTCAGGAGAAGAAGCGGAGAGAGAGGTGGTAATGTCACTTGCCAGGATACGAAATTGCGCTGTGGATACAAGTGCTGGTAGAGGAGGAGGATTCGCTCCACGGGTCGCCAGGAATTCCTCGAGCCAGCGACCGTCGACCGTCAGGTGGTGTTTTGTTTGGAGCGCTAGAGACACTTTTTCGAAAAGCGGATGGTGGTGAGAAGGCATGGCAGTGAAAGGATCTCAATCAGCCCCGTTGAGCGGTTCTGCTTGAAGCTTTTCGTTTGGTGTTTCCGTGGCATGAGGAGAAGAAGGCTCTTTTAACTCATTGAGTGTTTTCCAGGCACAGCAGCAATGATTTTGATATGTAGCATGATTGATTGCCGTTGCAACCTACCGCGCTGGTGTGGCTGCTGTCCGAGAGGTGAATCGGAGGTATCTGACTTCACCCACTCCGTGTCCTGTAGGATCCTCTTTATTCAGTGGATGTGCGCCTCGAATGAAGCGTCTCTTTTGATATGAGGTACGGAATACATCCAGCCTAAACTGCGTGGCCGGCAATACCTCGGTTGTACTCTTTATCATACGAGGCTCAACTACGGAGTACATTCATCCTTGTACTCGAAGAGGAGTAAAACACATGTATAACACCTGACACCCTCTGCGATCTCTGTTTGCCCCTGCATCTGTACAAAGTACCACGTCAATTACGATGACTACTAAGTAGTATCAAATCATACTTATTTTCCTCGCCGGTTTGCACAGACAGACTATGCGCCGAAGCCATTGTCCACCATGGCCACGATAACGTCTCCTCGCAGCGAATCCCCTGCCATAACCATCCCTCGCATCACCTCTCCCTCGATCCCCAGCACGAGTGGAACTCCCGTGTCCTCTGTCCGACCGTCATTTGATGTTCCGAGGATAACGTCAAACGCTCCTGGCTCTCCTTCGCAACATGCGACACCGGTGTCAGTGTCAAATCCGTCGCAAAGGAGGAATCGTGCCGCCCTGCGAGACTATTACAACATCAAGAGACCTTCAGGGGCTTCTGGAACGACAGATCTCGGACTGAGCCGCAAAACCAGCATAGCCTCGAACGCCTCAGACTCGACCGTCGTCACGTCCTCCAGCGCCTTCGTTCCCGAACCTTCGTCGTCGTCCTCCCTGACGGGGCCGCAGCTGGACGACGCCTCTTTCGACGCCGAAGCTTACGTGACGGAGCTCCTCAAGACGGCCGGTCTGAGGGACATTTTGAGGACCGAGAGTTCACTCGTCAGCGAGATTCGAAACCTCGACGGCGAAAGAAAGGCCCTGGTCTACGACAACTACAGCAAACTGATCAAGGCCGTGGGCACAATCGCGGAGATGCAAAAGGGGATGCACAAGAAGGAGAGGGATCCATCTAACAGACTTCAGATGAGTGTCTTGGGAGTACAGCAGAAAGATACAGCCCCCAATCTGGACGGCGTGGAGAAGTTGGGCGAGAAGTTGGACGCTCTGCTCAAGATGGTCGAGGACTTGGGTCCGGCACAGCAGCAAGAACCAGTGGCGGTCAAGGCGAGGGAGACGAAACGACAAAAAGAGACGGTCCAGCGGGCTTTGGACGCCCCTCGTCGACTACGAGCCTTGATTGACAATGACCAAACGCAAGAAGCAGAAAAGGAGTTTGGGTCTGTCAAGGTGCTGCTCGAGCAGTGGAAGGACGTTCGGGGTGTGGATGAACTTCGTGAAAAATGTGAGCAAATCATGCGTACATCGGACGTTGATGGCGATTCACCGTCAACACCACACACCACACAAAAATCAACAACACCCGATTGAGACTAAAGGGTAATTGAACATTCATGCTCTGGCCCCTGCGGCCGTAGGGGAGGGCGTTCACCAAGTGAGCAAGCAGAACCGCCTAGAGCCTGGGCATCGATTGGACTGGTGAAGAAAGAGCCAGTTGCAAGAAGCGAGACGAACCATACGGCCACACTCTTAGATCTCGAACAAGACTCCTGCGAACGAGGGAAGAATTCTGGCGTTCCATGTGAACCGACGTCTGTTGAGGAGTGCCGAGGGTCGACTCTTGCTTTCATCTTTGCCTCCTGAGGTGGGAATCTCAAAGAAAAGAGTCGCCATGGACCGCGATCAGCTCCTTGTTTCTCGAGTCTACACTCACGTTTCGCTTGTTCGGGCCACGATCGACGAGCACGAATCGTGACACACTCTAAAGAGGCCTTCCAAGCCCTATTCTCGGGGATTCCTTTTGAAAAATTTCAAGCTGAAAGACAAGCCCCCTTCAGATCTTCTTCTACGAGGCAAAACCTACCCCGGACAAATCACAGTTTTCACCCCAACAATGGGCCGTGGGCCGACCTTACCTGAGATGCAGAGTCAGTGCCCTACCTTGTCCGCAGATGCACGTGGTCGAATCTCCTTGAGACCAAACAAACATCTCCAGCTTCCGAGTCACGACTCACCAAGGTGACACGGCCGGGAACAATCAGATTACGCACAGAGAACGAAAAGTCCACTTTCAGGATAATTGATCATTGTGTCTCACAAGCACATATCGTCGTGTGCACTAAACTACCTACATACTATCTACCCAAGGCATTCGCGTGGCCTGCGCACATAGAAAAGTGTCAGGGGGTATCGAAACAAACAAAAGCAGGCTCGCTGTAATGAAATTCCTAAAATGTGTGGTGTCCTGACCACACAGTTTCTTCACTCCAAAAAAATCCCCTATCGAAACATTTGTCTTGGAATCGTGACTTCCCATGCAAACTCTCTGGACTCCTTATTACTCCATACTAATATGGACTGTTCACAATTTCGTCCCGCAAATGACTTTGTCGGCCACTGCGGCGAGGTGTAGCCAACCCTCCAGCACTCAGCCTCGTGGCTGGTCCAGCTATACTTTCCCTCGTTGGCTTCTTGAAACTCTTCCGACTAACCATGTCGACTTCGTTTGGTAGGGCCAGAATGACATTCTTGTCTGATCCAAATTCGAAATTATCCGCCATAACCTTGTCGCCGTATCGCTTGATCTGATAAGGATCTTTGTTACCAGCGACGACCTTCTTAAGGTTCCAGGTGACGAGGAACGGTCCTGTCGAGGTGATGATGCTTGTTTCGGGGTTGTCTGGTGAGGCGTTGAACTTAGCCGGGGTGAAGGAAAGAGGAGCCTTCGTCTCATGTTGGAATTGTGCGACGTGACTCGGGGTCAGAGCAAGACGGCGTGGCTGAGGCTTGCTATCTTTGGCAAAAGAGCGCTCAAAGCCCAGTTTGCCTTCATATCTGCCGTCCTTCTGCAAAGTGTCGATCAAAAGTAGATATGTGCGGCATGTAGCAAGGAGCCATCGTCCATCGGCACTGACATCAAGACCAATGATAGATTCACCGAGAGCAGGAATGTGAGTCTTAGCGTTAACACCCAAGCGGTCAAAGAGACGGACGTCACCTTTGTTGGATGCGACTGCGACATGTCCTTTTTCTGTCGTGGCTGCAGCGGAAAAGTCGTTCTTGGAGACGTATTGTTTCAATTGAGCCTCGACGAGCTTGTTACCAGCCACACGAGGATCTATTCGGAAGAGAGCATTCCGGCTGTGACCAATGAATGGCTGCGCCGACGTCTGCTGGGCGAACTTGGTCTCTGGCACAAAATTCGTCACCGGGATATCGTCATGGACTTTCCACTCGTCGATGATCTTGCCGTATTCCAGATCCATACGGTAGAGGGCGTTGGGATTGGTGTCGTCTTGTAAGACCATGTTCTGGTCTTCCGAGTGCAACATGACTTTGTTTGGTCTGAATAGTTTGCCTTTGGGTGTTTCGACCTTGGAAATATTGGTTGTGAATTCAAGATGTCGATTCGGAAGATGCTTGAAGACACCGATTTTGGAACCTCGAATGACGAACGATCGGTCATGTTTGGTGCCGACAGCCAACTGTGAATTGACATTGCCGTCACTGTCATGCAGATCGAGATCGTCCTCGGATTCATCTGTGTCGTAGTGCTCACTTCTCTGACCTCCATCGGTATCCTCGTCCTCTTCGTCTTCCTCGTCTTCCTCAGCCTCTTCTGGAACGTCGTCCATTGTCAGCTCATTGAAAGCTTCAAAGACATACTCTCGATCTGGTTCATTGACCTTTGCCCACTTCATTTCATTGAGTTGTTCCCACAATGCTTGCATGATACCTTCTTGGAAGTTCTCAAGTGTAGCTTGGTCGTGAAATCGTAGAAGCCAAGAATACGCTGAACCGTCATCGGTGTAATGGTTGAAAATTGCTGATAGGTATTCAAAGTTGAATACTGGGTTAATATCAGCAACAATTTGTTGGCCGAGCCATTCACGGCCGTCAGAACTTGTAATCTGCAGCCAATATTGCCACTTTCCAAGATCGGTAACAACAGCGAAGACGGAAGCATCCTGTAAGATGAAGGTTGATGTTTGAAAATCAAAGAGATGTAACTCGGCTTTCTGCTTGGTCAATACCTCTCCGGAGGCTGGTGCGGACTTTGCTGAAGGTGGTGCAGTAGATGTCGAGACAACATCTGTTGTCGTCGACTCATTCGTTTTGCGTGGAGATTTTACATCCTTGGCCATACGCTCAGCTGACTCCTTTGAGGTAGGCATGTCGTCCTTGGTAGGAGAAACCGAGCTGGCAGCCGGAATGGCGTCCTCGTTGTCAAAATAAAACTCCCTGAGTTCGGGATCGGTTGCCTTTTGAGCTGACTTGCGATATTTCCGTTCGTACTGACAATCGATTGCAGCCAGCAAGAATGTTTGAATCTTTTCTTGTTGAATCGAAGTGTCACAGACGAATTCGTAGAGATCGCCGGGATCACCGCTTAGATCTCGCCAAGCCAAAATGGTTTCTCCGCCAGATCTCTTTTCGGATCTGAAATGTAGGTCTTGATCAAGCAGGAATGTCTTTTCGTCTTTGTCCAAGGCGTCAACTCCTTCGTCCTCATCGTCTTCTGCCAGTTCCTCTTCTCCTTCCTCGTATGCTCGCTGTATTACCAGCTGGTATTGAAACTCTTGACCAGTTCGTCGAATACTCGCGACGGCGTCTTTGTAGATTAATTCGGAGTAGCCTTTCGGTGAGAGGGGTCGGACCAGATAGAGCTGGCCTTGAGGAATCTCGGTAATGACCTCTTTGGAAACGTCTCCAAAGAGATATTTGCTCACTGTATTTTAAGAGGTCAGTGTCAGTTGAGTGTTTGCGATTTCGAACAAAGGAACAGGACCAGAGGGTCATACCATTTTTGATCATGAACATGATGAAGATGTGGCGGTGAAATGAGGGGCGTCGCCTCAGTTACGTGTGACCAAACCCCTGGAGGCGGGTGCCCTGAGACTGAGAAAGAGAGTGATTCAAGATTCTTGTGTAGTTTGAAGCAAATGTTCTTGCAGAGATAGAAGAATGGAAAGACAACTAAGTAATTTGTTGACAGAGGGGCAAGTTTTTGTCCAACGATTCAAGATGGATGTTGCCATGACGCAAACGCTAGGCTACAGGCGCAATAGAGAGAATAGTACGCTCACTAGTGCCCTTCAAGCTTCAGCCTTGCGCGGGTATACCTCCAGGCTGACGAATTATGAGCCCTGTATCAAAACATTAGTGAGACTAAAGAGGTCAACGATGCTAGTGCCAGGCTGTTGCCACTAATGCTCAGGAGTCTAATGGACTAATGAGGCTGAAACAAACATCTGCCTGCGCCCTTACTTTCGCGTATAAGGAGTATAAGACCATTTCTACGGGGGCAGGGCGATATCCATTGCAAGGCATTGCGCACTTTCGCCGTTGTATCCGTTCTACTGTCGTTGGCGACTTTATGCGTGTTTCAGAGCCTCCAAATGACTTCCAAGGGCAACCCCGAGCAACGAGAATCAGTGCAGCGGGAGAAGAGCCAGCCGACGTTGGCGGATAATCCCTACAATCCCAATTCAGCCGCATATCTGGCCTACCCAGTCAAACATGTCGTATCAAGCCTGTATCGACGTATGACTGAACCCCCCGAACACCCTGTCAACAAGTTGCTGGACGCCCCTGCTGCTGCTTCATCTTCAGGTGTTTACACCCCTCCCAAAAGAAGCCAATCACCGTTTCAACCTCCTCCTCTCACGCCTCTCGAACTAAAACACACTTTATCGCCACAGGCTGCAGAGTCATTGTTATTGTCCAGGCCATTGGCAGAAGAAATACGGCTATTAATACCCCCGAGACTTCAACTCATCGCCCAATGGCGACTGGCGTATTCTTTGGAGGTTCATGGATCTTCGTTGGCGACATTGTATGAGCACTGTGCCAATGTCTCGACTTATACGCAACGTTCGGGCTATGTGCTCGTAGTAAGAGATGGCTCTACGGCGGCTTCGAACGGGTCCATCTTTGGCGCGTACCTTTCCGACTCGCCCAAGCCAGGCTTGCATTACTTTGGCACGGGAGAATGCTTCCTTTGGCGAGCGAGTATACTCCCTGCGCTGAGAGATCTGTCTGAGAGCTTAGAGGGCGATGCACAATCGCCATCGCATGATCTACTGGAGATGGCAGGTCTTCCACCCCCACCAAGTGCAGACACTACAAATTTGCAGAGGGCGACTACGGTTCGTGGTGAGCGGAAGTCGTCATCAGTATCGGCGTCGACAACATCTTTGCCTCTACCTATGAATAAGGATGCTCTCGCACCGCCGCAGCTCCCTCGGTCTGGCACATCGACGCCAGATCGTATCCGGTTTAAGGCGTTTCCTTACAGCGGAGTTAATGATTTTCTGCTATACTGTCAGGCTGGCTATCTCTCAATTGGAGGCGGTGACGGCCATTATGGACTGTGGTTAGACGATGAGCTCAACACCGGTATCAGCGAGACATGTCCGACGTTTGGCAATGAGCCCCTGAGCGATGAAGGCCGTAAGTTTGACGTCTTGGGTGTAGAGGTATGGTATGTGGGCGCGTAACATCATCAAGCTCTTCTGCCCGAGAGAATCGTGGCCAGCCAAATCAATGTCACGCGACGGCGATGACAAGTAATCCTCCAGACGAACGACCACCGTGCCGTGATAACGCCGCCAATGTCGAAAAGATGGTTGAGGCGATAGCGATGGGGACCCAGACACGTGCCGAGAGAGGTTCTGCTAGGCTGAAGATCTGAGGTAATTTGCTCCTATCTCCACAAGGACATTCTCCTTAGCGAGCATACCCACTCATGTTGTACAATATGCACCTGAGGTCACTCGCATCAAATCTGCTGCCTTTGCAGAATCAGTATTGCTTGAACTGGAGGATCCCGAGCGCTACGACATTTTCAGCAAAAGGCTTGTTGCAGAAAGTCACTCAGCTAACCCCACATGGTTTGAAAGGAGGAGTTTCAAGTCTTCATGACTTGACTTCTATCGATGTCATCAGTCAGGACGTGTAGCTTGAACAAGAGTGTGCCCGCTCTAGGCGAGCCCTAACGTTGGCTCCCTGGAGAGTGAGGAGTCCCGGACTTCCCAAGCGGACGGTATATCTATATGGTGGTAGTATACGCTACAGTAATCAAGGCCCCATGGTCGAGGATGAACTTGTACCGATGTTGCAAGATACTGGTGATTGATTGCAACGCATACAGTATGGAAATGGCAAACAAATTTGCTGGTGGAGAATCCGCTCCTTGTGTAATTGTAGGATCTGGCGTCATGGGCGGAAGAGCATATCCGAGCGGAATTTTTATCGCGCGGAATGTTGGATACTCCTCCACAAGGCCTTTTTTCGGCGCTTCAACATATGGTTCCTGAAGACAGATTTGCGCCGTGGAGAAGTCCTTTTCTGTACTGTATGATCAATGATTCCAGGGATGCATTGCGGGTTTTCTGCGTCAAAAAAAAGGTGCACGAGCCAATCAAGAAATTCACCACCAATTCTACATCGATGAGCACTCGCTGGGGCAATGAACAACAGACACGACGGTAGGTGAATGTCATGCTATTACAGAAGCACATACTCCATACGATGATGTTGTCACTCGCTGGGCCAGTCGCAATCCGATCTGGAGATAGAGAACCCCCAGGAACAGTTTGTTGTACGACAAGAGTGCATTAGTCATGCTGATGAAGTCCATCTCCAGCGGCGTCAGCAAAGATTAAGCGTGTTAATCATGGTAATTTGAAAAAGAGAACATTCGTCCGAACGAAGGATTACCAGATAGATTACCGATCAGCCGTATTGAAATACAGCCACCAGCTAAGACGATGCATAATTGTGCACAAGATGGGCCAAGAATGCCTGAGATCCTTGGATCAAAATGCAACGTAAGAGCCATGTGGCAAAAGGTTATGGCCTTGGGAAAGAGGAGGTTGGTTGCCAACAAACACCTCCTGCTGTCGCTCTTCTTCACCAAGGCGTTCTCGAAGGGCTGAGAGAGGTGGGAGAAAAAAGCACACCTGGGACGCAGACCGGCCGGACGCCGAGAATGATGCGTGATACAATACCAGTGATTAGTTGTATTTGCGGATTCAATGAATGCACAATCGTATTCGTTTCCATGTCGGAAGTACGGAGGACGAGTATGTACGGGAACCACTACGGGCGGGGAGTTAGCACAAGACCGGTATGTTGTAAGTACTACTCTGTACTATAGTGTAGACACCGAGTAATCATTGCTGAGCAAACCTTTTCACATCAAATGTCCGTGTGCCGGGTTAACCTTTACGGCGTACTCATTTGGCGATCAGATTATTGTCTTGATGGCCCTGACGAAGTCTGTAGATCTACAAGGGGAGATCCAACTTATCGCCGAACAAAGGAGACCAGAGCGGGAATGGGGATCAGTTTCGCTCTTTCGCACCTCAGAATGGCCGTGAGCCGATAGTTGTCAACACACCAAGGCTGCCGACTGGCCGAGAAGTCAAAGAGCAGAAATGGCATTCCCCAGTTAAAACCAACGTTCGGCCTTCAGGGTTGCGAGAGGGTGAACAAAAAAGCGCATAGTACTCCGTACGAGAGAGTTAGTATCCATGCCGACTAACCTAATCGTGTACAGTACAGCGACCCTTTCCTCGTCCAGGTAGTAACCTTATGACTGTGCGGAGTGACGCAGCAGGATGCCCAAAAGTAATCGGCGCCAGAAATGGGCCCCTGCACTCGGTGTGGCCATCATGTCATCCAGGACGGAAGAGTGAATCGTCTCCTCCCTTCCCTCCCACCCCTGGAGCGGGACTTCGCAGTTTGATTTTAGTGGGATCCACTCCTCCCTTGGGACCGCTGTCTGTACCTTACTCACCTTTCACTATCCTGGTCATGCATCATCACAGTATTCGTGCATATTCGCAAACTTTTTGCCCGTTTGGCTGGTCATGGCCATGGTTTCCTTAGCAATACTATGCCTCATGCTCATTCACCATCTGGCTCCACCCTTTGGGACTTCGAACTTTAGGGCTCTTCTTACTAACCCAAGCCTCTTGTTACCTCGTAAAACGATATATAGGGCCTGAAGGTTCCTCACTCGATATGTCCTTTCCCATTCCCAGAAACGTGACAACACAGATCCACCCTCATTCGTATTTTTTGTTGGGTTCTCGTGGTCCTTCAATAAGCTTACCGACTCACGTATTGCTACTCTGACAACCCCTCTACATGCTGGCCTGAAAGGGTTGTTGTGGCCATTTCGTGTACAAGATATCTACCTGACTGTTACACACATCCTCACTCCTCTCCGCGCTCCTCTCGCGACGAGTCCACCGGGAAGCCAATTCGACACCTCCCCCGATTTGGACGTATCTTCTCGACATTGCCTGTCTGGTTGTTGCCTGGAGGGAAACGTTCTTCTCAGCAATGGGAGCCACCATCATGACTCCTCCTTTAGAGCCCTCATCGCCCCTAGACGGTGGCATTCGAAAACGAGTATGCAAGGCTTGTGATCGATGTCGGCTGAAGAAGTCAAAGGCGAGTTAATCCCTCATGGGCACTTCAGAACAACCGGACTTCGTATCCTAACTTGTTGATCAGTGCGACGGAGCCAGCCCTTGCAGTCGATGTAAAGCAGACAACGCCATTTGCGTATTTGGCGAGCGCAAAAAGTCCCACGACAAAGTATATCCCAAAGGGTAAGTGCCGGGGAAGACATCCTGTCCTTCGAAATGGGAGGGTTGGGGTCATGGTCATGGTCCTGGGCTGACATGAAGGGTGGTCGCAGCTACGTAGAAATGCTCGAGAGCCAACAGGCACAACTCGTCGCCGGCCTACAAGAGTTGTACAAACGAGTACAGAACGGCCACGGGTGGCCGGGCTCGGCGCTCAAGGAGACCAGCAGTGGTTCACCGTTGACGCATGACATCCTGGAGAGGTTGGGTGCGCTCAAGCAAGACGGCAACGCCACGCACGACACGTTCGAGGAGGACCTCAACACGTTACAACAGAGACTGATCGCCGACGGGGCGGGCTTCATGCAACGGCAACCCTCGCACGATTCGCACACCGACAGCAGTGCGCCGTCGCCCATATACGAGCCTGTGGTGGCTCACCACCACCACAACCACCACCGACCCAACTTTTCGAACCCGTTCAACCTCAACCAGTTACCCCCGACGCCTCCCAACCAGAGCCCTTACCCTCAGAATGCACGAGCCGTGCCCGCACAGCAGCAGCAGAAGCAGCAGCAGCCTACAAAGTCACACACCTACCCGCACGCCGCCAACATGCACTCGAACCTGAGCAGCTGGACTACACCCATGTCCGAGTTTGACGATTCGATGGACTTCATCACCCAGTTCGACTCGCCCATGGTCGAGTCGTCGTCGATCGACCTGTCTTCATTTGTCCCACCCAACATGTTCCAGGATCAACAGATGATGCCCGCCGCCATCAACCCTTGTCTGACGATGAAGGACTGGCCCAGTCAAGAAGATTTTCAACGATACTTTAACCCCACCATGCTGGCATGACACACATCACATGGGACATGACTTGATGATTTTTCTCTCTTTGTTTTTCCGTCTTGGTTTGGGACTATTTTTTCCCACCGAACCTATTTGTAATGCATAACGGTACAGTACAATGCGTTATGGAGTACCAACAACCCATGGGAGGCATTATAGTATTTGACGAGTACTAATTGGGGAACAAAATACGGGGCGGGTTCTTTCGGCGTTAAGGGCATGTTGTCCGATTGCGAAAATGAAATGTCCCCGGGCAATTTATTTGCTGGGGATGCCTGCAGGTGGTTTACTGGAGAATTGAGAATTGCAGTACCTCTCTACGGAGGATTTCCTGTAGGAGATGTTGTGAATGGACAGTACTGTATGTACCTATGTATGGAAGGCCTGCTTAGTGTAGGCGCCTTGTACACGTTAACGTGTTGCGTGGACGAGGGAAATTGGCTTGTGAGGCGCAGCTGGCCTTTTGGTGTACGGAGCACATCCCACAGCACGGTTCTGTCTCTCTCTGTGTGTATGTGTGTGTGTACAATCACTCCATCCCAATTCATTACCACAATATGCACCCGACCGTAGCCAAAGTGAACTTGTGCTGGATCAGACATATTTCACAACAAGGTGGCGCTAATAAGCATCATTCATGGACTGTTTGGTTGTCTTTGTCAATTGCTTGAAAATAAATGTGGAGGGGGTGGCTTCGGCCGCGGAAACCTGGATTCTCCATGGAGGTCGTCGACCATGAGTTTTGTCGTAATTGTGATGATGGACATTACTTTATGACTTGCGTACTACGAGATGGAGTCGTTGGTGTCTAGTCGTCCTTCCTCGGGACTTGATCAATTTCGAAAACCAGATTAGTTACGAACGAAGTATGAAGTAACGATGCTGATCTTGATAGTAGTACGAACACAGGATGGTCAACCACTTTTTGAGGGTCACCTATGAGTGATTCACGCGCCTCGATGATCAATTATCTACCTATAGATAAATTTTACAGTAGAAGCAGAATAAATTGCTTCATTTGTCCTCTTACTCGACAGTATTGAACTACCCAGGCAGTGATGAGAAACACGTTTCTTTTTGAGTCGACACAAACTTGGGGGGAATTCAGCCTATTGTACTCCGTACTGCGTAGCAAAAGTCACGACTCCCCGGATAAATGAACGACTGAAGCCAAATATTACGGAGCAAAGGGGAAAAGACTCCCAATGCTTCTCTGTACATTTCGCACACATTTATTTCAGCAAACACATTATTGAGAAAAGAAATCATAATAGTATCTACTGTTTTATCACCAGCATCAAAGTCTCCATTCAAAACATTTGTCGCTTATACTAGGCACTGATACCCGGCCGCAATACTCGTACTTCTGTGTCCCCGCGGCCCCGGCTAGATACCAGACAGCAAACAACAACAACAACAACAACAACAAAAAAATGTCGTCACAATCATCATCGTCATCAAACTTCTCCTTTCTACCACAGGGGGCCATCATTCAAGAATTCAAAGTCGGTGGTCAAAACATCGTCTTGGGTTTCCCCAAACCTGAACCTTACGCCGACTCTCCCTTTTTCGGAGAGACGATCGGTCGTGTCGCCAACCGGATCAAAAATGCAGAGTTCAAGTTGAACGGCGGCAAGACTTACAAGTTGGCCGCCAACAACGGTCCAAATTCCTTGCACGGAGGGGCTCAAGGCTGGGGCAAGAAGAAGTTTCAAGGCCCCAAGCCCGTGAACAGAAACGGCAAGGAAGGCGTTTTGTTCACGTACCTGTCGCCCGACGGAGAGGAAGGTTACCCTGGAACCGTGGAATTAAAGGTTTGGTACACCGCCTGGACCGAGGACGAAGATGGTGTGTCAAAGACGGTGTTGCAGACCGAGTACGAAGTGGAACTGGTAGGGGACGAGTGTGACGAGACGGTCGTCAACATAACCAACCATGGGTAAGAGGACTCCTCACTGCAAGTACAAGTACAAATGCGTTGCTAACAAGCTGCGCGTAGTTATTTCAACATCACCGATGGACCGACAATCGAGGGCACAAAAGTTGTCCTTCATACTTCGAAACACTTACCCGTAGACGACACCGATATCCCTCTGGGGACCGTTCGAGACTTTCCAGGCATCGAGGCGGAGAGACCTTTTGTGCTGGGTCCACAGGAACCAGACGTCGACCACTGTTTCGTCGTGGACACCGACACCAAAGATTTGCCCCTGGACACTCGACAGAGACCACTGAAACCGTTGATCAGCGTGTCGCATCCAAAGACCAAAATCCACCTCGACATCTTCAGCACCGAACCCTCTTTCCAGTTTTACACGGGCAAGTACATCAACCAGCCCGCGACGGCAGACACTCCCGCGCGAGGGGCTAGGGCAGGATTTTGCGTCGAGCCCGGTCGATTCATCAACGCGGTCAACGTGCCAGACTGGGAGAATCAAGTCGTGTTGAAACGCGGTCAGACCTGGGGCGCCAAGACCGTGCACAAGGCTTGGAAGGCCTAGGCAGCCAAGGCACGGCAAAATACTTACAGTGCTCGCTACTCGAACAAGTATCTTCCAAGGGAAGGAATGCCTTGCGAACTCGAGAGAGACGGGGTTATCGAAGAAAAGATGCCCCGGTCGCACTCAACTCCCACACTCATCATAACTCACGTGGGATCTCACGAGAATGATGACAAGCACACTAGAAGGTCAGGCCGTCTTTCCAGAATCTTACCCGCGTGAGCATAAGAGAAGATCCACTTGGGGGAACCATGGGCCGTGGAAAGATGCCCAGGACCTTTTACGGCATGAACTGGTCAGATCATTATTTCTCATCAGTCTTGGGCCGTCGTTTGTGTCCAGTGGGGGAAAAAGAAAGGAAAAATTCAGGGTCCAGCAAGCAATGCCATTTCCTCGCGCGAGCATCGCACGAGGACTCGGTACACGTAGTACTGTCCGGAAAGTAGATCCGAAGGAAAAATCGCGCTCTCGCCGAGCGTTGCCCTTTATTGTTTACTTTTTCCGTAAAAGCGCAGATGACCTGGTGCTCCGTCAGTAATAAGAAAACAACAAAAAAAATGCCTCATATTATTATTGTAATCTTGAATTGTAATGGGACTCCAGTAGTAGGGGGGCGGTTTAGGGGGGGGGGAAAATGGGTAAGGAAGGGGTTTTGTTTTATTCATCAATGAAATTCGTCCGGCATACGGAAGTCATCATTTTAACAAGAGAAACCCCTTGGCAGGTCGGGCGTTACGCCCAAAGATTCAAAGGCCGAGAAGGCGAGAAAGAGGTGGAAGAAGAGGTATCCGTATCCGTATCCGTATCCGCTCGTACCTGCGGGAAGCGGCTGAGAACTTTTTTGTCTCCATCAACTACGGTAGGACGTGAGTAAAGTCGTACAATGTTTGGTCAGTTCCATATCAGCCTCAAGGTTTGGTAAAGTGTCAATCATCGATGTCATCATTTTATGTCGTGGTCGTTATTATTGTACGAGTATGTACGGAGTAGAAGTTCGATGAGTTACGATTGACTTTGATATTTCGTCTCAAAATGTGGTCCGGGCGGATTGTCAAGTCCAAAACTACATGTTCATGACATCCAAGGTACTATTATGTGTAGTAAGTAGATGTGCCTCGGGGTACAATTAATGCGATGCTGTAGATCCGAGATCCAGAAACCAAAAAAGGCTTTGGATGTTTATTACTTCCGACAACTCTCATGAGAGTCGATGACAAGTTTTGACCGGTTTGACATTTTGCGCGCACCTTGGGACGATCAATGCACAACCATCCATACGAGTAGACGAGGTTGTGTTAGGTGCGGGAGAGTATCTTGATGACAGTTGGTGTACATGTACAATCATATTTGGACTGGACCATCACGCCGCCCCTCGGGAATTAATCATTCCGAGGCCGGAAAGCGGACAACACTAGAAGGACGGAGAGAAGCATTAATTATTTGACCATCAATAAAATAATGTCCATCCATGTTTTTGTTGTGAACCTGGGCCATCAACTAAAATACGACACATACTGTAGTTGCCCGGGGTGTTTTTTGGTTTGAATTAAGAGGTAGGTAGCCTGATAGCAAAACAAAAAGACAACCATGTCAACTGGTTTCTCGTCCACTCCAAAGGAGAAACAACGTTATGTACTCCGTATCCGTGAACTGAAACGACACGATCATCAAAGGTCTCGTTGAGCAAGTTCCAATTTCTTCACCCAACATGCCCACCTTTTACGCAATGCCACTGCTCGTTTTGTTCTTCAGAAACCAACTACACCCCAAGATGAGAGATCAAATACCATCTTTGGGCCAACCACGTTGCAACAAATACGATTACGAGGGTAATATTCCTATTATTGTAGTTTTGATCCAAGCATGACTGCGCGGGTGACGCTTTTTCCCTAAAATGGGGTGTGATGCGATGGCGATGCACCGGGTGGTCAAAGTTGTGTCACTTGGTCTCACGGCGACTTGCTAGGTAATAAGTAATGAGCTAGAAACTGGAACAGAAGTTGTCGCCTTTCCGTCCTCGAGGCTTTTTCTGGGTCGTTGTACTTGTGCCTGGCAGTTGAAATCCTGGAGGACGTCTACCTATCTAGACCTAGGTACTCCACAGGTGTTCATGCCCAGCTTAGGTACCTATTTTTGTTTCACGTATTCGCTTAGACTCCCCAGATGTAGGTACATTACCTTCCTCCCACGAGTCCTACCTACTGGAACTACGAGTCAATGGTCAAGTCTCGCGTAAGATACCAAGGCCACCCAAGATGCCAATTCTCATGGTACCTAGGCACACAGATCGTCCCATTTTCTTGTCTGCAGTCTACTGGTTGAGGCTTGCCCCAAGAAATACGAGTACGAAAGAACAAGGCGCCGTAAAGACAAGGCCCAGACCTTTACCGTGCCTACAGTAAGAAAAGAGCCACCGTGAACGCCTTGCGCCTGGGCGACCAGGACTATTCCTTCCACCCTCCCCCCCTCACCTCCTAAGATCTTTTGAGGCGAGATACTGGAGACCGCACTGCCCACCCCCAAGACCTTTGCCAAAGTCTTTCGCTTCTTCGCTTCTTCGCATCCCCAGAAAATAACAACACATCATCTGATCCCCATCGCTGATCTCAGAACAAAGCGAGAGAAGTTGCTAGTGGGCATAAATTTCGACAAGTGACCAAGGCATACGGAGTACAAGAAACTCGGCACCGTTGGTTGGTGCGAAAAGCCGCGTCAAGACTAAGAGAATACGGAGTATGCGATGCATAAATGCGCTGCATAAGTCCGGTTCGGGAAAGGGTTACCAATTGGCCGTTACCGTCCTGTAATTGTATTGTATTGTATTGTATTGTCATGACAGAGATTCGAATGACATGTCATTTACCATCGTTACCGACATTTGAATAAACGCCGCATCCAACAACACGTGCAGGCAGATTGTACTTCTTGTTGGTGTCGAGATAACAACACGAGTTGAGAGTTACCCTGGGATAGCCTTTTGCTGATCCTTTTGTCAAATGTACTCACGTTAGTCACTTTGTCAAGGAAAGTTCCGATGTTCAACTGAACAGCTCTTATGAGGTCATGATCGACATCCTTCTGTACAGTAGAGTACCACAAAGCACTGTGTTGTGTTCACCATCGAGCCTATACTGTACTACTGGAGATAATCTTTTGTTCAACCCACTCACACGGCCCAATAGTGTCTCATACCTCAAACGAACGAGCTAGGACAGGACGACAAGATACTCGTATTCCCAACAATCAACCAACGAGGCTTTTTCTTTTCCCAGAAAGAGAGATCGAAAACCTTTCCCTTTTCAAGCTCGTCTCAAGAAATTATTGATTGGACGAGCTGAAGCTGAGTCAGAATGCTCACCAATCCATGTCGCGCTTCTAGACCTCGAACGACTGAACTCTCCACACCTCGTTTGGGCCTTCACTCGATCTATTGTTTTGGTGCACAGGACCAGGACGGCACAAAGTAATGACTACAGTACAGCTCCTCACTGGTTGTGCCAGGGCTCGCCTGGAACTTTGGCTTATCGTCGTACAAAACCTTCATTCTATCAGGGATCTCTCAGCTATTTCCTCACTTGGGAAACCGTCAATTTCCCCTCCAAGGATTCTTCCAAAAGCTTAGATTGTGTAATGGTCAGGTTCGCCTGTCTGCAGCTTCCTGACTCATCATCCATTTCGGAACCTGCAGTCTCTTGCGAAGTACGTCCAGTGTGGAACCCTCACCGCTGTCCAGCCGTTTTGTTGTATCGGGGACTTTATCGATACCTATCTCTCTCTCTCTCTCTCTCTCTCGGAACGAACGGTCACAGTCCACCAGTGACGCACTTGATCACGGAATCCAAACACCAAAGCAAAATACGCGAGGTCTACTACCAATACGAGTCGTAGAATGCATCCCTTGTTTGCATAACGACGCAGAAAAGTTGGAATTTTCCACGCAAGATGTTCAGTAAATCCGAGTTGGCAATCTCCGGGGCTGCGTCTCTGATTTTGGATGATTTGCTAATCGCCCTGCCTCTGCGGAACCCCCTTGTCATTGGTACAGCATAAGCACGTACTACTGGGAAAAAGAGTTCACCCCATCCCATGTGAAGGTCAAGGCCACCTGCAGCTTTGTGACGCCTCTCGATAAAATCTCCACGAGAGTCTAAGTCAAAGGTTGACAATCGAAACACACATTTGAACCATCCTGGGTGGGCCACGGTTGCGTCGTGCTTCTTTTGCATTCTGGTTTGCACTTGCATCGTTCTCATATACCCTCCCTTCGGTTGGACTGCCGCATATTGCGCTTGTTGCGGATACGAAAAAGGTAATGGTTGAACTACTTTCGGCACGATTCGTGTTTATTCAATATTACGTGGAATCATGATCCTTGACTTTGAAGAGGATGCAATCGTCCAAACAAGGCGTCGAGTGTGTGTGTGTGTAATGGACCATTACTCTGACAAGCTTCGATGGTGTGTTTTGACTATACAGAATATGGTGTTGTACGTACCGAGGACCAAACAATTCCCCGGTTTCATGCCATGTCATCTAGCTATCAAGAAACCTTTTTTTCCGAGACCGTTTCCCTATCGATCGGCACCGTCCAGCCCAAGGTAGGAAATCTCGCAACATCCAGACGTCGATGCTTTTGGGGGGGTGGAGTTCGAGATTGGTGCTATTTCATGCGAGCTGAGCTGATTCACAGACTTGGATGGGGAGAATATGACCTCGCTTCGATTAAGACATCCATTCCGAAGCAAACAAGTTCTGTCCTCCAATACTGATGAATACTGGTTTGGGATCGCTTTTTTTTCTTTCGATGGCTCAGAACACCATCCTTGTGGGGAAAACGTGAGACAGACCTTTTCTCAAAATATTTTTGTCGTACCATATTGGCAAAAGTTCGAACGCAGGATCACAACCGTGTATATCACGAGAGGTTTACAAGGGTCTGCCTGCCTGCCTTGTATTTCATTTTATTCCATCTCCACGGACCGGAGCACGAGTTGTGTTATCAGTCAGCAATCATACAAGAGTACAAGGTAATCTTCTTTCAGGCCGGTCGATATGATATTGTAGAAGTACTACATCGTCTACATCGTCCTCGATTTGGTTCAATGCATTGCCTTGAGTCAGAGACTTTACTCCGTGCCACACCAAGTACATCCTGTCTACAGTAGGTGTTATAGAAATGGAACTCAAGTTGTCAGGCGGAGCGAAACTTGACGGACCTTTACGAACGATTACCCAAAGATGGAGTCCGTTCCACCTTGGTGCAGGTGATGGTAGGCTCTCGTAGGAGAGAGTTACTTACTGTACATGAAGTTTTTGGACCAGAGGAAGGGTGGTACGGGGGAGTACAGATAGATTCATGATACCTGACCTAGTTTGTCATAGATAGTTTACCCTATACCCCCTACACACGAGCGAATGGGAAAAGGGGGTGTGTATGAGGAACCTCGTTGTTTGATCACCATGACGATGACGGTGACTGTGACGACGACATCAGTGACGGTGACGACGTGTTGGGTGACTGATGATATACTTTTAACCCCATTATCTGATCTCTCCCACCTAATACTCGGGTGGGCAAAAGGTACATCATAAGTACCTAGGTGAACCAAAAAACAACACCTCGCAACATACGTCAAGTTGACTCTCCACACCCCCCTCCCTCCCCCCCCCCTACCTACTTCCGTTTTTGGAAAGGGTTGATTAACATGTTCCCTCTTCGATTTCCCTGCTTGATTCTTGATATCTCTTTGCTCAAAACCAAGACGAGGTACCCTGACGCAAGCAGAAACTTTCTCCGAGGACGAGTACAAGCTTTGGACAAGACAACGTTCCAGTATTGAAAGTGTCGAGGAGGAAAAAGGTCGTCATCGGTGGTCATCATTGTTTCTTTGAAAAAGGGTGCGGTGCGTGGCAGGAGGGGGAGCTACGGGGGGCAAGGATAGCCACGTACTTGATGAGCTTGATCATATGGTAACTAGGTACCGTAACAAATCTTGTAACAATCAACAATTTTGCCTGGGACGGGACTACATAGTAGAAGTATCGGTATTCGTCGACGCCAACACTTGTCTATTACCTATTAGGTACAGAATACGAATGCTTGCATGCTGAAACCATAGTCATCATCATCATCAACAAAACGTCTTTGCAAGGTCTCGACTTCTTGACATGCCTCGAAACAATATACCTTCAAAACACTGTACACTCCAAAGTCATGTGCTCCGAAACCCTCCATGGCGCCAACATCTTTGCCCGCAACAGATCTTCAACTTGACCCGTCCCTTGATATGCCATGGCCAGATCGTCGGCTTCCAGTTTGCCTCCAGGGGGTACTTGACGGTTCGCATTGAGGACGGCCATTTCAGCTGCATAAACCCCGGCACCTTCGTCTTCTTCATCCTGGACGGATTGTGAAAGTTCCGACCAACCCTGTGGTTGTCCGGGTGCGAGCATGATCCCTTCCAGTGCATCCGCCAACGTGGCCATTGGTGTTTCTGCCTCTTCGTCTCTATGCCGTGGTCCCTTCTTCACTTTACACCCCGCGATACCAGCCAACACTTGGGTCACCCTGATCTTGTCCAGAATCCCCACGTCGTCGGTTGACCTCAAAGCTTTGAGTTCTTCCTCGACCGCTTCCAACACGGCCTCGTCGTCGTCGAGCAATCCCATGACCGCCAACAGACACACGGCCTGGACGTGCTTCGGGTTGTTCTCGACCACACCAAACAATTGCGACTGAGCTGCCTCCTTCTCCGCCTCGCCACCTTTGGCCCACAGGACTTGTGCAAGCATACAGACAATGTCGGGCTCATTTTTGACTTCTCCCAGTGCTTCCTGGAACATCTTGATCGACCGTTCGGTGTTGTGCAAATGACTGTGTGCGAGGCCAGCCGTGACCTGTGCCGCTAGACGCCATCTCTGTCGAGCCTCCGAATACGTCGCACCAAAATCGTCGGCGTCTCCAGACAGGTCGAGTGCCGTCTCTGCGCTCGCGACGGCATCTGAGAATTCACCACACGCAAGTTGTGCTCGGGACAGGTCGGCTTTTGCTTGCGTGAACCTGACCAGATACTCGGTGGATTCCGACTTTTCATATTCTGCTTCGGCGGCGTCGCAAACCTCTCGGAGAGCCTCGGAACTACTTTCACAGTCGCCCGCACGTTCCGCCAAAAGAGCCATGAGATGGGTTGAGACCATGTCGGAAGGTTGGTGCACATGGTACTGTCGCATCGCGAAGAGTGGCTGCAACAAATGGCTGACCTCTTGTGACCTCGAAGGATCTTTGAGAAGGTAATCGAAGGCTGAAATTGCATAGTGACGTTTTGCCGGCAGGCGTGACGCGTCGGCAATGTCAAAGGCATGCGTGAACAAACCTCTCGCTTCACCGACACTGCCAAACAGTAGCGCGAGCAAGCCTTGTCCGATCCAAGCGTCCGCGTATTCAGGATCCTCCGACTGCGCTCGAGTGAAAGCTTCGTTGGCAAGTTGATTGTCCCCATGTACAATGTATAAAACACCGAGGTTGGTCCAGGTTCTGGAGCTGTGGTCGTTGAGATGTAAGCTGCGAACGAAGGCGTGTTGTGAGACTTGCGGGCTTAGGTCCAGTGTGACGACTCCGAGGGCGTTCCAGAATTCCGAGTTGCTGGCTTCGAGCTCGATGGCACGCTTGAAACACTTGATTGCTGCTTTCAAGAAACGACGATATTTCTTTCCTCTGGCTTCTGTCGGTGCCGGTGAGAACGAGTACGCTTCGAATTCGGCCCATCCGAGATTGTACCAGGCGACAGCCTGTGCATGTTGGTCTGTAGAAGAGGCATGGACAGCGCGTTTGTGGGCCAAGATGGCAGCATTGAGGAATTTGTCGCTCAGGGTGAATTGAGAATGATGCTCATTCGTTGCAGTCGTGTCCAAATCCACCTTGTCAAGGTCTACGAGGATATCCAACTCGTTCCCCAGCGACAGCCGTAGTAACGATGTGATTGATTGGAGGTTGACCGGATCGCTGTAGAGTCTGACTTGTCCAAGAACAGAGCAAGCATCGCCAGCCGCTTTCCAAAGGTTGAAAGAGTTAGTGTCGCGCTGTGCAATGTCTGTAGCCACCTCGATGGCAGAAGCCGCAAGTTTGACGGCCTCCCCAAACATGCCCAGGCCTACCTTTGCACTTGCATTTTCTGACATGGTCTGGAGGAGAGCGAGGAGCACTCCAAACTCATCCGGCTTCATGTCCAGTACTGCTCTGTAGGCTAAGATGGCCTCGTCAAAAAGACCCATTTCGCGTTGAACATTGGCAAGCATGTATTCGGCAAACCAAGTTTCATCAGCAGAAAGGCCATGGTCGAGGCTTTGTGCTTTTGCAAAGGCTCTTGTAGCAGCAATATGACGTCCGGCATTGTGATAACTCTCTCCCAACCCAACCCAGGAGTAATAATCAGTCGCATTGATTCGAAGAGCCGCCTGGAACGAAACTATGGCCGGAAAGTATTGTTGCTTGTTCATTTGGACGACACCCAAGGCAGCAAATGGCCAGCTATAAGCTCTCTTCTTGGATCCGGGCGCCGGTTTGGCTTTCCCGGAGGCGACCACCCGCTGTGCGACCAGTTCAACAAGATCCCATTCGGCAGCGTCTGCAAATGCTTTGGCCAGTCTGTGTGCCGCGTCGAGTTCGGAAGTAGACAACTCAAACGCCTTTTGCAGTGCAACTCGGGCTCTCTGCTTGCTTTTTCCATAGTCCTGGAAATAAGTGCCTAAGAGCGTGTACGCTGGAGCATAACTCGGGTTGGCCTTGATTGAGGCAATGAGGTGTTTATAGGGACCTGACTTGTCTTTTCTTGCCTTTGCCGATGAGTTGCTGTGCCATTGACACCAGGCGATACGATATAAGACGATAGATTTCACCGACAAGTCCTGGTGTCGTTCTGCTTCGATGTCTGACAGAATGTGTTGAAGATCACGGAGACCGTCCTCGACTGCACCATCCTGGGCTCGACACCAAGCATACTCGAGCTTGATTCGAACATTATCCGGGTCACGCTCAGAGGCTTGTTGCAGAAATCTGACTGCCTGTGGGTAATCTTCATCTTCTTCGAATATCAACCCAATCCCAAGCAACGCTGGAGTCAGCTTAGGCTTCCGTTGGAGGATTTCCTCGAATAGTGACTTCGCTTCCGGATGATATCTGGGAGACTGATACTCGATCATGGCCTTAGCTAGGATAAGATTGACGCCATCGAGGGTGTTTTGTAGTTCCAATGCAAAGAGCTTTTGCGCATCTTTGACAAGTGATTGAGCTTTGCGCGCTACGCTCACGGTGCCTTCCCAATCCTCGAACCGAAGATAGGTGTAAGACAGGATGCGATGTGCCAAAAGAGAGTCTGGACAATCTTCAAGTCCCTCGTTCAACAGAATCAGAAGGTCAGCACCGTTCAGCTTTTCGTCCTTTTCGTCCTTTTCTGACTCTTCCGACGGATCGACAGGCGGACGCGGAAAGGGTGAAATGTCGCTATTGAGGAAGCCTCCAAGGATCTTGCTCAGACCGTCGTCTGGGAAAAAGTCAACGTATTCCCGAAAGATGTGAACATCCCAGTCCTCGAGCTCCTCGGCGTCGACCCATTCAAGAGCAACTCTCCACGCCAGAAGAAATGGCTGTTTGACGATGACCATGCCATTTGCCATAGTCAGGACCTTGTCGCGTTGTTGGGCCTTGTTTTGCTCTGGAACCACACGCAAGTCGTCATACAAGCGCCGAAAGAGCTTTTGTTCGAGATCATGGCGCGCATCGTCGTCTCGTGTCCAATCGATCAGCGCTGCATAGATGTCCTCGACATGGAATCTATCAATCGCTTCAGCCTTTACTTGTTTTGTGACTTGATCGATCCTGGCTCCTAATCGTGTTCTTCTTTCTCCGATTTGTGTATTGATCCATTCTTTCTCTTCGGCCTCGGCTGACTCTAGTATACGCAGGTACGTGAGCGAAGGCTGCATGACCCGACCCTCCAGGACGGAATACAGGCTCGAGGTTGGTAGAATTAGTTCCAATGCCCGTCGGTATTGTGCTCTGCTTCCATGCTTCTTTGCAAACAGCTCATACTTGTCAATAACATTCTGACACTGAGCCCGGTCTTCTTGCTCGGCGTAAATTTCTGCGAGTTTGAATGCGACACCGTGATAAGCGTCCACTTTAGAGCTGCCTTGCTTCTCAAATAAAGTGATCAGCCCCTTGTAGGCCTGAGGATCTTGGGATTTCAAATCTGCGGCTTTGCGAATGGCCTTTTCGGCTGCGTCGAGATCGTTCAGCTTTTCCCTCGCAAAACCGAGAAAGAGCAAAGCTGTGTGATTTTTGTTGTCTTGACTGACCACATCCTCCGCCTGTTGGGCTGCTTTTTCAAATTGACCATTATCGAGAGAAGCCTTGATGGCCTTTAAAAGTCCTTTTGTAGCCATTTGTCTTCCTCTGACTTGTCTGCCAGGTTAGGATGTAGTTGCTGATGTCGACCTGTAGGATTGATCTTAAACTCATTCCTCACGCGATGATTAATTCAACGTGGCATACAGCAAACATTTTCCTTTTGACCAATGCCAACTGCTTCACCAAGACCTCTCACCACCAGAACGGGATGTAACGTTTCCAGCAAACATGCACACGTTCGTGAACACATGTGAGAAGACATATGAAGTCGAACATCAAAATGAACGACGGGCATTAAAATTCCCAATGGGGAAAATGACGTCGCAAGATGCGGAAAGACGGACGAACGTCTAAGCGAGACAATTCGACTTCAACAAACACCCTACGATCAATGATGCTACGACAATCTCCCAGATATTCATACGAACCTCATACCGAAACACCTCAAGTGTCGTAGCTACAACCTTGTGACAGCTCACACCTCTCCGACCACTTCCTACGCCAACCCTCCCTCACTAGCATACGCCTTGCTTATTCGATCCCATATGATCTCCTAAGATCTGGCCGCACTGGCGTAATCATATGGCTACCCAAGGCCTTAGAATCGATGGGATTAGGCTCAGAGATCTTGAGAACCGGGAAGTGACCTTTCGAGGCATTAATGTCGCAGGGGATAGCAAATTCCCTCGCCATCCAGACCAGCCATCCTACGAGCCCGGTGGCTTCTTCGACGCAAACAATGTTTCTTTTGTAGGTCGACCTTTCACGGAAGAGGAGGCCTATACCCACTTTGCACGCTTGAAGAGATGGGGATACAATGCCATTCGGTACATCTTTACCTGGGAGGCTCTGGAGCATGCCGGGCCCGGTCAATATGATGAAGACTTCATCGATCACACCATAAAGATCCTACGCATAGCCAAAGAGTACGGCTTCTATGTGTTTATGGATCCTCATCAAGATGTCTGGTCACGATTCACAGGAGGATCTGGGGCTCCTCTATGGACCTTGCATGCTTGTGGTTTAGACCCTGAGACATTTACTTCTAACCAAGCTGCTGTTGTCCACAACACCTGGTCTGACCCTGCAAAGTTCCCGAAGATGCTGTGGCCTACCAATTATACGCGGCTAGCCACCCAAGTCACATTCACCCTATTCTTTGCCGGTCGAGATTTTGCCCCTAATGCAATAATAGACGGCAAGAATATCCAAGACTATTTGACCGACCACTTCATTGCTGCTTGTGCACATCTCGCTCAAAGGATCCATGATGCTGGCGGGCTAGAAGATGACTGTATCATTGGATGGGAAACCATGAATGAACCTCATCGAGGGCTTGTGGGGTGGGAAGACTTAGATGCCCTTCCGGAAGAGTTGAAAATGAGAAAGGGAACCTGCCCTACACCATGGCAGGCGATGCTTACAGGGGCAGGGCGTGCAGTGGAAATCGACGTCTATGACTTCAGCACCTTTGGGCCTTACAAGAGTGGGAGAGAGCTGGTCGATCCAGAAGGCGTCTCGGCTTGGTTACAGCCGAATTGGGATGATACGAGGTATGGTTGGAAGCGTGATCCAGGATGGAAGCTGGGCCAATGTATATGGGCTCAGCATGGCGTCTGGGATCCGAACAACGACCAGTTATTGAAAAAGGACTACTTTGCAACTATCCCAAAGTCTGGTACGAAGTTGGACTACGAAAAGTTCACCAACTTATACTACATGGACCATTTCCGCAAATTTCGAGATGCTATCCGGGCCATCCACAGAGATTGCATTATTCTGATGCAATCGGCCGTCCTCGAGATACCGCCACTCGTCAAAGACACTCCTGACGATGAAAAGCGACTAATATTTGCTTCACACTACTACGATGGAATCACCTTGATCCAGAAGCATTGGAACAAATATTACAATGTTGACATCTTTGGTCTACTACGGCATAAATATTCGAACCCTGCTTTCGCGGTCAGATTAGGACAAACGGCCATCCGCAACTGCTTACGAGATCAGCTTAGAGCGATTCGTGACGAGGGCATCGAACACCTTGGAGAGCACCCTACACTATTCACCGAGATCGGTATTCCGTTCGATATGGATGACAAGTACGCATACAAGACTGGCGACTACTCCAGTCAAACCTCGGCTCTGGACGCAAATCACTACGCTTTGGAAGGGTCCGGGGCTCAGGGATACACCCTGTGGACATATGTTGGACAGGTGAGGATTCTTTTTTTGGGCGGCCTTCAGTTTCCTTTTGCTTACTTGTAGTTAGAATAACCATGAATGGGGTGATTTGTGGAACGGCGAGGATCTTTCAATCGTCTCGGTTGATGATCCGCTCTTACCAAACAGTTCTTCGATATCTCGTTTGCAAACTGCCAACCCTTCCACAACTTCTTTGAGCCGAAAGCCTGCCTCATACTCGGACGCAACAACAACAACGACGACGACGACGACGACGACTCTGTCCGAATCCTCCACCATCAATCCCTCCAATCTGAGAGATGCACTCAAACTTCCTGAAATTGCCCAGAAACCTACGTCAGCAGCAGCCGACAACGCTGGCTTGCGGGCGGCAGAAGCCTACGTTCGACCTTCCCCCATTGCGACCGTTGGCGACGTGGTCAAGTACGGGTTCGACCTGAACAGTGTGACTTTTACATTCAGCTTGGTCGCTAGTCAGGCCACGAAAGAGGATGTCCCCACGGAGATTTTTCTCCCCGAGTTTCATTTCCCCCCGGAAAAGACCAACGTCGAGGTCAGCGGCGGCAGGTGGAGAATAGACGTTTTGGACGTGGACGGCGAGGGCATGCAAGTCATGAAGTGGTGGCACGGCGCTGGCGAGCAGAGCATGACCGTCAAGGGTGTCAAGAGGAAACCCGGGACCTGGGGAGTGGAAGATGCAGCAGACGCCGAGGCTGGGTATTTGGATACCATGAGGTCTTCGGTTGAAAGCTGCACTGTGATGTGACGAGATAACGAGAAACTACGTAGGTGTGTGATGTGTTTTTTGGGTTGATATCAAGGTATTCGTTGTTCAGGAGTTCATGCTCGTCGTGGATATTGATTAGGTAGGTAGTCTTTTTATTCTTATCTTTTCCACACGTGCTTCAGTAGGGAAAAGGCTAGCACACGCCAAAGCCTCTTCAAAAGTTTCGTAGTGTTGTCATGATATATATGTCTGCTACGTGTCAAGAAATAGTAGGCTCTCAGCGGCCTTCGTCGTCGCTGCGATTGTTCTCGGCGCTTTTATGTTCATCATCATCGTCGTCTTCATCGTCATCGTCGTCTGCGCTGCTTTGTTGTTCACTCTCCCCTCTCAGCTTACCACCTTTCCGCTTGGGAATGACCTTCATAAAGGCCTCTCCCCAGTCACCACACTCGAGCCAGCGAACCATGATTTCCACGACATGGTTGGTAGCTAGGACCTTGCGAGACTGCATGTCCAGATATTGTCCAATGGGGAGTTTCGCGGTCCTGATGCCTTTTTCCTTGGCGATCTTGTAACAGATGCCCTTGTGGCGGTTCTTGTCGACGAGACCGCCTACAATGTAGGTGGAGTAAGGGGACAGTTCCGACAGCGTGTCGGGAGAGTCAGAAGTGAGGTAAACCACCTCGCCCTCCTTGGGCAGATGGTTATCAGCAGGCCCATCAGAACTTGGTGCATCCCTAGAACTTTCTGTTTCCGCAACAGATCCTGTGCCCGCACCAGCACCAGACTCTCTCTTTGGAGGAGCACCATCGCCACTTTCGACAGGCTGTTCATCTGCTGTCATTTCAGCCACATGACTTTTAGCTGCTGCCGCGTTTTTTCCAAAATGGCCCGCCAACTTTCCACCTCCGGGCCCACGCATGACTTCGGCGGCGTTTTTGGCCGCGGTTACAAAATCGCCTTCTTCAAAAACAACATTCTTCCAGTTGAGGTAGTGCTTGCTGAGGACGGTGTCGAATCGTTGTTTTAGCCATCCTCCCCAAGAACTGATGACCAAATGTGCCTGGAAGGGCGCCCGATAGTTGTCCGAGTAGGAGCGAGTGATCTGCGAGCCCAGCGAGATGCGCTCCTTTTCCATCATCAAGTCGTCAAAGCCACAGTCTACGATGATGGTCACGGGAAGCTGGACCGGACGTCGAGACTTGTGTGATCGTGGTTGTGTCTGCTGCGTCTTTTTGAGTTGTGCGACCACACTGTCCGGATCTTCGCCTCGCTCGATGGCAGATTTCTTTGCCTCTTCAAGACGCAACTCTTCCTCTTCCCGGGCGGCCTTCTTCCTCGCCTTTTTGGCTTGTAGTTTTTCCTTTCTCTTCAGCTTACGATCGCCCCGAGCCGCTTCCCATTCCTCCCGTTTGCGCAGCTTCTTCATTTGATTTTTCGACATGGGTTTTGTGGTAGATTCATCGTTTTCCTTTTCCTCCTGTTCTTGCGGCGTAGACTCCATACTGGAGGGCTTAGGGTTTTGGTTCGGGGCATCATCTTGTCGAGCTACGTCCTCGACTTCATGCTGTGTCGACGAATCTGCAACATTAGCAGTATGCTCATCTGGCTTACTGTTGTGTGATGGTACGGTCAGGGAACCAGCGATGGAGGAAGCAGCACCAGATGAGGACTGCGCAGCAGAGGGCACTTCATTAAGTAGACCGTCCTGGTCATGATCGAGCTTTCTCAATTTCATCGGTCGCTCATCGGCTTCCATCGTATCTGTTTGTGTCGACGACACTGTTGCTCCTGTCCTGAACCGTTGGAAATAATTATTCTTTCGTATCAAAAAGTATTGTACTGTAAACAGCAACAAATTTCAGATCACGTGCCGTGGGTTGGGTCGTGCCGCTTTTGGGAGCATCTCGGGGTCTCTTCGATTTGGTGAAGCTGCCCGCAACGAACTTCAAGGTACTCGTAACGTCAAGCTTCGTGTTTGTTCGCTCAACGACCAGCACAAATCCGTCCCTAAATCAAGATGCCTCAGGATTTACCACCTACCGGAGGCTATGAAGCCGTTCAATATAGGGTACGAATGCCGACTCGACTCCTCTCCCGCGAGTCGTGAATCTTGTCCGGGACTGCTTTTCCAACCCTCTCCGTCTACGCGGGTAATGGCTAATACTTTGATTTCGTACACAGCGCAACCTCCCCACTCGCGGGTTCAGGCCGATATGGTACCTTGTAGGCGTCGGTCTCATCATGGGTTATGGTTGGAGACAACTCTTCAAGGGACAGAGGGAGAGGATTGAGCTCTCGCGGGAAAAGATGTGGGCTCGCATTCACTTGACGCCCGTGATGCAGGCGGAACAAGACCGTGATCAGGTCAGAAGGTACTATGCCGACCTGGCGCGAGAGCAGGAGTTGTTGGGAAGCCAGAGCAAAGCGTACAACAGTGACAGGTGAGATCTACGACCCCCAAAACAATGATGCAAGAACTAGGGGGAAAAGCGCAAGATCGGACACCGAAGAAATGCCCATTGTGAACCGCGTGGAAAAAATGATTTGCTGACGAAGAGTGTCTTATCTTATAGATTTGTACGACCGACGTTTACTGCCATGCCTGAAAGGACGGCCGAGTGAAAGACAACACCTTGCAGCCATAAATTTGCAAAAACTCCTGAGTAAAACGAGCGAAGCAGTATCACGAATTACCTTTCCTCGGAGACTCTGTTACATGAAAAAATTATTAAAAATGTGCAAGGGGAAAAAGCACAAGGTCTCGATGGTTCTGGGCTCGAAAAGGCCTATGTACATACTCCATACCCATACCTCCAAATTACTACTACATTTTACTGGACTTGGGGGGAAACGAATTGACCAGCGCAGGGAGAAGGCTAGAGGAAAGTGATAACGCTGGCCTGGGAAACCGGCTCGAGTGTTCAAGCAAGTTCCCTCCGAATCTATACCTTCAAGGAGTGCGAATAAGAATCTTCTTATATCTCAGGTGTAAAGAGGTGCTTGCACCAAGAAATGTCCAAATGTTTCTGTCTTGGTGTCTCTGTTCTAGAAAACCCCTGGTCGTCAATGCGCATGCCGCCACAACATGGCCCCGGGAGTAGGCAAACGTTTTTCCAATCATCTACCTGGGCCAAGGACTATAAACCATTTGCATGAGCTCATCTAATCGTGTCGAAGATCGAGGCTTCCGAGAAAAGTGCATCCATCATCTGGCTTGGGAAGCGAGCCCAAGTTCGTATAGGAAGCAAAAGGACTGAGACGCTAAAGTCCTTTTGCTTCCTTGTAATGTGCAAGTTAGTTGATTCGTTCGCTCGTTCGTTCGTTCGTAACTTCATCTACCAAGTTCCTAGCTTGCAAACATGTCCGCTATCCCGCCGAGATCGACCCCGTCATCCTCGACGGGTTTGGTCGTTCCTCCCTCCACGCCGTGCATGTCCAACAACTCGCGCTGCTTGTACTTTTCCAAAATCTTCGAATGTTGAGGCCGCATGTCGATCTTGCCGAGTTCACTGATCCTGACTCCCCTCACGCCTTCCAGCAACGACATCATGATGGCGCGGAGCTTCTTGGGGCGGCCGCTTAGACCCTCGCGGGCCAATTTCGCGGCGGCCTGTTTGACCTGGCGCTCCGTCATGCCGGGAAGACTGAGAATCACGTCTCGAGGGGTCTGCGTCAGGGGAGGTCGCTCGTGGGCCGGTTGGCCTTGGCCTCCTTCGGTCGTCGTCGCCGGCACGTGGATCGACAGTCCATAGGAAACCCAGATGGTCGCGATGAGGTGGGCGTACAGTCCTTGTTGATCGGCAAAGTAGCCGTCGTTTAAACACGTGATGGCCGTCTTGAGCACATCAGTCGAGATGAATTCACGCACGGCCACCGCCTCCTGGCCCGCGATGAAACGGTCAAACGCAAACTCGGGGACGATCCGCCTCAGGGTTTCCAGGGTCATGGAGCACGATTTTGTGTCGCGGAAGGCGATCCCGTGCGACATAAACACCAGCAGGCGGTCGAGGATGTTGACGTTGGACAGGAGGAAATCCCGCATGGGCTGTCGGTTTCCCTGAGTCAGGTAATTGCCGTTGACGATGGCCTTTTTGCTGCTGAGCTCCTGCTCCCGTTTGGGGTTCAACCAGTGACCCACCAGGTTGACGGCCTTGGAGGTCGTCACCCGAAGGATCGACTCGTCGCGCATCTCCTCGTCGAGGTTCTCTTCTTCAACCTTGATCTGTTTTCGCTCCATCATATTGGCCCAGTCGGTTGAGAGTTTCGTGTCCATCTGTCGCAGGAGCGAGGCCAGGATGGGGGTGAGGAACTGTTGTCGATATTCTGCCGGGCATTCCTCCACCATCTTCGTCAGCATTTGGATGAGAACGGAGAAGTGATGAGGACCCAGGGGTGCCGCGGTGTCTACGACAGCCTCAGCGATCATCTCCGGAACTTGTTGCAAGCTGTAGAATGCAGGGCCCAGTCGACTCAGGCAGTGGAGAATGCCGTAGCATTGCTCTAGGTTTCCACGAATCCGACCACGTACGGACGAAGCGAACCCCTCCAAAGTCGACTTGGTCGATTTGACCTTGCTGTGGAAGTCGTTCATTGACCCGGACGAAATGCCAGACTGCCAATACCGGTCGCGGAGAACACGTCGAACGACCGGTTCCAATTGGGGTGTCACATTCGGCCACGAAGCAGGATCATGCAGCCGGTGATTGTAGCTCGTGAGGCGCAACACAGGGGGAAGGATATTCGAGATCATGGGTGACCACAAGTCGCACGCCATTTTGTGTAGAGTCGAGCCTTCTTGGAGCTTTTCCGACGATATGCTAAGCAGCATCCTCGTTTTTCTCAAAGGCAGTTTGATATAGCCAGCCATCATCTCGAGTTGGATTTGTTGGCCGTGATTGTCAAACGGGACCGACGACCAGTCTTCATGATGAATTGCGCGGAGAGAATCCAGATAGGGCCCGACGCGATCAAATGCTTGAAAGTGAGCAAAGGATTCGAAGCTTTGAAGCGATTCCTGGACGCTTCCACCGACCCAAGCGACAGCGATCGGCTGGAGGAACTCCTGCAGTCTGGCTTGTCGGTCGGCATAATCGACCGACGTCGCACGTTGTATGACTGAAAAGAGTGCGGACTCAAGGTCGATCTGCAATCGTTCATCCGCACCCAGTTGGTTGATTAGATCAGTGAACTTCGACTGCAGTTGGTCGTAGAATGTGACAAAGTAGTCGGCGTGTTGTTGCGAAAGACGCCTCAGTTCCACAGTGGCATAGCCATTCAATTCGTTCACAGATTCGACGTACGCTTGATTCTGCTGATCGTTGACGATGAATGAGGAAAGGATGTGCTCAAGTACATTAAAGGCGAAGCCTGTGTCCTTTTGCAAGGCCTTGTTGGAAACCTCGACTGCGCTCTTGATCAACCGTTCTCTGATCATCGGGTCTCTGAACTGTCTTCGACTCATGGTATCCAGCATCCAGGCCTTCGAAGCTTCTCGGACTCTTTGACAAACTTCCTCCCGTTTTGGCGTCATGTACTCCCGGTGCATATTTTGCCAACGGTCAAGGCCCTTGAATGCTGCATCGACCATGGAAAAGTACGAGTCCGCTTTGAGCAAGTTCATGGAGAGCCTCTGGTACCTGTCCAGATCAAGTTGTTGTTCAAATGCTTGAACTTCGTCCAAGAGTTCGTCTGCTCGTTTCAAAACTGCGTGTACGGCTTCATCGAGTTGGGAATAACAAATCACCTCGACAACGGCGGAGCAGAGTTTTCGATAATTGGTGTAGAAGCCTTGCCGTTCGGGAAACAGTTCGATCTCTTCATTGATGAAGATCACCTCGGGACTCTGTGCATCTTCAGGGAGTTGGTCGTATTGGATGAGCCGTTGTGACGTTACTTGTAAAAGGGGTCCGAGACATAGCTGGACGACGGGAGTATTCCTCCACGATGCTACCTCCAGTAGTCTGACCCAAGCGTGGACAACCGGGATCGAGACTATAAGACTCTCGTGTTCGGCCATGGCAATGATCAGGCGCAGGAAAGGTTCAAGGTTGAGACTACCCGCGTCCGGAGGTGGGTACTGAACCATGTGATCCGACAAGAGGGACATCAATTCCGACAACTTCTTGGAGATGGTATATCTGCTGCTGTCAATATCGTCAACGGAGACCACGGACCACGAATACAGCTGTTGGAAGGACATGATGCTCTCCGGCTGTACAAGAGGGTGCACCAGTGCTTGCACCTCGATCTCTTCCATCTTGGGTCGTCCGTAAAGGGAAAGGAGGACGTCTATAGCCGCTAGGACAAGATCCGCATCTGACTGGGTGAGAAAGCTGCAGGTTGCAGCCAGAGCCAAGGAATGCGATATGGCGGAAGTCATGACCCAGAGAAAAGCCGAGCGCAATGTAGCGAGGGCCTTTACGACCGTGTCCTTGGTCCCGCCCGTGATTTGCCCAGCGTTATGGCATTCATCCAAAAACTGCTTGATGCGGATCAACCAGCCATCCTCGCCACAGCGCACATGATGTACCACATCTCCTACCTTGATCCCACCGGCGTAATTGGCACTAGATGTGAAGATCTCCACGAGCGCAGAATTGAGTTCTCGTCCACGCAGCACAGCAATGCTGTCATCGCGAACGAAAGCGTCTTCGGACAAGCTCTCCAAGACGGTCAGGACAAAATCTTTGTGCACGAGGTCTTGAAACCACAGCTTGACCAACTGCTCATCCAAGTCGAACCAATCCAAGGCCCAGCTTCGCTTGGCAAGTTCAATCCAAAGTTCGGCTACCTTGTTGCGAATGAAGGCCAAGTCCGCCGGTTGGATGTCCTGGCCCAATCCAAGCACACAGTTTCGAAGCTGGACGTTCTGGTCTTCGGAAAGATTGTGACCCTCATGCCGGATGACATGTCCTAGCAAAGAGAGGCCAAAATGGCGAACCAGCGGGGACTGCGATCGATCCGTCGATAGAGTGAATCCAAACTGAGGCGCCTCGCTGCTCGCTTTGAGGCTCTCTAGGTAGTCCGATGCTTGCCTCCGAATGTCATTCTTGGTTGAAGGATTGTGGATGAGGTCCAAAGCCTGGAGGACGTTGGCGGTGTCGAAAGCCTGTTGACTCGCTCCATTTGAGGTGCCGTTGACAGTCGACGTGTCTGTCATTTCCAGCCACTTTCTTTCGAACTGTCGTTCTTTTCAATCCAAGGATGGCATGTCGCGCGCCCAGTATATCAAGCTCAAAGGCTCGGGCAGATCTGATGTCTGCTGTCAATACCTTTTTGTGATGGCAACAGGGACAAAAGAAGCGATCTAGAACACTGCCTGATATCCCGATTATCGAGCTGATTGATGTGGTAGATGTACACAGGTTGCCACTTTTGCAATTGCAGTTGCTGCACTCCCAGTCACTCAAAACGCACGTTGAATATGTAGGTGAGCACTATGATGGTGAGAAGGGTATTGTGTGATCAAGCGTTGCGCTTTTTGACAGGAATAAATGATATGGGACGTTCATGAATGAAAGCAGAACAGATGGTCGCATGTCAAACGCTTCAAGCAGAACATCCAACAACGCCAAATTTACGCACTAACCAAATGTGGAAACTGAAGCGGTCATTTCAATCTCATCCCTTTCTCAGTTCTGAGACCCAAGGGCAAATTCAAGTAGAGAGGTATGCTCTGTGGCATGTGATAAGACAGGATGTCTTTAATTGCTATGTATCTATCCTGCGTCAGGAGACTGGTCCTGCCATACCTCTACCGATCTTACGGGCACGTCCCTCTCGTCGGCCATGGTTCGCCCCTCCCCTCCCTCTGCCCTGTTCTTTACGCTTCCTCGCCGCCTGGGTTGCCGCCTCGCCACTGGCACCTGCTGTACTGCCTCCGCGACCACGGCCACGGCCACGAGCTCCTGCACGTGGCCTTGCCTGGCCGGTTCGACGTTCCGCATTACTGCTTCCAGCTTCTTCACTGTCGTCAGCGGTATCATCTTGCCATCTCGTAGCAGCAAGCTCCGTCTGGTTTCCCCGGAACGAGCCCAAAGCCGAGTACTTCTGCTCTAGACGATCTTGTAGCTTTGGGTTCTTTTTCAGCATGATCGCCCAACCCTCAAGCTGCTCATCGCTCATGCCAGTCTCTCGCTTCAGGTCTTGTCGTACCGGGGATGCCCGTGTCTTGCTATCGCGCGCAAAAAGCTCTTCACTGTCCTTCCATGCTCGGAACAATGATTCTTCGTGCGGGTTTTGATCAAGATGTTGCTGCATTTTCGGTCGAGAGTCCGTGTCCATGGTCGAGTCGACCGTGCCGCCGACATCAGCAACGTCGTAGGTGTCATCTCGCTCGTCGTCATCGCTGTCAAACGCGGCCAGGGCCGCCATAATTGCAGCCTTTCTTCGGATGTGCTCATCCTCACCCTCACCCTCCACGGTTATCGCTTTCCGACCTCTATGTAGCCGTTTCGCCGAGACGTGCAGCTTGTCGAATTCGTCTCCATCAAACACGTTCTTTCTTTGCGAGGGTAATGGCGGAGTTGACCGCGGTGCTATATCATGGGCTGGTCCATCAAGGTAGCTTAAGGGCTCTTCGGACTCATCTGACTCGCGAAGGGTGGCTGGAAGGGAGTCTGGTTCGAGTAGTGCAGCGATCACCGCTTCTGGGTCGTCGTTGAAATGGTCAAGAAGTCGAAGGATGTAATTATTGGATAGATTGGGGAAAAGCTCGTGTATTTGTGACACTTGGGAAGCTTTGTGAATGTGCATGACTTCATGTGCGTCAGCTTTGGCCTTCCCCTTGGCAGGCTTCCGCCGACGGGGCCCCGGCGCAGGATGAAGGTGTGCGGTATTCAGACGGTAGGCCGTGAGTGCATCGAACAGGCTTTGCCCTCGCTTTCCAGAAGTGACGGCGGTATCGGCAGCCAAATGTCTCAAGAATGAGGTTTGGCATACCAAGCTTGAGCAGAGGGTCGGTGTGAAAGCGTTGGATTTTGTCGCTCGGTCAGCTTCTGATTTCATGTGGTAGAGATGATCCAATAGCAAAGAGCTATTCTGCAGCCCATCCGACATAAGACTTCTCAGACAATAGAAGATGTTCTCCGTCAACAGCTTCTGAATTGCAAGTGTGTCAGGCCCCGCCCGCAAGCCACCGTAAGCTTCGATCAGTGACTCGATGAAATCGGAACCCGTCATCAATACGACACCTGCCTCCGGTGAAACCTTGAGGAACGGATTGAACAGTTGGAGAGTTTCCGACAAGGTCTCTTGTTGGTGCAGTGCAGCAGAGAGAGATTCCGATGTGCTTCGCTTCCAACTCTCGACTGCAGTGCTCATCTGTGCCTTGTCCCTCGCCCACAGTGAACGAATAGTAGTTTTCACGTCGGTGACAGAGCCATAAACTGAACTGAGAAGACAAAGAATGCTCAGCAACTTGGATTCCTCAAAGTCGAAAGGAACTCCTGTTCCCAGTAGAAGGCGCTTGAGAAGTAAGTACGCCCGTCTCAGCAGGAGACGTTCTTTCTGTGAACATGTCGAGTTCCATCTTTCTCGTCCCGCGCATTCCAGTAGTGAACGCAAGAATTCCACTTCGGCGGTAGAATCCGAGAATGAGAATTTCGCGAACTCTTGGTCGCTCAGCCGAAGGCGAAATTCGATACTGGAAAGCCACGAGTCGAGATATCCATCATAGACATTGGCACCGAGGCTACTTCTTATGTTTGAAGACGGGAACGGTGCCAGTGGAGGAAGATGGCCTGAGGACCCTCGTCCATTCATCTCAGGACGACTCGTAACACCTTCTTGGGTTCAAAAGGTGTCTCGAAAATTGAAGAGATCCTGTATTAGATTTATTTATCCAACCTTTGCCCCGTCGTCACTGTTGCAAGTGTGACTGTTACTTGTACAGTCAGCGATCAAGTAAAGTGACCGAAATGGTTAGCGTCATAATTATCTTACCTAATTACTTATATAAGCTGCAAATCTTGGCAGCGGCACACGAATTTTTTGAGATAGACTCAAATCCGAGTGCGATTCTAACTCTTTCGAATTCTTTTCCTCCAGCCTTTCATCACTTTACCGAGCCGCAGTTGTTCAGGTCTTGATTGGTGCCGACGTCTCTTCCCACCCCTTCTTCTCATACAAAATTTTCGCACATTCTCATCGACAATTTCAACCGCGAAAATGTCTTTCCAAAAGCCAGAGAAGGATTTCGGCGAGGGGCCAGTACGTTTTGACCTAGCGCAGCGCAGCGCATCTTGAGTGTCTCTATATCGCGCGCACCTGTACTGACTGATGATGTTGCGTGTTCTTGCAGAAAATCCACAAGATCCGAATCACCCTCACCTCTCGCAAAGTCCAATCTCTCGAGAAGGTCTGCACCGAACTCCTCGAGCGCGCAAAGTCCAAGCACCTCCGCGTCAAGGGTCCGGTCCGCCTGCCCACCAAGACCTTGAAGGTGACCACCCGCAAGACCCCTTGCGGTGAGGGTAGCAAGACCTGGGACATGTACGAGATGAGAATCCACAAGCGTCTCATCGACCTCAACGCCCCGACCGAAGTTGTCAAGCAGATCATCATCAACATCGAAGCCGGTGTCGAGGTCGAGGTCACCATTGCCGCATAAAGAAGTGTGGAAGTAGCTGTTGTCAGCCAGGAGTCACCTTAGCATGACAGACAGGGCCAGGGCTTAGTCAACGCCAACGCGAGCGGAGTAAGGTCTTGTGAGATCAATGCAGAATTCAGACACAGCTCGGAGACTTGAGCAAAATTCAAATACTCTGCTTAAGCAAACGATCAATGGAGTGTTGAATCGGTTCAGAAATGTTCAATTATGGTTCTAATTTTGCGTTTTCGGGCTATACACCAGAGTTCTCCGTCCACCATGCGTACACCATGCGCGAAAGTAGATATCTCCCGCAACCTTCGGTTGCAATCGCATCCATACTCGCACGTGTTCGTTGTCACATTCAGGCTAGAAATCATACACGTCCCATTCTCGCATGGGTGGTACCAACGGAATCTGCCCATCTTTAAACCGACCTTCTTCAAAAAGGTACTTGTACTGCTCTTGAATCTCCGTCGTGTATTCGTCGTCCTTGCCTTGGGTATCGTGCCTCTTCGCCTCGTTATTCAATGCCACGACATCAGGAGTAGCTCCAGCATCAGGGAACCAGATCTTCTCCCAGCCCTTGCCATCTGGTCGGTTGTAACATGGCGTACTCTCGAGATACCGCACACGTTGTCCCCTGTATGTACTCAGCTGATTCGGCCCATTCTTCTGTGGCGGAACCGGTGGCAGGCTCTGGGTGTAGTGTGTGGCATGTGGAGGTCGTCCAATCAGAGGATGCGCCGTAGAAGATGTGTTGACAATCGGCTTGACCGATGCTGAGGCAGGGACAGGCGCCAATGGCTGAGCTGACGGCGTCGCGAAAGGGTTGGCACGGGAGATCGGCCTCGACCCTGAAGGAGATGTTGTCTCCATGGTTTCATCTTTAGGCGGCTCTTCTGCGGACTTGGGCCCGAAAGGGTTCGCCGGAGCACTTGGTTGCCCAAATGATGGAGCAGGAGCTGCGCCAAATGCAGGCTGCCCAAACCCGGACGCTGTTGGCTGCGAGGGTTGACAGAAACCGGAAGAATTATTGGCAGGCTGACTGAACGGAGATGTGGTGGGCTGCGTGGTCTGTCCGAAGCCCGAAGCTGGCTGTGATGGTTGCCCGAACGTTGTCGCTGCTTGTCCAAAAGCAGGTTTTCCAAACGCGGATGGTTGCCCGAAACCAGAACTTGGCTGCGAAGATTGTCCGAATCCAGTCGAAGGCTGACTGGGCTGTCCGAAAGTTGCAGCTGGCTGAGATGGTTGTCCAAATGCCGTCGAAGACTGGCCGAACCCACCTGAAGCAGAGGCTGGCGCAAAAGGATTTTTGGAAGCGTTAGACCCGAAGCCAGATGAACCAAATGCTGGCTGTCCAAAGCCTGAGGATGGCTGAGCAGGTTGTCCGAAGGTCGAAGAAGGTTGGGACGGCTGCCCAAATGACCCTGTTGGTTGTGAAGGCTGAGAGAGGGGAGATGATGCCTGGGCCGCCTGGCCAAATGCTGGTTGCCCAAAGCCGGAACTTCCAAACGCAGGCTTTCCAAATGAAGCAGCTGATGCAGGTTGGCCAAATCCCCCAGAACTACCGAATCCGCTCTGGCCGAATGCAGGCTTTCCAAAGGATGAAGAACTTCCAAATCCACCAGATTGATTTGGTGTACCGAAAGAACTAGCTGCTGGTTTTGAAAATGGATTCGGAGAAGAATTCTGCCCGAAAGCGTTACCTGTGGAGGGAGTGGGTACAGACTTGCTGCTGTCACCCTGCGAATTCGAGCCGATCCTGTCGACGATGTCGTATCTATTTGGATGCTTCTTAGCTGCATCTTCCATGAATCTGCTCACATCTTCGGAATTGTCGACGATCTGCTTCATGTCCTGTTCCGCTTTACCCCAGAGGGCAATGGCTTCTTGATCTGCTTCAGCTTGCTTGCCTGAACTCGCATATTCGTAGAAGCGAACCCGCACTTCTTCCGGGCTATACTCATTGCTCTCAAGCAGTGAAGCCGGACAATCTGAGCTGGGTCCATAGGAGGATAAGATCCATTTTGGCCGAGCTTTATTAGCTGATAAATCTGTTCTCACATCGACACTATTCACGCGCCAGGAATCTTGTCGACCTACACCAACAGTGTTAGTCTCACGGAACCACATGGTCAATTCAACCATTTCGGATTGGTCGATGCTCACGATTGTTTCCGAGACCTCCAGATCGATTTGGACCGCCGCTACTCAGAACTCCGAATCTGTTTTGATTTGCAAATCCGCCACCAGTGTTACTTGGGTGCTCATTTCTGCAATTATCTGTGCGGATGGAATCAGTGCTTCGTCGAAGATAATCATACATAACCACAAAGCCAACATGATGAACATACTGCCGTATCTGCAATTACCCTGCAGGAAAAATTTGCACACCACCATTGCTGCTTACTACGACGCTGCAGCAGATAAGATTGCTCCAAAGAAAGCAATCAAAGATGAGAATCGCAGATCATCATCGTCTAGCGCATTTCTGACTCTCAGGCAGACTAGACGTCCGGGGAAATGAAGTTTCAACGGAGAGTGTGACTCGGCTCTGCCAGAAGGCGCGACTTCGTTCGTGTATCCGGAGGTGAGAAGTTACGGACTCGACCCGCCTATGAAATAGGAGTCAATATCAAAAACAAGAATAGCAAATAACGAAGGATGTGATCAAAGATGGCTATTTGTTATGTGAAAAGGATGTTGCTGAAATGGGCGTTGGTTGAAAGAGGCGTTAGAGTAAATTTGGCGCGTTCCTGAGGCTGAGGCACTTTTTACTCAGAACCAATCATATTGCCATAATCCTACTTAGGTGCATATTTAGTTATTCTTAACTCGTAACTGAATAGACCTTGTCGGTCAATTTATTAGACCTGGCAAATGTTCTCTAATACCTTTAATACCTTTGCGCAGTATTGAGGACAGACACCTATCAATGCCGCTGCTATTCTCTTTGTATGATCACAAATGAAGCGAAAGCGTGACTTTTACTCATTTCCAAGAAGATCATAAAACACCATCATGTCCGAATCATGACAGTGAGGGTCCTTTGTCATATTTTTAGAGAGGCATGTCGATCATTGCCATAGCATAAATATAGATTGTGGATACTACATTCCAGCATTACGAAATCAAGTCCTTTGTGACATCTTCTGATGGATACCAGAATCATAGAATTCGCTTGCTGACGGGTTTGGGTTATGGTACTTTTGATCACAAGTTCCGCGCTACACGGACCTCGGATTAAAAGAGCGATAGCAAATCCTCATTTGTCTTCTTCCCTGTAGCATTGTCAAGTTGTTGTTTTGGTGGTGGTGGCTGGGACCCCGATAAATCCATTGATGCAAAGCCATTCATGATGTCGCTGTCGGACATGCCACCAAATCCCGCAGTGTTTGACGTTGAAGATGCTCCATTGCCAAATACACCAAGAAGATCATCCATGTTGTTCGCTGCAGGCGCCTGACCGACTGCTGGAGAATCAACCCTCTGAGGGGTTCCGGCAAGGCCTTCGAGTCCGGAGAGACCGTTTGCTGGCTTTTCAGATACTGAGGCAGGTGCAGCACCGTCGAAATCAATATCAAGTAGATTCTCCACGTTGTTCTGTGCTTCGGGTACTTTGCCTTGCACAGCCGCCGCTGCAGCAGCCGCGGCAAGGGGATTTTCTCTTGCATTCTGCATTTGCTCCTCAATCGCAGCTCGTTGCACTGCATCAGCGCCAAATCGTCCTTGGCCCACGAATTGCTCGGGAGGTTTGTGGTATACTGAAGCTAACGTTGACAATTCCGCAAGTAATCTTTCCAGCAAGGCCGGAGGTAATGATTGGATCGTCGTCGTAATAGGCGGTTTCTCAGACAGGACAATATTTTTGGGCGCATTTTGATCGCTTGTGTTGGACAGGAGGCGCCAGTAGACGTATGCACGATCCCGGATATCTGGGTTGTCAGACTCGGCGGTCGCCGCGTGAAGGACTTTTTGAACCAGGCCTTGCGCAGCCTGCGGTCGTTTCAGGAAGAGCTTCACCACTGCAGTCAATATCTGGAGCTGTGTCTGTGTGAATTCTTCTGCAAAGCCATCGACAAAGCCACCCAGAATGTCGCCAGCGTTGCTTATCTTCTCGGCATACTCGCCCACGATCCAGATTAACGAGCCCCTAGCGTTCGGCTCGTCTAAATCATCTATGCATTTGCATAATGTGGGGATGATTCCTTCGTAGCCAGGGTATTTCCGGAAGATGTCCTTGATCACCACAATGACTTCTTGTACCACATAGTTGACCTTTGTGTTGATCAAGTCTAGCAGTGTGTTGACACATCGTTCACTTGCGCTTTCAATCTTGATTGCAACTTGGCCAATGGCCTTCACCGCTCTTCGTACGAAATCCATGTCTACCTCCAGGGCATACTCTTTGAGTTCCGCAAGTAGTTGGTCCACATTCGCCTCATTCGCTATCCGCACCATGATCTCAAGCTTCTGAAACTTGACATAAGGAGGGTCGTTGTATTTGCAGAAAAACACTCGGATCTCCTTGCTGAGTATGTCGGGCTGTTTCTGGAGCAAGAGATCGATATTCCGCAGCGCCACGTATTGGACTTCTGGTGCCGATGATACGAGTGTTACCAGGGGTGGCGCCATCTTTTTAAGATAGGATTTCTGCGTATCGGAGGGGAGTTGTCTCATATGCAGGAAAACAGCCTTGACAGCGGAGACAACGACGCTGGAATTGACGTGTTGAAATTGAGGGGCCACTCTTTCACAGATATGTTCTGCTTCTTTGACATCCTGTGCCTTGTAATCCGCCAGAGTGCTGAGAATGGTGACTCGACCCCATTCTGTACATTCGTTAAGTGCCATGAGCAGTTTTTTCAGGGTATTGGGTGTGATTTGGAGGGCGTTCGTCTCGGGCGCAGACTCGTTGATTTCTGCCAGCGCTTGTACTGAGTTGGCGACCACCATTGGATTTGGATCGCCAATCATTTCCTGCAGTTTTTCGAGGAAGCCGTTCTCGAGGCACATGGCTGGATTGAGGTCGAAGAGTTTCGCGACGCATATCGCCGCAGTCTTTCGGACATAAGGGGACTCGTCGCTCAAGGTCTTGCGTAGGGGTTCTTCCATATAGTCAATCATCTTGTCCACTCTTATGCAGCCCATTGTGCGAATGGCTAGGGCACGAATTAAAGGGTTGGGGTCTTCGGAGTCCTGCACGAAGGTATTGACGGCGAGAATACAGAGGTCGGGGTGTGATTTGGCGTAGTTCCTGGACACAGTTTAGTTCTCGTGTTCCGGTGTAGGTGTACATAAACGTACATGAGATACAAGTAGACCAGCTTCTTCTGATCGAGGTCTGCCGTTGCGATGTTCTTCAGAACGTCGGGAAAGAGCGCGGAGACATCTTTGCCCAGTGTCATCGCCATGATGGTTTTCTGAATCGCTTCCTTGCTAAAATTGGATGAATCAGAATGGGGATGGGTAGATTGAGGACAATGTTCTCACCGTTCGTAGGCATATTGTGATCTGAAGAATCATTGTCAGCATCTCCGTCGCAAAAGCACAATAGTATGGGACCTACACCAGGCCGGCCCTGAGTTCAAATGTCTCGCCCTTCCGCGGGGGCGCAAACGCATTTCTCATCCTGTTCATTGCCATATTGTCGGCAGGAGGGGTTCCTCGACACAGTGGACGTGGCGGACTTTGTACTCCGTAAGAAATTGAGGGGCTATCGTTCCATTTCCAGGGATATGTATCAACGGGGCGAGGGCCAAAGATGCAGTTCAGCGAGGAGAATGGGCTTGTTTCAGGTCGACCAAGAAATATAGGGCTCTTTGGGCTGTCACGTCGAGAATAATCAATGTTGTCAACTTCGGCATGAAGTGATTGGGAGTTGTGCCCCGTTTGGTTTGGGAATAAACTGGCGCCGCCCTATGGATTCCAGACTATTCCAAAATCGCCTTTTCTATCCCTTTATCGAAAACAACAACGGTCGAGACACTCAGATATCTATTGCTTATCTCTCTTGGCTAGCAGCTATCTGAGGCCACATATACGAACTACCCCGGTGAGTACCTAGTCAAAGGTGTGAGCTTTGAAGTCGCGCGTTGCAACAACATCCAAACACCTCAAGTTCAACATTGTGTACCACCAGCTCCTCTTCCCAGCAGTAACATTGCCACGACCATGCCATAGAGGCCAAGCACTTCGGCAAAGATGAGTATGAGCATCATAGCGACAAAAAGACGGGGCTGTTGAGCTGTTGCTCGAACACCAGCGTCTCCGCAGATCCCAATACTAAACCCCGAAGCGAGACCGGACAATCCAACTGCAAGTCCAGCTCCCAGTTGTGTGAAACTCGTTGCCAAATGTGTCGGTTGGGTCGAGATGCCGTACGAGATCAGGATTGATATGACAAGTCCATAAATCGCAACAATTCCAGCCATCAGAATCGGCATCAAGCCTAAAAACGGGCAGCACGGTCAGAAGGGTTCGGGCTCAAATGCGGTGGTCTTATAGGCGCCGAATCATCAAGACGCACTCCTAACCATGTTGTCCGGTCTTAGTATACCCGCTGCCATCACACCAATGCCGGATTTGGCAGTTCCGTACGATGCGCCAAAAGTTGTCAAAGCGATGGCTACGGCGCAACCCATGGCGCCAAAGAAGGGCTGGAACGAGTCGTCAGGTATGTTTAGGTATTTGAAAAGCTCATCATCATGCAAGCAAGACAAGAGCGCCTGGCCTACCTACCGAGTATACAGGACTGTACAGTTGTTCAGTCGTCTAAACTTCACTTGTAGCAAAAACCGAGGACTTACCAGAGATCTGATGCCATGATTGTGGAGGTCACAGCCGAAGATTGCGACGGGCGCTAAAACTTACCGAAGAAGTGATCAAGATCTGGGAGCTGATATGTTTATATGCTGGTGGAAATAGCTGGCGCCTACATTTCTGGGGCTAAGCAGGCTGCAGCATTCTCTCCTGTAGCAAGACGAGTGAGGTATAGCCATCTGGTTGGTCGGACAAGTATATTAGGAACAAGTCCACCTCTAAGTAATCACATCATGGGTTTATGGTCTCTTCGTAGCTTGCACCATTAGGGTGTAACACTGACCGCGTTGTTTCAGGTCTCTGGAAGATGGCTCGTATTTGGGCGAACCCTGGTAGCACTCCCTTATTCATGATGACTATGGGTACTCCTAGCGTCATTATTGGCATAAATACATCTTCTTGGGCGTCGCTTCGACTGAAAGGTGCAATGAAATGACAAAATCGCAGTGTGGTAGGTAGGGAGTATTGAGTGGTCACTCTAAGGTAAATTAGATAGCCCCTGCTTAGAGCAGCAGCGAGAATTACTAAATAAAGTCAGGGAGCTTGTCCAGCGAAGTCTTTAATGCCTGGAATATCACCTCGCCTTTCTTCCCTCCACTTATTCTCTTTACGAGCTCCTCTTCCCTTATATCTTGATTCGAAACTTCAATAGTACTCATCATGGCGCTGCCCAATCTCCGCCGGCTGTTTGTCGAAGCGCGCACGGAAGCCGAGGAAAATGAATACTCTCGGAATGCGGTATGTCTATTCATACATATCATAGACTCGTTATGCACAAGGGGTCACTAAGTATCTGGGTAGTTTTACAACCTTGTTCTGTTCATTTCCTCAGTCGCCGTCTTCAGCCTGGTGGCGCAGCGCATGAGCAACAATAAAAGTATCCGATGACAAACGATATCCCTCTGGTGATAGTACAAGTCAAGAATGGCGGCACACCGATCTCCTTCTCGAGCCAACGGTGCTTGCCGACGATGTTAGTCAGTCTCCTCGCCATCACTACTCAGGAAGTCGTAGTGCTTTGCGCCTCTCACCAACCGCTTCGCAGGCCGTCCTTGACTAGCCCGCTGTCCTTGGTTCTTGGTCTCCTCATCGGCACCCCAACGTTCGGCACCCTCTTGAACAGCCTCAATATCTGCCGCCAATTCTCGGGCCTCCCTTATCTGATTGGCCTTTTCGATAGAATATCGGCCAGTCATTCCGACATCCGCCAACATCTCCTTCAGGTGCTTAATCTTGGACTTTGGTGTTTCGTAGGGTTTGAGCTCCTTGCCCCATAGCTTGCGGATCCCACACTTGACGAGCCAGCCCTGAAGCCGTTTTATCTCCGCTTGATCGGGATCAGCATCTGCATCTGGGTTCGCTTTGGTGGCTGCAGGCTTCTTCTGTCTGCCTTGCGGAGTTTCTTTTCTTCTCTTCTTGGGCTGGGGCTCTTCGTCGAGAAGCACCGACATTTCACTGTCCGAGTCCACATCATTATTTACATTCTTGTCATGTGTCTCGGATGCTGAAGCCTCATCGGAAGAGTTGTCTTCGTCGGATATATTCCTTCCTGCCTTCTTAGTGTTCGATTTTGACGGCTTTGACTTGGTGGTCAGCACTTTCGCGGAGGGCTTTTCTGGTTTGGATTTTGACTTTGGCTTAGGCGGATCTGGGTCGAGCTCGCTCAACGGCGAAGATGTACCTTCTGACTGATGCTCCTCTTTTGCAATTTTCTGCTTTTTCCTTGGCGCAGTCTGTCGTTCAACGGATCGCCGCTTTTTTATCGTGGGCTTGCCTTCTTTGCATGGTTCGTCTCTTGGCTTCATTGAGAGGGCCTCATCGTCCGGAAGGGTGGACTTTAGACTCGTTAGTCCTGGGGAATGCATACCGCGAGTGAGTGACTAACCATTTGATCCTTGATGACATCCTTACTTCGCTTTGCCCATGTTTCATGATTTCGGAAGTAGTCCTTCCTTAGACCGAGCTTCTGCTCTGAGGCTTCACGAATAGAATTGACAGAGAACTCAATTCCGGCTTTGTGAGCCTTGGTTAATTCCTGCCGAAGGCTCTTTTCAAGATCGCGATCGGACGGCGCCAAATCGCTCGAGGCTTCTGACAGCTCCGAGTCGGACATGGCGCTGGTAAACAAGAAAACAATGCGACCGCGGTATGGATATTGAGCAGCCTTTGTCCTGCGACTCGAGCAAGGGTGATCTGCAAGTGGAGGACGCGTCGGAGACCTATTCAAAAATATGGAGTGTCCATCCTCCGGTACGAGTAACAGTAGCACAATACCAGTAAATACGAGTGAGTCGTCACTTTCGCAGGCGACATGATGGAGTCCCCGCAAATACAATAACAATCGGATCGGATCGTCTGGAAAGAGAAACCCAAGCGAGGCTGCATCGTGCATCGGAATTATCGGGCTTTGACAAATCGGTGCCTTTTTCTTACGGATTGCGCAGCCAACTTGTTTGATTCTTCTGTAGGCATCTTGGGTGTTGAGACCAGCGCAGAAAGCATCGTCAAGAGGTTCGGTTGAGCGGAGGAGGTGAGCAAATGTCTTTTCCGTCCTCGGGCCTGGTATCTAGCTCGAGAGACGATACTGTGACGAGACACGATGCGCCACCTAAACAGCCTCCTCCAGGCGTCGTCCTGGACAAAGACGGGAAACCGTGGGTCACATTCCAAGTCGCGAAGCCATTGAGTCTATTACTGACAAGACTGTTAGATGTCGAACCTGCACGTCGTCCGCCGCATGGATGGCGATGATGAAATCCTCGACCGGCAAAACCACCAAGCCGGTAGTCCCAATCACCACGCCAGCGTCGGATTGTCCGCCCGACGTCGAGGAACTCGGTCGGTCTACCTGGACACTCCTCCACAGCATAGCAGCTACGTACCCTGAAAATGCCCCTCCGGAGACGCAGTCGATCACGAAGCAATTTATATCCACATTTTCAAAACTATATCCCTGCTGGGTCTGCGCCGATGATTTTCGAGCGTGGATGGCCAAACCAGGCAACGAACCAAAGGTCAAAGGGCAAGAGGAACTTGGCCAATGGATGTGCCAGGCCCATAATGTCGTCAATGTCAAGCTGGGAAAGCCCGAGTTCAACTGCAACTTGTGGAAGCAGAGGTGGAAAGACGGCTGGGACGATGGCCGATGTGATTGAATGAAAGACACAGGCTTTGAGCGAGGTTTGATGGATATGCACACCTATTACACCTTCTGCTCTACGACCGGCGATGGCGCACTATCTCCTCTCTGTATAACAGACTCTCATGTATAGACTCATGTATAGAATGTACCACGACTAGACATTTTATGGAAAAAAGGACATTTGAATTAATAGGTACATAATCGGCGTTGTTCCATTGGTGAGCATTATACATCACCGAGTAAAGCACCCTTGGCTGAAACAATGCGCTCGAGTATTTGGAGACAAGTATATGGATTCCAGGACAATAAACAGACTGAACATGGGTAGTTCAGGTATATGGTATCCATCTCGGTATAGTTGATACCGAACGTGTTGTTTTAAGGGGTGTTTGTATGAATGTTTTGGCCCCAAGTCTTTTGGCATGCTTCACGTAACCCTTTTTTTTAACGACTACAACTCCATCCCTATTTTTACCTTACGACTTGTCTTTGAACATGTCGAGGAAGGTTTCCCATTATTGTTTGGATACTCTATACTCCTGAAGACGATTTTTGGATAACTCAACCAGCCTTATATTGGTGTTCTCTTGGGAGACACGAAAACATCTCAAGATGCTCCCTTGAACAGAAAGAAACACCATTTTACGTCGCGAAGTACTTTGGTACAACCAAGCACTTAGCCGCCCAAACGCCGTTTGCATCGCCAATGATTGAAAGGAGATGCGTCGTACAATTAGGATGCTGCTTTGGTGGAGGAAAAGCACCCTTTTATCCGTAACCCTTGGCCTGGTCACCTTGATTTATTTGTTGGCCAGTCTTTCTGTCAAACCCAGATATATATACGGTCAAAAGGACCCTCTGGCCCTTTACAACCCGGCGATGTTTTCGCCGGGTACCCCCGAACCCGCAGGACAACAAAACTACACCCGGGTGTTGGTCATGGGTCACCTACGAAACGAGGACGTGAGTTGGGTGTCTCGAGACGTCCCGGGACTGCGTACAAAGTTTTACTTGGTCGACGACGACACCTCGGGCGGTCTGCCGGCCAACAAGGGCCACGAGGCCATGGTCTATTTGACGTACATCATCGACCATTACGACTCGTTGCCGGACGTCGTGCTCTTCTTCCACCCTCACAAGGTGGCTTGGCACAACAACATCCTCCTCGACATCGACACTTCCAAGACCCTCAAGCTCCTCAGCAGCCCCCACGTCGTTCGCCAGGGCTACTTCAACACTCGATGCCACCTCGACCCGGGCTGCCCGGACTGGCTGCACGTCGACCGACCCCGGTGGAGGCACGACCTCAAACACAAACCCGAGGAACCCGCCCTGACCACCAAACTCTTTCGCGAGTTGCACGGCGCCGACGTTCCGGTCCCGCACGCCATCTCGCAGCCTTGTTGCGCCCAGTTCGCCGTGTCCGGCGAGCGAATCCGCCAGCGCCCTCGCGCCGACTACGTCCGCTACCGCGACTGGTTGCTGTCGACCGGCCTGGACGACAAGACGTCGGGTCGACTGATGGAGTACTCGTGGCAGTACATTTTCACGGGGAATTTCGAGTTTTGCCCTTCCCAGCACCGGTGCTACTGCGACGGCTACGGCATTTGCTTCGAGGGCGAGGCCGGTCTGCAGAACTGGCTGGCCATTCTCAAACAGCGTGAAAGACTCGACGAGAAGTTGGCATCCTTGTGGGATTCGGGGGTCAGAGGAGGCGAAAAGTACAAACGCCTCGCGGCCAAGGTCAAGCGAAAGACCGAGTTGCTCGACCGCCTACGCGAAGACGCCCTCCGGAGAGGCTTCGACCCGGCCCTGAGGGCCGCAGAGTGTGGGCGCCCGTGGCACGAGGGAGATGGCTTCTAACAATGGATTGAAAGCCCCCCGCTCTGTTTTGAGAAAGCAAATATTGCCCATGTGTGTCGCCTTGTCGAGAGCGACTTGTTTTGCTTTTGGAAGGATTTTTCTCTTTCTTTTTTTCTGGCCCAAATACCATCACGGACGGTGCCCTTGGGAATCTTGTCGGAGTCGCATGTGTGATCTAGCCGCTAGCCTTGGATTCATTGGCATACAATGCCGTTTATGTATCTCTGTTGAAGCCCCCCCCTCCCCCCCCCCAAGTCGATCCTTACCAAATGTATGGCTGTCAAAGTGGCCATGTCGAGATATAGACCAGTAGAATTATTTGTTCAACATCGTTTCATTTCCAAAATAATACTTGAAACCCTAGACCGATATTACAGAAATTGGTAGGTACCCACGCCAGACTCCATGGCTCAATAGTCATACATGGTATCATTGCAAAAGCCCAACATGATGCATCATCCCGTCAAACGACATAGAAGAACTAGATACGCTTCGAACCGCTTGCTCTCTTGATAATGAAACGGCCAACATCCATGACGCAACAGTATTTAGTAGTTCATCACCATCTCTGCCGTTCCAGCCTTGGGGTCGTTCGCACCATCAAAATTGCCCGGGCCATAATCATCGAGACTCTTGTATGCAGGAGGACCTCTGCCGCCGCCACCCGAATGCGCGCCACCCGCGTTCCTTCCTCGGATTCCACTCCCGGCAGCAGGTCCTGGACCACGTTGTCTTCCACCAGAGCTGGCTTCTTGCGTGTTGTGCTTGCTGCCCGGAGTGTTTGGATTGTTGCGGTTGTTGAAGTTAGCCTTACTGGCTGCATTGCGTTGGGCGAATCTGCCACCTCTGGCTGGACGCTTTTCCCCAGCCCAAGACCCATCCTCTCGATCCACCGCACCATTTCGTGAATAGCTGTTTTGAGGCGCATAGTCGGAGTCAGCATCGTTGACATGCTTGCGTTTGTGGCCGCCATCGTTGTTCTCGTGCCTCCGTCCTCCTTTGCTACGTACAAAGTCGTCTTCTATCTTCAGCATAACCTTGTCTCCAACAGTAGTCTCGAACATGAACGCTTTCTCTGGTGCAACAGATTCCCATTGCTGGATTTTTGCTGCATCAATTTGCCTTGAACCTTTACGAATTGCAAGGACTACTAGTGGTATAGGGTCCTGCGTGATAATCTGGGTTTCTGATACCGGAGCAACTCGTGCCGCCCAGATGCGATCCTCGTATTTTGTGAAACCGGTCACCTGCCACGTTACCTTTTTGCCCCGGCCACCGACTTTCTTGACAAGGCTCCTTTGTGGCACATAGGGGGCAATTAGAATGCTTGAGGCCAGTAGGCGAACCTCTCCAGAGTCAATGAGAGCTGTGGGAAGCCCCGTGATGAGAGTGATCAAACGAGCAGAGTCTGTCTGATTGATGAGGTAGCCAAAATAGGAGAATTGCTCGGTGATTGTCAAGTGTTTCCGCACACTCCTGGTTGGGTTTGGTCCACCGTTGGTAACGGCATGATTGTGGCGGTCTATGGCTCTCTGGACGACGTTGATTTCAGTTTCCGGATTCAGAGTCGATTTCAATTCACAGACGTGGACGACATCGGCGATGATGGGCTTCCGCAGGGGTGGTGGTTGATCGGCGGGATGGGAAAGCAGAGATTTGTTCAGTCGTTCAAAATACTCTCTAAATCCTTTGGCGTGCTTCGGGCGATCCTCGTAAATCTTGATTTCCTCCGCGTTGTTGTAAGTGAAGACTAGCTCTCGAAGGAATTCCTGCTTGAAGCTCATTGTGCTTTCAAATCTTTGACCAGCAGGGCCAACCTCGGGCTTCAACACTACCATGTCGAAATGGAGGTTTTTAGCATCACAGATTCTATTGACCAGATCGGCGAAATTGGTTTCGTTTCTTCCTGTGAGCAGAATTGTCGCTACATCCTTTGACTGTGTGCTTAGTTTAACAAGCTGAACAACAGCCTCGTTCCACCAGCCTTCCCATGCTCTGGTTTCTTCCTTTTCTAGGCCATCTCCAGTTGCTTCCAAAATGGACGAATCGTGCCACCATCCTCCGTATGCCAGAGTCTCGTAAGCTTGTAGCATTCCTATTGCAGGACTTGCCCATATTTGAGGGTTTGGGAGAGGACTAGAGAATAGAGTATTATCGAAGTCGTAGACATGAACTGCTTTGACTTGGGCAACCGTGGGAATATCGCGACTCTTGCAAGACCACCGCTTTAAAGCGTTGGTAGAGTAGGAGGCTTTCATTTTGTAAGATTGTTTAATGAATGTAAATGGTGTCGGGAATGAACGTTGTGGTTTGGGGATGAGCAACAGCGCTCGTTGTCATTGACGTGGGGAGGACAATCGATTCAACAGCCGCATCTGTCTGAGAAGCCTGACAAACAAGAGATATGAGAAATGGAGCCGATTGAGGCAGAGGAGTCGAGGCGAGTTTGAAACAGAAAGGTTGAGTTTCTGTGTACCATCAGACTGCACTCCGTACGAGATGTCGATATTCCAATTCCGAGGGATTTGATCGTGATACGAACAATGAAGAGGACGAGGACCTTCAAAAGTCCAACAATGGTTAGACAGGCATTTTTCTAGGCGGCAGGCGCAGGGAATTCTGATTGGAACAACTTTTAATAAGGCAGGCAGCCTTGTCAGGCTCCTACGGCTCGGGGACGAGGCTGAGTTATTAGCTACGATGCCGCCTAGAGATAGATATAAGAGTCTCCAGAGTTCATGTATGTCTGTATGTCCATATTTCAGGTATTCTGTATCTTTTCTCCTAGAGATTTGTCCAACACTTATCGCACTGTGGACTTCACTTTTGCCCTATCGAAATATGCCTCCGACAGTCTCTGAGTATGATCAAGTCATGAGAATGCCGCTCTTTACACCGAGGATGTGACTGCTCGACAAGTACTCCATACAGCCACCTTTTGCGCCCCTCTTCCCTGGACGCCAAGTGAGATGATGATCGAATTGGCTGCTTATTGAGCCTGAAAACTTCGACCGAACCGCATCCTGGGGCCGGCAATCAGTCCTTCCGTGCCTTTTTTCTGTGGATCGACATCGTCCCTCGAGGCGCATTATTTTCGCCCTTGCTGAGTTATCCACGGGTGCTTCGGCTTTAGGCGACGCCCCAATACCTCATCGATATCCCCCAGACGGATACAGTGATCTTTTTTCCAGCTCATCACGTAGGCCTTCTATATGCGACGCTGCGTCTGTCGGCCTCTGTCTGTCCGGCCAGCTCTTTTCTCTTCCTTACAGCCCTTGCGAACGGGCGCTCAACGAACCAGACTATATACACCTGGCCCTCAGCGCAATACTAAGTCTTCAACCTCTCAGCAAGCCTCTTGGTGTCAACGTAGGACCCCCCACAATCGCGAGCCTTCCACACGACCTCTTCTCGCCTCTGCCCCGTCTTCTTACCTGCTCCTCTTCGGCCTCATCTTCAGCGGTGGCATAGCTCTTGATTACTTTGTGCGCAATACTCAAAACTCGGCACGCGACCCTGGTAACGGTGACGTTCCACCTCGCCGTTTAGACAAGCCCGCCGGAGACGAATTCGACCCTTTCTACACAGATATGCCTATTCCCCCAGGGCATCACGGCAATCTGACGCCAGAACAAGAAACTAAACTGCGGGAGTTGTGGGCTGCAACGCTGAAAGTATTTGGAGTCGAGGAGCCCCACCAGCTCGCTGGTACAGATACACCTGGGACCGAACTAGAGCCAAGTGCGACAGAAGCAGATGGCAAAGACAAGAAGAAGAGTAAGAAACGACTTGGTGTCTTCAAGAGACATGGTGACAAGAAAGACTCGAGCAACGGTTCAGCGACACCGAACAGAGATCACGCCGATGACGACAAGTACGGCCAGGTGAAAGATTTCCACGAGATCCTGGCCACTCAAGATCCCGAACTATTACGCGCGACCTTTTGGAGCATGGTAAAAGCAGACCATCCGGACGCCCTGTTGTTACGGTTTCTCCGGGCGAGAAAATGGGATGTCGATAAGGCTTTGGTGATGTTGATTTCTACAATGCGATGGAGAAGTCAGGAACAGCATGTCGATGATGATGTGGTGTTGCGTGGGGAGGGAGGAGCCCTCGAGGACTCATCGTCTAGCGATCCCGCCGTCAAACGGGAGGGCGTTGATTTTCTCACTCAGCTACGGTTGGGGAAGAGCTTTCTTCACGGAACAGACAAAGAAGGTCGACCAATATGTTTTGTTCGCGTTAGGCTGCATAGAGGTGGAGAGCAAACTGAAAGAGCTTTAGAACGATATACGGTTTATGTGATTGAAACTGCTAGACTGGCTTTACGACCGCCGGTGGAAACTGCTGTAAGTGTCGCTCTTCATTGCTCGGGGTTGGAATGTGCTTACTCTTTCTCAGTGCATTCTTTTCGATATGAGCAATTTCACCATGGCGAATATGGATTATACCCCGGTTAAGTTCATGATCAAGATTTTCGAGGCAAACTACCCCGAGTCACTTGGGGCGGTACTGGTACACAAGGCACCTTGGCTATTTCAGGGGATTTGGAAAATAATACGAGGATGGCTTGATCCGGTAGTAGCGGGGAAAGTCCATTTTACTTCTGATGTGTCGGATCTAGAAAAGTTCATTCCCAAGTCTCGGATCATCAAGGAGCTCGACGGAGATGAGGATTGGGAATACAAGTACGTGGAGCCAGTCCCTGGCGAGAATGACGCGATGAAAGAAGAAGCTCCCCGGAAAGAATTACAAGAGAAAAGGGAGGTCGAAGTTCAGGAGTACCAGAAGAAAACATTTGACTGGATCGCCAGTGGTGCAAGTGGCGATTCTGATAAAATCAAGCAAGAGAGGGATGTGCTGGCGAAGAAATTGAACGAGAACTATTGGCAACTGGACAAGTATGTTCGCGCCAGGACCTATTATGACCGTACGGGAATGATCTCCCCCGATGGCCAGATCAACTTTTATCCGCCGCCACCTGGAAAAGGCGAGAATCAAAACCTGGCCCCAACCTCAGAGGCACCTGCAATCGAAACCAACGAAGACGATGTGGACTGAAGATAGGTATGTCCACCTGTCTCTCGGCCTGTTTCGTACTGTTTGCGGTATGTGCCGCAGTGTCAATATTACAGGGATCAAAGAGGGACTTTCGAGAGACTCGAACAAGACCTCCAGATATCATCCCGAGGACATCAAGACGCCGCTTGTGGGTGTTTATCTCGGCACTCCGGACCACAGCCAAGGAACAGACATCTCTGCCACATCTCACATATATGAGCCCGGCTGCACCTTATTCTCTAACCTCGATGTGCCTGCAGTGATCTGCAAGACAAATAGGATGGCTGCTTTGGGGCATTCCATCTCCCATATAATTCTTTTTGGAGAAGCATGTCAATATGATGTGGAATAGTGCAGTCAAGATTCCACATATCAAAGAAACAGAGAATGAATATCGCTGTAGATGTCTGAGATGAAACCCTCATGGCCAACCATGAGCTTATATCATGTCAACCATCAAGAGCTTCGATCTGGCTCGTACGTCTCCCTCCTAGTTCCACATGTGTAGACCGGACCCCCGTATTCATGTTGTGATTTCACCTGTCGGGCTGCTACTAGGCCGTACGCAGTCACAAGGGCTGAACGATCCGAAAGCCTCGGTGCTATTCTGTGTGGATTAGATAGATCGTAACCAAGTCCCTTTCTTCTCCTGGGAATCTCCTGACAGTGCACAAGTTGTTACGGGAACAAGGTTGGGTTGTGCAAATGATTGTATATATGCATGGCAAGAGTCTATCTTTTTCTTGATGGCCACGGTATGTACAGTATCACTGATCAAGTAGGTACCTGATCATCATGACTTTGTCGCCGTTGTTCTTCTTGTCACTGCTTCTGTTCTTTTTTTTTACATCTTCGCCTTGAGATCGGCGTGCAGCTTCTTCAACGCCTCCATGTCCGTGGCCGTGGCCGGCCAACCGATCCCCAGACCCTCGGTCTCGTTGGGTTTGGGGATCATATGGAAATGGACGTGGTCGACCTCTTGGTGAGCCAACCGGCCGTTGTTTTGTAAGACGTTGTAGTTTTCGGCCCCGCTGGCGACCGCCAACTTCTTCACCACGGGGAGGAGTTCGGTGAGGGAGTCGTCCGGGATGTCGACCAATTTCGCGCCGTGGTGCTTAGGGATGACGAGCTGGAGGGAAATTGCTGTCAGTATGCCAGTTCACCCAGGATGTTACTTCTGTGTTTGTTTTCTCTTTTTTTTATTTGGCGCCCACACAGGGCCCTCGAGAGGAGCATAGGGTAGGTAGGCTTCATACAGCATGTCCCTTGCTCAGTGGTTGAATGTCCAAAAATGCCAGGACCTTGTCTGATTCGAAGAGTTTGAACGAAGGGATGTCACCTGTTGTTTACCAGACAATAACGGCGGTTAGTCTTGTTACAGAAAGATATTGGAGCGTCGTTTCCTTCGATGGACCGCGTATACATACCCTTGACAATCTTGCAAAAAATACAAGCGGCCATTTTGCTCATTTGGGGAAGAGGCAGAAGTCGTACGATGTGCGGAAGAATGTGAGCGTAGCAAAAGTCAACACTGTATGAGTGCGAGCTCCGTATCTTGTGGAGGTAAGGAAAGTAACGAGGGTCTTGGTTGATCAGCCCAAGAGCAATGACGAATGCGGGGGGGGGGATGGTTCAGACTGTGGAGAATTTGTTCATCACGTGTCCGAGGAAAAAATTCCAGAATATATTTTAATACCACTCAAAAAGTGAGTTGGAGCGGGACGAGCTATTGCAGAATCCATTTCTTGCCTTTTACCAGAGATGGCCGTGGCTACGCCCAACATGCTCCATTTATCAATCTTTGGACATCATATTTCGCAAATGCTCGACTGCGAGCAATTGTTTTTTTTTCTTTTTGCTTTTTCACCCTTGTTCAAGGAGGCACTGGGAGGCGATGGTTAGAGTGTGATCTGGGTTCGAACTGCAAGGCCGCCAGATTTTTTGATCTTTTTTTAGCAAATAAAAACAAATACAAAATCCACGCTCAACCGTTGGGCATCAATCAAATCGTATTCTAAGTGACCCAGAACTACTTTTTAGTCTATGCATGTTGAATGAGTGCTAAAGGACAAATCCATGACTACAATGACGAACTACTAGAATGATTTCATGGAAATACGCTGCATTGACTCTACTCTAGGATGCCTAGGTACGCCTTTTGATCGTGTTGATCGTCCATATCACTTCTGCGACTGTCGCCAGAAGGACGTCAACTGCTAGGTTGCTTCGAGCCAGCCCTTTGCTGAGTCTCACGCAGGGCCATTGGGTGTAGGATCAATACGTTTGACCACTCCGAACCGTCTTCGGCCAACGTCGAAGATGGCGTAGACGTTTTGAAAAAAAGGAATTCCAAATATGTCAAAGGATGAACTGATCCGAGACTGGATCGCCCCTACAGTCATGTTTGCTTGTCCGCTCGGGGCAAAAGCAAATTGTTCCTTGTTGATGGCCACTTGAAAATCTCCCACAGCAACCGATAAATTCGGCAACAGATCGGTTGGGATTTGCGTTGGGAAAATCCATTGACCATCCGTTTCTGAGAGGACAGCGCCTGGAATTTGCCCGTAGAACGCTCTGCAGACCTCTTCCTTGACAAACATCAGTGTAGTCCCGGTGTCCACGAGAGCTTCGTTATGTGGCAGATCCAATTCCTGGCCGTTGATGACAACAGACGGCGAGCTGATCATCCAACGTCCCACAGTATCGTTGACACTCGTGTACCGAGGTTCTTGTCCCGGTGGCACAAGAGCTTGATTGATGCCACCGAACGTGTAGAAAGATCTACCCTGGTCAGGATCCTTCGCGTCCTTGTATGATCCCAGGTAGGCTGTGAAGAGTTGTTGTTTCGCCGGAATAGCTTGTTGAAGCGCCATGTTCTCGACGGGGGTCAAGACTGGATGGGGTTTGACTTTGTTGAGATTGGTAAACGAGAGACCCAAGAACCCGTTCATCGTCGTCAAAGTCTTGAATGAAGAGGCCAATGCAGTTGCCAGTTCGACCGCCTGATTTTCTATTGCAATGTTTCCAACTCTGAGAGTGTCTGTTCCAACTATTCCATTGACCCAAGAAGAGTCGCCGTACGAGACGAAGAAAAAACTTCCCGACATATTTCGAAAGGTGGACGAGAGTGTAGGATTGAAGACCGTCGCGTTGTAATTCTTCCCGAGTCCAAGAATAGTGATCGACCATACCCACGTGTCTGCAGAGCCGGTGTCGAAGTTCTATCTTGTCAGCTTACAGGTCGGGTATCCAGATAACTCTGACTCACCATTGAAAGAGCCTGTGGTGGAGTGCCGATGAGTACTGGACAAGTATAAAACAAGTCGTTGATGTAGTCGTCTGCGAGCCTGTACCAGGAGAGTTAGCAAGGTATGGGGTCTTTGGCGGCAACCTTACACTGCGGTAGACGATCCATTCTTCTGTCGCTTGAGGAGGACGTTGTTTTCATTCCGATGGTACGGGCCAGCCAAAGGTATGATGCCATATCTGTGGTAGGCGTGCAGGAGTGCTTTGGTGGCATTGGCACGGTAGTTTGGATTGTGATAAGCAGGGATCAGCTCAACACCGCGGCTTTCGACGGGGAATGGCAGAATCAGTAACGAGAATAGTAGCGAGAAGCTAAGTAGAGAATTGAATAGTCAGCCTATTGTATAGCAAAAGCCCGTGAAGATAGTTCTAAGGACGAGATCATGAAAGTCTTGGATATCTCTGTCAACTGGGCGAGAACCGGTGAGAGATGAGAGCGAGAAAGTCGCGCGCAACTCACAGGAGCAATATCGCCAGGGGATTCATCTTGTAAAGGATGCAGGGCATTCCGCCGAAGCTTTCCAAACGCTCTCTGATCGTACCGAAAGCAACGAGATTAAATTCTTTTCAATTGTACAAGCGGAAGAAGTGGCGAACAAGTCGAGAATGGTCTGGTTGGCAGGGGGAGCAATACCCAGGTCGCCTTGTTTTCAAATACTTCACTTCAAAGTGACATAGCAGTGATACGGAGTATATCAGTGTGGCTATATCAACTTCACTGTACCGTGAACTTGGAGCGACCGCAAAACTGTAACCACATTGTCCTAATCGCTTTGAAAACCCGCCCTAAGCATATGAACATGATTGAGGACAGCTGCGATGCTCAAGGGTCGAGAGCATTGATCCCGCTAACAGCGGCAGATCCATTCTCAACGACTTTGCTATATGGTAAGATAACAAGGAAGACTCTCCATCGTAGGTATGTGGGCTTGTCCACTTGAAGATACCTTCGAAGGTACTTCGTGGACTCTTATTCGGGGATAAATCTCGATGGTAATTGTCGTGTTTCAGCGGAGCTATGCTCAGGGTTAAGTTTGCAGCAAGAACATGCCTGTGTCTCGTAAGTGTACCCCAGTTCGGTCTTTGTGAGCATACATGACTTGTTCCAACAACTTGCCATTGGTGATGAAGATCCAGACCTCAATAGAGCACACTTAAATGAAAGTTATAGTTCTTTTTGCAAGACATCTGAGGTTCATTTTCGTGAAGATGACCATGCAGTTGTCTGTAAGGTGACTGTAAGGGAGCTGCTGCGCTCCAACACTGGACAGAAAAGACCTTGTCCAGACAAGGTAGACTTAGCACAGAAGCCATTCCTGCAAGTTGGGCAGCCTGAGAGAAGGCCGCTTTTTGCCAAAACGAAAAGGCATGAAGGTGGCACGTAGTACAGGAAAAGACGCGACGTCGCGATGTTGATGGCGAGGTGTGGATGCTTGGTCCACCGTAGCCACAGATAAGATAAGATCCATCCAAAAAATTTCCCTGCGTTTGCACAACATCCTCGCGCAAAAAAAACGCTCTCCATCTCAACCAAGTGGTTTTGAGCCACCTGTTAATTCACAATGGCTGCTGATGTGCAGCCGATCGCCCAGGTCAAACTGCCTTCGCGGCCGTCATCTCTCACACCAGAACAGAAATACTGGCGGTCTTTCAAGTCGCCGCTGAACATTCCCTCCCCAACCAAGCATGCGATCACACACGTCTCGCAGCCAGAACCACACGCCTCTGCCCAATCCTCCCCAGACTTCTTCGCTGTGACAACCGGTGCTAGGATTCAACTCTATTCTCTAAAGACCCGGAAACTCCTCAAGACCATTACCCGCTTCGATGATACAGCTTACAGCGGCGAGGCCAGATACGATGGGCGTGTCCTTGCAGCAGCAGACGAGACGGGTACAATTCAAGTGTTCGATGTGAATTCGAGAGCGATTTTAAAAACATGGAAGGAGCAGAAACAGGCAGTCCACAATGTGAGATGGAGTCCAAGGGAGAGTACGTCGCTCATGAGTTGCGGCGACGACAGGACTGTGAGACTATGGGACCTTCCCAGTGAGAGCAGTGTGGGAGTCTTCCGCGGCCACCAGGACTACGTACGGAGCGGCTCGTTCTTGCCCGGCCAATCTGGCAACCTGATTGTTTCTGGGAGTTATGATCAAACCGTGCGACTCTGGGATCCGCGTACCCCCGACGGAGCTGTCATGAGTTTCAAGCACATCGCTCCTGTTGAAGATGTCCTCTGCATGCCAACAGGGACCACGCTTCTCGCTTCCGCCGACAATCAGATTGCGGTGTTGGATATCGTTGCAGGCAAACCATTGCACATGATCAGGAATCACCAAAAGACAGTTACGTGCTTGCGATTGGCATCGAACAATACGAGACTCGTCACTGGAGGTCTCGATGGACATATGAAAGTATTCGAGACCACCGGCTGGAATGTCGTCGCCGGTTCTAAATATCCTTCACCGATTCTCTCTTTGGAGGTTGTTTCATCTGGTACTCCACGTGAAGACAAGCATGTCGTAGTGGGCATGTCTACGGGCCAATTAAGCATCAAGACTCGACTTTCTGGGGAGCAGAAGGTGAAGGAGCGGGAGAGACAGAAACAAATGGAAGCGTTGTTGGCTGGCAAAATTGACGAATACGATAGAAAGCAAGCCAAGAAGCGCCCCAGAGGATTGGAGAGGCGGCTGCGAGGTCGGGATTACACCGGCGAGGATGCTGATATCATCGTCGAGGGCAACGTTCGCAGCAGGCCGAAGAAAATCGCCGCCTGGGAGCGAGAATTGCACAAAGGCAGATACAACAGCGCTCTAGACCTTGCTGTGTCGGCCGGCGACAAAATCACCGTTGTCACAGCTCTCAACACCCTTCGCTATCGATCTGCACTGCGCGCTGCTCTCGAAGGCCGCGATGAGACACAGCTCCAGCCTATCATGAGCTGGGTTTCGAAAAACATGTCGAATTCGACCTTTGTCCCACTTTGCGTCGAGGTTTCCATGACCATTATGGATTTGTATTCCAAACACCTAGCTGAAAGCGAAGCTCTTACTCGACAAGTCAACAAATTGCGGGAAAAGGTGCAAGATGAGGTCAACCGAGCGAAGCTGGCGGGAATGACAAGGGGAATGCTGGAACTTTTGACCCCGGTGACCGTGAGTTAGGGTTGTGCGTGTGTTTGGGATTGTCTATTCTTGCTCAGGGTCATCCTTTTCTCTCCTGCAAGGACTCTTTGCGACCCAAAAAGACGCTTTGTTGTGTACACTCACATATCGGGATATGTGCTCCCTCTGTCTCGCCATCTCATCCAGGATCTCCGCTGAAAGGGTGACCTGTTTTGACTTGGACCCACGCTGATATCCTGTCTTGGAATCGCCATCTCGACTACGTGGGAACCCGGAGACTTGCCCCCAAATTACGTCGTTTCAAGCAGCAACTGACTGTACAAAGTATGGGTGTCGGCCAACCGGGTCTCGAAGACGAATTTTTGGGTTGAACCAATGTGGATAACTACAAACACAAACGGCTGGCTGATCCGCTGTAGCCTCAGAACGTAATGGGATGAATGAGACACCAGGGAGACTTGGTGGCTCGACGACCCGAAGCATCCAGTGAGCGGATCTTGGTATCGTCCAGATGGAAATCACTCTGCGGAAAGCGGAAACTATTACAGCCAGAGAGCACACACGCCATGTGTATGATGATCAAGATGATGTCCCGTGGCCCTGTTTCCGACGGAAAATTCTTCCCCCCTTCCTTGGGCGAAGAGGACGGCTCTCCCTCCAAATGGGAATGACCAGGCGACGAGCGCATGTCCAGTGGTCAGTTACGCAAGACACTTTTCTGCGCTCGACGCCCCTTTCGAAACCGATATCCTCCTATTCCCCCAGGACACGAAAGTTATGTCTCCGTGGAAGTTGCACGTTGACACGACACGCGCCTAGAACCCCCCAAGATCCGACAACACACGGAAGGCGAGGAGAGTACCATAATTTAGAAGTCGACGAGGCAGAAAATGGAATGCTGTTGGTTGAGCGCCGGGGTCCAAAGGCAGTTTTGGGAGGTTGGACTACCACTGTACATAATGCCCGTCGTCATTACGGAATTGACGGACAAAATGAAAAAGCCAGAGTGATCTTCAAATATTTTCGAAACGTCCGTCACATCGGCATGTAAACGTCGCCCGATCGAGTTCGTGGTTTCGTAGAAGTAATACCATTTTCGAGACTGTTTGATGAGAATCGTACGAGTATTATATTTTGATCTAATCTTACACACGTCGAGATGGCGTTTTGAACATTACCATAATACAGACTCGGAGTGTCAATTGTTTTGATCAAACCACCAAGAATCAAACATATACATAGAAGAGCCACGACCACCGGGATCCCTCATTCCTTTTTCAGCATGTTCCGGAAATCGTCGTTCGTCCTCTTTCCATTCTGTAGCGCTGTGTCTGTCGCCATTCGGCTCTTCTGGTCAATCTGGGCCAGAAAGGCAGATCTCTGGCCTAGATGTCCACCTTTTCGGCCACCAGGCTGCTGCGGACGCCGGACAGGGCCTTGCACTGAAGGGTTTGTAGACCGACCTGCGGCAGGTCGCTTCGCGAACTGTTCCTCCTTGTGCTCAGCTTTCTGTCGGAGCATTTCACCCTCGGTTGTGACCCGGATTCGTCGGCCAGGATCAATCTCATGCCCGTCTAGCTCCATCATTGCCCGGCCTGCGTCGGCTATCCCCTCAAATTCGATCAGAGCACCCTGGTGGTTCGTCTTGAGAACAACCTTGCGCACTGGACCACATTTTTCAGCCATGGCTTTTATTCGACTCTCATTTACAGTGTCAGGCACATCGGCAATAGCAACCGTCCGCTGTTTTCGATCTTCAATGGGAGAACTTTTCTTTTTGGCGGAGGCGTTGGCTCCGTCTTCACCGTTGATCTGTACCGACGGCGACTTTGAAAAGCGTGAACCTTGTTTGGTAGTACGGCCTTTCTCTTCGACCTGTGAAACGGTGATCTTTCTCCCCATGAATTCATGCTCGTGCATAGCAAGTGCAGCTCGCGCTTGGTCTGCAGTCGCAAAAGTAAGAAATGCGATGCCACGAATTCGATTTCGCGCATTTAGATCTTGAGGCACTCGGATGTTTTCCAGCGTTCCGAATTGCGAGAAGAATTTTTCGACCTCATCCGCTTTGGCTTTGAACGGCAGTTGTCCGACGAATATCTTCCTCCCGTCGTCATTCGTCTCAGTTCTTGCATGTCGAGCTGCCGGGTTTGAGACCTTGACTACAATCTGCAAGCCATCAACTTCCTTGCCATCCAGTTCGGTTGCGGCACGTGCTTCACTTGGAAGCTTGAACTCGACATAACAGAATCTACGTCGCTTGTTTTTCTGCAAGGACGGAAAGCGCACACTGATGATCTCGCCGTACGGTCGCAATAGGTTTCGGATGAAGGCGTCATCAGCTGTGGCGGGATAATTGGTGATGTATAGGGTCGATCCAGTGTTCAGCACCACCGAGAGTTCGGCTCCCTCAAATTCTCGACCGTCTCTGGACAGAGCGAACGCCGCGGCGTCTGCATCCTCGAACTCTACAACAGCGCTGTTCTCCTCTGCCAAATATTTCACGTGCTTGACGACGCCACAGCTGTCGAAGAACTGTCGGATTTTGTTTTCGTGGACATTGCCCGGCAGATTGCGTACCAAAATACTGGAATGCTCGCGATCACGTTTAAGCAGCTCATCTTGCCCGAGAGTGTCTTCAACAGACTGCTGCATCTCATCCGCGGTTGTATTTCGTTTCTTGTTATCAGTCTCTTGGATATCATCTTCCCGTTTCCGTTTACCAATGTGGAGACCATTCGCAACGTCCTCAGTACGGCTGGATGCTTGTTGTTCAGCCTTTTGTGATGAGAGTGCAATGTTTTCTGCTTGTAAGGCCTCCAAGCGCTTCCTCTCGACGACATCTTTCTGTACCTTACGTGCAAGACCCAGTGCATGTTGCAGCTCGTCCGCATCTTCACAATCCTCGCAATGGTCCAAGAGTGCATCTACAAGGTGTTCGGGTTCGTCCAACCCCGGGTACTGAAGTCCTTGTTTTAGAACTCCGACGGCGAATGGAGCCGACCAAAGTGTCGAAAGGCGCTCCCCACCACCATGCTGTATGAACGCCATCTGCACACTTTTCTGCAACTCAAACTCGTAGAAAGTTAGCCAGAATTTGTAGCACTTCCCGAAATCTGCTACGGCGTCATCGAACTGTGCTCGAGCATTGTCGAAACGGCCTTGCGACTTGAGATACTCGACATATTTCCTCTGTAACCTGAATGAAGAATCAAAATCGGGACTGGAGCCTTGTTTTGATGCAAGGCTTTGCACCGCCTCGATAGATGACCTGATACCCATTTCAGCGACATCTGCATCCTCTTCCGTCGCCTCCGGTCGCTTCGTGCGTCGGAGAAGATAGCCACACCAAGCATCATAGATAATTAGGGCTTGATCAACTCCTGCAGCGTCTAGGAGCCCAGTACTTGTGGCTTTGTGTTTGATCTTTTCAGTCTCATCAAAGTCCACTTCTGCAATTTCCGATGTCAGCAGATACTGCTTCCAAAGCGCTCCAGACCACGGGCAATGTTTCGTAGCTCGTCCAAGTAGCGGGAGTAGATCAGACCTTGACCTCTCCACTAGATAGTCAAAATGTGCTTCCCAAATAGTAACAACTGCTGGGAAACGAAGCACGGCTCTAGCGTAGAGGGCTGCAACCATGTCAAACTCCGTGTTTTCTACGACTTTGATGTGACGTTTGCCCTTGATGTTACGTCTCTTCGTGACCTTCTCCTGCTCGGTGCGCTCAAAGACAATGTATTGGTCGAAAGTCGAGTATTCTAGCGCCTGATCGGCATTGTCCTGAGCTTGCCGAAGCGCACTTTCAAAAGTATCTCGCTCCGCAAATATCTCCTTGGCCGTGGATGATTCCCTTAGTGTCGCGGACATGATGGTCTCGTACTCTGCGGGGAGATTGGCAGAGATAAAGGAAGAGAATGACTGGAAGGTTTGCTCCCACATGGCGTGGGGAACGCGAAGTCGGGCCTGGAATAAGTCGAGAGCGCTTGCAGTATCAGCTGGCGACAGCTTTTGACCAACATCTCCGAATCTCACAATCATGTATTTATCCCAGACCTCATGACTCTGAGCCATGTCGTGTTTTGTGGAATGGATCGCCTTGTCCCAGATATCGAGGACAAGCTTCCAGTCGAAGACCTCGCGACCCACGAGTCGTTCAGCCTCACCATTTTCTCCCTCGATATCGGTAGGAGGATCAAGCGCCCATTTGTAGCAATGTAATACCCAATCACCATAGGTGATCCATAAACGGGCGCTGCCATGCTCTTCCTCAACTGCTCGGCGGCATTTGTCCACGACATTCACACGCTCTTCGGCGGTTTGAGCAAGGATGCTTTCGTCCTGAAGCCAGTCCAGCCATTGCTCTTCCCCAACTGCGAACAACTTGTCAAAGTTTTCTCGAGCCTGTCGCAACTCGGAGAGCAATTCATACGTTCGAGGATCTCTGCGAGCGTTGGGACTTGACGAGGGATAAATGTGATCGACAAAGCCTTGGTGTAGAATTTTGATGATTTCCTTGTGAGCCTCATACATTGATGGCATTTCTTGAATGTAGGCGACCAATTCCGCCAGTCTCTCTTGTGACTCTAGTGAAAGAGAAGTCTCGGAATAGTCGACCCGCAGGACTTGTTGAGGTGTCTCGACCATGGCGATATCGAACGAGGCGCGGGGGTTGGAGGTCGACCCAGCAGAGGTCAAACGAGGAAATAGGCCAGCGGATGATTTCTGGGAGTCAGAGGAATCGTGACTCGACAGGATTGGAGGAGTTGTTTTCGACGGGTGCGAGTGAGATCCCAGCTCGGCCAGAGTCTCGATGTTTTGCGACGATGAGGAGCGTGAGAAATGCCCAGAGAGTGTGGCAGCTGGAACAGGACTGATCAGAGGCGATGAGTGGGATGGCTGTTGCGAAGGACTTCTCACATGCGCGGGAATACTGGAGGGTGGAAGGATCGACCGTGACAAAGGTGAACTTGCGGCAAGTTGACTGCCTGTGCCAGTATGCGTCCGCTGGACATGCTTGAAGGGAGATTTCACCGATTCCGCACTTGTTGGAGTCAACGAATTTGAACGCGGTGTTTCTGACGGAGACAGCAGTGAATTGATGTCCATGTTTGTGCGCGAAGGGCTACCAAACGATCAGGCACCCAACTCAGACAGTGATTGTGTCTTCTTCAATACTTTCGAATGATTTATCTGTATCGTCTGTGATCGATATTGCGGCCATCGAGATGGACCTCAGTGTTGGCCCTCGCACATAAGAAACAGGCTGTGTTCAGGCGGCGCATACACAGCACAGCAAAGAGGAAGGGGAGGTTGAGCAGTCCACCAGAGGCCACAGCTGATTTGTGCGACGTTGGGTATAGCAGAAGCAGACCTAACACAAGGGCAGTCGATGTTCGAAGCCGAGCAGTTTGTATGTCAGAAGGCCAGACGCGGCCTGGATTTGACGAGACGCTTACAGGGTTCACAGTCTGGCGCAGGGAATTGTTAGCGAGCCTCGCATTACGCCTAATAACTTAAGATGCCTAGGCAGGTCTCTGTACGGAGTACCACCGGAAAATATCGACGTACGGGGCACCTAGAGGGACCTAGAGGGCCTAAAGGGACCTAGAGGGCCTAAAGGGACCTAGAGGGCCTAAAGGGACCTAGAGGGCCTAAAGGGACCTTAAGGGTCAATTCATAATAGGCTTTAGCCTCTGGTGCCACCCGCCCGGTGCCGCTAAAAGAAAGTTGATGGATGATTGCCCTTGTTATTCCGGGATACGAAGAAGAAGCTCGTATTAATTTTATTAGGGGACTTTCTTTATCCGCAGCGGTTGATTTGCTAAGCAAGTCTTTCTATCGCCAAGCCTGCGCTCTGCTCGGAATCAAAGTCTCACAGGTACGAGTACGAGTACCTCTGTCCATACTACGAGACAATACTTCAGCTATACCGCAGTCAAAGAAACCTCAGTTTGGACTGTCACAGCTTGAATTACGAAACTCTCTCTCTTCACTCAAACCAGCGCCCTGCTGGTGGCTTCCCATCGTTATGAAGCCCCAAAACACAGCTTTACGACAGCTCTTTCGAGGCAAGTCCCCCAATGCTTCGTCTAGCAATTTCAATACAACTGACACACTTGAAGCCCGCTCGTATCGCTTGCAGACAAACTCCTCCCATGACCTCTGTCCTCTAATGTCTGGTCTTTATCTTGGCTCTCAGCGAACTTTCCACTCCTCCACGTCACGCAGGGCGTCCACCACAACCACTGAGCACGCCGTCTCGACCCCTAAGTCGCAAAAGCCGGCAAAAGCACCATCTTCTACGACCATGACGACAAAGCAGCGGCTGGAAGTTGCCCGGAAACGAGCCGCGCAGAGACTCAAGGATGAACAGGCCGAACAGGAACGGAATTTCAAACTTGGTGGCCTCTCGTCGTCAAGCTTGTTCGGCGAAGATCTCGTCCAACGTAAAGAGTCCGGGGTACAAGAGGATGAATCATTGCTGCAACGTAATCCGGAGAATATGGCCCAGGTCCTCAACCCTCGTCCTACCGCCCGGTCGAGATGGCAACGGAAGATGGTGATCAGGGACCTGAGACGTCGGGGTCGACCCAACAAAGAGATGAGGATTGCACGGTCGGAACGCAATCATCTATCTCGGTCGCATTTCTTCAAGACGTCGATGAAGAAGCTGGCCCCGCTTGCTCGACAGATTGCAGGCAAATCCATCGACGAAGCCATCCTGCAAATGAGATTTTCCAAGAAAAAGGTGGCTCAGGAGGTGCGGCAACACCTGATCCAGGCCCGCGACGAAGCCGTCGTCATGAAGGGCATGGGTCTCGGGGCCGCTCAGGGCGGCAGCGAGGATGCGACGACGACGCCCGCCGGTCAAGATCCCAGCGAAACCCGGCCTCTTCCTCACCAAACGCCCGCCAAAGCTCTCAAGAAAGGTCACACCCCTGAACAGACCGATATTTATGTGGCACAGGCATGGACGAATCGAGGTCCGTATGGAAAGGAGCCTGAGTTCCGAGCACGAGGCCGTGTGTACATGTTGCGTCCTCCGCAGACCGGCATCAGCGTGCTCCTGAAGGAGGAGAAGACGCGGACCAGAGAAAATGCGGAAAAGGAAGCCAAGGCGTTGAGGAAGAGGATGGGAAAGAGTATGTGGGTTCACTTGCCCGATAGAAAGATTACTGCTCAACGACAACATGCTCTCTGGTAGAGAGGAGAGCATGCCATGGCAGTTCCGTATACTTTGGTATAGCTTGTATAAAATTACTCTAATCTATCTAGATTTGTACACTCTTCCTTCCTAGGTACGGATTGGTGCGCATACTAAAGCCCTGAAGCGGGGTGGGTATATTTGGTCTCAGTCAAAAACGTCGACGGCATATCTCTCACCTCGAAGTCCTTCCCACCACTCCAGACCTTTGTCCAAGGTGATTTCCTTGCCCTCCCGTTTCCGTGCCCCCTCGACCGCCATCCTGGCCGCGACCTGTCCCACACCTTTGCCGAGGGCGCTGCTCCCGCAGATGTAAGCCCTGGCGCCTTTGTCGAACAAGTCACTCACCACTTCCCTCTCGCGCCAGAGCCGGTCCTGGGCGTACTTGCAGCCGTCCGAACTTTCCGGGTCCCGACTGTAGGCGTAAAACACCTTGACGACACCCTTGTCGTGCCACTCGGCCAGTTGTTTTGCATGAAGTCGGTCTTGTTCGGGGTGTCGACAACCTATGATCAACACGGCTTCTCCAAAATTGTTGTTCTCACTTGCCGATGCACCATCACCACCGCCGTTATTACCACCACCACCACCAACACCTGTGGCCGTCGCCGCCGCCGCAAATCTAGCGGTACGTTCTTGTACGAAACCCATAAAAGGCGCGAGCCCCGTCCCGGCACATACCATGATGATGGGGGTCTTGGGGTCACGCGGTAAATGAAATGAAGCGTGTGATTTTTTGATCATGATCTGTACGGTCGACCCGGGTTGTAGGGACTTTAGATAATTGGTGGCCACACCGATGCGCGGGCCCGTGGTAGTGCCAGTGCCAGTGCCAGTGCCAGATCCAGAAGAATTCACCACCGAATACATGATGCTCGCCTCGGTCGGGTTGTTCAGGGGTGAGGAGGAGATGGAGTATTGTCGGATACGCATCGGGGTCAACATGGACAAGAAAACCGGGAACGACACTTTGAGAGTGGGATGTTTCTCGAGAATCTCCAGCACCGATAGCTGTCCCGTCGTGGCGGCGAGTTCCTCGGCCAGATTCTCATCGCTGGCACCGGTATACTTGACGAGCGTCGTGACGTTTTTTCGTGTCGCCACGCTATTGAGCTCGACGTAAGCACCCAAAACCGCCGTGACGGGCATGGCGACCTCGGTGGGGATGGTCGTATGTGACCCCTTTTGCAGCGTCATCATGGCGTCCCAGGGCAGCCCAAATCGTCGGAGGACCCTCGAGATGGTCGATACAGCGTTGACGGGCAACACGGCGAGGTAGTCGCCAGCCTCGTAGGTCAGGTTCGTGGGCAGTTTGAAGGTGGTGTTTCGTTTCTCTGGGGAATCGGCCGACGTCAGTCGTACATTCTCCACCACGAGGGCATCCATGACCTTATGGTGTAGATGTGACGCGCGAGTGGTGGTGCTGATTTCCATGTCGAGACCCTCCGCGACGTCTTCTGCAGGGTCAGCGTCCGCAGAGAGCGCAGGCCACAGGTTCTCGTCCTGCCAGACATCGAAATCATCAAAGATGGTCCCAAGCGCAACGTCGGACTCGCCGCGGCTGGCGATCCGCTGCGCGCCCCGGCGAGAAAGCTCGGTGTCGACGAGTTTGGGCACTTTCTGGTACGTCGTCACCCAGTCGTGATGGCCGCAGCCAAAGACGGCGAACTGGACGTCCTTGAGCTTCTCTTCGGAGGGCACATTCTGCAGCCATTCAACAAAGACGCCCGCGTTGTCGGGTGGGTTGCCCTCGTAGCTCGCAGTGATGACCACGACGGGCTGCTTGGTCGGTAACTGATCAACGGCCGCGTCAAGTGATTTGACGGTCGCGGAATACCCTCGATTTCCAGCACTGCCGGCGAGGCTCTGCGCGAGTCCTTCGCAGGTTCCAGAGTTGGAACCATACAGAACCAACATGGGCTTGCCCGCATCGGCCGATTTGACGGCTCCATGATGATTTTTTTGCACAGCAGCAGCATCGTTCGATTCTGCTGGAGCGGCGTACATCTTCTTCTCGAGCTTCAAAGGGTCAATGCCGTCCCGCAACGTCGCCCGGATGAAGAAGTTGTCGGGTTTGATGGTCAGGGTTTGCTTGATCTGGAGTTGATACGAAGGATCGTCGCCTCTCAGGTTGAAGTTTTGCAGAACAAGAGCAAGTGTCAAGATTGCTTCTTGCCAGGCAAACGGTCGGCCGATACATCCTCTGGCTCCATTTCCAAATGGCTATCCAACGAATATTAGCCCCCGACAGAAAACGTCCGTCTCTCAAACGAGCTTAAAACTTACCTTCCATGCATTCTTTGGTAGTTTTGCAAAGTTTTCTGCGTTCATTCTTTCGGGATCAAAGTCATTGCAGTCCGGACCAAAGACTTCGGGGTCCCTACCGATGCTGGGCAAAAGGGCCACTATCGACGCCTCGTGTGGGATATGATATTTACCACCAAGCACGGTAGGGCCCGCGACGGTGTCCAGCGCCCGGATTTGGAACGCCGGGGCCGTTGGCTGAAGTCGAAGAGTTTCTCTGAGGATGGCTTCGAGGTACGGTAGCTTTGACATGTGTTGAACCGACACCGGGCCTTTACCGACCACAGCATCGACCTCCGCCTGGGCTTTCCTCATGATGTCCGGATTCTTGACCAGGTAATAGGTGGCAAAGGAAAGCATTCCGGACGTGGTCTCGTGGCCCGCAATCAGGAACGTAATCATGTTGTTCACGACGCTTTCGTGCGTGAGGCGTTCGCCGGTCTTGGGATCTTTTCCGTACAGCATGGCATTCAAAAGGTCCTTTTTGTCGGTTGGATTAGATTTTCGGTACGCGATCACTTCTTCCGCGACGCTTTGCATGGTCGCTATGTCTTCTTCGAATTTCCGAGCTGCCGCTCTGTTGAACAAGGATTCTAGACGGGTGCGCGACGCCCGTCGACCACTTTCGAGAAGGAAGCCAACCATCGCGTTGACGAAAGGGTGCATCGTCTCGGAATAGAAGGAGTTGAATCGTTTTGACATGGCACAGAGAGCAATGGAATCCAAGGTTAGGCGAGTATAGTCGTCAGTCACGTTGATCTTCTCGTCGGATCCAACTCGTGCCCACTTTGCAACCAGTTGTGTCGCAATATCGTACATCTCATCGTCTACAAGGTCAGATCTTAGCTTGGGGTTTCGCTCTCTCTTTGCCGGTCTTCTCAGCCTTGAAGAGGATCTTACACATGTCATGGATGCCAATAGGTCCAAATGCCGGCACTAATGTTCGATGGGCAACTTCCCAGTTGTGTTCGCCATTGTAGGCAGTGAAGAGTCCATCTTTGACGCCGTGTCGCACTTCCTGGAGTCCTCCAGAAACCGCTTTGCAGAATCGACGTTCGTCACAAAGTTCGTCGAGCAAGGCCGCCGACGTGACGAAATATCGATCCCGTCCAACCAAGGATAATTTGAAAATAGGCCCTGTGGTTCAATGGTCTCAGCGCAATGTCGTTTTGTGAGGTAACCTGTCCAAAATACCGTATTTCTCTCCTAGATGGACAAGACTCTGCATGGAATTCTTTGGGTCCAAGTCCCAGACATTTCCGAGGATGGGCACCGTCGGCGGTTGTGGTATTGGATATGCCATGCTGAGTGAACGAGTAACGGGTAATGAATGGCAGGGGTTAATTAGTACGGAAGATCAAAGGAAAAGAAAATAGGTCCTGCCGAGTCAGCTCAACGCAACGTATATATGTTGTGGAAGTTTGGAAATGATTGACATCAGGCAACGTGAAATAAAAAGACATATGATGTTATGGCGATGGTCTCGGACGAAGTTCAAAACGCGTCAGGGCGGCGACGAGTCGCAAGTCCTACTGTAAGAAGGCAATCATGCGCCTTTTCCAAGAAACAATAACATCAGGCCCGTTGCGATCGGGATCTTGGACTGAACTGTGGGAATCCCCGTCGCATTGCTAATTGCACGGCCTCTTGTGGGCAGTGAGAGATGATGATGTTGTGGAACAAGGACGGAGAGAATGTTGGCCCGTAGAAAACAGAAGTACCTCGGTGCTCGGAGTTTGAGAATATTCGTACTTCGTATATAATAAATATATATAATTTTGCCCCAAGGAGCGGTTTCCGGAATACCTGACACAGGCATGTGAGCAACATGATAACCGCTTCAGTACCCGTATAGTGCATAACCCTTGCATACGAGTGCATACGATAAAATCTAGCATCTCCGATATGGACAGTAATTCAAACATCAGGGGAAAAGTCCATGCCACGGACACTCCGACTCCGTATCGGCAACAGCAAGGGCACCTCTGCAAGTCCCGAGTTAGGCCATTCAGGGCAGGCCAATGCGTGTCAGGGTAAAGCCTCATTTCCTTAGCATGCTCAATAGATTGTCACTTATTACTCCGTACTTTCAAGCGAGACCTCAGTGAAGCAATAAGTAATCAAAAAGTACTCAAATCAGCGACAACAGGTAGCAATGGGTACCATTACAACTCCGTATCTATGCCCGAGACTCCAACAAGGCTGCATGGTGTAAAGGCTCAGAGAAATGCTACGGCGCATAGTCCACCACTCCCCTGATGTGAAGATTATCCATTGCGCTCACATAAACAGCATCTACACACTCCATGGACGCCGACTCTTGCTCGACACCACCAGGGGAGATCGTGCTCAAAAGAGTCAATTTCGCTAGAGAAACCCCGTATAATTCGCCTTCCTGCGCCAACATGTATGTCTAGTGTTTCTTCCTGGTTTTAAGCATGGTCCGGAATCAATTCATAACCTCCCTCGCTCGGAAGAACGACCGCGGCAAGCGTAATAGCAATGGCGCAGACTGCCTGGAAACTCCAAGAAATTGTGCACATGGTCCAGCTCTTGTCCAAGAACCATCCCGAGAAAAATCTTTCGTCGTTTTCGTAAAGATAAGCCTATGGCAGAGTCAGCATTTGATGACCACGAAAGCAATGTCTGGAAAAAGGGTAACCTTACCATCAGAGCCATACCGATGGCTTGTACAAACGCGGCCAAAGCAACCAAGATTGTAAGCACCCCCCAGCCTTGTTCTCTCTTTTGTTTACCTCCCACGAGTAGAATGGCAAAGGCCGCAATCGTCATGCCTTCCAAAACCACGGCGAAGGACATCAAAAACCCAACAGACCTCCACATACTACAAAAATATCGATCGTCTCCACGACAGTCGTTATATCTTGGGAACTGAACACATTGAAGGGAATCGGCCATCACATTGGAACTCGTCGAGCGACTGTCGAAGGAGGGGGGGATATTGGTGCTGGAGCACCTTCGATGGAGGCCATAGGTATAATGGACAGGATCGCCATGTGACTATCAAGAATTAGAATCTAGGCCTCGAGACACGGTGCAGATACATACCGTGCTTCCATCGAACGCGATCCAATTGGGAACAATGATGGAGGCGATAGTCATGCCCGAGGCTGTCCGACACAGCGTTAGTCTCATCTTTATTTGTGCTCGCGTTGTGGTCTTACCGGCCAAAAAGACAAAGAGAGCCACTGAGAAGACGATGCTCCTCGTGAGCATACCAGTGTAGTTGCTGCCATGTCCACTGGGCACCAGCGAGAAGTCTGCCATCCTCCACTATTGCCCACAGCCACACCGAAGCCGCTCTGATGTCAAAGACTGACTCGTAGGCCAATATTTCGCGCGTGCCTCCAGCCGGCTCGTACAATCGGCGTGGGGATTCGTCTCAGACAAGAGTGCGCTAGTATGGGAGATGGGAAATGTATCCCGTAGCAATCATGGAATTCAGGATGGCATAGAAAGCCAGAGCAGCTGACACGGAGGTGTGCAATGTAGCAAAACGATAGCGCTGGGCTTTTGGGGTAGGACTCGATACCCGGAGCTTGGGACTTCGCTGCCGCCTGGCGATTCAATCCCAGGGTGTGTTCCGCAACGAGGCCACGAGTGGAAAACAAAAACTGACGAGCTTCGAGTAGGCTCTTCAGACGATATGTGAAGAAGATATCATGAGTTGCGATTCGGGGGAGGACGAAAGATAGCAAGCGAGACGCAGCTTGAGGGGGAAGATCACGTTGCCAAGCAAATGACGATGAATTCGATCTCGACTGATGACAATGCCATGTTACAAGTGTCTCCTGTCTGTACTTCATTCCCATCAACAGAATTCAACGGTAAGCTGCGGTCTGCTACAGCGCGTAATTGTGTTGGAGGTGTTGACCAACAGTGACATGCAGCGGCCATGCACTGGCATACTGTGTAATGTAAGAATCACGAACCCGACGTCTCTCAATCACAACAGGACTTCGATCGAGAACGCGTATCGAAAGACGTCGCTTTCTCTAGAAGGGAACAGCTGAGGTAGTATTACATACACGTCTAACAAGAGCAACCTTCTGAGGAGAATTAACACATTCGTCCAGTTCAAATAACATCTCTAGGGTTTTTCCTCCAGCGAGCATGAACACTTTCTTCATGTCGATCAATAAATGCATGGACCAAATACGGCACGGTTGGCGAATCATTTTATGCCTTGATATACTCTCTGAAATCTTCACGCAACGCATTTGTTCCCTTTCATCAGTTAGCAACTTGGTCCGATCACTTTGAATGAAAGGACCAAACACTTACCTGAGCCATTTGCTTAGCCAGTTCATCATCCTCTTCCAGCTTCTTGCATAGAGCCCAAAACTCATTCCGATCCGACTCTGCTTCTTCGAGACACACGCGGCGGAAATTGGCTCGCGACATGGGGTCAATGATCTTTGCCCATTTTTCCCGGCGGACTTCACTGTACTTGTCCAAGATGCTGTCGTCGGCCTTTCCCTGTCTCAAGGCCACGAGCGCGTCGAACAGACTTCCCACGTCGGCGATACCTCCAGTCAACCCAAGACCTCCGCTTTTGGTTAAGAAGAACGTCAGCTCGTGGACGTTAGTATCAGAATGGGCAACTCACAATGGATTACACAAATGGGCGGCATCCGCGGCCAGCAGGAATCGGCCGACACGGAAGGAATCGGCACATCTCTGGTGTAGCTTGTAGGGACTGGCACTGACAAGCTTATAGTCTCCAGGCTTTGGGTTACCGGGCAGGATTTTTTCGTATCGTTCCGGCTGTCGCTTGAGATATTCCTCGTTGGATAGTCCCCACTCATCACCGTACGTTACCCGCCAGAGACCGTCATTTGTTATCCTGGCGGCCATGTACCAATCGTTCTCGTCGATGATAAAGTTGGAGTCCCAATATCCGAACTTGTGGAAATCATAGTAGACCTAGGAAAAAAGGGTCAACCCGGATATACTTGGCAAATTACGACTTCACTCACGTTGGTGGCAATGATTTGCTTCTGCAAAGTCTCGCCGGGATAATTCAAGTCTCCGAACAGCGAGCGTCTTATCTGGCTGTTGGCGCCGTCGCAACCCACAATGTAATCGGCGGAGAATGTCTTGTCGCCCGAGGGTGTTTCGACGTGAACTCGGGCCTCATTTTCGTCCTGGTCGATCGACACGACCTTGTGTTCCCACAGGACTTCGGTGTTGGGGGCTTTGAGGTAATGCTCCAGCAGCAAAATGTCGAGTTTGTCCAGCGGCAAACAGACCATGGGATGCTCAATGTCCATCCGAGATTTGATGCCGGCGATAAACGAACCATCGGGATTTCTCCAGCAAACGGCGTCGGGGTGAATTCCTTGAGCCTTGACGTCCTCCAGCACGCCCGCTCGTTCCAGCTCGTAGACGGCAGAAGGCGCATAGTGAGCCGCACGTGGGTTCTTGTCGAGTTCGTTGGAAGCCTCGAGGATTTGAACCTTGACTCCCTCCTTGGCAAGAAGGATGCCGAGCAAAAGACCTGACGGTCCGGCGCCGACGATGATCACCTATTTTTACTTTGGTTAGAGCATACATAGTAGAAGAGGGACCTGGTGGCGTTCTGTCCAGTTTAACCTACCTTGTTGACTGGAGTTTGTTTGCCCATCTTTTTGTTTATTCGACTTTCGTGTTAGTAGGTAAAGGGAGGTTTCGGTCTATGTGTTCCCGACAGGTTTTAAAGGCGGTGTCTCTTAATGCCTTCTCATGATAATATAATATAACAAAAGTCGTATGTGTCGGTGTTTTTTATTCCCCGCGTTGCTCCCACTCGATTTTCTTGACAAGAACGTGTTCTGTGGTTCTAGAGCCCGGCCCCACCAAACGTCTTGTGTGGTTGAGAGAGTGTGTGTACGGCGTGCTTTTTAAGGTGGGCTGATGTGTGTGTCCAGAACAACAATCTTTCACAGTACAACTTTGTGTTTTGTGAAGCCAACTCACTTCTGTGAGCAAAATAGTTGTACACTTTTCTCCAACGGCTCTCCCACTTCTCAAATTCACAGTCTGAATGACTTTCGTTTGAATTTGGATCTCCTGATACCAGAAATGTTCGAAATACTGTGCTTGCGGATGCCAACTCGTAACTCGTATTCGACTTATGGAGTAGAAATTGGGCATTGGACAACTCGTGTGCTCCCCGTATGAGGACGAGTTGAACTCCCACCACAACCCCAATGTTGTGGGGTCAATATTCTCCGCACCAAACTGTACGAGTACGAGCTCGAGTACGAGCACTTGACCTGATACACTCTGTATTTGTACTCGCTACGGGCGAACCAAAAGAAGGAAATGTGGGGTTTGGTTATTCGAGAATTAATTCCTTGGCACTCCGTACTCTACGGAGTACAATACACTACAGATGAGCTGCCATGAAACTCATACTTGATCAAAAGTCGTTCGAAATGCAACGTGAGGTTGAGAAATGTCATCCATGTTTTTGCCTGGGCCTCCAGTTTGACTATTCGTCCATGTCTCGAATTTCCCAGTCAACGACAAGCAAAGGTATGTAAATCAATCGCAAATGGGAACCAATTTATAAACTGATTTTGTGCTCATTTGGACCTCAAATGATTTATTCATCTTCAGTCGCCTTGTCAGCAAATCTTTGCTCGCTGAGTAAAGTAGCAGAGGACCAAAGTTGTATGATGCATCCCACGTCGCGACTCTCTCGCTCGCTCTCTCTCTCGGTGTGGGGCTAAATTGGCGTAACGAAATACTTTCTCCAAATCAGAGGGCCGGAGGTATGAGAAGCCGACCACTCGAGTATCTAGATGAGATTCTACTCCGTGTGCATATGACCTTTAAGTCTGTACAGAACAAGTCATGACTGTTGATATGAAGAATCCAGTCTTTCGAATAGCCCGTTCATAAAGGGAAGACCCGGATGACATACGAACACGTAGCTACTTACCTAAGGCTTACCAGGTGTAGTCTTCAAGTGGAAATTGCAAGTCTTCCGGCGACATAGATCTTTCGTCCTACAAACGTGTTGAAATAGGACAACTCAAAGCCTCAGTATGGAGATTTTCTGTGTCCAAGAATAACCAATTGAAGTACAGTATTGAGGTTGTGTCTTGCAGTCGCTCATGTTTTCTTTTTGTTGTAGGAGGGAGAGTGTTTCCCCACAAGAATAAAAATATTCAAAAAGTGCAAATGGGACAAGGTCCAAGGTACACAGCAACAACTCAACGATAAGATAACATCACACTTCACGTAGTGGCCAATTATGAAGACCAGAATAGTGACGCCGCTAGCTTAAAGATTCTCCTGAAACCAAATAAATCTTCAGATGAGCAATTTCTGAAAGAAGTCCTATATATTTCATTACATTCATTACTAGCGAACCAAGTCACCAGGAATAAAATCCTAAAAAGCATAAAAAATAGTCAAGGCGACAAGGTAGGGCAAGAAGCAAATACAGAGTATAATAGACTATCTTTCGTCCTCGTGGTTTACCCTGAGTCTCTAAAAGACCACAACAATAATGCCACAGAGGTAACAGTTCCATCTGGTAGACGGAGCAACTATCCGTACTGTTCAGATAACTATGGAGTACCTTGGGTAAATGCAATCAAGGAAACGTGGACTCTAGTATCACACAGAGTACCATGCTACAACACGATAGATTAGATCTGATGTGCTCGATTAGATCTGATGAGCCTTGTACGTACGTACAATGCAGAGAGTCCGAGTAAAGTGCTGAACTGCTGTGTGGTTTGCAGCTCTCGTGCCACTCACTCTCCTTGGTCTTCTTCTGGCTTGTTGTTGTTGTTGTTGTTGTGGTGTTATTATTATTATTGTCCATGCGTTGTTATTTTTGTCACAGCCTCCATTTTCGCGTAGCATAGATGTATCTGTGCCTCGGCTATAAGATCCGTTTGTGCTCTACTCAGATAGACTGATATCGGATTGCCACATCAGTGGCGTACTACTTCTACTCGCATCAACCCTGAATTATCGCAATATTGATCCACCAGTGGGATCAACCAGGACTTCATCCTGATATGGAGTCCCAGCAGATCATGAAGGAGATGGTGACATGGTCCCTATAGCGACACCAGGTGGTGTGGACAAGCATCCGATGTTTTTTGAACTCCATCTTGTAAAAAGGCAATTAAACGCCTGACACCGCCACATCCTATAGCATCCGGAGCCAAGGTTTTGAAGTCTCTTTGTTCCTATCTGTGGGAAGTTACAGTACAGTTACAAAAGGTATGGATAGAGGGAATTGTTCGACAGGGGTGATCCAGGAAAAAGGTAATTAAATGACAGGCAAATTGAAGGCGAAGAATTAATTGAAGTATTGATGGAGAGAGACGCCAATGTTTCAAATGATGTCAATCCGCAGTCATTTTATTCCTCAACGACACTTTCTCACCACTTCACTCCATCCTCTCGTCTCCTCTACTCAGGAAAAGAAGTGATTTCTGCCAACTTCCGACTTCCGACTGCTGTCTCCCTGTCTCCCTACTGCTAACTTCCCCTTCAGACATCGCCGCGACTCCCCACTTCGCTTATAGTCTCTGGGACTGACACTTTGACGCCCAACTGACGTGAAGTGACAGGAACAACGATCAACATTCGAGACCCTTCGCGTTGGATCCTCATCCAATCTGTGATCGATCGGCCACATTGTTTCCACATTTCAGCCTCACATCAGCCACGCGATTCAAATGTTACAAGCCCATTCGACTGCCAGAACCACCAAAATAAAGTTCCAACGGCGTCGTTGCAAGGATCACAACACTGAAGCAAGAGTTGGATTGGTATAAACATAAACACTTCAAATGTCGACTTTACCTGACACACTGGGGAGGCTACAGGGGACAGAAAGATGTCATCGGGAGAGAGTACGACTGATAGACTCGAGCATCACGGTTTCTAGGAAGCACACATGGAGTACAGTATTACTTATTTGGATGGAGCTTTGATCCTCTTGTACGCTCTGATTGCCCTCGGACCTCACACGCCACCTATCGTTGATAGACGTGTTGCAGGATCCTCTTCACGACTCACTCAGACCCGTCCCACGGATCATCTTCAGCTGCTTGCATAGCACCACCGCACTCCTCAAAAAGCCGTTGCAGACGCATGGACCAGTTATTGGTTCGGGCTGGCAAGGTACACTGGGGTTGAGCGTCCGAGCACGACACTTTCTAAATCCTCAGCGACGTTGGAAGATCTGATGATCATGGCCACCGCCGTTTTGCCACTGCTGATGGGCCCCCAGGCTGAGAATAACTTCCTCTTGCTGGCCTTGGTCAAGAGGCAAAATCACATATCGGTGAGATTGCATCGAATCTACTGCTCTGCGCACAGGTATTTCCCCCCCTGCTCTCTATCTTGGCTCCTGATTTCCGTGCTTGAAAAAGGACATTGCTCGACGGGGTAATCAAAACAATGCCATGGTGGTTGTTGAGGTGAGTGGTGGTAATTCGCCTCTGAAGAGAACGAGAGTTGTATAAAGCACGTTAACTTCCTCAAGTCTGTTTTCCATCTTCAGCAAGTTTTGGTTTGTCTACTAACCACAGTCACTCGTTTCCCTTTGGATTTGCCTTTTTTTTTCCGACCCGAAGTCACTCTTTCACCACCACCATGAAGTGGACAAAGTCCACGGCCAACAAGGTCGCGCTGACTTTGCTGGCGGCCGACACGGCCCTGGCTGACCTGCCGACCGTTATCGAGCCTTGCCCAGAGGCCACCAGCCTTTCGATCCCACCTATCACCGTCACGGCTCAGTACCAGCCCGTCTCTACCTGTGCACCTACAACGGCCTGCGTCAAGGGAACATGTGCTACCATGTATCCTCTGTCCACGTTCCCATTCGTGTCTACCGTGGTTCCCTTCGCCTGGAACGGTACCACTTCTCAGCTCACCACCGTCACCGATGTTGCTCAGCCAGTCCGAGCCTCCGAATTCCTGACCACCCTCACACAGGTTACCGCTGCTCCATCCATGGACAAGCGTAGCTGGGTCGACTGGTTCAAGGAGAAGAGCAACACTCCCTCAAGCACCACCCTCTACCAGACCGTCACTAGACGCGCAATGGCTCCTTACAAAGACATGGGTCCTCTTTGCGTTCCTGGCTGGCGCGGTAGCGGCCTCTGCGACAAGTGCGAGGGCAAGCCCTCTGGCGATCGATCGCAACTTTTGGATGTCACCGAATGCCGATTTGGTGTCAACGCTGCCGGACAGGCTTACGAGAAGTGTGTCGAATGGTACGAGACGGTCATCGAGCGCCCAGCACCTACATCCACCGTCACTGCTAGAGCTCAGTGCTCGAGCCAGGGCAAAATCCCCTCTGCCGGTGTTTACACCTGGACCTTCCCTCAGGTTGCTCCTCCTTGCACAATTACCGCTCCTGCCACGACTGTTACCGTCACCGTCAACGGCCGACCGTCGATGCATGTGATGCCGCAACAGGTCAACGTGATCCCAGGAAAGGCCTGGAACGCCTACGTGACCAAGTCCTTCTCTGGCGCAACAACTTTCCAATTCAACGTCTATATCACAAAAGTCATCATTTTCAACATTCCTTATTTCACACAGCCGGCTGGCAACACTCGCCACATCCCCGTCCCAACCGGAGGCAACGGTGGAAAGGGTGGCAACTGGTGGCCACTGCCTGAACCAAGCCAGGGTGGAAGTGCTGGCCAACCTTGGGAAGACTGGAACTCGGTGCCATCCACCACCACCTCCATGACTTCCACCGGTGGCCCCATCGGCTGGACCACGTCTACTTCATCGTCGTCGTCATCGTCAAATGGTGGTGGCCCCATCGGCGCATCGACGTCCTCGTCGAGCAGCAGTTCCGCCGCAAGCAGCTCCTCGTCAAGCAGCAGTTCCGCCGCAAGCAGCTCCTCGTCAAGCAGCAGCTCTGCAGCCAGCAGCTCCTCGTCAAGCTCGAGCAGTGCCGCCTCTAGCAGCTCCTCTTCTTCCAGCAGCTCGAGCAGTGCCGCAGCGAGCAGCTCTTCCTCCTCGTCCAGCTCCTCCAGCGCTGCAGCCAGCAGTTCATCCTCATCCAGCAGCTCTTCCTCGTCTGCCTCTTCCACAACACTCCCAAGCGCCACTGGAACCGGATTCTACCTTGTCGTCACAGCGACACCTGTTTCCAACGCTAAGCGACAAGCAGTTGTCCAATACGTCGGGTTTGACTCCAACCAAGTTGGCTTTGCGGTCGACGAAAAGGTGTCTGCTGCGATTGTTTTCGAAGGCACCGACGGCACTTTCATCTCAGAAGGCCAATTCCTGGGAACCAACAGAATGGATACTTCCTTCGTCAGACGACTGGCTAATATTCCTAACGGTTTCCGTGCCTGGAGCATCGTCGGCGGATTGGCTGAACTGGATGGCGCAACAGGTTTCTGCTTGGGCGCTAGCGGCCGTATCTTCGCCTACCTTGACCCTGACTCTTGTGACTTCCCAGTCGACTTGGTCCCAAGTAAGTTGTATTGTTTCACAAACGGTTTCAAATGCTGACATTTACCTAGCCCCGGTCGATACTACCAGCAGCACTTCTAGCTCTGCTTCTAGCACTTCGATGAGCTCCATGACCAGCACTTCTTCAAGCACGATTGGAGGCGAGACTACATCTGCCGCGTCTTCGTCCTCGGCTGCATCGTCGTCCGCCGCATCTTCGTCGTCGGCTGAGTCTTCATCATCTGCTGCCTCCTCTTCGGCCGCTTCATCATCCGCAGCTTCATCCTCTGCTGCATCGTCGTCTGCTGCATCATCTTCTGCTGCATCGTCCTCCGCCGCGTCTTCTTCTGCCGCTTCCACCACATCCAGCGCAGGTGAATCCTCATCGACACAGGAAGCCACTACCACCTTCACTAGCACAGCATCCACCACCAGCTCGGCACCTGCAACGAGCTCTACCTCCGGCGCGCCTATTTGCAACATCAACGCCAACATCTGTCTGGACTCCGACCTGATTCAAACAAATGTCGTCGCAACAGAAAATTGCCCACTTCTCGGTGGTTTGACTTGCACAGTGAACCAGTTGTTGAGCCTTGTGCCGACTCTCCTGCAATCTAATCCTAATGTCTTGACTGTTGTGGCCGCCAATAACCAGCTCCTGGGTCTTAGCATCTCACCAGAGCAAGTCCAGGCTGCACTCGTTGCCGGAACGCTTAACCAAGTGTGCTCAGCACTGCAAACCACCAGTGTCACCATCAATGACCCAACGTGCCCTGTTCCTTCAAGCAGCTCTTCAACCACAGTTGCTGCCTCTACCAGCTCGTCCTCGGCTGCATCATCGTCTGCTGCGTCGTCGTCTGCCGCAACATCGTCTGCCGCCTCTTCGGCCGCTTCATCCTCTGCAGCTTCGTCGTCTGCAGCTACCACAACAAGCAATGGTGGTGCTTCGACAACGGCTGGTGGCAGCCCGACAAGCTCAACTTCAGCCGCCGCTACTCCTGCTTGTGGTGTGCAAGTCGATCTCTGTGCTGGCCAGACCTTGCAAGACGTTGGCTTGAACGAGGTGACTTGCAACAGTGGCACACCAGGTGTCTTGTGCACCGTCACACAGGTTCTCGAAGCCGCTACCAATGCTTGTGCCGGTAACTGCCAGGTCATTGGACAGACCGGTACCGCAGGCGTCGATCTTGATGGCCTGACCGGTCTCCAGTCGATCCAGTCTATTCAAGCCGCCGTCAACAACTACCCCAACTGCCAGCCTGGTGGACCCACTGTCACCCTCAGTGAGCCAACCTGCCCAGTTACGGTGTTGAAGCGAGATACCAAGAGAGCGCGATATATGCGCCACTACTAGGATCCCGTACCCGTACCCGTACCATTGGTGACAGATCTCGTGGTACGAGAGAATGATTTGATGGATTGATGGAAGATTTTATTTCCGTTCATGGTTTTCAATTCTGATTCCCAAACAATTGTAAGGTAATAGATTTTTATTAGTATATTTCATACCTACCTACCATTCTATCTAGCTGTCAAGGACCTCCGATTGAAGAGAGTTCTTGACTCGGCTCCAATACTATTCAAAGTGACACCATCTGCCTTGATTGCCTCTTTTTTCTCCTTCTCTTCTTCTTCTCCTTCTATGTTGTGGACGGGTCAAAGGTGTCTGCTCCCCCAATGCTTTGGCATGATCACGATCTCGTCCCCCGAAACAGGATCTGGCACTTTCAAGTTGGGGGCAAGGCCAGGCCGTCGAACCACGGCGGCATGTCTTGAGAGTAGGGACTCGCTCGTTTTTCACTTCCTCTCCCGGATGTCGCCTCTCTGGAGAAGCTCCCCCCGGGCCCTTTTTTTTTCCTTTCCCTTTTTATCCAATTTTGTATTTTTGGTCGCAATCGTCCTACGCAGTATTCACCGGGCAAAACCTCGACCTTGCCCCCCCTCCCTGGGAGGTGGACCGACTTGACCCGTCTCAGGGACTTCTCTGTCGACAAACATCTGTCGCGTTGGTCACAGGTTGCCAATTTTTTTTCTTTTTCAATCCGTCGTACATGACAAAGTCCGGTGCTCCTGGCATACGTGGCGAGATTCCCGGGCACGCATCACCTTGGGGAGGGGGGAGGGGGGTTTTACTGTACCGTGCTGCACCGTACGGCCCGGGCGTGACTCTTTTGAATGAACGGGGTCGATGTATTGTTTCTTTCATTTAGGTATAAAAAGGTGAAAAGCGTCTTGTGAAAAGCTATGTACTTGGGAGTGACGGCGAATATGTCGTCACAATGTTCAACTACAATCGACACCTGATACTCCGTTCTAGAGAGTTACTTCGTTCCTGGTGTTCACCGTCCACAGTTCATATTCACGTTCGTGTACACTTCCTTCTTTCTCCCGGATATAAACGTTCAAAATTCAGTTCCACTCCCATTTAGTTAAAATTTTATCCTCATCCCAAATGTGTCTCGGGTCCGGTGGAATGCATGTTGAACTTGATGAAGAGGTCGTGGCGGGCCCACCAGCTCCGCAGGCGCTTGCCGTAAAAGTAGACGGGGATGCCGAACACGCACATGGCCAGGGTGGTCCCGCCGAAGGTGAACATGATCTGTTCGGGTCCCTTGGAAGCGACCCAGTTGTTGGCAAAGTTGGAGAGACCGTAAAACATGAAGTTCTAGAGAACAAGAAAATGTTAGAATGTGAAAGGAGGAGATTGATTTTTTTGGATTTGTGAGTAACTCACCTTGAAAACCATGTTCATGACAAACATCTCGTTACTTTGAGATCGGAAGGCGTCGAGACCATACGCCATGGTGGCGACGACACCGATCATGACACCAAACATCATCATGCCCCAGAGGAAGGAGCAGAGAATTGCGCTCAAGCCGTTTGCCATGGCGTAACCGAAGAAGAACATTCCGAATCCACAAAAGATGGCGCAAGGTATCATGAAGACGAGGCGGAACTCGGGTTCACTATTTTACGAACGGTGTGTTAGTAAGTGGTGTGATTTGCAGGGATAGGAAACCAAACAAAAGAAGCAAGGGATTGGGTCCGTGTCTAGCAGGGTCGACTTACTAGGTTCCCTTGTTCCTGACTGTCATCCACTTCATGACACGATCTCCGAAAAGAGCGAGGAAGATACTGCCAATCATGCCCCCGACGAAGGGGCCGGTGCCGAGATATCCAATCTGTGCGGCATCGAAAGTCCAGGGGGGACCGGCGAAGATGCCGGCCATGATGATGGCGGAACCGACGTACCAGGCGCACAAGAGACCAGAGACGATGATGACGTAAAAGCCGCCAGGGTTGCACAGGGTCAGGAGCATGCCAAAGAGCCACTTGATAATGTTGTCGTGCGAGAAGACGCCGTTGTAGATTTTGAGTTCCTGGACAAAGGTCTTCTTCTTGTATTGGCGGGCCGCGCCGGTGACCGAGGGCGAAGATTCGTTGAGTTCCTTGACGGCGATGGCCTGCTCGCGGTGTTCCTCGTTGGCCTTGTCGATCTGTTCGAACGTCTCGGTCTGAAGCGTGTCGGTCTCGTAGATGGTTTCCCGGAGATAGGTGGTTTCGGGGCAGAAGAGGAACATGAGGATGAACTGGACGACCAGGAAGATCTGGAAGAGGTGGAACAGCCAGAGAAGACCCAGGTCATTGTACACCTGGCCGCAGATGATCGAGGCCAAACTGGAGGCCGAGTTGAGTACAAAGTTGATGGTCGCAATCCTCAAGCCTCGCTGGTGCACGCAGTACAGATCTCCAACGACCGAAATGATGAGAGACTCGAACGCGCTGGTGGAGAAGCCTTGAACGATACGAGCAGCCAGGAGGTAGTTGTAGCTGGCCTTGACTTCACCAATGGCCGTGCCGACAATACAGAAGAGCGTGGAAACGATGAAGACGGGACGTTTACCATAGCGACGACTGAAGGCACAAACGAAGGGACCGATACAACCGATAGCGAGGATGTTATAACCAGAGACCATGACCGTCGTGGTGAGATCTTTGTTGATTTCTTTGGCAATCGCAAAATAGGAAGCATTCAAGAAGGGACCCTGTGGGGCTGTGTTAGCTTTCTTGTCATTCAGATTGTCGGGCGGGCTGTGGTGACACTACGTACGTTTGTCGCGGCGCACAACATAGATCCAAAGGCAAGGATCCAGATGATGGACTCTTTCTTCACGGGGGACCAGTTAAGAGGATCGTTTGGATCGTCGCTGGGTTGAGGCGAGAGAACGATGTGTGAGTTCTTTCCCGTTCCATGTTTGAGGTTTCCAGTTTGTGCTTCAGCATGGGCAGCCTCGTCGTTCAGAAGAACTGTGCCGGGCACATGCGAGAGTTTGTGGTCTGATAAGAGTCGATTTCGCGTCAGTCAAGGCAAAGCGAAGGATGGTGTGCAGGGTAAGGGAGTTGAGGGACATACCTTCCAAGACACCGAGACCCATGATGCCAATAGGGTGAACCCCCGAGTGGTGTTGTTATGAGAAAATATGAGTGTAGAGAGAATTGTACAAAGAAACGAGAGCTATCTCAAGGAAGGGGTGTGGGTTGCGAACATCAATCGACGGGGGGAGATATAGGAGACTAAGTACTCCATACACTACGACACAGTCTGTCTTGGACGCCGCGTGCTTTTGGCGAGACGAAGTGAGGGCCATGTTTCCTACTCCAAAGTTCTCCATTTTTTGGCTTCACTCCGCATTGCTGCATTGATCTAGTTTACCAAGAAACTGGCGTCTGCGAATACGAGGTCGAGGCCAATTTTCAGAGTCATGGGTCGTTGACTAAGAAGGCCAAGAACACTCGACAGAGGAATGAAATCAATGAAATCGGTGGATGGAAAGCTTGGTGATAGCGGTGGCGTCGGGAAAGGCGAATTGATCCAGGTCTAGATCGCGAATGGAGAAGAGTCGAGCGCATTATTGGTATCCCTGTCAAGACTAAACCCAGAACGAGGTGAGAATCCCCGCGCCACTCCGTTGCCAATTCTGCCATAGCCGGCCATAGCGTCGAGCCCAGAGTCTTGGTGATTGGACCGGCGAAAAACGAGATAGTTGGGGAAAGGCCGGGGGTGGATATTGTATGATTGGGAACGAGGGTCCCACGTGCGGGAAAAACTCCAACAGTATGGGGAATTTCTCATCGACCAGAACCGAGAATGCGTTGTAAATCTGGGGGTCGGCAATTAATGAGCCTCCGACACATGCTCGATGGCACACGGAATGACCCAGTGCTTTGGTCCGTGCCAGGGTTTTGCCCATCGCCTTTTCTCCTCTTTTGCGTGCCTTGCATCGAGGACCAGGGAGTGGTCGCCAGGCCAATCAGTATGTTGGAAGGTGGACTACGTTTGTTCAAGGTTCGAGATTCGAGAACTTTGAATAAATATTGAGAACTTGGGACTTGAGAGGCGAGAGAGCCAAGGTGTCGTGTCGTCCTCGAGATTGGCCTCGCTGGGTATTTTACGTTCCCCCATCTCTACCAGGATGGGTGAAATATCCTTTGGGATTTCAAATTCTTCTTACAGTGATTGTAGAAACCCCACCACGTGTTGACGTCCCTGCCTCTTGGTGATGGCCTCGGTGTGCAGTGATCCTGCAACGATCTTGCGTTGAACCGGTAGACACTGTTTGGCGCAGATCTCCTCCAGAATTTCGGCCTGCCCAGCCGGCACGATCTCGTCGTCACCAGCCTCGAGAATCAGCACGTTCAGATCTCGCTTGATGGCACTAATCTGCAGAAGTGCAGTTCCACTGTCCCACGTCGACCGCAAAAAAGGTCCGAGATAGCGGTATGGCAGGAACTTCTGCGGATACAATGCCACGAGCATTGCCTGCAAATCAACAAATGGAGTCTCGAGAACGAGCCCACTGAGGTTGTCGACATTATTGCCACCGTTGATCGAATTGGCCAGACTCACTGTTGCAACCCCCGCGCCAATGGATTGACCCCAAACCACGACCCTCGCTTGCCCATGTCTGGCTTTTACCCACCGCAGAGCTGCTTCTGCATCCAGCGTGATCCCTTTCTGGGAGGGTCTTCCCCCAGACGTCCAATACCCCCGGTAAGACAGAGCGACGATGGTGTATTTCCGATGCTGTTTCGGTACGCGAGCCAAGTCTTTCAGGACATGCGACAGATAGGGAAGTCGAGGGGGTAGAGAAGACGCATTGCTACTGGCTGGTCAGAGGTAATGGATGTGAGTGGCCATGAAAGAGCCCACGTACCCTTGAAAGTATACCACGACAATGTGCTCGGTGGCGGCTTCAGTCTCTTCGAGTGGACTGAGCGACCCTTCAACAAGCTTGATTGCTGTTCCGTCCGATGACTTGAGAGAATGCTCGGTCCAAATGGCCGGTCTACACAGAGACGAATAGTCCCCAATCTTCTCGGATCTGGAGAATGGTGGGATCGAGGGCATGTAGATGATTTTGTTCTGGAAGACCACCAACATCAGACATTTGTAGACCCATAGTGTCACCAAGAGCCCTCCGAACACGGCAGGGGGAATGAGAACGGCCGGGATTGATTGCAAGCTAAACGACTGGCTGTTTCCGTACGCCTTCTGGATGATTGGGGTCTTGAAGCACACACCACGCTTTCTCCGCCATAGACTGGCATGGGTGTCTAGAGATGATCGTAAGTGGATTGCTCGTCGCCATACATGCATTGAGGTTAAGGAAGGGATTGATCCTGTCGAGATTTTGGCCACTACATTAGTTGGAGTTCGAGAGAACACAATCGAACCATGAGATATCGTCGTTTCGTGCTAGGAATTAAGACATGTGTACCTAGTTATTGTTTGGCCTTAGTATGTTGTTCTTCAAGACTGTGTGAGGTGGTTCTACAGGTACAGGTTTACCCCCGGAGATGCTTCGACTACTATTGGGGGTTCCCGTTGTCCGACCTACAATGCATATAGCAGCAAGTCCCTTCCTTAGGCGAAGTACTGTATATAGCTAGCGATCCTACTGCCGCTATAAAGACAATAGTCTCCAGCTGCGTTTCCTCAATGGCATTCCTTCTGGGACACTAAATACATATTCCGCACCTCCATACTCGTACAGAGAGTACAGAGATTCACTGTGAAGGCATGGATATGGCGCATGCAAACGGGTTCGCACGTTAAAACTCTCTCCTTCGACAGTCGGTCACGCCTTGATTCCAGCAAGAATGGAGCCTTTGTCATGCGTTCGGCGGAGAACTATGCTGTTTTTTCACTGATTCGGCCAGATGTCATGCGAGTTCGACTTGGAGTCTAAATCTTCGTTAATTGTGCCTATGATGCTGTCTATCAATCCCCCGGTCGATGCCAGAAAAGGACAAGAACACTTCCCGAAGGAAAGGCAGTAACTCCGGTATGCCTGGAAACAGATGCAAGAGATTGGCAGAAAGGAGAGTGACGCATAATATCGCCTCGCGATCGATCCTACGAGATTCCGTCGGTGTTACTGCACAAGCGTACGTATCGAAAACCCGCACTTGTCGATGTTGTGGAATTGAGTCCTGGTGGCGAGTTCGTGCCGACTGCGTTCAAAGGTTCGGATGAATACTGGAGTTGTCGTGACTCAAGAGCGTTAGATTACAGTCTATCTTCTGTAATACACACGGGCGTCTTTCCTATTCTACCCATCTATCAGCCTGAGCCGAGGACTAGAAGTGGAACCATTTCAGCAGAGTCCTGTGCAACCATGATTGCTTCCAAGTCCCTGAGAAATGATGGTTGACACATGCTTGGGCGCTGTGGAAATTCTCCGAGCCTGAGTGTCTTTGTCCGTTGCCCCATACATTGATGGGCATCACCCCAAGGCCACCACTACGCTGCGTCGTATTCCCGTCCATTGTGTCCTCATCAAAAATCCAACTAGGCTCTCTCAGCCTATAGAATGGTGCCCACGTCACTCTTCCTCGCTGTTCATCGCTGCTACGGACGGAGGCGTCCTCGGGACATGCATCTTTCTGTCTTTGAGAGAGTTTCAGCGAATGATTTGAGGGCAGACTTTCGGTCAGAACATCTAACACTGCCTCTGTGAACATTCCGGGACCAGTGATCTCAAGGATCGCTGCATTATCGAATCTGTCGGCCAGTCGATACCAAGGTGTCTTCTCCTTCTCATGCTTTACTGAATGTGCGATCGATCGGACGATGGCGCGCCTCAGTATTGGGCTGAAGGGCCGGGCAGCGTAGATGGCATACTGGATGAAGCCATGAGTTCCGTCCCAGCGCCAAAATTTCCGTCTCCTCACAGAAGCATATGGTTCATCCACTTCAATGCCAATTACGAGCGAAATGTTCATGTTTTTATCTAGGGCGAAAAGAGGTGACATGGGCTCACAAGTTTCGACCGAGCGGACCGGATGTACGTCGATATCGGCATAGAATCCACCATAATGCCACAACAAAGTGTAGCGGAGAAGATCTGCTCGAATGATGGGTCGGTAGGACGAGGAAAATAAATGCTCGAAGTATGGAACTGTCTGGAGCTCATCCGATACGAGAGGGGGTGCATCGCGGTCGGAGACTACCTGAACAAAGTACCAATTAGCAAGGAGTCTTACATGTTGAATTGGAACCATACTTGGTGCTCCCAACCGGGATGTAGCTTGCGCCAGATTGCCGGCTGATCAAAATTCTCGGGCACGACTGGGTCCCGCCATGTCTGCCATATCTTCTTCACCGGAAGGTTTGGTTGAGCTTTCGATTCTTCTCGATGCTGGATTGCGAGCAGTGCAGAGTCAATGCGCCGCTCAAGGTCATGGTCCGGGTTTTGTCGATATACGGAAGTACTCTCGAATCGACCACAACTGTCGTTCTCGTCCTTGAAAGCCTCTAGATTAGATTCGCCATGGTTCCGTAGAATGGGAAGAAGGGTGTAGAAAATGCAGATGCAGAATATCAACGCGACCAAGAAGAATAGCCTGCGCCTTCTCAACCAGTATGGGAAAGGCGCTCGCCGCATCGCCCATCAGGTGTCATTTGCGAAGAGGATACAGAGGATACGAGGCAAGCAAAGACGGAGTACTTGAGGCTCCGAGCATAGTCCAATACTCTACTCCGTACTGTCCTGTGACTTGCCGTGTCAGGGCCTTCATTTCTGGCCCCCAGACACTAACAAAAGTCTTGAATGCTCTTTCCCACAGAAAAGGCGCCATGATACTTCCATATGGGTGGATAACGGGGTGGTTTAATTGTTAATTATAGCCCAAAATGACTGGCGATCTCTGGAGAAATGAACGCTCTGTTCCAGCAAACTCCACTCTGTGTGTGCCTTGTGTAGGGATGGCTTCTCTGATTCGGGGGTGTTAGGGAGCACAGGGACTCTGCTGGGCTCTCTTCTCCTTTGTGTCAGAATATCGAGCCTTGTACATTCTTGTAATAGGCCAACAGCAAATTAATCGTTAGGTACAACCGAGTACTCGTACTAAATGCGTTGGCCCATAACTTACACTTTGATCATGGGCCTTTCGCCCGGTTCAAATCCTTTCGAGGCTGGTTTCAAACTTTTAACGGCGCCTAGATTTGTAGATATCGGGTCCGAAGTACTCCGTAAAGCGCCTGAAGATCGGTTATGATAAGGGGAACCTCAACGGAGAGACTGTTTTGGACCCTACTGGACGGACATACAGTACTGTAGAAGCGAGGAAGTGATTGCCCATAGCTTCCATCTGTTAGACAAGACACAGCCCGTCAATAGAAATCATCATGTAATGCCAAGTGCTCAATTTTCTCCTATCTCAAAACATACTCCAGACTCCCTTCGTATATCGTGTCTATTCGAGCCTACATATGTACCTAGGCATCTTCACTTTCGACAAACTATTCCTTCTCTATTGGCGCATCATTCTCTATTCACCACCATCGGATCATCGACAAGTCTCCTCCTGCTCCTGGTCTCCTGCATATGTTGTGTCAGCTTCTGGCCAAGCCATGACCAAGACACGGCCTACAACCGTGGGGATTCTTGATGCTCCCGGAGCCTCAACCCACATGGGATTTTTAACCAGGTACCCAGTGGCGAAGGACTCGTAGTCACACCCACCCGAAGTCCAAGGCCGATTCTTTGCTTCTATGATCAGTGCAAGATGTCTATCTTTCTTACTTCTTCATAACTTGCTCCTTGATCGCCATCGAATCCAGGGATGTGTCTCGCCTGTTCGAATCAGCGGCTCAAGTCGTGCCGTATTCACCAGTCCCGGATGGGCCTGATCGACGTCTGTGATGCCAACCAGCTTCATGGCTGACTCGAGTTCATCGCTCAAGACTGTTCAGAGAACCACAGTTAGTCAACATGTCAGATTAGGTAACTAATCAAGATGACAGAGATCGAGGCAACTGGGGGTTACTCACTTTCAGTCAAATGTTCGACGCCTTCCTGCCCATAGGCGAGGGAGTACAGATATGGCCGACCAATTCCTACCGCCGTCGCACCCAATGCAAGCGCCTTGAGGATGTCAGTCCCGCGCCGAATTCCTCCATCTACGTAGATCTCGAGCTGATCTAGAATTTCGGGGCATTGTCGGTGAATCTCCAGCAACGTCAGGAGCGCAGGTTGTGTTCTACCCCGGATTCTGGTCAGTCTCGGGGGCGCAAAAGGACGCCATTCTTGAAGGTAAGAACTTACGTGTCCAGAGACCTTCCGCCATGGTTGCTGAGCAGTATACCTTCAACTCCGTGGTCTGCAGCTGCCCGAGCATCGGCCGCCGTCTGAATACCTTTCAAGACAATAGGAAGCCCTCCGCTGGCTTCTCGAATCCACGGGAGATCCTTCCAACATAGCGTCGAGTCGATATATTGTGCCATTACTCTTCCCAATCCACCGCCTTTCTTGTCATTTACTGCAACAGCCCCGCTGACTGGTGAGGACAAGTTCCCTGCAGCGAGCCGCTCGTCCGCCTCTCGTTTCCCTGGAATCGGAGCATCCACGGTCACGAAAACAGCTTGAACTCCCAGATCCCTGGCTTTTCGAAGTAACTGGGTCGTCTTCTGTCGGTCTGAATTGACATAAAGTTGCAGGAAGAAAGGTTGTTTGGGGAGCCCAGCTTCGACAATGTCAGACAATGGGTAAGAAGCATTACTCGATACCTATAACCACACAGATAACGTTAGCACATGTTTTAGTCGCGCTGAAATTGGTTTGCACAATGGAAACACAAAGGCCATACCGTCAGTATAATTCCTTGAGACCCACAGCCACGAGCTAGAGCGAGTTCTCCATCCGAATGTGCCAGTCTCGCCATGGCCGTGGGGCTGACGAAGAACGGGACGCTACTCTCGCAACCCAGAATTGATCTTCTGATGGACACATTCCTGACATTTCTGAGTACACGCGGCCGAAGCATCACCTTGCGGAAGCTTTCCTGGTTGTCTCGGTGACTAATGAGGTCTGTGGCTGCCGACGAGTAGAATGCATATGTCTTCTCAGAATACACATCTCGAGCCACATCTTCAAAGTCGTGAACGGCAATCATACTGTGAAGTGGAGGCTTGCTTCGTTGTCGTGGTTTTGAGATCGGATTGGAGAGACCCGAGTCTTCTGCGACACTGAGCTCTGCTGCCCCAAAGGCTGGTTTTGCCGGCATGGTTGTCACATCGATCACGCCAATTAATTGGCCTTTTTCGAGAGTCTGTTCCAGTATACTGGGTGCATGGACCTCGTCGTATGCGCTTGTGGCATCGCCACCTGCATATCTCAATATGACTGATACAATTCATGTTAGAGGGCAAAATATACCAGGCGGGAAAGAGCTGAGCAGGCTTACTGGCAGATCCCCCGGGATGCTCATCTAAAAAGGACGAGACATTCCAGACTTTTGAATGGACCAAGATCCAACAATCTGCAGCGTGATTATGTTTCTTCAGCTCATCGTAAGACACCAGAGCTGTCGAAGCAAGAGTCGAAGTAGATGCCATTCTTAAGACACAGCAGAAATCAGCCGTCAAGCTTTACAGATAGACCGCACAAAGATGGCGAACAAGAAGAGATATCGCACGCCAACTATCTCCGCAACCATTTGACTATGTCCTGCACCAGTCCCGTCACACCGGCTTTTCAAGGGCCAAATCTCTGTGCAATGCGGCTGGATCTCCATCCTACTGCCATGCATCACAGGGAAACGTCTTAGATCATCTCATGGCCTTTCATCAGGTATCTGGCTCAAGCCGTGGCTACGGACAAGGACCGCCGTTGCGCCGTAGATGGTGATTTACTCCGTTAACCCTGCAAGATACCCCTCAAAATACGGGGAGTGGCAGAGTCGGCGGTGTTCCCGGTCACCTCGGCGAAAAGCCGTAGGCGAGAGCTAAAGTCCACAGCGCCTATACCCACGAAGCTAGAGCCAAAGTCCACGGCGGGGACAACCGAGGAGTGCGTCGTGACAACACCGGGAAGATAGCAAGATGCAGAAGGAGCCTTGGAGAAGCCTTGGACACATCATCAAAGGGACTTAGAGTCACTGCAAATGGTGTGGTAGCAAAGGACACTGCAGATTGCAACGACTTGTCCAACATGCAAGAAGCCACCACCAGATCGCTAGAGGGCGCCCTCGCGACTCTGCCGCCCCCAGTTGCTCAAACAAGCCTGAGAGAAGACATCAGCCGTCGACGAGCGCAAAGTAGTCTACCCGTTCTGGTGGTACTCGATGATGACCCGACCGGCACACAGACATGTCACGACATCAACGTGCTCACAGCGTGGGAGGTCGAGCTCCTGGTCGCCGAGTTCAGAGCGACTCCTTCGGGATCAGGCTTCTTCATCCTCACCAACTCTCGAGCTTTACATACTTCCGAGGCTCGAGATCTGATCAGAACGATCTGTGTCGCGGTCCAGCAGGCAGCCAAGATTGCGAGCGTCGACTTTGAACTCGTCTTGAGAGGCGATTCCACTCTGCGAGGCCATTTCCCTGATGAGCCAGAAGTCGCCGAGTCAGTCATTGGAGAGGTCGATGGCTGGATACTGGCTCCGTTCTTTCGTCAAGGTGGCCGTCTTACCATCGGCGATGTGCACTATGTCGCCGACGTGGATGGCAGTCTTGTGCCCGTTGCACAGACTCCTTTTGCCAAAGATGCCACCTTTGGTTTTCGAAGTTCAAACTTGAAAGACTACGTGGCAGAGAAATCAAAAGGTGCAATCACAGCTGAGCAGGTCGAATCAATCTCACTGAAAGATGTTCGAGAAGGGGGTGCCTCTGGGGTGGCTGCGCGACTTCTCGGCTTCCAAAGAAAATGTGTCGTTATTGTCAACGCCGTTGTTGATACGGACATGGAGATTTTCGTCCAAGGACTCTTACAAGGTACGATCAACGGGGAGAAGGACACCACAGCTGTTCCAGAAGACTTATTTTTAATATAGCAAGAGATCAAGGAAAGAGATACATCTATCGGACGGGAGCTGCCTTCGTATCGACCAGACTTGGTTTGTCACAAATACCGCCACTGACGGCGGAAGCACTGAACATGGACTTGGAGATGAGTAGCCCGGGAGGTTTGATCATCGCTGGATCCTACGTTCCGAAAACTACCGCCCAGCTGGAATCTCTCATTGCTGGTCGCGGGAACCACTTACACACGGTAGTAATACAAGTGGATGCGCTACTTGAAACCCACACAAATTCAGAAGATATCATCCTCAGAGCCGCCGACGAGGCAGGCCAGAAGATTGCTGAAGGCATAGACGTTCTCGTAATGACGAGCCGCAAGCTTATCACGGGCCACGACGAGCGTTCTAGTCTGGCTATTGGCTCCGTCATCGCCAAAGCACTTGTTCTCTTCTTGAGACTGCTGAACCCTCGACCACGATATATTATCGCGAAGGTATGTCCGCTCAAAACCTCCTGAGCCATCATTAGAGTCGGGTTGAACGTTGAGTCAGCTAGTTAACTCTCTCAGGGAGGAATCACATCATCGGATATGGCCACTAAAGGTCTACGTATGAAGCGCGCCAGAATCTTGGGCCAGGCGGCCTCCGGTGTTCCACTTTGGCAATGCCACGAGACTGTGTCGAAATTTCCCGCCATTCCATATGTCGTTTTCCCCGGCAATGTCGGAGACAAGGACACCTTGCGCGAGCTCGTTGCTGGATGGGCCAAATCGAAGCCGAACCAGAACATCCCGCCAATGAGATATCGCCGGCTTGGGAAGAGTGGGCTGAAGACTTCTCAGATAATCCTGGGTTGTATGACTCTTGGTAATCCGCAGTGGGAAGGGAGTCCCTGGGTGCTTCCAGAGAAGGAAGCTCTGCCAATTCTGAAAAAAGCGTACGACCTGGGTATCAACACTTGGGACACGGCCAACACGTATTCAAATGGTCTTTCTGAAGACATCATCGGCAAGGCTTTAACCAAATACTCGATACCTCGAAGCAAAGTCGTCATCATGACCAAGCTCTACTATCCAGTTATGGAGCAGAATCCGAACTCTCGTCCTAATCCCGCCGTGAACGATGGTGCTCTCGTCAATCAGATGGGTCTGAGTCGTAAGCACATCTTTGATGCGGTCGAAGCATCACTTCGCCGCCTCGACACAACTTACATCGATGTTCTTCAGATCCACCGTCTGGATACGGAAACGTCGCCAGAGGAGATCATGCGTGCTTTGCACGATCTCGTGCAGCAAGGAAAAGTGCATTATTTAGGTGCATCGAGCATGCCGTGTTGGCAACTCGCACGCTTACAGTATGCGGCCAAGATGCACGACTGGACGCCCTTTTCTAGCATGCAGAACCTGTGGAATCTTCTCTACCGGGAGGAAGAGCGCGACGTTGTACCCTTTTGCGAGGCCGAGGGCATCGGTCTGATCCCATGGTCACCTTTGGCCCGCGGCCTTTTGACCCGACCCTGGAGTGAGAAGACCGTACGGAGCGAAAAGGACGCGAAGACGTCCCAATGGTTCCAGGGGATCCAGAATGAGCAGATTGTACAGCGCGTTCAAGAGCTGGCAAAACGAAAGAGCTGTACAATGGCAGATGTCTCACTCGCTTGGCTTTTGGCCAAAGAGGCCTGTCCGGTCGTGGGATTGAACAGTTTGGAAAGAGTAGAGTCAAGTCTGAATGCTTTGAGAGTGACTTTGACCTCGGAAGACTTGGAGTATTTACAGGATCTATATGAGCCTCTTCGAGTACAAGGATTTTAGGTAACTACGCATTCGCACCAAGTTTACAGCCCATGTATTAGGCTGCTCCGTGCCCGGAATAAAGGACTCCCTCACGCGTAACCTTAACGTTGAAGCGCCTATTGGATCGTAGGTTTGTGTTTTACTCAAATGGCCAACCACCAGCATACTGTACGTTGATCCTCCACTTTTGCTCCGGAATCCTTTACCACGAGACTCGTTCGGTATACTAATAATCCGGCTTCCTGTCCGATACTTGTACGGTATCATAATGTTTGTACTCCATGTGGTCTCGGCGACCGGACTCACCATACCTGTGCGGTTTCTAGTCCCTCGGGCCGGAGCAAGGAGCGAGCATTCATGTGGGGTCCGATAGTCAGGCATGTGTTGGATGTATCCCAAGATTCGACAGTCCAAAGTCACGGCGAGTGTGCCGCGCAGAAGAGGACTAGGGGGGTTCGGATTGCGCGAGCAGAAAAAAACGGTTCGCTATTGGCGGTGTTGTGACACAAACTTCATTGTTCGCCAACATACTTATACTATTGTTCCCTCTTTGCAGGGAACACACAGTTTCGGTACGTGAGATACAGGTGAAAACCAGGATCAAGATAGCCATAAATTTTGCTACTCGAGTTACAGTCGAAGCCAAGCACCAGGATCGACATCCACAAGTGACGGGCGTGAAAAGCAACTAGAAACCCAAGGCCAGGGACGGAAAAAAAGAACTTGAACACAACTTTTGATGACGGACAGCACGAAACAGCTTTCAGGGAACATGAATGTCCTCATAACCGGTGCGGGGGGGTTTCTCGGGCAGTGTCTGGCATCTGCGTTGATGAAGAATCCTTCCGTCGAGAGTTTGTTGTTGACTGATGTGGCCGAGCCCAACATCCCATCAATCACGGATTGTTCTCAAGAACAACAAAAAAACAGCTCCTCCAACAAGAACTGCTGTTGTTCTGTACGAGCCACAAAGGCCGACCTCACGCAAAGACAAGGATGTGAAGCGGTGATTTCGCCAAACCTAACGCACGTCTACCTCTTGCACGGAATCATGTCTGGTGCAGCCGAGGCGAACCTGGAATTGGGGTTGGCTGTCAACGTCGACTCGATGCGCAACATGCTCGACACTCTCCGTAAGATCAAGAGAGGTATAAGGGTCATTTTCCCATCAAGCTTGGCCGTGTTCGGGCCCGCAGCGGCGGCGGCGGAAGAGGGCGGCGGATCGTCTCATGTCGTCGTCAGCGAGGAGACGATGCCCTCGCCCCAGTCGTCTTACGGTGCACAAAAATACATCTGTGAGATTTTGTTGAACGACTATACTCGACGTGGGTTGCTGGATGCCCGTATCGTTCGTCTGCCCACCATCATCGTCCGACCGGGCAGACCGTCAGGCGCCGCTTCTTCGTTTTGTTCTGGCATCGTTCGAGAACCGTTGAACGGGGAAAGGAGTGTGTTGCCCGTCTCTCGAAGTCTCAAATTGTGGGTGTGCTCGACGAGGTGTGTCGTCAGGAATTTGCTCGTCGCCGGGGATATCCCGGCCGCAATGTATGGGAAAGGAAGCAGGACAATCAATCTACCGGGTATCATGGTGACGGTCCAAGATATGCTCGACGCTCTCGAAAAAGTCGGAGGCCACAAGGCACTCGGTTTGATTGACGAGGTGCCTGATGAATCTGTGGCTCGCATCGTGGGTTCGTGGCCTAGCAGCTTCAACATCACCAAAGCCAAGACGCTCGGATTCCACGACGATGGGCCCCTGGAACAAACGATCCAAGATTATGTCACGGACTTTTCGTCAAATCGGTAAAACGCGACTTGTGGAGAGGCCGATCCGACAAAATCATGTCGTAAAGTTCATGGTCATGTCGGGGAAACTGAACTGTTCAAAATCTGCAAAAATAAAGTCGTTGGCTCCGACCCTCAGTTCGGGATACGAGCGATGATGATGATGATCAAAGTCGCTGGCATTGTTGTCTGATGGCATCAACGGCGGGATGAATTGATTCACGACGTCCATAATGGGTTGTTGGTTCATCAACCCTCGCTGATGGACGTTCAAATCCTGAAGTTCTCCCCCAAACGCCGAAGTCATCGCTGTGGTACTTTCCATCAGCTTCTGGGAAAGTCCGCCGCTCATGCGGGAGATGGGGTGTTGTGGGATGCAGGGCAGTTTCTGGAACAGGGTGAGTACGCCGCCGATCAGTCCCAAGCTGTGGCTCACGTCCAACGAGAGTTGTTCGTGGTACTTTGTACAAATCTCCATGAGGAAGTGGCCGGCAAAGGCTATCATGATGTGGAAGTAATGAGGCATGCCGACCAGACTCTCCTGTAGTTCTTTATCTCGGAGAATCATGTCGAAGATCTCGATCGTGGCGTCACGGGCCAGGCTAGCGGCCGACAAGAAATGAGGTGGTATGGGGTCTCCTTTCAGGCCCTTGAAGACGTGGTGACCGAGGTAGAGCTTGCCGAACTGGTAATGCATCTGGAGACCCTTCATGGGGAAATCTCCAATGTGAGGGTTCGGCTTGAACACCTTGGCAAACTTGTTGTACCATTTATCTAGTTGTTTTGAGAAATTCATGATTTGAGCCGATAACCCCTTTGCAACCCGATCGTCCAGTTCCGACCCGAACGTGTCTCTGACTTGTCCCATTATGAGGAGTAAAGCGACCTGTGACATGAGTCGGGAGTCCGAGTCCGTCACCCCGTCCCGCTCCAGGAAGAACTCCCAGTTGGCCAGGATTTCTTTGTCGGTACGTAGTAAGGGGTCGCGGTTGTGCAAGATCGACAAGTGCTGGTCGCAGATGAAGAGGAGGTACCACAGACGAACGCGATCCGTGTGGTCTGATCTGGACAAGGAGAGCGAGCTGCTCGACTGATGAGGTCCTCCTTCCGAGTCGAGGAGAAATTGGAAATGCCGATGAAGACGCACGTCGGCCGCCCTCCGCAGTGCATCACTGGACAGAATCCTCGACGCGTCCGTCAACCAGAACGAGCCGATGCAGAGTGCCTGGAGGTGGTCGACGCCGCGCTTCTCAAACACGGCTCTAGACACCAGCCGTCGAAATTCCCGGTTGCAGGATTCGTAGATCGACTGAGCCTTGGGATCGTGAAGGGCCGACACCGTACATATGGCCGCTACGAGGACGGGAGAGGACTGCCTGAGTGAAGGCAGGTCGGGAAAGTTGCTGCCAATGCCATAGAGGAAATGATCCAGCCGAGAGAAATAGCGGTGGCAGAGAGCCTCGGCCACGGAGAGTGAAAGCACGGCTTTGGTGATGAGATCCTGAGCCTGTAATGGTCGTGGAGGGTGGCGAGTGCCCTGTGGCGTATCTGCGGACGTCGGGCTCCCCAGCTTGGCCACCTCGAGGAACGTGTCGATAGGCGCCTGCACAGCAGAGGGTGATGTTGGTGGCGAGACTTCGCACTCCTGATCGTTGTCGGTGCTCACCGCGCCTGTGTCCTGGCCGTTGGTCTTGGACGAACGAGCCGTGATGAGCGGCCGCGGAGTCGGTATTCCGAGCTTTTGACAGACAACGTCGAGGGTTTCGTGAAGGTTGTGAATGTCTGTACGAAGGTGTTCCGCCTGCCTGGAATGGATTTGGATGGGTTAGTGCCCAAGTACGTGTGTATTCGTAGACCCCGTCGCATGGTCCGCAGACGCGCGCGACAGGATCAGAACAACACTCACGAGGTGTCCTCCAGCAATGTCTGCAGGGATTTGTTCAAAACACAGGCTATACCGCGCCGCTCGCAGCGGATGCAGGGCGGGACATCCTTGGGCATCTCGCACTTGATCTATCCGACGATGAGTCTAAAGCTGCGCCAAACGCACCTCATCAATCTCGGCTTACCTTTTGCTTCCTGCATGCAGTGCACGCTGTGATCTTACGCGTGATGCCTGGAAGCATGTCTGCATGGTTGTTTGATGCGTCGAAATTGCGCGGCGCATGATGCGACTTCCACGAATCCTCGGCCGAGGCCGTCAAACTCGTCGCACAGTGTAGTCTCCCATCAATGGAATCATGCTCGCCAGAGACCTCGGGTGCCGTATAGTCATTTGAAATGGTTCTGGTTAGACCGTGATCAGCATGGGCCAGCGTTTGATGGGTAAACCCATTTTCTTGGTATGCAGACAAGCCTGTCGTGTGAGCAGGATCTGAAGAGGTAGGTGCTTCGAGAGATCGTTTTCGTTTCGACATACTCCTTGCGTATCGATACCAATGGTGATCAGCGATCAGACTGTAGCGCGACAGGTGAACTCTTTGAGACTACCAAACTCTCTTGGCTGAACCGACGAGACGTCTGGGCACGAGCTGCACAGGTCTTGCCTGGGCCCACTTCAAGGAACCCTTATACGGCTAGCTCGGACAGCTTAAAGGACCAAGAGGTGCTTGTATATACGGGACAGGAGGATAACCGACTTGGCGATAATGGTTGCGACCAACTGGACAAGAGACGTTGAGAGGCTGAGAATGGGAGGAGTCTCAGTGGCGTGTTCGGCCTCATCAGGCGACAAATCCTTGCGGTCAGCAGGATTTTTCTGGCTCACGTGGATTCTTCCTTTGCCTTGGAGCTGTTCTAGTCGCTGAATGAGGCCTAATGGCAGGGATGTCGACGCTAAATCCCGGAGCCAAAGCCGATCTCCTACATGGTTGTTGGAGGGCTAGTCCCATTTCCGACTGCCGACGGCTCGGATTGCACCTAACAACCTTGGTTATACATCGTCGACGTTGTATGCATTTATTTAACAACGATATTGTTGGCAAATTGTGAAAGAGTTAGCACCGAGACTTTCGCATTACAAGAAACAGATTTCAGAGTGCGCATCTGGTTTCGTGTTCTGCCCTACTATCCAGAATGACTTCAACCCTTGCCGCTAAGCAACGGCCGCTTCCAGAGGGAGTCTATTGCCCTGTTGTCTCGTTATATCGCTCGACAACTCGGCAAGAGATCGACTTGGAATCCTCTCACCAGTACTTTTCTTACCTGATTCGCGGCGGCGTTCATGCTCTCGTTCTTAGCGGCACCACGGCAGAGGCAGTTCTTCTTTCTCCTACGGAAAGGCAAGATCTCATCAGGGCGGCTCGAAAAGCGGCACTCGATCTCGGTTTGAACAACTATCCCCTGGTCGCTGGTATCAGCGGGCAGTCCACAAATGAATCGATCCGACTCGCAGAGGATGCAAAGGCCGCGGGTGCTGACTTTGGTCTGCTCCTCCCTCCGAGCTATTGGTCAAAAGCGGTCACGAAAGATGTGATATTGGAATTTTATCGAGACGTAGCGGACGAGAGCCCTATCCCTGTTGTCGTTTACAATGTGGGTCACTCTCACGATTGGGGAGATGCTTCGGACGCGCTGACAGATTTGAAGTTCCCAGGCGTGACAAGCGGTATCGATCTGAATTCGGATGTTCTCTCGGAACTTGCGAAGCACCCTAACATCGTGGGCGTCAAATTGACCTGTGGAAATGCGGGAAAGGTGACCCGCTTGACCCAGGAGTTCAAGCACGAACAGTTTGGAGTGTATGCAGGACAATCAGACTGGCTTGTCCCCTGCTTGGCGGGCGGTGGCCAGGGTTGCGTTACAGGCATCGGGAACGTGTTCCCAAAATCCGTCTGTCGTCTATACAACTTGTGGAAAGAGGGAAAGGTACAAGAGGCTGCAGAATTGCAAGGCCTGGTTGCTCAGGCAGAGAAGGCATGCAAGGAAGGAATTGCCGCCACGAAATACGGCGCTGGGTACTTTGCAGGCCCATTAGCTGGTGTGAATGATCCAACTAGCTTTCACCCGCGACGACCGTACAAGCCCGCGGGCAAGGAGATGCAGAGTTGGATCGTCAATGTTATGAAGCATCTTGTCGAGGTCGAGAATTCGATACCGGACGCTTATCCAGGAAAGCCTCCGGCCCAGGTCAATGGATCAAGCAAGCATTAGATAGGCATCTACAAATTATACCTTGCGTGTCACAATTCACAACTACCGACCCTGATATTTAACATTCAATACTGAGGTGATGCCAGAGAAAAGGCAGATCCGGAGCTGATATTATGGCCAAAATGGTAAACCACAGTAAAGTAATAACCGGACTATCATAAAGCCCTTGCCCTTCCTGAAGAGGACACATCAATTCTGAAAGATATCACTAGACACCCGTAGATACTTGATCCGTTGTCGCCAGAACGTGTAAGAAATGTGCATCGAGCCTGTCTTGTCCAGAACGATACTTGGATACGACAGCTCACGGTTGAGTCTCTGTTCGCTGTTGTTCGTCATACAATACCCATCTCCGTCCTCGAGAACACGGTGACTCCAAGTTTTGGCTCCGTCGTCACTCCACCCCAGACAAAGAGGTGCTCTCGGAGCTCCCCAAAATGCATCCTTGCCGGCATGCTTGCTGCCCTGATTCTTGCGTTTGTCTCCAGCCTCACCGATATCGTCGTAGAGACCTTCTCGGCGCCCTTCGGCGTTGAGTCTGCTCGAGTGATTGTACACTACAACGATGCGCCCAGATGAAAGCACTGCGAAGCAAATTCCAGAATTTGGATTCGGTAGCGACGTGGGCTCTGGTTCTGACCATGCCAGTCCGTCGACTGATTGAGATACATAGATGTTGTCGGCCCATCTGCTTCTGAAGAGGGCCATGTATGTTTTGTTCTTAAGCTGTTGAATTTGCATGTGGACACATCCGAAGCTGTTGGGGACTTGTGTTTCATCCCAAGTCTTGCCCTGGTTTGTGGACACTCGGATACATGAGATATCATCGTTTCCCACCCACCGCATCCCGGGCTCGGTTCTGCACTTGAAGGTTGGGATTACCCAGTTGCCATTCTCGAGAACGACAACAGGCTGCCGAACAAATGTCCCCGGCTCTCCAAAAAGGGTACAAGCGTCAGACCATGTCTTTCCACCGTCGTCGGAAACGCTTTTCTTGACTATCGCAAAATCTTGATTGCCCGCAGGCTGAGAGGTGTACAGAAGCCATATTTGCTTCGTGGGGGTTTCGAACACTATTGGATTCTGCTCACTTCGCGTGCTGTCATGGCTCATTTTTGACGGTTCCGACCAGGTTGTTGATCCAGCTCGCAGGCGCGACATGTAGATGCTAATATCAGGTTTGCCCTCCTGGCTTCCACCAAACCAGGCACAGAGGAGGTCCCCATTATGAAGCAAACACAAATTAGAAGCATGGCATTGCGCTGTCGCAGCTGGGACAAAGCATTGCTGTCTGTGGTATGGAGAGCTATATTCCACCAACGTGGTGTCAGAGACGGACGTTGTTGCCATCGTGGTAGTTGTTGCAGCCATTGCTTTTTTTCTCCTACGAATCGTGAGGGGTGGTATGAGGTACTATTGAACTCGCTACCAGTTGCAATTCAATATTGAATCATTCTTATAAATCGAAGTGCCTTTCTCACATGAGGCCCACCGGTCGAGAGAATGAAGATCCCCCACCTACCGAGGATCCATACTACGGGGTTCAAGGCGAGAATGGATGGCGCCGGTTTGCTATCCGACATGAGCCCGGCCACTACGGCCCTGCTCCGAGTTCATAGTTTTCTCACCCCATAGTCAACCCCTCTCCTTTCTCCGTTCCTCCTCTGGGGTAAGGATAAGGTGACATCGAAGCGAGCAAATCTCGTTTATAAAGACCATGTCCACACATTAACACGTACCGAACTTACCCTGAAGAGTCTACATGTCAGTCCCTCGATCGTAAGACATTGTTGTTCAACCTGCCATCCTTCCTGAGCAGCTCTGCTTGAAACATTGTGATCACTGCAACAAAGTCCAACAAGTCTCACAATGGCCGGAGGCACCAGTATCTGGGTCAGCCCCCAGGCAAAGCAAGACCCAAAAGCAATCTTCAACTTGCGCCTTCTGTACCTTCTAATCTCGGTCGCTTGGGCTGGCTGCTTCTACGGATTCGACACAGGCAATATTGGAGGAGTCTTGACCCTGCCTTCATTCAAACATGCATTCGGCCTAGATGAGCTCTCCAAGAAGGCTTACGATGATAGACGAGTAAGCTGTGCCTAGAAAATGGCAACCCAAATGCATGCTGACCTCTTCCAGGGAACTATTGCAGCCATGCTGGCCGCTGGTGGTTCTGCAGGGGCTCTGCTTGCCGCTCCAACCTCCGACGTCCTAGGTCGGAAATGGTCCGTCTTTCTATGGGGCTTGGTCTTCTTGCTAGGAGCCATTATGCAGATGATACCTGACTACAGTGTGCTCATCGCTGGGCGGTTCATTGCAGGTGCCGGCGTCGGTGCCAGCTCGATGCTCACACCTCAATTCCTCGCGGAGAACTCCCCCAAGTCCATCCGTGGAACCATGACGGCGACTTACAATCTCATGATCCTGTTCTCCCTTATGCTGGCTTTCTGGATCAACTACGGCGTTAGTCTATGGAAGAGCCCTGGAACAGACACCAACGACACTCAATGGCGCACTGCTTTAGGCATCCAGCTCATCCCTGGCGCTCTCATGTGCATCATGATTCCATTCGTGCCAGAAACACCAAGATATTTGATTAACCATGGGAAATCGGAACAAGGCCTGACAAACATCGTCAAACTTCGCAAGCTGCCTGCAGATCATCCTTACATCCAGACAGAATACCAGGAGATCATGGCGCAGGTCAGATATGAACAAGAGTGCTTCCAGGGACACAGCTACTGGGTGGTGGTAAAGGATGTGTTCACCATCAAGAGCAATTTCCGTCGTTTCTTCCTGGCAGTGATGCTTTTCTTGTTCCACAAGTTCACCGGCACCGATTCTCTGAATGTATGATTTAATTCCATGTCCTCGTCAAGGGGAGATAATTAGCTGACCGAATATCACAGTACTACGCCCCTGAGATCTTCCAACTGATCGGAGTCAAGGGCGAGTCGTCCAGTCTCCTGACTACCGGTGTTTACGGCGTCGTCAAATTTGTCACCACCATCTTCTACGTGGCATTCCTCGTGGACCGTGTTGGTCGCCGTTTGCCTTTGCTCGTTGGCGCCATCATGCAAGCGTCTGCGATGCTGTACCTTGCACTTTACCTCCGATTCGCTGGAACCAACACCGAGACCGTGGGTGGTACTCCAGCAGGAGGTATTGTCGGCATCATCGCGATCTACATATACGCTTTTGGCTGGTCATTCGGCCATAGCGTCGCTTGCTACGTCGTGGCAGCTGAGATTTTCCCCACCCGAATCGTAAGTGCATGGGCCTCCCTACAGACATGATCTCCATCGTTGCTGACTTTGACGGCTTGTAGCGATCTGTTTGCATGTCTTTCTGCTTCTTCATCAACTGGATTGTCGATTACGGAATTACTCGTGCCACTCCCAACATGATCACCGAGATGGGTTGGGGAGTTTTCCTACTTTATGCTATGCTCACTTACGGTGGCGTAGTCTTCATATATTTCTGTCTGCCTGAGCTGAAGGGGAGATCCATCGAAAGTATGGACGACTTGTTCCAGCGACCACTTTGGACCATGTGGAAACATGCCTATCCTACTGAGGAAGAGAAGGTTCGTCACGATGTGCTTGAGAAGACTGAACAGAATCACTCGATCGTTCCTGCGGATGAGGAGAACAAAGGCCCTGAAGCTGCCGTCCACATTGAGAAAAGCTGAACAGTCAGCTTTTCGTGGGCAAGAAGGGTGAATAGTTTGGCATGTAGATACTGTCGAGTTCGAGATGCTACGTGCGCCCTAGTCCTAGGCATGGTGATTCAGGGTTGTGCCTTATCGTTTTGTATTGATCTGATAACAAATAACTGGTAACTAATATCGGTCTTTTCGAAAGTGGGGCTATAGTAGCTACTGTGACGATTTTAACCCCCTGGAACATCATTCGCATAATAATCTCACAGTCTAATGTAAGAATGTGATCTGGAACCTCGTGATTTTCCAGGATAGCAACCGTCCGCGTTGCATCGGTGACGATCGGGATGATTTCCGACAATAGCGAGGACAGATAGAGTATAAAATTAGGAAACCGCCCAGTCGTGGATGTTTCTTCTCTTGTTCCCTTCAGCCATCGTCTTCTTTCAACTCAATTTTGTTAGATAAACCCATATTTTCCTTATTGGACTAGTTCGAAAGACACATTCAAACATTCCACTATGCCCACCAAGACATTCACTCTCAACACTGGAGCACAGATTCCTGCCGTGGGCTTTGGGACGTGGAAGGCTGCACCTGGAGATGCAGGCAAAGCGGTAGAAGAGGCCCTGAAAGCAGGTTACCGTCACATCGTAAGTGGAAATGGCATCCTGAGCGGTGGCGTGCCGGCTGATACAAGTCTCACAGGATTGCGCACCTTTATGTACGTTGTGTTGCCATCTGCTCTCGAGAAAACTCCGAGAAAGATTGACTCTGCTGACACGAATCTTGGCATCTATTAGATTTCAATGAGCCGGAGATTGGCCAGGTATTCAAAGATACTAAGATTCCACGTGAGAAGTTGTTCATAACCACTAAACTGTATGTGATTCTCCATTTGTCCTCTCACAAATCCATCTGGCGGCTGTGTTTGCAAAGTCAATGAAAAAGATCTCAATCAGCGATGAAGGAGCAAGGGCTGATGCGAACCATTTCCAAACAATAGCTGGTCCTCGGATCATCAACGCGTACCACAAGCTCTTGAGAAGTCGCTGCGTGATCTTTGCCTGGATTACGTGGACTTGTATCTGATGCATTGGCCCGTGACGTTGAGTCCAGATACAGGGGCCGAGTATGGAAAAGAGGACCGAAAGACGCACGTCCAAGGCTGGGACTTTTGCGATACTTGGCGCGAGATGGAGAAGCTGCTCTCGACGGGCAAGGTGCGAGCGATAGGCGTGGCAAACTTCTCGACCGTGAACCTCGAACGTCTCCTGTCGGTTGCCAAGGTGGTACCTGCGGTGAACCAGACGGAAATCCAGCCGCTGCTTCCTCAAGATAAGCTGCACGCCTACTGTCAGGCTAAGGGCATCCACCAGACAGCGTTTGGACCACTTGGCGGATCCGGGAGCACTTTGCACGAGCACCCCGTCATCGTAGAGTTGGCGAAGAAGCATGGAGTCGACACCGGCAATGTGATGCTGAGCTGGGGTATTCAGAAAGGTTGGAGCGTGATCCCGAAGAGTACCAACCCACGTCGAATCGAGGCAAACCTGAAGAACAACTTTGTGTTGAGCCAGGAGGAGATGAAGGCCATGGATGGGCTAGCCAGGCCCAGAGGGAAGAGGTTCAATCGGCCTGACTGGGGCTCGACCATATTCCACGACGACGCAGCTGTAGAACTTGAATAAAGAGAGCTGTTGACTGGCCTCGATGAGGAAGAATTCAACGTTGAGGAGTAACAGAGGGCAACTTTTTGTCCTTGATGTAACTTACAAACGTCTCGAAATCCTATGCCCAGACTCATGACGATCTTCATCACTGTTCGGTGCATGCTCTCTTTTGCGAATCCATCACTCCCTTGCATCGGGCATTCATCTGGGTGAGCTCTTGGAGCGCTTGTACGTGGGTTCGCGGGTAGCCGTGACATCGAGGTCAATCTTGATCCCGGCAACGTGAATTTGGCGAAATCAACGTATGCGGTGTGCCACAGGATTGCTCCAGATTTGCGATGCCATCAAGTTGATTTCTCAGCATTGTACGAGTATCTCGAACTCACACGAAGTCAAATGTGCCTTGATTCGGTGGCTCGGTGATTTACCCTCCAATTCGGAAAATGCATTACCAGCTTCGGCATTTGAAAATGGTATCGCTTAACCCGCATATCAAAATGGAGGGCGTCCACTTATCATACCCTCTCTAATAGTGTTCGCCTCTGATCCCAAGCTATTGACCAGACATGCTTAGTAAAGAATCAACTAGCGTGATGTTCAAAAATGGCCCGCTTTAGAATCCGGCCCGACATGGCTGTGTCGTGTGCCGCCGGATCCCGAACCGGAGAGCACGTATTTCAAACTCAACAAAGATACTGTAAAGCAGAGTCGGCATATTGCGGCAAAGCACAGTAACTATCGACTGCCTTGTACGAAAAAGGATTCTCTTCGTACTTGAAATTCAAGTCTCATCATCAAATCATGCCAACCATGCTTAGATAATTATGCATCTGAATTGCGAGTGTTATGAGGCCAATTGTGCTGTGGTGTGATCAAAATGCTCAAGGGGGGTCACCTAATATATTCTTAATGAGCCCAGAAACGAGTCGATGAGAGTTTCCTGTCTGACGCTGAGTCTGGCTTGGTCTCGATATCGATCTTTCGTCTCGCATTATTGGATCAACCCCCCTAAAATCTACGAGGCATGCGAGTCCTCGTGGTTCTGGCTCACCCTGAGCGACAATCACTCACCGCGGCTCTGAGTAATGTCATCATCGAGGAGCTACAGACCGAAGGACACCAAGTCCAAGTGTCAGATCTGTACGCCATGGGCTGGAAGTCACAGATTGATCGAGAGGATTTCCGCGGGTTTCCTTCGGAGGAGCCTCTACGGGTCGCAAACGCCTCGCTTGAAGCATATACCGCGGCTCGTCTCACCGAGGATGTGATTGCCGAGCAAAGAAGACTTCTCTGGGCCGACACTGTCATCTTGCAGTTCCCTCTCTGGTGGTACTCCATGCCCGCCATCCTCAAGGGCTGGGTGGACCGTGTCTTCTCGTGTGGGTTTGCCTATGGTGTAGGCGAGCACAACGACAAGCACTGGGGGGATCGCTTCGGCGAAGGGGTGTTCGCCGGCAAGAGGGCCATGGTGGTGGTCACCACAGGTGGCTGGGAGGAACATTACTCGGGGCGTGGGATCGGGGGACCGATCGACGACCTACTGTTTCCCATCAATCACGGCATGTTGTACTACACGGGTTTTGATGTGTTGCCTCCATTCGTGGTCTACCGTGTCGACCGCTACGATGAAGCTGCATTCAATGCTACAGCAGACCGTCTCCGTGAAAGGGTCCGAACTCTCACAATTACGGAGCCCATCCCTTATCGGCCCCAAAATGGAGGTGATTATGAGATACCAACCATGGTCCTACGCCAGGACCGATGTCAAGGCCAAGAGGGGTTTAGAGTACATCAAAGGCCATCATCTCACAAAGCACCGTGAAGATTGTCCTTTTTGTGGTCGATCTCGAGAGTGACAAGTGATGGTATTGCACAGAGAAATCCCGCTGAGTCAAGGATCGGGATGCCTACAAGCTTCACCATGAATACGAGGTCGGCGTCTCATGAAGGGTGCATAGGAAGACACAGACGCATGATGAGAATCATAGAATGTACCAGGTGTGTCAACACTTGAATGGAAGAATAGAGACTCAATATAGATCACAGTTGCTAAACCACCTTCTTTTAATGAAGCGTCTAGATTGCATGCTTGCTCACTGCCTTTCAAGATAGACTATGGACCGTCATGGGTCTGAGAGCGAAGCGTGAGGGTGAAAGATTCTCTGTCGGGTCCCAAAGGCCCCGGAGGATGGAAGAACACAAGGGGCAGGGACAACCCATTAGGAACCTTGGGAATGCCACTATAACTAAGTTTCGATATGGACGGAGGAATTAAATAAACGAGAATGTAAAATGAGTGACTTAAAATTACCTACATAGCAAAAGGGCTAGTCTGGGAAATGAGTGTCGCAAAGATGCTTTGGAAAAGCATTCCAGCAAGCATGGTACTTGGGCGTTCTTCCTCTTCCCGTCCGTACCTCTATTTCCCTTTTTGCCTTTTGACGAGCCCATGGGGTCTATCTCTACCTTGAGCTGAGGAGCCTCTCTTCTGTCCTCAGACACCTATCACAAGTATACCGGTACGTGGTGAGTGGCTATTTGTTTGCCATCTTTGCCATATCTCTTTGGCAGAACGGTGAACAAGCCGTCGCTGTCACGAGGCTCAAAGTCCAAACCCAAGGCACCGTGTGTCAGGATAGCCAGGCCGTAATTCTCCTTGATCCAGTGGGCAAACATGTCCATCCCAGCCACGGCTCCACTCGCAGTCCAGAGGTTTCCATCGATGATCCATTTCCGTTCCTTTGTCCACTTGACCTTGGGGAATTGCTTGCTGACCCAGTTGTACTCGATGTTGTTGATGGTTGCTTTTTTACCGTCGAGCACACCTGCCGCCGCCAGGACCGCAGCGCCCGTGCAGGTCGAGAAGGTGGGTTTGCCTGAGGCGACGTGGCGACGGATGAATTCTGCGTACTTTGGGGCCAGTTGGAACGAGAGGGGGTCGGGGCCGCCGATGAGGAGGATATCCAGCTCAGGGCAATCGTCGACCGTCGTGGTCGGGATTACTTCGTAATTGCTGGTCAAGAGCTTGACGGGGTCGCGGGTCAGTCCAATATGGTGGAACTTGAAATCCGGTGCTCTTTCCAGCACTTCATCCTCGATCGGGATGAGTTGTTTCAAGATGCTGGCAATCTCTGCACCCGACGAGTTGAGTAGGTCGGTGGGACCGATCACGTCGATGGCCTGGTAGTTGTAGACAAGACTGCCTACGTTGACCGGTGCCATTTTGTTCGTTGACCTTTTCTTTTTTGGATTATCGCTAGCTAAAACACTTTGTGATGTTTTCTTGAATATATGGACGAGTGAAGAGATGACTTGGGGATACGAAAGCAGAAGTGTCGTTCTTGCCTGCTTCCTTTATATACTGTTCATCAACCGTCTACTTACGCGATTCAGTAAACACTTGACCTCTCGTGTCAGGCAAAGGGTCATCTAGGACAATGACAAATCAACGCGACAATCTCATCGTCAGTCCACAACACTCTAGATGCCCATCAAACCCGGGACTGCATGTGTTACTGTTACTACATATAGCAGGTTGCTAGATATAGCATTTCACCCCCGGAATGGAAATAATGCTGAAAATGCGTTAGGCGAAGCCCATAGGGAAAAGCAGCCAAACGATGGTTGTCGAGAGGCCCGCAGGTCCCCACGCACTAGCCCATCGAGGAAGTCTTGCCAAAACTGGCCGAGTCTAAACGAAGGTATTCTGGACGTTTACTGAGCCCTCACTTAGCACTGTGGGCTCAGAGGGCACGTTTTAGATGATGGGAATAATACGAAGTTTGCAATAATTGTCGTCCCCCCAACTCAGTAAGACAACCAAAATGATTACCATCTTGCCCGAGTTTGTGTCACAAAGACTCTCCACGGGGTTTGAATGTCTGAGGAACGCGTCGATTACAAATGCGGATTGGAAAACACAACCCGTCGAAAGATATCCGCACCACGTCCTTTGAAGTCTATACACAACACACAAGTGCCGATGACATCTGTCGGTAGGCTGGAGGTCTCCATGTGTGCAATGGGCAGATGATAGTCTCATTTGAAAAGTCGCTGGGACGGCCAATCAAGGCGGATGTGGAGGATCAGGATGGCCGTGAAAGACGACACTACGGGGCAGTAGATTCGAGATCTAATGGAGATTGTTGAGATGGTAAAGCCTGTCTGTGAGCAGCTCACCAGAAATTTTGACTCCCAGATTGTTTTGGGGTGGCACAGCCTCTACTCGCTGCCAGCTCTCAAAAGATACATCAAACAGCTGCGATGACTCCGATCGTCAACGAGCCACTGTCTTGTCAGCCTCTCCCGCAGACTTGGATTGGGAAACAACCCCGGCCTGCGCTGTGGCAGCCACGAAGCGAGAATTGTTGGCACGGTCTCTCTCCACGATATTTTTGTCAGTTTTGTCAGTTTTTGGTGGGCATTAGAGTCCTGGCAAATTTCGAGTCTGGAGCACATAATGTTCCTTCTCATCCCGGTTCACGCGCATCCCAGTCACTGGCCCAGATGAAGGTAGAGCATCTCCACTGACTTCCTTTCTCCTGTTTCCCACTTGGACCCAGTGGCCGGTTGCACATCCAGAATGATCGGCCGCAGTTCACCCCTGGTTTCTTTGTAACCATTGTCTTGCAGGGCTCGCCGTGCTCGCACTTTGGTGCAACCGGCTTCGAGAACAGTTTACCCCATGTCTGCTTCGAGGCAAAGTTGGCGGCTTCGTCTTCAAATGAGGCGATTGATCTTGACGGCGAAATCACGGTCACGGCAGCTAGAGAGTTCTCAGTCGGCATCGTGTCCTCGTTCTTGGTGGGTTCTGGATCAGCTGTCGACAAGACATCTGCTGCGCTCGCTGGAGCTGAGGGTTTGGCCGTAAAGAACCCTCGCAGGCTCTGTTGGCCTTTTCCAGCCCCGTTGGGAGTTGACTGTGATTTGCTCCTCTTGGCCGCAGGGAGGGTATCAGGTTTCGCGGGGCGTTTCCCGGTGGCGGGTCTGGAATCGGTAGAAGTGTGTGAGGTTGTTGTTGATAAGGCTGCACCTTCAATTGGAGTAGACTTGGTAGTTGTAGCGGCAAGAGGGAGCGCCGAGGGCTGCACCGCAACCAGACTGTCGTCCATGTCCGATGCAGTACTCTTGGCTTTTGGTAATGACTCTTTCTGCGTGAACATATCTCGAATGCTCCGCCGCTTGTCAAACTCCTGAATCAACTTGCCAGACATGGGCAGCATGTTCTTGCTCGACCACTCATACTTGCGGATCCCATTCTCGAACATGCCGGGCGGGTTGATGATATCCAGGATGTGCCGGGTGTCTCCATCGATGCTCACATTGTCGTTGAGTACGGCGAACACAGGGCAGTGATCGGAACCCATGAGCCCTTCCTGAATATTGGCATCGCAGAACCAGTTTTTCATGTCGTGGCTGCAAATGACGTAGTCAATCCTCGCGCCATAGTTTCCAGGACGAGCATTGACTTTGGTCTCCCAGCAAGTGTACATGCCGTGGCGACCTTCGTTGAAACCACGACAAAGATCCCACAGTATCGGGGTCTCCCGTCCTTCATCCCTTGCACCGTGGACCTTGCCTCCGACCAGAAGTTGATTGAGCATTCGCCTTGCTGGGGTAGATATCCACTCCACAGCGTCGAGACCGTGCTTTCTCATACTCTCTTCAGCCGCCGCTGTGTCAATTTCTTCTCTTGAGATGTTGAGGTCGCCTGTCCAGACCACTCTCTTGCCCATGTTCACCAGATTTCGTATTCTCGCATCAAGGATCCGCAGAAAACTCGTCCGGAAGTGCGTTCGCGTTTCATCTCGTTCGGCAGGGCAATAGGTTCCGATGAGGACAAAAGCCGGAAATTCCAAAATGACGCATCGGCCCTCACAGTCGAGAGTGGCAGGGTCAAAGTCCGCCTCCGACAGCTGCTCTGCGTTTGGATATCCCCCGATTTGCTCTTCTGGCGGCAGATCCCGGAAACTGGTGGCCGAATTGGGAGGAGTCAAAACACCGGTGATGCCTTCTTCGGCTCTGATGGGCGCGCAAGTCGCGTTTCGAGTGTATATGACTACACCCGAGTATCCTGGCACTGTCAGTTATATCGTGACTTGAAGTTGGTCGCATTGATACCTTTCTTGTGCTTGGGGAGACTCCAGTAGTTATCCCAGCCCGGCACCAGGACCATGTCATCTCGCAAGTCTTTCCTTTGGATCTTGGTCTCTTGAAACACCACAATATCTGCCTCTAAAATCTCGAACATGGCCTCGAAGGTTCGTTTGTCGCGCCATGGCTGGTACGCGAAAGGATTACGAATGCCATTGACATTCCAGGATGTGATTCGGATGCCCATTGCTAGGAGAAGGTATGCGTGTCATGGCCATTGGCCGTTGGTGCATTCGTGTCACGCGAGAGAGTCGTGTTCGCGCGAATTGAGGAATGAAAGTCAGTGTGACCACTATGATGGCAAGCTGGCTGCGCCGTCGAGGGCCAACCGTGCCCGCTGCCTCCGAGGACTTGTTTTCTGTGGCATCTAACGCAGCGACAAACCCTGCCAACAAAGATAAAATGAGCGAGAAGTATGTTGACAACGATGACTCCATGTCGCCATGCACGCGCATTTCACCCCAGAATTTGGTGCACGTGATCGAGCTTAGTCATCTTTGCCTAAATCGCCAACATGGCAGAGAACAAAAATAAATACGTCCCGCCAACGCGTGGTTTACTCTGTTTACATACAATTTGGTGGGACCCTCGTGGCAAATCATAACTACCCTTCGTCGAGAAATGAGCATTCTTTGATTTGCTTGTGAATCCATGCCTAGACATGGGTCTGATCACGAACATATCCGAACATTGGATGATTTATCGCCCAGCCCCCCCTCGTTAACCAGGTTCCACGGCTTCTACCGCAAAGTCTCGCGCGACCTCGATGTAAAGTACTCTAGGTAGTGAACATGGCCAGCATGCCTACCGTATTTTGGAAGGAACCATACCTTCAGCTCTGGCCCTCTCCGCAACGATCCTAGACGAGGCGAGGGGTCTGAACCCGAAACCCAACTCTTCATCATTGAGAGCCAACGAAGGTTTTTTCGATTCTGATTATATCTTGGAGAAGCTGCAGGGCCATTGCGTTACCTGCAGTCTCGCCAATGGTCTGAAGGCGCCGTTTGATCCAATCTCGGGTGTGATTATTGATGTTCGAGGACTTTCCTGCTAGATAGAGACACCAGATGAGCATGTATCCGCCCGGTACACTTGCCGGGGAGGAGGAATCATCCGACAAATCTCGTTCGGACACAGGGGATATAAGCCCCAAGGCTTGTGGGACGGTAGCAAGGATATCATCCACTAGCTTGTACAGGATCTGTAGACTTTCGTGGAGTTTTTGTGTCATGTGTGTTCTGATGACAGGCTCGAGATCGGTGTCAAGAACCTTTTTCAGCAGGTAGCATATGATCTCGCAGTCACACAATTGAAGCATTCGCAAGTTATTCCAGAGTCTGATTGCCCACGAAGAGTGATAGAGGTCAAATCGACCATTATAAAATGCTTCCGGGTCACCACAAGAGTCGGGGTTGCTTGTGTATGGTTCTTCTGCAGCGAGTAGCGGATGGACATGCTGAAAATCATCTTGGAGGGAAGTTGCTTCTTCCAGGAAAGTGGAGACAGAGATGCGACCGTGGTTGTTGACCAAGTTCTCATAGAGGTTCACACATCGAACGGCCAACGTGCCCAGCACCCAAAATCCAAAAGAGGCTGCCATGGTCTTGCTAGCCTCCTCCTGCAGCTCTCGCATATCATCTGGGTATGGCTGGCATTGATGGAGACATACTACCACCAGATCCGCACGTACTTGGTTGAACATGAAAATCTGCGATGGTCCGGAAAATTGATCCTTGCCACGAGCAACTACCAGTGCTGCAGCCCCTTGAACGTGTCGGACCCATGACTCGAAATTCGAAACGTGCTCAAACACCCCCAGAGAAATTACCGACATCAAGGTGCTATCCTTGAGGGACTCGCCGGGTGACGCCAGCGCCGCGTTTACATTTCGAATGGCCTCCAAGTATTTGATGCGCGCATGATTAGCCAATCCAGGCTGTTGAGTGGAGTGGGCCAGCGCGACGAGGCCTACGGCGGCGATGCTGGCCACCAGCGTCGGGTGCTGGTTGTCAGCATTGAAAACAGTCGGAATGTAGTTCAGGAATCCACGCGAAGGAGACTGGCCCCCGATGACGAAGTTGTGCAGGAAGTAGTTGACACCAATCTCGTCAATACTGGGTCCGGGCCCAGAGGCAGGCGAAGCTGAGTAGCCAGCTCGGCTGGCAGTCGCTGATTCTGCCCTTCTCTCCTTGGCACGCGTTATAGTATGATCGGTCTGATCACGGAAGACGAGTTCCCAGTCATCTCGGTATCCAGAACAGTTCTCCCGCAAACGAATGCATTGTCCACAATGAGGAACTTGGAGGTCGCACTAGAGGAGAAAGGACGAGATTAGCATTGCCTTCGCGGAAACACGGGTAGTTCCATGAATAATGTGGGAAACTAGATATCAGAAGGTCACCTACCCGTCGTTTGACCGCCCGGCAGTTAGCACAACTTCGAGAAGCTCGTGGGCGAGACATGTCGTTATGGGCACGATGATGGAGGTGGCTTGGAACGCTGCCGGTTCTGACAAGCACACAGGAAGAAAGCTTGGTTAAACAAGCATTGATGACAACAGACCGCACTCAACCGGAGTATCCCCCGATTCACCGGTGTCAAATCAGCGTTGCAGTCTCCCGAGTCCGCCATACTTGCTAAGCATAAGATCTGCTTCAGCTCTACGAGACAAGGACGAGGACAATAGGCCGGAATTGGGCATCAAGGGATTCCTGCCTTTATTGGGATGCCTAATATGCGTATATCCAAACAAGTCCACGCGCAGAGCATGGCCCAAAGTTGACCTTCAAAGTACGTCGTCACTCCAGTATATTCTGGGGAGGTTTAGTGGACCATCATTCAGTCGATCTTGCCGTAAGCCCCTAGTCTTGCGAAACTAAGAAACACGTTTTCCAAAGGTTTCGCTTGCCTGGCAGTTCGATCAGGCCTGAATAGCAGAGAGCCCTCTGATTTGCTAAGCATTATTTTGGCCCTACGGGCCCCAAATTCAACAACTTAGTCCTATTTGGGTAGGCCAGATGTTCCGCCAATCAACATATTGGGCTTCGGTGAAAGTGCGACGGTGAAACACGTCCAAAGCCATGGCTGTGTTCTTGCGGCTCTCGAAAGGACAGAATGCCGTTCGAAAATATAAAGGGGGGCAACTGTCCGTCTCCTGGGTCGTAGTCAAGTGCCTTGACAACTTTACTTTATTCCTTGAATACTTCTGCTTCTACTATTCGTGTTGCGCTACGATGGGCGCCGTGACATATCGAGATGGCATAGCCATCCTCCAACTCATCGTTTTTCCATTTGTTGTCGCTGCTGCGTTGTTCATCTGGAAACGAACCGGTTGGAGGATCGGCAGCAAGATCTGGCGATTCGCTGTGACACTGGGCCTCATCCGGATCGCAGGCAGCATTTGTTCCTTGTTGACCATCAGCCACGATTCTTACAACGTAGAGGTTGCCGTGGCAGTGTGCGAGCTCATCGGTATTGCGCCTCTGTTGTTGACCTATGTCGGGATTCTCAGACAAATGTGAGTTGGCTAGAGCGAATTTGGTGGGCCTGGACGTACACTGACTGATACAACCTCGACAGCGACATGGACCAAAGGATGAATCCCCGACTAGTCAAGCTGCTGACTCTTGCCGGCTTCATCGCCCTTGCCCTCGGCATCGCAGGAGTCAGCACTGCAGATGATAGCAACACCACCTATCATGCAGATGGCATGGTTAAAGCGTCAATGGGCATCTTCCTCGCCATATTTGTCATCGTCATCTTAGCCTGCGGTTGGCTATATGCCGACCTCCGTTATCACATGAGGGTGTTTCAGAAGAGGCTCTTTCTTGCCAGCTTTCTCTCCTACCCCTTCCTGCTGGTGCGCTTGATCTACTCGGCAATCGGCGACTACACCACCAATCACGATTTCTCGGTTATCGATGGCAATGCCACAATCTATCTGTGCATGAGCGTCCTGGAGGAGATCATTGCCATAGGCCTCACTATGATCCTTGGACTGTCGGCCGTGATGCAAAGGGACTTCGTCAAACTCGCTCAAGAGCCTTCGCCTGAGCGAACTGGGCTTCGACATGATATGGATGTTGCAGTGTGAAGGAGATGGTGCATGCAACGAGAGTTGTGTCCTTCATAAAAGGCATCGGCTTTGCAGGGTGCATGTCTCATGATTGTCGTCTTTTCTGAATGGTGCTAGAGCATATGGACAGCGGGTCAAGAGTTGCGGTTGTAATGGGTGCGAGAAGGCAGGTCGAGGTAGACCTGAGCAGTATACAGGCCTCCAATAAGGAGGGGGAGGGGAGGCGGTTTCAAGGATGTGAAGGGCCAATGCACAGCTCTTGCGGAAGGCCGAAAGGCTGAAAGGCAATCTCATTGTAGATACGTATTTAAATCTGAGTGGGCAGTAAGAGACTGCGATGACATATTGAACCAAGGATCTCACGAGTTACCAACTTACTCAGCTGTTGAGGTTTTCCAGTGCATGCTACCCTCGTACAGAGCGGCCGGTTGTACATCCAACCAGGGCGTAGTTTCCCCCGCAAATCTGGACGATAGATCTTTACTCATACTCGTACAAACTGCAACCGTTACCTCATCACCGAGGATGACCCAACAGCGTCGTAGAAACAAGGTGCTTGCCAGTGAAGCTTCTACCTGAGGCACACATGTATACGAGATGATAAGGGGCAGAGCCCGGATTGCCGTCACCCGAATACTACCTCTCCCGTCAGACCTTTGTCCCTCTAAGAAATAAGCACTGTCGATCAATTAGGCCTTCTGTTGTACTTGTCCTACCGATTGGCGTCACCCGTGGGGATCAGAATCATCCATCATTGGTTCTGCATCTCGACTGCCTCGATAGGACTAGCCTCGATGCACTGAGGGTTCTCTACCCATTTCGTGACCACCGCCACTGGGATCCGGAATAAGGTAAGCCGTCGAAACTCCTACCTGTTTAGACCGGGTAACTACTCTAATATCCGTACGAGCTGCGCCGATTGCAAGCCACTGACATCTTGCAGAAGTACTTTTCTTCCCTAGAAATGTCTGAATCTCGGAAGCATGGGGTCCAAAAATAAACCACCAATTATCCAACCTGCTTTCCTAGGTAAACTAACACCGTTGGCCATCGCCGCGTGGGTCTAACCAAAAATTACTCGACCATGCTAGAATCGAGCTTGTCACGACATTGCATATTCACTACCTGTTGTCGAGAGGTGATCACTTGAACTTTTCTAGCCCTCGTCGCCTTATTACCAAAGAAAAAGACGAGGCTGTCTACAAGGTACTTGTGGGGCATAGATCTCAAGGGTTAAAGGGCCCTAAATAGTGCGATGCATACATAAACAAACCTCAACCATCAGCTGCAACCATTTTTTTCAGCTTACTCACTATAAAATACATCGGCTTGATTTCGTCGCCAATGATTCCTACCATGTCACTCACACCTTGTCCGCCTTTGGCGAAGGTTGCCTTCGTGTTGGCTCTCCTCATATCAGTCACATCAGCGACATCCTCCCTCAATACCACTCAGCCGGGCTACAATTGTACCTCTCAGCAATCATGCTGGCCATCAGACGAAGGATGGAGCAAGTTTAACAACAGTTTGTCCGGAAACCTCCATATAACCATCCCACTGGCAGCGAGTTGTTATTACGATTCTCCATATCACAACTCTTCGGCCTGTGCTGTGGTGGAAGAGAACTACATTGGTAACCAGGCACGAACAGAGGTATATGGCGCTGCAACAGGCCTCAATTGGGAGTCTTGCCTATCCGAAACTTGTGCCCTGAACATTGATACCCTTCAAACACTGTCATCCCAGTGTTACCTTGGCCGACTATCGTCACTATATGTCGATGCTAGCAAGGTCCAACATGTGGTCACTGCGGTTAAGTTTGCTAAAATGCATAACCTCCGAGTAACCATCAAAAACACTGGACACGACTACCTTGGACGCTCCACCAGTCCTGATAGTCTGGCAATATGGACTCACAACTTGAAAAACATGACTTACCACGCAAATTTCACCGCATCCAACTGTACTGCATCCAACGGGCACAATATCGGGGAGATTGGAGCCGGTGCTCAAGCATCGGATATATACACCTTCTTCCAGAAGCATGGTATGGATGTCACCGGCGGCAACGAAGGGTCAGTCGGTCTCGCTGGCGGTTTTGGTATGGGAGGTGGGCACGGTGTTTTCGGTCCTTCCTACGGCCTTATGGTGGACAATGCCGTCGAGTTCGATGTCGTGACTGCAGATGGACAATTGCGGTCGATCAATCAATGCAACGACCCAGACCTCTTTTGGGCCATGCGCGGTGGAGGTGGAGGTACGTTCGGCGTTCTGACTAGCTATCGCTTCCAACTCCACCCGGCGGTGAAGATCAACGCATACTCATTCAGGGCCAACTTCACAACAAAAGGCAACGAAACTACCCATTATCCCGCATTGGAACAGGTTCTCACAAAACACGCAACTTACCAACCGGTCTGGTCGCACAATAACATTTCAGGACATGCCTACTACTGGCCAAACCAAGCCGAAATCTACCTGGTTCTCCCTTCGAACAATGAGACGGCCTTGAAGGCTCTGACCAGCGATTTTTCTTCTTTTTTGACAAACAACCCAGATATCCAAGTTACTGAGAGTAACTACACCACATATCCTACATATACGGACTTCTTACAGCTTACAGAGTCCATCGCCGCAAGACTGACGCCCGGTGGAGTCTTTGAAGCCCTCTCAACTCGACTGATACCCCGAACATTGTTCGAGACAAACAGCACGATAGCAGACTTGGTCAATGCTACTATTCAAGGAATCCGCATCAGCAATGAAATAGTACCTGACGGCGGCTCCTTTACCCAACTGATCATGACGACACCAGTGAATGTTCAAAATGGGAACACGACGAGTGCCAATCCTGCTTGGCGCTCCGCTCTCTGGCATCTCATCATGACTGGTGGATGGACCGAAAAGCTGAGCGCTTCAAAAGAGAAGGCATTGCAAGAGTCATGGCTGGATACCGTCGAACCACTCAAACGTTTGACGCCCGGGGGAGGATGCTATCTGAATGAATGTTCTTACTTGGAACCCGAATGGCAATCAACCTACTTTGGAGCCAATTATCCTGAATTAGTCCGAGTCAAGGACAAGTATGATCCCACTCACTTCTTCGACTGCTGGAAATGTATCGGCTGGGAGGGACCTTCTGAGTAAGTTAAACCTCTGCAACATGTTAAGACTTCTCATCTGGTTATATGCTGAGCTAACCTGGAAAACACATCTAGTACCTATTACTGCTACAATTGAATACTATTTTGCTCCCTAAAGTCTATCGCAAAGGCCCATTTATTGCCTCCATACAGTTCTCATAGTATCCTTTGTAGTCGGAGGCGAGACCTCCTGCAAAGGCTCAAGTCAACTGGAAATTCCTCATTTCTGTTTACTATATAAAACGTAGAAACGGCCACAGAGTCGTTGTGGAAAGACACCGGCAATTCATCCTATGTGACACTGACAACTGCCTGTTCGTGTGTGCCCTTCAACGTCAGGGGTCTGCACTATGTCTAAACAGGAATGCCGCCTTGGCTCGGATGGTGCACTATTGCATTAACCTTCCAGTAGACGACATAGTACCGGTATAATGATAGTGCCAGCTGCTATTGTGCATGACTATCGATATACTGAAGAGCTTGAGAGTTTTATAGTAGACTGGAATGGCAGACGCCGAAGGAAAGAATGGTATAAGGAACTAACTTCGTTACCCAGTGGTGCATTTCTTCTGAACTGTCGAACTACGTTCAAGCACGAAAACCAGTATTAGCAGATCCGGCAGGGTGCATTATCCGACTTTGTACAGAGGTGTGGCATCTTTCGGCTCCCTTTATCTATTGGTATATGTTTTTGTGTATGTTGATATTGGCAGTATTGTAAGAGATACCCTAAACGACAGCTGATCGACAACTATCGTTACAAGCACTCTGGACTGGTTCAACCACAGTGTGCAGCGTCCATACGGAGTACTATTGATCAAACCAACGATAAAGCCTTCACTTGTTGAATCCAGAACCAATCTCCAACATGGAGATCAGCAGTGACCCTCCCAGTCGGTCATTAAAAGGCAAAGTGGCCATTGTGACAGGTGCAGGCTGTGCAGGCAACGGCATTGGCAACGGCCGCGCCATCTCAATCCTCCTCGCCAGCGACGGCTGCTCAGTTGTCTGTGTCGACTTAAATAAAGAATGGGCAGCCAAGACCGTCGAGATTGTCAATTCAAGACCTAGCAAAGGGCAGGCTATCGTGGCCCAGGCCGACGTGACCTCAGCCGCTGACTGTCAGCGCATTGTCGACATGGCACTCGAGAAATTCGGCCGCCTCGACATTCTGATCAACAACGTCGGCATTGGCGGCGCACCCGGCACGGCCGTCGACGTCGATATGGCTGCGTGGGCTAAGGGGATCGAAATCAATGTGTCTAGCATGGTGCTGATGGCTAAGTACGCCGTGCCGGCTATGATCAAAAACGACGGCGAAATTAAAGGCTCGGTCGTCAATATGGGTAGCGTGGCCGGCTTAAAGGGTGGCACTCCTCATCTTCTGTACCCGACCAGTAAAGGTGCCATTGTCAATATGACGCGAGCCATGGCTGCTCACCACGCGGCCGATGGGATCAAGGTCAATTGCGTGTGTCCTGGCGTAAGTTGGTTTTCTCGACCCTTATTCTACCTTCGATGAGCGTTGACGTGAATGAGAGAAAGCTGCTTACACAAATTCTGATCAGATGTTGTATACCCCTATGATGTATGCGGGTGGCATGACCGAAGAGGCACGCGAGGCCAGGCGGAAGAGAAGTCTACTGGGAACCGAGGGTACAGGCTGGGATTGTGCCTGTGCCGTCGTGTTTTTAGCCGGTCCTCATGCCCGCTGGATGACCGGTGTCATCCTGCCCGTCGACGCCGGCGTGACGGCCGCTGTAGGCATCGGCTTGCCAAAGAGCGCGAGTGTCAATGGTTCTACGAAATAGGTCGTAACAGTCAAACGCTATCTAAACTTCAAGTGTTTCTACCATGTAGCCGCCGTCCCTTCAGTGCTCCAGTTGTTTTCCTGTCCACGAATGATTTTGTGGATTATCTTTATCAAAGGTTCTCGGCTCACAAATAAGTATCTCTGCACTAAACCCCAACCACTGTTCAGGTATTCATAACGTAAGAGACATGTCCCCAGAAGCATCTAACTGTGTATCTCCGGCAGGACAAACAACGTCCAGAAATCGTCAAAGTTGAGCGTCTGCGTCGCGCCCATCGAGCCGCCTTTCGTCTCGCGTAGGGTGAATCCGTTGCCCAAATACGCGAAACGGTTGCGCGTTGCGTTCGGCATGAGCGTAAATTCGTAGTCCTCCCAACGCGGATTCTTGAGTCCCTCCATGAAGTGGAAGCAGGTGCCGGCGTAGATGGCCACGACGGGCCCGTCGACGGTACCGCGTTTGTACCAACTGCGGCAGTCGCCCACCCACACGGTGCGTGCGAGGTACTGCTGCACGTGCTCGTTGTACTCGTCGTTGGCGTCGGTGCGGATCTCGAGAGCCTTGTAACATTCGGTTTGAAGCTTTTCTAGGCACTTGTAGATGTACACTCCAGTCATCTGAATGGCGAGGATCAATGAGCCGTTAGCCAAAGGTGAGTTAGGGCCGACGAAGCCTATAAAAACAAGGGTCAGGATGTTGATAACGATACTAGTCCAGGAAACATAGCGGCAAAATATGCTGAGATAGGTTGACGGCGCACGCTTACTAAAGTAATTTGGGAAATCCGGCACCGTGATCCCCCAGTACGCCTTGGGCATGTCATTCCTCCACTTCCTCGCCAGGTCAACGCCCCGTCGGCCCACGATCGGGATGCTGGGCTGGAACGTCGTGTCGAAACCCGTGGCGCACACGATGGCGTCAAATTGCAGCTCATCGCCACTGTTGGTCAGTATGCCCTTCTTGGTGATTTTGGCAATGTCGTCCCACCGTGTGTCGACGTTCTCTTGGAGGAGAGCTTCCAAAAAGCCGGGGCCCGGTGTCTGTCCCCGACATCCGACAGGAAACCTGGGTAGAAGCATTTGGCGTAATCTTCGGCCCTTTTCGCTGTCCCCCAGTCGGGCTGTCATCGACTTGGTAAACATCTCCTGTGCCTGGCGCTGGACATCGGTGTCCTTCATGGCTCGTTTAAAGTTGTCGATTCGTCGGTCCATGACTGCGCGTCGGTGGTTGAGCAGGTAATCGGGATCCTTCTCGAATCTTTCTAGCGTCTCCTGACTGAAGTTAAGTTTCTCGTCCATGTCGGGGTCATTCGCTGTAGGTTCATTGATGCCTGGTGCGGGCGAGATCCATGTTTGGGATCGCACGAACGATGTCAGTGATTTCACGACTGTGAGAGATTTTAGTTTGCCATTCCCAGAGCTCTACCATGATGAGCGTGAATAATATGAGGTCTCGTGCAGGCTTACCAGCAGCTAACTTAGGAACTATCTGGATTCCTGAAGATCCAATTCCGATCACACCGACTTTCTTGTTCTTGAAATCGTATGTCGCATCCCAGTGGGCAGAGTGCAACAATCTGCCCTCAAAGTCATTGATGCCTTCAATATTGGGCCATTTCCAGTTGCTGTGAAGCTCCTGTGTAAGCATGACTATTCCTCAAAGGTCTAAGAAGAGACATACTTGAGAACACCAGAAGCATTGATAAAAACATCGCACTCGTCGTCGATTAAATTGCCACTGGCTTCGTCTCGCACCTTTAGCTTCCACTTGCCGGGTTCTTCGGCCCATCGAGCTTCGACAACTGAGTGTTGGAATTTCATATACTTTTCTGCGTCGTACTTGGAGGCTGTGGTTTTCATGTAATCGTGGATCTGTTCTGATGTAGCGTAATAATTTGGCCATTTCGGATTTGGCTCAAAAGAGTATGCATAGTTGTGAGCGGGAATATCACATTGACACCCAGGGTATCTTTTGTGATGAAGTCAGTCAACCATTCTCGTCTTCACACGATTCTTAAAATCTGAGGCTGTCTATCACTGAATATATTACGCACCTATTCTCAAACCACGTGCCGCCCAAGTCCTCGTTGCGTTCGTATATCGTGAACTCCGCATTCTTGTCGTCCATCTGTTTACGAAACATCATGGCCATAAACAGGCCCGAGTAGCCAGCACCCATACATATAACACGGACATGCCGCCTCGCCCCCAGAGGCACTTCTGGGATCACATAAGGGCCTTTGGACAACGTCGTCGACTCAACGGCCTTCTTGGCCGAGGCCACTGAAGGAGGCTTCACCTCGGCCTGAAAAACATCCACCAAACCAGGGGCCATGGTCTTTGCTGTGCTCTGTGCCTTGGTGGTTTTGGTAAGAAGTACTTTGTGCTTGTTACTTGCTCAAAGGCTAATATCAAGGACTAGTATTCGTTTGAGTAAATGTACACATCTTGTGCGCCCTTTGTTCTTTGGCCAACAACATCCCCATCCCCGTCGCTGGTCAGAAGTTATTGCCAAGCCGGCCGGGTCTGGGCCGGATTCTCTAAACCCGGGCAAGGCTGAGGTCTCGGCCATTTGGTGAGTGCCTACTGGCCTGTGGCAGAGTGGACCGGCCCCCAGGATGCCTCCCCGCACTTCCCGTCCCAGGGTCATTTTCATCCGTTTCAGCCGGGGTGTGCTTGCTCACCACTGTGCTTCTGTGCCGCTCACATTGTGAAATTGATTAGTGTCGAAGTTTCCGGCTCGGAAAGAGAAGAATATTGGTAAATGCCTGGTTCTGGAACCATGTCAATGAATAAACAAATCCTCGAGATTGAGAAAGACGAGATCCTTTCCCCTAGTACATTCATTCCTATCTAGGTATTTCCAAGCGCTAGCTAGACCTAGAAAATTGCCACCGCACAAGGAGGGCTAGCCACGCCATTAGGAACTTTGAGCGGCATGCTCGACATGAAGAAAGAATATCGGTTCAACTTGGCACACTGTTCAGCCAGCTCTTCCAGGTCAAACATCTCACCGATCGGCATTCCCCAACCCGCCAGTCCCCATTGGTGAACACTAACTCCAGGCTCGTTGTGAGGTCCAGCGATAGGGGAACGCTCGAAGCTGGGGGAGTCGCTGACAACGGCGGTAAAGCGACTGTCCCAAAGCCACTTGAGTGAAGCCCTATTGGCCTCGAAGCCTAGGTAACCATTGGACTGCTTGGAGAACTCCTCCTGCTCTTCGGATGAGAACTTGTTGTAAGATGCGACGAAACCGGTACGCAAGAACATGACATCACCTGGCTTGATGATGATGTTTAGTTCCTTGATCATTTGCTGCAAGTCGGCGAACTCAATAGCCCCGGATACAAAAGGGTCTTTGGCCTTGTTGTTGCGCTGTGACCATCCATACCAGTCCAACAGAATTCCACGGGTCACGATACCACCTGCCTTGGACCATGCTGTTAAGAGTATTTAACAATCACGCAGCCAAGGTCAATCAGGGATAGAACGAATAGTACTCACCATCAATACCAAGTGCACCTGAGCCGTCAATTTCTTTCTGGGTATTGCCATTATAAAATTGCGCGGTGTCCTGATATGCTGGGTGGAATATTAATTAGTCCCGTCCTTCCAGCGGGAGACAAAAACACCTACCATAATGACGGAAGCCATCCCACTGGGTGCTGCATTGTGTATTGAAAGTCAAAATCTCATCGTTGATTGCCCGTGGAGCGAGATTGATCAACTGGTGCTGGAACCGTGGACGCTTGAAGGCTGGAAACGTCGGCTTGTCAATCGGCCAGTCGAGCGAGACACGAATGCCCTGCTGGATCTCGAATGCTGCTGCCTTGACCGTGTCGGGAGTGATCAGGTTCAGGCGACCCAGCTGGTCATCTTCTCCGAACAGACCCCAGGCATTTCCTGGAGGGCCATTCTTGTCGAGAGGCAGCTCATTGAATTCTGGCCACTTCATTTTCAGATATTCAAAGCAAGTATATGGATAGAAAGGAGCGTGTAGATTCGGGGCCGCTGTCGACTATTCTGAGTTCTGAAGCCTGACCACACGGCCGCTAGGGATTGTGCCACATTGTCTATTCTCCCATCATGTTTATCCATCCCTGCAATGTGTTAGCCAAGCCGGCAAGGTGCGTCAAGCAGCCTCGACTCAGCGATGATGCTGCTGGATGTAGTCAAAGTTCGGTTGAGAACCAAAAAACAACCGACGGCGATGGCAGGGGATTGCGTAGGAAGGACTTCCCCATACAACATATGGCCGTGGAGAAAACTCCATTCAACCTCAGTATGAGGGGAGCTCATGAAATCCAAGACGGCTGCTAAAGTGGATATGAGAGAGTGTTTCATGGTAGGTAACATTCGGCTGTATTGTGGTCGTACCGGTAAGTTATTCGGATGTTCTCCACCTTGGCAGTAGCCTGGTATGCTCGAAGCTTGGACTCCCGAACGTTCATCGTCTCTAGCCTGGAACTGGGCAAATTGCGAGTATGGTAAGTTTCTTGGGGACCCCGGTTTTCGTCTAGACCACGAGTCCAATATGCAAGCCCAGCAGAGCCAGAGCAGATATTGACACCGTTCTCTCATACGGCCGAGCCAAGAGACTGAGACCTACATATAATTGCGAGCCAGTCCTTATTGTCTTTTGGAACGTCTCAGATCTTTCCCCCTCCACCTTGGACTCCTTGCCCAGTATCATCTCGAGCTCTGATATGGCGATCACACACAGTAACACCGCCAGTGACGTTGTCCTCGCGAATAAGACAGAGATGTCTCCCAACACCGAAGTCGTCGAGGACGCCTTGGAGAAGGTCGACACGGTGCATAATGATGAGGCTATCAAGGTCATTGCCCAGTACCATGGCGAAGAAACCTGGACTGCAAAAGAGGAGCAACAGCTACGCAGGAAGATCAACTGGCGACTCATGCCCATTCTGTGTATCACTTATGGCCTCCAATACTACGACAAGTCGATGTTGGGTCAAGCAGTAGGCGTTTACTGGCTCTGGTTGTCACAGTTTGTATGCTGACACTGACCAACAGGCCATCTTCGGTCTTGTCGAAGACCTCAACCTCATAGGCAAACGATACTCTTGGTCTTCGTCCATCTTCTACCTCGGTTTCATCGTAGGAGCTTGGCCAAGTATGATCATCGCCCAACGATTCCCTGTGGAAAGGGTGGCTTCGGCTCTGATTGTGGTTTGGGGTGTCTGTCTTGCCTTGACTGTCGTGTGCACCACCTACCAGGGCCTGTATGCTCAGCGATTCTTCCTGGGAGCGCTGGAATCTGGAATTAGCCCCATGTTCATGCTTATCGTGGGCGCATGGTACAAGAAGGACGAAGCCGCACTTCGCATGGGGTATAAGACTTCTCCTTCCTTTCCCTACACATAGCATTGCTAACTAGCATCTTCAGTATTTGGTACAGTATGACTGGTTTCTCAGGCTTAGTGTCTCCCCTAATCAATTATGCCCTCGGCCACATCCGCGGCAGCCTGTCGTCGTGGAAATATATGTACATCTTCGCTGGCTGCATTACCGTCCTCTGGGGAGTTTTACTGTACTTCATCCTCCCTCCGGATCCTGTGCGCGCGAAGGGTTTTACAGAACGCGAGCGATACGTTGCGGTGGCACGTTTGCGCACAAACAATTCCGGTGTGCGAAACACGCACTTCAAAATGGAACAGGTCAGGGAGGCTCTGCTCGACCTCAAGTTTTGGCTCATGTTCTCATTTGCTCTACTATCCATGATCGCCAACGGCCCCATCTCGAGCTTTTTACCCATTATAATCGACGGCCTGGGCTTCAGCACGCTCGACTCGCTGCTGCTCTTTATGCCTGCCGGTGTCTACGCCGGCTCCATGATGGTCGGCATGGGCTTTCTGGCGCGCAAAATTCCACAATGGAGGATCTGGCTGGCGTGTATTTGCCAGGCGATCACGACCCTCGCTTCGCTTTTGTTGTGGAAGCTCCCCCTGCACCCTGTCGGGGGCATGTTGTTTGCTTGCTATATCCTGCCGTCCATTGGCGCCAGTTATGCCGTCATCATGGGTCTCCAGGTCGCAAACACTGCGGGCTATACGAAGCGGTCCGTGGCATCCGCTGGTCTCTACATTGGTTATTGCGTCGGTAAGTATCTCGCTACGTGTGTATATGGTCGAGAAACGCAAGGTCAATTTGTCTGACTGCTTTCTTTGTCACAGGAAACTTCATTGGTCCTCTGCTCTTCAAGGCAGCCGACGCTCCTCGGTACCCGAAAGCATGGGCCGTTGTAGTCGCAACCTCCATCGCGGCCGCTTTTATTCTGATATTCTATCGCTTCCTCTGCACGCGCGAGAACAAGAAGCGTGATGCCATGGGTGCCGAAGCTTTCGAGCACGCTTATGAGGATGATCTCACGGATGTTACTGTTCGCCTTCTTGAACTCTTGTGTCACAAAAGATCCTTTACTGACATTTTTCATCTAGAACAAGCAATTCCGCTACGTGTACTGAGTACGAATTCAGAAGCAGAGTTCAAAGATCTGTATGTCTCAGGATTGCTTATACAGGATCTTGTCAGCGGAAAAGACAGAATGTATGGACATGAAAAAGGGCATCCAGGTCCTGCTAAGATATCGCCTTTGTTCCTTTTGTCACTTTCTCGATCTAGAGTTTTTATCTTGCTCGTACGTTCACCACCAAAAATCTCATGTAGAAATCCTTTACGAAAAGAGTTGAATACTAGCACTTCGTACCCACTTGTTTGTTTCTGACTAATTGTGATGGGTTCGCACTGTGACAGCTTCATCCCTAGAACACACGGATACTGAACTCGTTTGTTGCAGCCGGGTGGCTCAAAGCCCATCTGATCCCTTCGTTGACGGTATTGTCCCAATGTGCCGAGGCCGAAAGAAGCTTACCATATCGTCGAAAGCCATGTGGTAGTCCCTTGAAGACATTGATATTTGTCGGTACTCTATAATGATTGTCAATTGAGTCATGTGCTCTAATGAAGCAGGGCTGAAGGCCTTGCTCTCGAGGCAGTAAAACATACCCATGCTTAGATAGCTTCTTGCCATAAAGCAAACCTTCCTCTCGAAGGGGGTCGTTGCCAGCAATACCAAGCGTGGTCGGCGGCAGACGCTTCACCTCTTCGGCAGTCGCGTTCGCCGGGTTTAGTCGTCTATCATTCGGGTCCGGGGCCGTCACTTGGAGCAGGCTGTTGAACAGCGTCTTGCGCTCCATATTGAGAATCGGAGCGTTGGCCGCCTGCGCGTAAGAGGACACACTGAGATCCTTCAGTTGCGCGAGCTGCGAATCATAGCAGGCACTGAATACCAAGCAAGGGATCATCAGCACCTGACCTAAGATCTTGAGCGTCTCCGGGACTTCTGGTGCTAACTCGCCTCTAAGTACCGTCTGTACTAGTGCTGCGGTGATGTAAGCGCCCGCCGACACGCCGCCGAGAACGAGACGATGCAGATCGCCACCGATACTGTCGGCGTTGGAACATAGCCATATCAGCGCATCCTCACCGTCGTGCCATGCCGTTGGATAGACGTGCTCGGGCGTGTGGCGGTAGTTGACGTTCAAGACCATGACACCTGTGGTCAGCGCGATGCGGGAGCAGATGGCATCTTCGGACTGCAGGGTGCCGAAAAGAAACCCGCCACCATGCAGGTGCATGTAGGTTGGTAAAGGATCATGTCTGGACTCTGACGCCGAAGGGCGATATGTTCGGGCCTCAAGATGCTGGTTGTCACGGGTCGGAATAGAATAGTCCTGCATGTCGATTTGGTCTAACATATCCACCATCTCAGTCTGAGAGATCTTGTCGCGGCCCGCGTTCGTTATGCGCCTGAGTTCGGCGATCCCGGGATCTGGGCCAGCAGCCGGCTGAGTGGCTTCGATGGCGAGCCATTCTTCGCTGGGTGCCCCGTACTGGGAGAAATCGCACATACCGAAATATCGAGTGGTCGATGGCGGGAAAGGACCTCAATTTATGCACCTAGGTCGTCTGTGGGTGATGTGCCGTTTCTGGAATCGATGGGAAGAAACAAGGGAACAATATTGATCTTGATGGTGTGATGTGTCGCACCACTCTCAACGCCCAACAGCAAGTCTATATCTACTGCTCTGGATGCCTTTCGGCCCCATCCGCCCGGCTTTTTTCCCGGCATCTCTCGGCCCCTGAGAACCCTAAGGGAGGCCTTACCTGAGGGTCATTTACCGAGCATCTCAAGAGACGCTTCGCACCAAGGAGGCTTTCTTGTACCTCTGTTCAACCACCAACAGTACTACTTCATATTATGTACAAGCTGAGTCAAGAAATTTCTGGAACTTAGATCCCTGCTTCGTTCAATTAAATGCCTTGCAACTAAAAAAGCACGGCAGTATCTCCCCAACTATCAAAATCCTCGACCAAATCTTGAAACTGAAAGGCCGAGAAGTCCCCAAAATGATCCCATTGGAAATCATCAACGTCCTGTTGATTGAGCAACTTGGCTACCAGCGGACTTGTCTGGTTCGTTACAAACGGGAAATACTCGAGCCAGTCGATGCCGTTGCCAACAGCGCTCTCCTCAGAATTCATGGGCCTGACGGATCGCTCGTTCATCATGTGGCAGTTTGGAAAGTCCTCCATGCTGACTGACTTGTTGAGGGTTCGCAGCTTCTCAAAGCCCTTGTCATACACGTTCGCGGTGCCCCAGAGATCCTTCAGCCTCTTGATCGCGGCTGTGATGATGCGCAAGTCCGCGTTGGCATCGTCTCGCAAATGTTCGGTCCTGGAACCTTGTAACAGCGCGGTGAATGCCATGCCGCTGTACCAGCACGCGATTGGCATCATATACCGGATATCACTGCGGATCAGGACGTCTTTCAGGATGCGTGCGATGCACGACGCTGCCACCATGGCCGGGGTCAATGCTTTGGGAGCAGAGAGAGAATGCAATGGTCTCGTGATGTGCAGCACCACTACAATGGCAAGATAGGTTAGGTGAAGTTGATGGACGTCACGATCGTACTTTAGAGTGTGGCTGGTGCCGATGGGCAGCTGCAAATACGGAGGCAATGATTGCAGCCAGATGATCAGTTCTTTGGCCAGCTGCGTGGGAAAGACTGGAACCCGGAGGCTGGGCTTTGCCGATCTTAGCAGCTCTTTTGCAATGCGGCCGATGATGGCACACAGCCGTACCCAGTAGATAAATACCTCAGCCTTCTTCTTGTCACACGAGTTAGGAAAATCGGCGAGCGATAGTTCTGGAACATCGCAGTCTTCGGGATCGATCATGCATGGCTTGCCTTGACATATTGCAGTAAGTCTTTCGCGGCTCTGTTCACATCACAGGTCAATCGGAGAAGCAAACAACACAACACAGATTGAACAACTTACAAAGACAGTCCACCAGATTCGTCGGTGCAATCCAGGGTCGTTGATTATGTCGGGCTGGCTGGGGCTGTAGTCATTATGTATCCCAGCCTGCTGAGCATGCCTGATGACCACCGATGTCCACCACCATGACGAACTACGATTCATGACAGACGGGGCTTGAGGAGCCCACCAGTAGAACAACATGATGGCTTTTAGCGACGGTAGCAAGTTTGGCTCTTCGTTGCAGTAAAACTTCTTACAGGCTCTGTCGTAATAAGTCGGTGCAGCCTCGTGAGGCAGCATGGGTGGCCGAAGGTTGGTGCCTAGAGTTGCGATGGCATTCTCAAGCAGGGGAGATTCTTGAAGTTCTCGAAAGACACTCGCCTCGGTGAATATCGGGCACCATGTATAGCAGTACTCGAAAAACGTTTCGACAAAGAGCGGGCGCAATTCCTCCTGTGAAATGCGACTCAGAAAGCCAGGTTCCTTCGATCTAGCAGGAATCCGCTCATCAGAGTGATGGTCGCAGGTGGTCTCTTTGGTTAGTTGCGGTGAAGGGTAACAGTCTGGTATGCGGTCTGGCTTAGACGGAATCGCACTGGCCAGCGATGACACCGATAACATGTTATCAGGCGATGCTCTCGGAATACCCATGATAAAGATGCCCTGGCCATCTGCACCAGGGAGTTGCGGCTGAGTCAGGTCGAAGTCTGGATGTCCTAGAGGATCATTTGAAGCCGACTCCGCTGCTGCTTCGACTGGCCGCACTTCTACTGCGTCGTTCGCATGCTCATCAGTCAACGTCGGGGGGATCAAATTATACTGTGTGGTGTGCATCAACTGTGGCAACAGTCTTGAAGGTGTATGCATGAGCCGAAGTCGGTCTCGTTTGGACGGACGAGGACTATGGGATTGATTGTAAGTATTACTTCTCCAGGATCACCCGTGTCGCGTTGCGACAAGGCCTTTGAAGAGAACCCACCAACATTCTTTCTCTGCAGCGGAACATGGCGAACATTTATCGTGGCCCTGAGTGTTTCGGATTTCCAAATCACATCGTGTCTGCGACAAGGCGCAATCAATACCAAGACCGTATACTCTAGAGAAAAAGCCTACTTTTTTGACATGGCAAGCAGTACAGGCGAGACCTGCTCTTTTTCTCTTTCCATTCTGCACAGGGAATTGCGGCCATTGATCCCGGTCGCGGTCATCTCGAAGTCATGTAATAGCTGAAATGAAGGCAGCTCAGCTATGTACCTTCTCCCAGGCTTTTCGATCTCACAAGCAAGCGGGGTGTGTCAAGTGCAGAAGTTGGATAGTGAGGCCCAGGGCATCTCCGCAAACGAGGTCGACACGCGGGCAAGGGGGGGCCCGTGCACCATCGTGAGTGACCTAGGTTATGCACCTTGAAGTACTAAGGGAGCCTGGGGAGCCCGGAAAATCTACCTGGGAAGGGGGGGGGGTACATCGGCTTCGCACTAATCAAACTGGCGACGGGGCAGCGTGGCCGCAGCATTCCCGAGCGCCACCAGACCTCAAGAATCTGTTCGAGAAATACCTAAATTCAGGGCGCCTTACTCCGTGTCAAATATGGCTACGCCTAGTTGCACAACGTAAGATACGTGAATGTGAAGACTACTGGAAGAACAGAAGCAAAAGGTCCCCTCTTCTTTTCCTAAAACATCTCAGCGGGTAAAATAAGTATGGGAATATCGATCGCATCTTGGAGAAGATGACCTCAGCTTTCAGACTGCCCGTGCTAGACACGTTCGGTGTCCCTGGTAGGCTTGCCCGGCAGGAATTGCAAGTGGATCCGCGCGGCCCAAAAATTGTGCCATCAATGCCGCTAACATCCCCCAACGGCTGGGAGCCGGTATCAGACATGACAACAGCCGGTATCGAATCCACAATCAGCTCCTGCTGTCTGAGTTGTGACAATATGGGGGATCTCCTTGACAATGACAGGTTCGGCACGGCCTAACTACACATTGCTATTGGCCTTGAAGCCTGATCAACTGTCCTACCACGTATGCTAGCGATTGCGGCGCCAGCTGTACACCGCGCGGGGGCTTTCGAGAATGGCGATGGGATGGCGACGGCTACCGGCTCTGAAACTTGTCGTTGAGCGGATCGATGAAGCAACCTGTATCTCTGGACGACAATCTCTTTGTAGTTGGAATATATCAAGACGTGTCGAATCTTCACAAGTCTAATAAGCGAGTCTCTGTCATTTTCAGCGTCCGATTTGCGACTGATTTGCTTAGAACCACTACCGGCTGTGGCATCGCTCCAAGTTTTACGAAGATGTCGCCATACATGGAGAATTCGGGTTCATTGTCACCGCTTGTCACGGACGGTGAAGTTCCCGCTGTCTACCCAGAGACTTTGAAGAACAGGGCAACCACCAAGGTGAACGGCATCGGACACAATATCAAGGCTGCTGCCGCCGAAAGCACGACCTCGGTTCCTTTCTACAACAAGTTTGCGCTCAAGCCACGTAAATTACGCATAATCACGATCGGCGCAGGTTTCTCTGGCCTTTTGCTTGCCCACAAGTTCCAACATCGTTTTCCAGAGTTGCAGGAATTTATCCACCATAGCATGTACGAGGCACGCAGCGATGTTGGAGGTACATGGCTGGTAAACACTTATCCAGGCGTGCAATGCGACGTGCCCTCGCATATATATGTGAGTTTTATGTCTATGGGGTCTGGATAGTAGTGATACTGATACTGGTGAAAGGCATTTCCCTTTGACCCTAATCCAGACTGGCCACGCTTCTATTCCAGTGGCCCTGAGATCCACGCCTATATAAAGCGCACAGTCAGAAAATGGAATCTCGACCGTGATGTTCAACTGAACACACGGGTACTCAGCGCCCATTGGCAAGAAGATTCCGGAAAGTGGGAGGTGACGATGGAGCACGAAGGTGTTAAACGCGTGGAATATGCAGACATCATCATGTCGGCTCAGGGCAACCTTGTGTACGTTGGAGATACGCACCATCCCCTTATTATTCTATGAAAACTAACCAGCGATCGCCTTACAGCGAGCCTGTCTGGCCCAAGATCCCCGGTATCGAGCAGTTCAAGGGTCACAAGACGCACTCTGGACGCTGGGTGCATGATTATGATTACTCCAATAAGAGAATCGCGGTCATCGGCAACGGGTCGTCTGGCATCCAAATTGTGCCTCAGATGACCAAGCTGCCTGGTACAACAGTCCGGAACTTCATTCGAGGGCCTGCTTGGGTTTATTACCGAGTTCCTGCATCTAAGCATCTAGGACGAGACACCGACGACACCAACCCGGCCTATTATGAGAGCGAAAAGGAGAAGTATCACGACCCAGTGCAACACCGCGAGTACCGTAAGGGCATCATTCACCGCACAAACAAAGCATTCCGTTTGGTGAGCGCTTATGCCTTCCTCTTCAATACCCAAGGACCAAAAGCTAACCCCTATTTCTTATCAAGTTCATTAAAGGTGAATATAATGCCGAGACTGTCCGTCTTGCCACAGCCCAGATGGCCGAGAAACTAAACCACAACCCTGTCCTGATGGACCAACTCATTCCTAAGTGGGAGATTGGCTGCCGTCGTGTCACGCCTGGCCCCGGCTATCTCGAGTCATTCTCTAAACATAATTGTTCGCTGACATCGAGCCCAATTACCAACATCACTGAGACAGGAGTTCAGACTGCCGATGGTCAACACTTCGATTGCGATGTCATCGTATGTGCCACAGGTTTTGACGTGTCCAAGTGTCCTCGGTATCCAATTGTTGGACAGAACGGCGTTGCGCTCGCTGAGAAGTGGAAGGACGAGCCTACCTCGTATTTATCTGTCGGCACCGATGACTTCCCCAACTACTTTACCATGGCTGGACCGCGGTGCCTGTGCGGTCACGGCTCGCTTGTCGAGTCACTAAACTGGACTGGGGACTACTTTGTCAAGATGATCAAAAAGATCGCAACGGAGGATATCAAGTACATGGTACCCAAAGCCGCCTCGGTCCAGGCTTTCTGCGAGTACCAGGACGAGATCCATAAGAACCTCGTCTGGACTGGTGGCTGTCGCAGTTGGTACAAACGCGGTACGCAAGACGGCAAGGTAACGGCCCTCTTTGCAGGTAGCGCGGTGGTTTTTAATGCCATGATGAAGGAAATCAGGGCCGAGCACTATGACATTGTTTACAACTCCAGGAACCCATTTAGATTCCTGGGAAATGGCTTTACTGAGTGGGAAATGCAAGAGGACGCCGACCTGTCATGGTATGTTGAGGTTGCGGACCCAGTACCCAAGACATAGATTTGAGATTTTCAGATATGAAGACGGTGTACTTAGATTGTTTGGCGTGTATCGATTCAGACTATCGATACCCTTTGCTGAATATGCTTTTGCTGGTCTTGCGTGATATGCGGTCTAGTGAAATACGCTCAGTAATCGGGACCATCTTCAACGAAGCATCAATGACAGAAGTCAATACCTACGTTCCGTGTGGGCGCCTGCTCTCGGGTTCGTATAGATCTTTAAGCGGCAGCAAACAGACCCAACACGGTCTAGTCGACGATCTTTCGGCGCGGGCTACTGTATTCGGCATCCTTGATAAAGCCGGGTCCAACCACATGGCCTTCGGGTAAGAGCCCTTTAGCATCGGCTCACCAGGCTCCACCAGCGTCAGCACGAACATCTACCTATTCATATGCCTAGTACGATGATAATTGACTTGACGCGTCAGGCCTTGAGATCATTGAGCCACGCCTCACCCTGCATTTAGTCTAAGCATGACCAGGGGACTCGTTAGCCAGCCCTGCACATCACTTCATGTTTGCTAATCAGGTAAACTGGCGATATGGTCATCTTCCAGAGCCAGTTCCCTCGTCTTGCTCTTCCTGAGCAAGACATCTTCTCATTTATCTTCGGGTCTAAGAGCCGGCCAGTTCCTTCAGATCATGGTATGCTGTCTGTCTCATCCCACTGCCGGATTTGCCTTGCTTCATCGCTGATACTTACACCCTACAACAGTAATGTTCCAAGATGGCGACATAGACAAGTTTTATACCCACAGTGGTGTCAAAGAGATGTCGCAAGCATTCGGGGCTGGTCTCAAAAGCACATTCAACTGGCAAAAGGGCGACATCTTGACTCTTTTCGCCTCTAACAGTATCGACATTCCCGTTGTGATGCTGGGCACTTTGCTCGCTGGAGGAACCTTCTCGCCCGCCAATCCGGCTTACACGGCGACTGAGCTGGCGAATCAACTTATGGATAGTCAGCCAAAAGCCATTGCCATACAGTATCGCTCTTTAACAGTCGTAAAGGAGGCAGCGCAACAGGCCGGCATACCTCGACTGCCCATTTTGCTGATAGGTGCCGAACGAGATCCATCTTCGCAGATTGTACATTTCACCGAGCTACGAACCCTAAGCTCAGGGCCGACACCCAACACTTCTACACCGACCAAAATTAAACCCAAAACGGACATCGCCTTTCTCGTCTACTCATCCGGCACGACAGGGAAGCCCAAGGGCGTGCAACTATCGCACTATAACGTCACTTCAAACATCAGCCAACTACAGCCTGGTGACCAAGAGTACCTGACGTGGGACGGTTCCAAAACGTGTCGCGACATACCACTCCCAAAGACTGGCCTGGGCGGCGACAAAGTACTAGTCTGTGTGCCAATGTACCATATTCTAGGCCTCACAAAAGCCATTATCAACCCTCTGTACAGAGGCGTGACGGCAATGGTGATGGAGCGATTTGAGATCAAGCTTTGGTGCGCACTTGTCCAGCGCCACGCCATCACATTCTCATACATCGTGCCACCCATTGTATTGCTCCTATGCAAAGACAAAGCCGTTCTGTCCTATGACCTTTCTAGCATCCGCATGGCCAACTCGGGTGCGGCTCCTCTGTCGAAAGAGCTGATCGATGCATGCCATCGCCGCACAGGCATCCGGATAAAGCAGGGTTACGGTATGACTGAGACCTGCCCGACGGTTTTCAATCAGACCTGGGACGACTGGGACCGACCCGTCGGTAGTACGGGCCAGCTACTACCAAACGTTGAGGCCAAAATCTGCCAGCCGTTTGAAGAGTGCGCCTCAACATTAGGCGAGAAACAAACTACGGTTCAAAGCGAAAGTGAAGGATTGGAATTGGGCCAAGTGGGCGAGCTGTACGTACGCGGGCCAAACGTGTTTTTAGGCTATCATAATAACGTTGCCGCTACGCGAGATTGCCTGTCGCCGTCGGGATGGTACCGTACGGGAGACGTCGGATATATTGATCCAAGGGGTAACCTATTCATCACAGACCGCGTCAAGGAGCTGATCAAGTACAAGGGCAACTCAGTCGCGCCAGTCGAGCTGGAGGGCTTTTTGCTAGATCACCCGCTCGTAGACGACTGCGCCGTCGTGGGGGTCCAGTCGGCGGCACTGGGAACGGAGGTGCCGACCGCGTATGTCGTGCTGAAGGCGTCGCATACCACGAAGGAAAGCCAAGAGCTTGCGAATAAGATTCGGCAATGGTTTGACGGTCGTGTTGTGAATTACAAGAAGCTGAGGGGAGGCGTCAAGTTCGTCGGCGCCATCCCTAAAAGTGCAAGTGGTAAGATACTGAGGAGAGTGATGAAGCAGTGGGTTCGTGCTGAGGAGGGAAAGACACAAGATGGTGCAGCAAGCAGTCTTTTTGCGAAGCTATGAGGTACTTAGAATCACTCACTATCTATTTCATATTGATTAGCCCGAATGCAGGAGTTGTGATGCTCGGTTGATTTTCGACGATCAAGCGGCCTACTACCGGAGTACACGGCCTAAGCCATATTTTCTCCCAACGATGCTTAACACATTGCAATATTTTTCGTCTTGAAATACGGCTCCAGATCCCGTAGGAACGTCCATCGTGTCTCGGCCGCCCAGCCCTTCTTCTTCCAATCATTCAGCGACTCTGGGAAGTGTGCGACCTGATCCCTAACACCTGCGTCGTGCGCCACAATCACAAAGATGTCGTCATCACAATCCAGCTCCTGCAGCTGGTCCCGCGTATTCCTGGCAAGCGGGATATCATGCCCAAAGTTCAACTCAAAAAGCGGCTCTGTGGACTTCCTGTTCCGCGACACTTGAAGCTCTTCCCAAGCGCTGCCGAGACAGAAAGGAACGTTGTGGCCAGTTTCGCTGTGTAGGTCGAAAGGGTTAGGTGAGATCTTGTCGGGCATGTGCCGCCATTCTGACGGCCGAAAGATACCTGGGTAGTGACAGATATCGCCACCCATGAGAATGAAGGTAGGTGGGTCGACGGTAGTCCGGGCAAGACCGCATAGATGTCCTACAGCATGTCCTGGGCTGTCGAGAAGATAGAAGGACCCATCGCCGAAATAGTCGTGAGCAGGAAACTTACCGATACGGAGGCCGCAGGTCTCGAAGGTGATTTCGCGCAAGTTGCGGCCTCTGTGAGCACCAAATCAACATTCTATAGGGTAGATCTTCCTTGGAGAGCCACAGGGTGTGGGGATACTTACTCGTAATCTGACTGACGAATAGGTGAATCTGGGTTTCCAGGGTAGCCAGGCAGCATTGCATCCTTGAAGCCCTGGCCGACTACAAGGTCTGTGGATGAGGGGAATGTTGATGGGTCACCAATGTGGTCCCAGTGCCAATGACTATTAGGTTGTCAACGTAAGACCAATGTGGATCAGGTCGTAGATGAGAGGAAGACTACGTCTGGAGAAAATTCGAAGACACGGTTCAAAGGCTGGTGCTTACCTCCAAATCACGGCCTCAATACTCGATATAGGAATGTCGTTTTCATCAAGAATATCGGCGACGTTCTTCGTGACTTCGATAGTATAATTGGTGGTAGGGATATAGTTGGCAATGGTTGGCGAGTAGTTCTGGTAGTCTTTGCGAATACCCAGGTCAAACACCAGCTTCCTGCCGGAAGGATGCTCGAGTAAAAATGTGAGACACGGCCCTGGTCTCTTCTTCTCGACGTGCGGCACTTGAGGCAAGACGAACCGTGTGAGTATGGCCGGCCCAAAGTTCACGGGGTTGATCATTCGAACAGCGACAGCCGTGTTGCCAGCAGGCACTTTGAAATGGGGCTTTGCTGCTGCCATGTCGGTATGGATAGAGTGGACCAAATTAGAGAGTCAAGACGTAGATTATGGGATGATCGTTGTCCTCAGCACTGAAGAGTTGTACGCTGGATTTGATATCGGCACAGTATTTCTTTCCGGCCCGACTTAGTTTGATTAGAGCCCTACAATCTTGCCGGATGACTAAAAAATTGCCTTAGGTTTTACAGTAACCCTTGTGGTTCAATGCAAAATTGCTGGGGGTAAAGTAGTGTGGAGGCCCCGGTGGGCTTTTAACGGTTCCTCTCGCCTCCCATCCGGCTACAACTGCGCAGTTCAGCGAAACAATATCAGGCCCATGCAGCCCAGTCGTAGTCTTCCTATTTGACCTACAAGTACATGGCGGTCTATCAAGCATCTTGAGGCACGAGAGCAACGCGGGCCTTGACTTTGCCATCGCACAAGCTCTTCAAAATAACTGGAAAGTCTTCGAGTCCAGCTGTCTCGACCCGTGGCTGCACAACTCCTCTGGAAATAAGGTCCAGTACTTCTTTGAGGTCACGCAGTTGACCACCGTAGGTGAAGTTGATAGTCAGACGCTTTCGGACTCCAATTTTCATATCGATCTTGTTCTCTATGTCCAGAGTTCCAATACAGACCATCTTGCCCCCTCGTCGTACTGTTTCGTGTGTTAGAAAAGCCAACCTAGAACGGCGTGCTCAAAAGACAGAATATAATACTCACAAACTTGCTGCGCATCAGTGAAGGTCTGGTGCTTTCCAACAAAGTCCAGCGTCGTGTCAATCTTTCCGAACAAGCCTCTCGCTTCTAGAAACTCCTGAACAGACTTGCCGGCTGGGATAGCATCTGTACTGGGCACACCGATCTTGATGGCCTCGTCGAGAAGCTCTTGTCGAATGTCGGATACGATGACTCGAGCCCCAATATGTAGAACGATTTGCAAGGCATTAAAACCCAAGCCGCCTAGCCCGAACAGCACCACCGTCTCGGTGGGCTTTACTTCGCCGCGGCCCATGATGGCATGATAACTAGTCTTGACAGCATCGGTGGCTACGGCTGCCACGTGGGAAGGTATATCTCGTTATGTGTTAGAGACTGTTGTAGGTGAAAGCAAAAGAAAACACCTCCAGGACGCACAGTGGGAACAGAAACCTCTTCCCACACCTATGTTGTTTCAGATGTTGTTTATTTAAATCAAGAAGTTCGTGTCATATTTACAGGCTCTGGGTTTCCCTTGTGTTTCCTCCATGCGAACATGGTCTTTGGTAGTTGTGGTGCCATGTTTGCTACCAAACTCGGTCTGCTTAGATTAAAATACAAAAGTGAGAATCTTAGTGCTCCAAGAAAGTGGTTCTGACAACACAGTACTTCTGATCAATATCCTCGCATTTTCTAGACGCTAGATTCTCAAGCGTTCCCCCTGGTGACCGTCGGTACCTCCTCCGCTTATAGATAGCTGTGTTCGGCTCGGCCAGCACGGCCTGCCGACTGAGCAACTCGATATTGATTTGTGTCCGGACCATTTAGCGCTTCTACAAGCTCCACGTAGTGCACGGCACAGACGGAGCTTGAGAGTGCATCCTGTTACTTGGCAATAAGGCATTGCCTAGGACTGATAGATGCCACGATTTGAGTATTGTGTGGGTCCACGAACAATCTACTTTGAGACTATGGGGGTGAAGTACATGACATTGTCCACAACGGTATCGTCTTCCAATTTCCTTTCAGATGGCATTATCTTTTTATGTTTCTAATTCCGACGGCCTTGTGGCTATTGCCGACAGTTAGTGGGAAAGTATTTGACTTATTCCTTGTAGATTCTCACTTTATAATCGTCACGCCACTGGTCCTCAATGATTCGGAGCTGGGTAGCCTGCTTCTTGATATAGTACTCGTCCGACGGGTCTCGGTAGTCTTCCTTGTCTACGTCCACAAAGCCCTGGGCAGCAAATGATCTTGGGGTGATCATGAGCGAACGTCCTAAGGATTGAGATTAGCAAGTATTCCACCGATGAAGTTGACATGGGCTCACCATTAACGCCTTTATCGCAAGCGATTCTCATCATTGCACCAGCACAGTCAATCTGCTCGCCAAATTCAATACCGTGCTCGATGAGCCATGTCTCATACTCCTTGGTTCGGATGGCGCTCTTGATCCAACAGGGTGCTACATAGTTGATTCGGATGCTTTGCTCCCAGCTATTGCGGCGGACAGTCTTCATGAATCCTTTGAGACCATACTTGGTCGACGTGTATTCCCAGTTGCCCTTGTGATATGTCAGCAAAGATGAAGACACTTCTCACACCATACTCACCGGAGAGTCAATGTAAGCAACCATACTTCCAGTCATGATGAAGCAACGATCCCTCTCCTCGTTGTCTGGTTGCCTTCGGAAGTAGTGGACAGCTAACTTCCACGTGTAAAAGGTGCCCTCAAGATTGACGTGGACAATGTTCAAGTCCGGCTTAGTGGGTGGCCCATTCGGGTCTGAAGGACAAGAGTTCATGATTAGAATCTCTCACGATGCTTTCGTCTTCGTCGCAACTCACCATCCAGGTTCCAAAGACTGTCTCCCGAGCTTCGACTGATACCAGCATTGGCAATGACAACATCAACGCTATTGTTCGGACTACTGTTCTTGGCCGCTTCAAATACCTTGATCTGATCGTCCCAGTTTCGAATGTCGCATCTGACAAAGGCAGCCCGGGGACTTGAAGAGTTGGCGTTGAGGTCCTTTTCCACGTCGGCTCCTCGTGGGTGAAGATCGGCAAAAGTTACAAATGCTCCAGCAGCCACGAATTCCTTGACCATGACCTCTCCCATACCATTTGCGCCACCAGTGATGATGACAGACTTGCCCTTCATTTTAGACTTGTCGGGGGTGACTGTGCAGTCTATGGGACCATTGTAGGAGTATTTGGGAATGGTAGGCATCTTCAATCTTGATATTGTATGTGATTGAGTGATACCTTTTTCAGATCTAGTAATGAGGCAAAGCTTGGTCTGGATCGTGTATTCTATATTGCTTCGTTGCTGTCTAATGTCACTTATGTTGGAAAGATGATGTATTTCTTGCGGGCTCAAACTTTACTCCAACCTTCGGCTTGCTTCACGCCCATCCCCGACTTCGGTTGGGATCCGGATAGTGGGGATAACGGTTGTGCGCCCCGGGATTCCCAAAGAGGTCGCGCAGCCGGCATTTTGCGCCAGTCGGTTTTGTGGACTTGACCCCCCATATCTACCGCGGCATCTCCAGAAGGCAGAAGGTGGAATCTGGGGAGGATGTGACTAGTAAGGTACAGATGACTCTAGGAGGAGCAAGTAGACGGACAAGAACGGAGACATTAGGACTGCATACTCCTCACGGAACCCGATGAAACCACTAAGAGCATTTTAATCACGACGGCTTTCTTACCCGGACCTCGAAGAGAGAATATTTTGATGCCTTTATCTTGTGCTATTCTTCAATGCTAACTAGCCTTCGGGCAATGTCACAAGGACAACGTGTTGCACGATACCTGGAAGAAGCCAGTCATCGTACTTCCAGGTTCTGATGCACGCTTCGGCATAGCTTGTACATCTCCAAACCACTTTGGCCTGCAGGAGCCGGATACTTCATCAAACCAAGTCGCAATATTCCTCTTCCTCTGCTAGATTCTATCGCATAGCCTGCCTTTTCTCGATGACGGGATATACCCATTCACCATTTGACATACCCTCTTCAGCCCCGTAGAATCGCATGCTGAACGAAAGCTTCCCGCCTCCTGCTGGCGCCGGCAACCAGTTTGAGATCCAGTTCTCTGGGGGACGCAGATCGGCGGGCTGCAAAAGTATCTGGAATAGATCATCCCTTGCATCATCAGAGATTTCGTTCTCCCCATACACCCTGCCGCCATCGCTGTAAGCTATCGTACTCCGATCCCCAAGGACATATCGTTCCAGATCATTCGGGATTAGATAGCCATTGCCGTCGTAGACAGTTATACTCCAGAATCCAGTACGCTTCAACTTGGGCTTGGACGAAAATGTCACGACATATGCTTCGTCAGGTCCAATGGAGTACTCATAGGCGATGGACGGATTACCAGCTGTGTAGACAGGGTAGAAAGACTGATCGCGGGTTAGGGCTAGATACCCTCGTTGAGCCACGATGTGACGAGCATTGTAAAACGATCCATAGTATCCAAGGATGTGATCGGCAGTCTTCGACCAGTCGTTGCCCAGGTGATCAGTCATACCTGCGAGCCGCCTCAAGTTCAAAGACGAATCGTCAGCTACTATGACCGCCGCAGCCAAATCAGTGCCTTGGGGCTGCTTAAATTGACCATTGGAGATTCCAGCTTGTCTCAGCATATCGGCGACCCACGGTCGATCGCTGACAACTGGGGAGAGATTATATGGTGCCAGTTTAGCAAGTAACTGCAAGACGGCCTCAGCTTGTGAGATGTTTTCGTTTCTGATAAAACTGAAGAGATTGAGATCCAGGCTTGGAATGTCCGTGTGAATACTGCTTTTGACTGGGTTGAGTTGGATTTTTCCCTGGTATTCAACCACCCGTGCCACGTCGCTCTCTGTGTTGTTCACCAGTATTCTTATAAGTGCCAGCCCGTATGGAGTTGGTGAATTAACAACGGCCTGGTACCCTTCGGGGATATCGCTGGATTCGATACCAAAGTCATCACTGAAATATCTAAGTAGATATTTGCCTGCCTTCCACCCTTGCAGACTGCCGATGTTGGCGAAGTTGTTACCGTATAGATCATAGAACGGAAAACACCAGTACCTGTCATTGATCTCAGGAATAATGAACTCCAGATCCCTCTTTGCTAAGTCGTAAAAAATGGCCGAGTATAAAGTGTCAACGTTGGGTCGGACGAGATGTCTGTCTTGAGCTGTCGCCAGCTTCTCCCCTCGATATAGAGTGTTGGTCTCTCCGGGATACCCTAAAGCCATCTCTGCGAAGGCATAAAGTGGGAAACCATACTATTGTGCTTAGTCTTTTGTAACATTATGAAGCTTACGATAATCTACCTGATATGCAAATGCCAATGCATTTTGTGATCGTCGTTGCTGTGACATGACAGATGCAGTTCGAAGTCAATTGATCTCGAAAATCCTCAACAAGAATAATTCTAGGATCAAGATCAAGATGCTTAGGAAAGTACCTGTCGTTGTATGGCTAGTTTGTCTCGAATACTTTAGGCCACATGATTCCCGTGTCAATGCTATACGGAAAGGGCGAAGGTAATAGAAGTGTAAGTTATCCCAAGACTAGCCGTATCCGTATTACCGACCTGAATTTCAATGCGTCGGTAAAGCCGGCAGATGACCCCTCTTGTGGTGATTGCACATTCGTGTATGCTGTAATCTAGGGTTTGTCCATGGGTTAGCGATCATGTGAGGCACAAACATGTGTCGATGGGTCAATTCAACTATTTTTTGATCCTTGCCACTTAGTTAAAATCACAACAGATGGCATGAACGAACAAAATTTACTGTTCATCATGACCATATTGCCTTACGGTCTCACTAGACCAACGCACCAAAATCCAACCATAGATGGCGCGTATATAGCGTATTCATATTCGAACACGATTAGTCAACTCTCAAAATAAAAGCCGATTCTTCCAACGGTGTTTGGATGAGATGAGCTTCTAGTAGGTATAACGGAAACCGGGCAGGTTCTCAAGAATGAAGTCTCCCCTTGCAGCCTGGTGGTTGCGCACGTAGAAGAATATTGTCATTAGTCCAACCAGCAACAATGTAAGTCCGTTAGCACTGTAGAAATCGTCAGGTTAGTAGTTGGGAACATGCATAATGCAGGGATAATGGCTTACACAAGACAAGCAGTGATCCCCGGAACATAGTCAGGAGCGTCCTCAGACCGAAAAACCAACGATCCAGCAATACCGCCAATACCACCCAGAGACGATAGACTAGCATTGCAGAACGCACGCTTCCAATGTCCGCGAATGTTGTTGGCTTGATAGACCATGACAGCTGGGATGTTTGCAGAACAGCCTGCGGTGACGAAAAGAGAGCCGACGTATTGAGAGCCAGAGCTGGTGGTCCAAGTCATCATGCACAACCCAGTGGCGGATAACAAGGCGTTGAAGACGAGACAGGGGCCACGCAGGCGGACTTTGTCGCAGATATAGCCTTCCACAAACATCAACGCCATGGCAGCTAAATATGGAGGACTACTCAGAGCCTGAGCCGCTGCGACACTGAAGCCCATTTCACCTTCGAGAATAAGGGGCAAGTAGAAGCCCACCGAGTATGCCTGGATTGTTGAGCAGCTATGTGTGCTGTTAGTATCTTGTCGAATATGGGAGCCAACAAGGCTGACTTACAAGAACAATAATCCAAAGGACCAGATCTTCCAGTCGAGTGCAGCCGAGAACAGCCGTTTCCAAGAGAAGTTTGGTGTTTCGGCATCAGCACGATCACGGTTGATGTGCCTGATCACAAAATCCTTCTCTTTCACGGAGAGAAATCCCCAAGCCTTGTGCGATTCCTCGGGGAAATTAATCATAAAGGCATAACCCAGAACTCCGATAATGATGGTTAACAAACCCTCCATGATGAAGATCCACCGCCATGCTGCCTCGCCTCCGAGTCCACCCATCTGTGAGAATAGGAGGCCAAGAACACCACCGAAAGCGCTGCCAAGGACAGCGATGAGGTAGAATGTCGAGACACGTTTGTGAAGATCGTATCGAGCATACCAGCATGAAATCAGATAAAATTGTCCAGAGAGTGCGCCCGATTCCAAGGCTCCGAGAAGCAAACGGAGTGGGATCAGTGACCTCCAGCTCTGCACAAAGCCGAAGCACTATCAAGTGTTAGCGACACATATCTGTTATGTGGGAGGATTGTTCACAAACCATCATGACAATTCCCCAAGCAACAACGGTCGACGACATGAAAACTCTTGGCCCAATCTTGCGGAGCAACCTGTTTGAAGGGATCTGGAGGAGAATATAGGGACCGAAAAATACCAAGAGCACAATGGACTGAAGGATAGCATGTTAAGGAGAGCACGGATAGAACACGATGGCCACACTTACATAGCGCTTTCCAACAGCTAGATGGAGAGCTTTAGCCATTCTGATGAAATTGTGAGCGATGACTCCTGACCTATATAGCAAGTCACTTACCCAGCGATGTTTGCATTAGACATGTTGGCTCGGTCAAGGAATGACACGGCCTGCATGGCACCGAGGATCACCAAGAGTCTTCTATCAATCTTGTGGATGATTTTCCTTTGCTCCTTGACCGTGTATTCCTCATCTTCGCCGTCATTGTCGGCCTTGGATACTTTATCAGAGTTTTCAATGTGGTCGCCACCGGTGGTTGATATAGCCTCAAGCGAAAATTCCTTCATAGACATGTTGTTCTGGTATAATTGGTAGTGTTACAGGCTGTTGACCACTTTACCTAATCAGATAATAGTTCCGTAATCCTTCCCGGACTCCAGAGCATAGACTGAGGCGAATGGTCTGATATACACTCTCCGTGTGCAGGGAGCACTCGGAGCAGGTATTCTATGTTTCGGCATGAGAAAGCTGTTGAGACTATAGCCTGCTCCCAGATTTTCTGCACGGGACAAGCGGGGACGAGTCCTCTCCGCTTGGAAAGCTTAGAGTTCTGGAGCATAACCACCATATGGGCTAACCTCATAGGGGTTGCCGAATCTCTCCTGGGGCCCCAGATCCCAAAGAAGTCTACCGAACGGTATAACCCTACAGATCACAAATTGAACTTTTGTTTTTGGTCGTGTTCCGATGTACCCGGTGGCATTACGATCTGACATATCCAGATGTTTGGGTGAGAAATCACCCGTTTGCCAACCACAGGCAAGCTCTTGGAGGACGTCATTTGGACATATCGTCCAGAAAATACTTGCGATGTCCTGAAGACCATAGATAACAAGCGAGTGACCCAAACACTCATTACAGTGTACACAAAAAGCCGCATGCCTCTGAGGCAAGAGACAACCCTCGAACCGTAAATTTAACACTTCACAGCCTTTTTAACATGGCGTTTGAGCCTTCATTTAACGACACACAAGATTACAATGATGCCACGCGAGGCTTCATCGCCAAGCTGGAGCCCGGCATCATCAAAGACTCAGAGGGCAAAGTGGTGTGGGACATTGACCAGTTTGGTTTCATGGAAAAGGAATGCCCATCAACAGTCCATCCATACCTTTGGCGTCAGGGCCAACTAAATTCCAAGCAGGGCTTGTTCGAGATTACTCCTGGTATTTATCAAATCAGAGCATTCGACCTCTCGAACATGACCATTGTGGAGGGCAAGGAAGGAATTCTCGTCATCGATCCTCTGGTGTCTTGCGAATGTGCTGCTGCTGCCCTCAATATCTATCAACAACATCGCGGTCAGAGAAAAGTGACTGGCTTGATCTATTCGCACTCTCATGGCGACCACTACATGGGTGCTGAAGGCGTGCTTTCTCCAGAGCAGCTTGCCACCCCACATCTTCCGATTATTGCACCAGATGGATTCATGGAAGCTGTCATGTCAGAAAGCATCCTTGCTGGACCGGCCATGCGTCAACGAGCCGCATTCATGTACGGGAAAGCTCTCCCACGGACGGCGACGGGCCATGTTGGCGTAGGATTAGGAATGGGCTCATCAACCGGCAAAACATCTCTCATTCCTCCCAATCTGCTCATCAAGGAGACTGGAGAAGAACACATTGTGGATAGCATTCGAATCGTCTTCCAAATGGTCCCTGGGACCGAGGCTCCAGCTGAGATCAATTTCCATCTTCCGGACTTCAACGCGCTCTGCGTTCCAGAAACATGTACCAATTGCTTACACAATATCGTGACCTTACGAGGAGCCCAGGTGCGAGACGCCAAAGCATGGTCGGGCTATCTTGATGAAGCCATTGTCTTGTTTGGCGACAAGTCTGATGTTCTGTTCGGAAGTCACAACTGGTCTGTCTGGGGCCAGCATGAACTGATCGATCGACTTGCCACACAAAGAGATTTATATGGCTATCTACATGACCAAACTGTCCGTATGATGAATCTGGGAATGACTGGCATCGAGATTGCTGAGCAAATCCAGTTGCCAGATAAACTTGCAACATCATGGCATTGTCGGGGATTCTACGGCTCTATCAGTCACAATGTCAAGGGCATTTACCAGAAATATATGACATGGTTCGACGGCAACCCAGTGAATCTATGGCAGCATCCACCTGCGGCTACCGGTCAGAGGTATGTAGACTGCTTGGGTGGCTTAGATGTTGTAAGCTTGCAAGCACAAACATATGAGGGACAAGGTGACCTGCGCTTCGCTGCCACCCTCCTAGCCCATGCAAACGCGGCAGACCCAACACATGAGCCAACAAAGAGGCAACTGGCCAGAGTTTATGAGAAATTAGGCTTTGGAGCCGAGAACGCGACCTGGAGAAATTTCTACTTGACTGCCGCACAGCACTTGAGGACCGGGAAACAAGCTGGTATGGTGGCAGGTGGACGAACACCCCTTGGACCAAACCTCTCGGTGGATCAGTGGTTCGACATCATGTCTGTTCAGATTGATGGTAGTACCGCTGCCGGTAAAACTTGCCTTATAAATTTCAACCTAACGGATAGCGGAGAGAGATGGCGGTTGATTCTTAGCAATAGCGTCCTTACACATCGTCGATATCCGGCCAACGTGAAATTAACAGGACAGGCAGACCTGGAACTGACTCTATCGCGGCTGGATCTTTTGGAAGTGCTGCGAGGCAACATGTCGAAAGCTGTACAGCAAAAAGGAGACTTTGGAGCGCTCCAGAAGCTTCTCGGCTTGGTTGCAGTACAACAAGGCTCGGCTCGCGGGCCTAGTCAACTGTAGTACCTCTATGGCTGTAAGACAATACGACGTTACTTAGAATAGTTTGTATCTCAAAATGTCTTACACTCTCCCCGAGGCAGGATTATCTCGAATACGGGTAAAGATGACTCAATAGAATTGTGACGGAGTGTTTCTGCGAGAACTTTTGTAGTCCCGAGGTACCGCAAACGTGGGGATTCTTCTCAAACACCACAACGAGTGCCGATTGGTGGTGAGCCTACTGGAGCTTTTTACATGATACATAATCTCATAACGTCTCTACTTACAACAAAGCTAATAATCGAATCATATCAACTCTGTGAACAAGCAAGCACTATCATGGCAGCACCAAGGAAAGCCGTCAGCATACCTTCGGGTGAGATAGCAGTGACCGTCAAATTGATTAATCCAGTCAATTTTGGACCCGCCATCCTTAAGAGGTTTATGGCACCAGATGTCCCAGGACTAGCGACGTTTAAGACATCACCATCATTATCGTTTCTACTGGAGCACCCGTCTGGTCGACGTCTCGTTTTCGATTTGGGCATTCGCAAGGACTACGAGAATTATTCCAAGTCCATTGCGGACTATCTGCCAACCACAAATTACAAAATCCAGATCGAGAAAAATGTTATTGATATCTTGGACGAGCATGGCGTTCCCGGCACAGACATCGAAGCTGTAATATGGAGGTAGGTCAACACTCACATACGAGAACTTAAGCTCACACCAAAGTACATAGCCACTGGCACTGGGACCATATCGGAGACCCGTCCACTTTTCCCTGGTCTACGGACCTAGTAGTTGGACCAGGTTTCAAAAAAGCCATGCTGCCAGGCTATCCTGCTAACCCGGCATCCCCTATCCGAGAGAGTGACTATGAGTGAGTACTGACTGATCGTGTGCTCTCGCGATAAGAATCTTCATGACTAATTCTTGCATCTCAGAGGCCGGAACCTACGAGAGATTGATTTCGACGGTCCCGAGGAGTTCAAGATCGGACAGTTTCGCGCATTCGACTATTTTGGTGACGGAACATTTTATCTCCTCGACAGTCCAGGACACGCAATAGGCCATCTTTGCGGTCTTGCGCGAACACAAACCAATCCAGCCTCATTTATACTCATGGGTGGCGACATTTGCCATTACGCAGGCATTTTTCGTCCCTCCGAATATCTACCCGTTCCTAAATCGATTACACCTCACCCGTTGCAACCTGCAAGCTCTCTGGCTTTCTGTCCTGGCAGTGCATTTGACAATTTGCAAAAATCAAGAGGGCGCAACCCTACAGATACTTTGTATGACATGACGTATGGCCACGATATCCCGTTGGCAACCGAGACAATGCGATATTTGCAGGAACTCGATTGTCTCGATAATATCTTCGTCATTATCGCCCACGATTCGACAGTTAGAGATGGCGTTGACCATTTTCCCAAATCACTCAATGCGTGGAAAGAGAAGGGCTGGGGGAATGACCTGAAATGGGCCTTCTTCCGTGATCTGGAACAGTACTGGAAATCTCAAGCAGTGGCTAAGTAGAAACAATGGGACAAAGATATACAATGTGAATCTCTATTTAAATAGTAGGGCAACACGCGCTTTGACATTGCCATCACAAAGATCCTTGAGTGCTGTCGGAAATTCTTCCAGTCGTCCCGTTTCGACCTGAGGCCGCAGTACACCTTGAGCAATCAGATCCAAAGCCGCTTCGAGATCTTTTAGCTGGCCGCCGTATGAGAAGATAATGCTTAATCTTTTTCTAATGCCGATTTTCATGTCGATCGTGTTTTCAGTATTTAGCGTGCCAATGCATACCATCTTACCACCGCGACGCACTGCATCAACGTTAGAGGGGATCTCCAATTCACGTTCGTGGTGGCACTAAGCCTGAAAACACAAAGGATTATAGAGGCTTACCAATATCCTGTGCATCAGTAAACGTCTGGTGCACTCCGACAAAGTCCAACACTGTGTCTATCTTGCCGTAAAGATCACGCTGCTTCAAAAATTCGCGTACTGAGGTACCTGCAGGGACTAGGTCCTCTCTAGGGATACCTAGTTTTTCTGCCGCGTCAAGTCGTTCCTGGCGGACGTCTGACACGATGACCCTTGGGCCGATATGCTTAATGATCTGCAAAGCGTTGAACCCTAACCCTCCCAACCCAAACAAGAAAACGGTTTCAGAAGCCTTGACCTCTCCGCGGCGAGTAATTGCATGGTACGCTGTCGTCACAGCATCAGTGGCCACTGCACCTACTTCTGGCGAGACACCTTTCCCCAGTTTAGCTCGTGCGACCAGAACCTCTGTGTCATTTGAGTGAGACCACTATACCTTCTGGTAATTTTACTGCACCCCTGACATCGATGGCCGCATATGGTGCGTAGAAACCATCTTGGCCGATTCCAGAGTGATGGCATTTGAGACACAACTGCGCCAGGTCTCGAGAGCATTCTTCACAAGAGGCTGAGCCGCAGCCAGGAACTGAAAACATAGCAATGTGGTCGCCCTGGGGTGGAAGAGGTTACTAGAGTTCTCGTGGCCAGTATCATGTAGGAATGCATACCACTTTGAGATGCGAGTCTTGAACCTTGTCGCCGATGCTTATGATTTCACCAGCCCCCTCGTGTCCCTGATCGTATCAATGTTAACTTGGCAACAACAAGTTTGTGACCACCACTTCTCTGTTGAACATACCAAAATGTATTTTTCTTGAAACCATGGACGTTGGTTTTCGTTCGTTAGAAGGCTGTGGTCGCTATGGCAGACTGATCTGCCAATTAATACATTTGGCCTGTAACATAGTTTCGAAGCTCGCAAGTAAGACGTACCTCCAGACGCAAGCATCTTGCACAGAAAGCCCGTGAGAGGGGTTTCTGGCACGGGGACTTCTTCCCATACCTATGGAAATGCCTGAGTCTGGCTCCATGAAACTCAAAGGCGGACACCTACAGGTTCTGGATTACCCTTGTGCTTTCGCCATGCAAACATGGTCTCTGGGATAGATTGTGCCATCTTGGCTGATTTCAGCATGATATTCTGTGTATACTTTGCGGATGTATTTTGGGTGACTGCAACAGACACCAGAACTGGAAATTATCAGGATCGAGTCGGATAAAAGTCGAGCATCCGCATAGCTCCACATGGGGGAACCCCGTTATCATTACTGAGTACACAATCCGTCTTTCGTACTCTTCCTCCCTCGACACTTGTTTTCGGCTTTCCCTTTGAATACTGTACTGAAAATGACTGCAGAGTAGTTCTTCCGGGAAATACAGAATACTCAAGCCGCCCCTTCAAATTGCTTCGGCTACCACTCTAACCGCTGCCGAAGGCCGGTATACCCAGAGCAGAGTTGCCGAAGGCGAAGATTCGTATGTGTTACTCCGCACTTGCTAACCACAATTCGACCTTTACCCCCGCGATGGTCCGAAGGTTTGCTGGGTGACAACTTTTATTACCCCGAAAACTCCTGAATCCCAAATCCGAGGATTCGAAGAAGGCGACCAGACTCTCTGTTCCTCTCCTTGCCGTCTATATTGAACAGCACACCTCAAAGGAGGTACCTCTGCCATGGGAAGTATCAGTTTGTCACCTTTCGAGGCGTCGAACCGACAGTTCAACTACGATGTCCTCATCGTTGGTGCTGGCCTGAGTGGCATGTTCTCGTTGTATCGCATGCGGCAATTGGGGCTTCGTGTCAAAGTCTTGGAGGCAGGCTCTGGCGAAGGTGGCACATGGTTCTGGTGAGCTTCTCTGCCTGTTGTAGTTTGAGGATCAAAGAGCCGGCGAGCCAACTTTCAGAACTAGGAATCGCTACCCAGGAGCCAGGTTCGACTCTGAAAGCTACTCGTACAACTTTTCATTCTCACAAGAACTCCTTGACGAATGGAGCTGGACTGAGCATTTTGCGCCACAGTCCGAAACGCTCAAGTACTGCCAGTTCCTTGCGGAAAAGTTCGACCTGCGACGAGATATGCAATTCAACACGCGCATCAAGTCCGCTCACTACCAAGAAGCCACAGATTCATGGCTGCTAACTGATCAAGACGGCAAGACGTATTCTTCGAGATTCCTGATTACATGCTTGGGGATTCTGAACGAACCCACATATCCCGATATTCCAGGTGTGCACGACTTCAAAGGCGAGGCATTCCATACGGCTCGATGGCCCGACAATGTATCATTAGAGGGCAAACGAGTAGGTATCATTGGCACAGGAGCCACTGGCATCCAGACGATCCAGGAGATTGTCAAGACTGTCGGCCACCTGACCGTCTTCCAGCGAACACCTAACTGGTCGGCTCCTTTGCACAACTCGACAATCTCGCCCGCGGAGATGATGAAAATCCGGGAGCGATATCCCGAGATCTTCAAGTTGTGCAATGAGTCATATTCGTGCTTTATTCACGGCGCCGACACGCGTAAGACACTCGAAGTGCCCGAGGACGAGCGCTTAGCATTTTGGGAAGACTTGTACTCGCGACCTGGGTTCGCCAAGTGGCTCAGCAACTTCGGCGACATCAATACGGATAGAGCTGCCAACAAGGCCTTCAGTGACTTTATTGCTGATAAGATTCGCTCACGCGTCAAGGACCCCGTGACCGCAGAGAAGTTGATCCCTAAAAATCACGGCTTTGGCACTCGCCGTGTGCCACTCGAGACCTTCTATTTCGAAGCATACAACCAGCCCAACGTCAGACTAATTGATATCACTGAGGATCCTATTCAGTGTATTACCGAGAAGGGAATTCAGACGCTTGGCGAACTCGTCGAGCTCGACATTATCGTTTACGCCACAGGCTTTGACGCCGTGACAGGTGCATTCTCGGCCGTTGATTTCCAAGGAGTTGGAGGCCGGAAACTCACAGAAACGTGGAGCGCTGGACCACGAACACAGCTGGGCTTGCTAGTGCACGATTTTCCGAACATGATGATGGTCATGGGTCCACACCAGATGTTTGGGAATATCCCGCGCAGCATCGAGTACGCCGTGACTTGGATTAGCAATTGCATTGGCTACTGCCGCGACCACGATATCAAGCGTATCGAGGCCACTGAGGAAGGCGTCAAAAGCTGGACTGAGCATGTACACGAGTGCGCCGAGGGCCTGTTGGCTAACGAGGTCGACTCGTGGATGACAGGCGTAAACAAGAACCTCAAACATAAACAGAAACGTATCATTGCGCGATATAACGGTCCTGCGCCGGGATATCGCAAGTTCTGCGACGGGGTGGCATCAAGAGGATATACTGACTTCCAATTAAATTGAGGTCGATGTCTTGGATAAGCTGCATCAATCTTTGATTGTAAGCATTGTTGTTTCAAACGAGAATCGATCTGGATTTCTGTTGTAGTTTGACTAGCTATCCCGAAATATGTGTCTTCAACAGAACTTTCATCTATGGTCTTTTCATGTCTATCTCTAGTCGTGTAAATGGGTGCGTGGCTTGGGAGATGGAGATCCCGAAGCCCGTTTGTTGGATATTTCAAAGCAAGCTGGATGTTACTCATCCTGACTTCGTCTCATCTCTGGCATGTGGACATTGACTCGCTGTAGTTTTCGAACTTTGTGAAAGACACTCAAACGTAGTGACCCGTGCCGGCACTCTATGACGGCCGTGCATCATTTCAGAGTTAATATGTCAGGCCTGAGATGCTCAATATCTTATTTATTCTTGAGTAAGCTTTCAGGTATCTTATCATATACCATTCGCCCCAAACAACAATCAGCTCGTTCCGAATAATGTCATTCAGTAGATATGAGTAAACCATTTATTGTAACTCATGAGTATGGCACCCACTAATAGCACCCCAATGCACAGTCTTCGACCATATGCCTCGTCGAATTTGCTTGCGGCTGGCCATCAGTCTGCTCCACGTACCATGATAGATCACTATCCGGCTTCATCTCCCATTCCATGAATCCATTGCCCATGAACCTGAAGGGGTTTGTACTGTTATAAACAATGTCGTAATCCTCGCCACGGATCTCGCTGATTAGTCGTTTGAAGAGCACCGCGCCACCAGCAAACAGGGCAGTGACGCGGCCGTTCACACGACCTCGCTTATACCAGCTGCTGCAAGAACCTGTCCATACTAGCGTTTTGTGAATCTCGTCGCCATAACGCACGAACGCTTCGACTGCTGATTTCTTGGGCATGACATATTTGATGTCTTCAGTTGCTATTTTTTTGATCATCTTTACGAAATAATCTCCTGTCCAGTTAAGAGATTCAACCAGAGAGCCATGGCCGCCGAGACAGTTGGGTCCCATCATCATGAAATAATTGGGGAACCCGTCCGTGGCAATCGAGAGATACGACTCTGGCTCGATGGCCCATTTGTCTGCGAGGTTGACGCTGTTTTGGCCGACGATGGGATAGCGAGGACAGTGCGAAACGTCAAAGCCCGTTGCGCAGATGATCACGTCACACTGAAATTCTTGGCCGTCGGCTGTACAGACGCCGTTTTCTGTGACCTTGGTGATAGGACTGGTGGTTAAGCTGCAGTTGTCTCTGAGGAAGGACTCTAAGTACCCAGGGCCTGGGGTCACGCGCCGACAGCCCATCTCCCATTTAGGGATGAGTTGCTCACAGAGCACTGGGTCGTGATTGAGCTTTGCGGCCATTTGCTCGGCAGCTAGCCTCATGACCTCAGTGTTTGCCTCGCCCTTGATGAATAGACGGAACGCCTTGTTTGTTCGGGCGATGATGCCTTTACGATATTGTTTGTGAGTCTCTGGGTCCTGGAACTCTCTCTTTTCGCTCTCGTAGTACGCAGGGTTCGGGTCTTCATCTTCTCTCCCCATGTGTTTCGAAGGAGGCACTCGATAGTAAACCCACGCAGGTCCACGGGCAAAATTCCTGACCGTGTTGCCTGGCAACTTTGCCATTTGAGGGACGATCTGAATTCCTGAAGAACCATTACCGATAACAGCAATTCTTTTGTTCGAGTAGTTGTAATTATGATCCCAATCAGCGGAGTGAGTGATATGTCCTTTGAAGTCGAAGAGGCCCTCAATTTTAGGCCATGAGTGATTACTTAGTTTGTAATGTCAGCTGTATTGTCCATAGAAAGCCAATACTAACTTACACCAGAACACCTTGACCAGAGATAAGGATGTCACAGTACTCTTCTCGTCGCTGACCTTCGTGTTCTACCGTTACATTCCACTCAGCCGCTGATTCGTGCCATTCAGCTGCGACGACTTTGGTATTGAGATGCACGTCTCGATCCAGATTCCACTTCCGGGCAGTGGACTTGATGTACTGCTCAATCTCCTCTCCACTTGCATAGAATCTGGTCCAGTTTGGATTGGGATCAAATGGGAATGCCTACTACGTCAGTGAACAATTCATAGTTCTGAGACGAGTCTAGACTCACGTAAATGTGTGCAGGGACATCACATTGGACACCAGGATACGTGTTGACGAGCCACGTACCACCAATATCTTTACGGGCTTCAAAAATTTTGTGGTCGACGATGTCCTGAAGCTCAGGAAATCGGTGTTGGAATTTATGGGCGATTAACAAGCCCGAAAAGCCAGCGCCAATGGTAATCACTCGGATTTTACGGGGTGTGTAAGCGTAGCTGGGGTTCATGGGAATACAGAACCGAAAAGGATCGTCGTTTTTTGTTAGAACAGGGTTCTTTGCTTCTGAATGGCCGTTTGTGTTGGGTATTGACTCGGGGAGGTCGAGGCTTTGATTCTTAAGAATGTCCGGAATCTCTCCATCCACTGCTAGAGGTGTCAGGGTGCCGTTGGTTCCCAGATAAGGAGCCATGTTTAATGAGTACTTGGAACCTTGGGCTTGGGGTTGCGGAAGCAGTGTAGCAGTTGAATTGAAATCTATGAGATCCTCAATTGCAATTAAGTACGAGAAGGATATCCAAGTCGGGGGATCTCCGACCATACCGAGTCGAGAATACTCAGGCCACAATACACACCTCGTGTACCTCTTGCTGATCCTTAAGCTAGAGCTCCCGAGAAGTAAACAACACACAAGATCTCGTAGCCACCAATTCAGCAAGGTCAATCCCCTGTCCCCGCGTACTTCGGCAGCGGGAAATGCCACGCGGTATACTGTTTTGGGAACACCGACTAGCCAATGATAGCCTCCAAACGATGCCGAAGTCGAGTCACGATCTACCGAAGGACGAAAAGCCAAACGCTACAGCAGCAACAACAAGCCAATTTCTCCTGATGATTGCACGAGTGCAATCTAAGGAATCCATAGACTTTATCGCACCAATAACCCCTACAGACGATAGTGGGCTCTTCAGCAGATTGTGATCCACGAAAAACCATCGGGAGAACTGGCAAAGAAAACCCGACCCTGGTGAGAAATAGGGCATCGCGTTCCGCACAGTTTCATTAACCCCCCCACACATTCCCCCACTTCTCCGCGTGTCGACAACCATCTCTTGGAGCAAGCAATACAGATCCCGACATGCCGAAATCTCCTGACCTACAATTCCATGTCACTGCTGCGTCCATGAGTACTTCATGAGGTATGGCTGAGACGTCCTGGGTCGAGTTCTCCGCGGTTCGCCAGAAGCGAAGACGCGCAGCTTTAGCGTGCGGAATCTGTCATTCAAAGAAGGTGTGTGCGCAATGAATATAATGTTCAAGTTCCCTTGAAACGTGTACGGAACTGACCAATATCTCGCCTCCCAGGTCAGATGCGACCTGCAAGCCAGAAGTGCTCAGGGTCATGTCACCTGCAGCAATTGTGCCGCTGCTGGCAAAACCTGTCAGTAAGTTAAGCTTACATTATTGTGAATCACCAATAGCTGTGATTGACCTTTGCCAGGGTCCGTCCGCCGAGGCGCGACAAGGTGCGCGGCCTCACGCGCACAAGTTTTACTCAGAACTTGACTCCGCCTCTCGAAACTTCTGCTGCTAGTAATATGGATGCTCTTCCCAGTGATGGTGGCAATCAATCTCCCGACTTAGATATGTCTCTCGATTCGACGGCGGCAGCTACACTCACGGCCACAGCAGACGGCCACGGACCCGAAACCGTCTCGCAGCGGGGTGCTCCTTTGGCCAATATTCCCAGACCAAACCGAGCCAGCGTGCCCTCGGCCTTCGTCAATGATATTTCACCAAGTGCACATTCCGATCGGTATACCATTGATCCTGGCTTTCTTGCTGTCTACGGACCCGAGAACGAAAACGATGCGAGACACCAAGCCATGACGAGCCAAAAGACGACGAACCTCGGCAATCTCACTCAACCAGACTTGCAGCAGAGCTTTGCCGAAACATATTTCGAGTATTGCTATCCTTGGTGTCCCGTCCTTGACAAATCTTCGCTGAGCATCGACCTGGCGAAGTCACCACTCCTCGACGATGCTCTCGCTCTGGTGGGCAGTCATGTTCAACCACCCATGATCCCCCACGCAGGGCCGAGCTTCTACTATGATCGCGCCCGACGGAGATTCTATGAAGATGGTGAATCCGACCTGATTACCTCCCTACGTGCCGTTTTGCTGTTTTACTGGTGGGCTCCTCGACCGCCAAGCCTGGTGCACCGGCACTCGTCCTGGTGGTGGACGTCTGTGGTAATAAGACATTGTCAGCAAGCAGGCTTTGATTATGAATTGGAGGCTGACTATATGGGGTCTCGCACGAATCTGGGCTTGAGAAGACGGATCTGGTGGACCGCTTTTGTAAGTTTGGTGCAATAGCTGTATACGATTAGCATACTGATATGAAGACCAAGGCCCGTGAGCGACTCACTGCAATTTGCCAGGGTAAACCCTGCATCATCGATCCGGAAGACTGCAACATCCCTGAACCGAGTCTCGCGGACTTCCCTGACGATCTAGAGGATAAAACCAGTGCCGAGATCTTTATTTACTGGGTCCGACTCTGTGCCATCATAGGAAGAATCGCGAAATATCTCTCTCGGTCTACCAACACGGCTTCAAACTCATTTCCCGTGCACTTGGGTAAAGATCTCATTGAATGGGTCCGAAGCCTTCCGCCACACCTTCAATTGCCTGTTGGAGGTGCATATACGGCCAACTTCCACCGCAACGTTCATCAACTCCACCTTCCGTATCTGACGATAATAATTGTCTTGTACCTAAAGAGATCTCCGCCACAAGCGATACCACACGCTCTCCCACCATCGATTCTTGCCGCCACCTGTTTGGCGCGCATAATGAAGGATAGCCTGGTTCGTGGCGGAACGAGATATCTGATGCCCATTACCTGCTGGTACTGTGGCATGGCGTTCATTGCCCTTCTACAGGCTCGGGTGACACAGGACCTGCAACAGCCTGCCGACTCCGATCTTGACATGCTGGCACTTGCTGTCAAGCAGCTGAAGACGATGTGGGGAACAGCCAACGTGTTTGATCAAGGCTTCGAACGACTTCGTGCCACTGCCAACTCTTCGCGGCATGATGACTTCCTTGCTAGGCTCACGGAACAGGATTCCGCCGGATCACAGCTTCAGTCTGATGATAATGGGATCGACTGGCTGGATTACTTCCCCTTCGCCACCGCTCAGACAAGCCCGATTGCTGAAAAGCTGCTGGCTGAACAAAGCATGCAGTATTTTCCGTTTGACAACTTCTGCGATACTTCTTTGATGCATTTCCAAGACGTTTTCGAGGGGTTTGATAGCTGGACCGACCCGCAGAACCTGTTTGGAGATTTGCCAAATCATGATGGAACGTGAAATATAACTTGACCTTTATGAATTTTAGGCCGGCTAGAATTCTCTCTATTTAATTAGTTAATTAATCATTTGCGCATACGAAGATATTAAAGTGTGAGTCTGACTTTTCTTAATAGTATACTTAGGATAGTGTGATTTCTACTATGGTATTATTATCACCCTTAGTGTTATTATCTCTAACTATTATTTATTCATAACAATACGCGCAAACCTTCTAGCTTTCGCACTCTATCACATTTAGCCACTTTGTCTTCAGCTATCACTATCATCTCTGAAACCCTCTTATTCAAGTGTTTTCACCGAGAGATACCCATCGTCATGTGTCTAGAATCTCATCTTTGGGGAGCTTAGGCTATAAGTGGCCTATACCTGGTCTTTAGTCGGCTCTCTTTAACTATATCTTATCGATCTCGCCCTCGACATGCTCAAAAGCAGCCTCCTGGGTCCGTGCCAGAAGGTGTGTGTGAATTGTCATGCTCTGAAGCTAACTGCCACGTAGTCCCGGATTTTTCCCCTTTCCACCTGACGAAAGATTTAACCAAGTAAACGCGATTTCGAGTCACATGGCCAGGGACCATATTACAACGGCCGCAGGCATGGTGTTTTGTTTGCTCTCGCCACCGGCATTCAACTGAATATTCCTCAGGCTAAGAAGTCGTCAGTGGACACGCCTCACGACCAACTGAAGACCGAGAACTAGAGAAAGTCCTCGCCACCATGACTATTTAATGCTTTCTTCACCACTATCCACTATTAAAACCTCTCAGCTGCCCACCTGTAGTGGCGAGAATAATGATATCTCAACAGTGCCTAATTCCACGCTAAGAGCAGATCTTACTTCTCTGAGCGAGGTTTACATTAAGAGATAGGCCGACAGTCTTATTACATTTCGCTCTACCTAGGGTGTCACTGCACATAAGAGTTTATAGATAAGTGAGAAGTATTGGAAAAATGTCCTAAGAACAATGTTATGAATTAGGCCTAGGAATAGACTAATTTTACTAAGCTATGATAAGAGTTATTAACTACACGTAACGACTCTTTCTAGGCTCACACTGCGAGCCTTACAACGCTTCTGTGGCTTTCGTAAACCTTCTCGTTCACTCATAACCTTCTGTTAATGGCCACCGCATAGTTATCCTTACTACCTAACACTCGTACGGGCTTTCACGACATTCACAGGGCATCAGATCAATTCCGTGACTAGATTTTCATTGCACTCTTCGTCGCTCGTAATGGGCGCGCAGTAGCGCTATCATTCTCATAAATCCTGATTAATTGAATGCATGTCTATCTACTCGTTACTCCTGACACTGCAGGAAAGGCAGAGGCACTCACACCCCTACGCGTATTTATCAGCTAATCACAGCATCCTTGGCAGACCCCCTACTTCTCTCGCTACAATATTCTAATATATTAACCCGCTTTATACTATTGATTCTTAGAGTATCTCTTCAATACTTCTCACTTATTTAAGAACTGTTATATACTGTGATGTATTAAGTGAAGCGAAACATAATACCTAACTAGTAGTTACATAATAGCCCTAGCTATTATAGTCTATTACAAGCTTTCTTAATACCTAATCTGGTAAAATGATTCTTTTGTCAATCATTAAATCCTATTAATATCGAATGTGTTATAGATCATTACGCAGAAGTGCGCATTATCTGACATCGCCTCGTCCCATAAGGTATCCGGGAATCCATCGAGATTGAAGCAAGTATTTGACTGTTCGACTGCAGACGGAGGTCGAGAGGTAAGCGCAGGCCCTTGGGCATCATACTGTCCTGCAGTCACTGAGTTTGGACGTCACTACGAGAATGGCATTCATTTCAGTAACGTGCGAATCAGTTCACACCACTGCTATATCGACATCAATGGTTCATCTGGTGAGCTAATACTTCATCTTATAGGGCGACATCTCAATACGACGTGGCTCGACAATGAGCCCATCTCGTCATCCTCCTAAGGAGTGTTAATTCCAGACCATGCGAACTTCCTCAGAATTGGACCCATCATGTTTCAGATCCATTGGCCGCCTGTGCGCTACGAACGGCGAACAGCCTTGCCCGGACCAGTAACTCGAGATGTCTCAATAACTGTACCTAAACCTCCGATTTTCGAAATCTGTCAGGTCGTCATTGAGTTCGATGGATTCAACGCCCGTAGGATTTGCCCCTAACTCTTCCCCTTCATCCTGGGCAGCTTGGTCACGCCTTTTGTTCCGTGAGACCAAGAGCATCCTTAATCCCACTGCCAGCGCAATCTGGCCTGCCGCACATGCGAGGATCACCTCGGACCCAGTTTGATAAATTGGAGCTTGAGACTCGAGAAAAGTGTGTGGCCCAATAATGTTGCCCAAGCAGTATGCCAAGAAGACAACTGCCGTAGCGGTCACACGTTTAGTATAGCCTGCCACATTGACAGCCGGCATTTGTAGTCCAATAACGAGACCTCCAACGTAAGCCGGAGACTGTAGTATTTCAATGTCAGTCAACATCGCGGCCTGACCAGCGTAAATCGGTCCGGGGGATTGGGGGGGGGCGGGATAGGAAGACTCACAATGTAGTATGCCATCAGAAGACCAGGGTTTCTTTCACCATGGCGCGGCAGCTTCCACAACAAGCAAGCGGCCACTATGGTTGGCAGATTGTAGACGGCCATGACAATCCATCTCACGTTCTTGAATTTGGTCGCAAGAAAGGGGCCGGTCAGAAAGAATACTGTCACCCAGGCACCGAATGGTATTCCGTACGCAGTAGTCAGCAGTGGATTGCCTCCACTGAAGCCTTTGACAATCAATGGGCCGAAGTTTGCGATGCCACCATTGATGATTTCATTTAAAAGAATGTAGAGGAACAAGATCCAGACTTGCGGGTCGACAAGAGCCTCCTTGACTTGTCGAGTCTTGATCCGTTTGTTGAGCACGCCAGTTTGGTTACTTTTCACACGGGCCAGAAGCATGATTTTTTCATCGGTGGTGAACCGCTTGCCCTGGAAGATGTTGTCGGGTAAGAATATCCACAACACCATACCCCATAGGATGGTTACACCGCCACATAGGACGAAGATAATTCTCCAGACTTGCCATCCTTTTGCTTGACCGACACCGTAGAAAAGCGTGCCGCCTACGATGAGCCCAAGCCCGTTGAAAGAGTAGAAGATACCCGCCCGCGACGGTTGTTCAGTTCGGTCGTACCACATGCCGACGATCATCATGAAACATGGGGTGATGGGTGCTTCGAACATGCCAAGCAAAAAGCGACAGATGGCAAGGCCCGTAAAGCTATTACATGCTGCAGTACAGGTGAGTACTATACCCCAGCATATAACAGCGACCGAAATAACTTTGCCGGTAGGATAGTGCTGAGCCAGGTAGCTAGCGGGCCACTCGGTCAAGAGATACGCAAAGTAAAAGATGCTAGCCTGGATATCCATCAGTTAACTGGTAGTTGGCCGAAAGAAAGCAAAGTTGTAAGATCATCGGGTGTGCTGCAAATAAACAGGTCGAGTTTTCGACTTGACACAAAGTCTCAGGGATAAACACACTTACCAGCCATGAATACTCATTGATGGTAGTACCAGTATCTTTGAACAAGTCAAAAACTGCACCGTAGCCCATCGCTTGTTTGTCGATGAACTGGAGAAAGTATGTGCCGCACAGTAGGGGCAATAGAAGCAGGTCAGTCCGTGTGCGGAGTCTGCGAAGGCCAGCTGTATCCTGGGCCAGCTCTGTCATGCGAGCATCGGAGACATTGTTCTCATGGATGAATCTAGAGGCTTCGTCCAGGTTGGCAATGTCTATCACCGTCTTGTCCGGTATGCCAGCACCAGTGTGCAGTGAATGCCTACCATCGGGGACCTGGCTGATTTCTTCTGTGGTCGCCTTCTCCGTAGATATTGGATGGTCTGCCATAGTGTGAGAATGGCTGGACAGTGCTTGGTGTACGATCGCAGGACAGGCAGAAGGGCGAATCCCCCTTGAAGTAGTCTGGGGAAGCCGTATTTCGGCTGGGGTCTGGAGAAATAAGCTTCTCAGGGAACGGCTGTTGATTTGCAGCAGAACTGGTGCTGTTGGGATATCTCGGTGAAAATTCTGGCACCGCGGGCAGTTATTCGAGGATGGTTGCGTAAGTATCTCCATATCTCGCGGGCAACCAGCCGAGCTAGCAAACTTCAAAAATGTATATATGTAGTTTCCCGACGGGAAACTTGCTATCACATCGCCCTTGGCGTGTTTTGTATATTTCAATTGGGGTCCAGCGGCGATTGTTCTATAGCCTTCGTTCATGTTTCCTGCCGTTCCGGTTCAATGAGTCAAGTAATTGATTAAGCACGACAGCTAGTAGCCCAAGCGTACGTACGCCTGCTAAGAATTTTATCTTGAATAAACTTATCTCGCATGCGCGCAGTCTGGCGGTTGTGAACCCTCAACAACAAGTACTTGTGGCTTGACGGTTGAGGTTAGGTAGAGCTACGATGTCCCGTACTACAAGATTAACATCGGCCGTCCTACCGCTTTTCGCACTCTTCGTTGCGTTTGTCGCCGTCCGAAGCCGGCGATATTTTGAGACCTTCTCTCAACACCCCGAGGTGACACTGTCGCAGGGCAAGATCAGAGGAATCTTACTGAACGATGGCACGTACCCTGAATCTATCGAGGGATTCATGGGAGTACCATACGCGCTCCCACCCGTGGGAGACCTTCGATATAGACCAGCTGTGCCAATACCGCCGTCAGAGGCAACCATCGATGCTTTTGAATTTGGGCCAAGGTATGGAAAACTGGGGCTTCTTCATCCTAGCACCCCATCTCACACAGCTGCTCTAGATGTCCTGGGAAGAACATAGTGCCATTGCCACCGGGCGCGGACCCTCAGAGTGAAGACTGTCTTACTGTTAATATCTTCCGCCCAAAAGGATGGACCTCGGAGCAGGGCAGGCTCCCCGTGGCGGTTCTGATTCCCGGTGGTGCATTCAATCGGGGCGCTGCAAGAATGCATAATACGCGCTCTATGCTTGCTTGGTCCACAAAGCCATTTATTGGTGTCTCGATGCAGTATAGAATCGGTGCAATGGGATTTCTCAACAGCCGACTGACAGAGAAAGAAGACTTGCTCAACCTAGGATTGAAGGACCAGATTGTTGCCTTGGAATGGATACAGGACAACATCGAACGTTTTGGGGGTGATCCACACCATGTTACCCTCATAGGGCTGTCTGCTGCTGCTCATGCTGTAAGTTCATGCTCGAATAGATTCACCTCCGCATAAAGTTCTAACTTGCGCGTAGATCGGACATCATATCATGAATGTCAATCAGAAACGCACGCTGTTCCATCAAGCAATCATGGACTCCGGGGCACATACCGCTCGTGCAGTCCACCCCGCAAGTTCGAAGCTAAATGAAGTACATTTCAACGAGTTCCTGGCCCTGTCTGGCTGCGACACCCCGGTAGAAGAAGATATTTTACCTTGTCTTCGAAGCACCCCATCTGACATTATTACTGAAGCAAGTTTTGCAGTCTTTCATAAGTCTGATCCATCAGTCCGCTGGGCGTGGCAACCAGTACAGGATGGAAACATAATCTCACGACGGCCGATAGACGCTTGGAAGTCCGGCCGGTGGAATAAGGTCCCTATACTTACCGGATTCACACACAACGAAGGCTCTTACTATGCTCCCCGATCCCTGTCTACATCGAAGGATTTCGAATCTTTCTTCTCTACTCTCCTGCCCCAGCTGTCCCGTGGTGATCTCGTTGAGCTGTGCGAGCTGTACCCCGACCCCGCCCAGCACAGAAACTCACTCTATAGGGATACCCGCATTATACCCGCCGGAAGACAGTACAAGCGAGGTGAGGCTGCGTACGGTCAGTACGCATATGTCTGCCCGGTTCGACAGACGGCCCATCTGGCCACAGCCAACAAGACAGATCCACCCGTCTTTCTATACCATTGGGCCGTGAACAAGACAGTCATGCTTGGCGCAAATCATGGAGACCAGCCGCCATACGAGACATATAATCCTGAAGTGCGCACTATCTCAGCCACACAAGAGTCCATCTCAGGGCATCTTCATGCCTACATGACTTCATTCATTGTCTCGGGCAACCCAAACAAGATCCAAGGCCAGCGTTTTGCTGATAGACCCGTGTGGGATTCTTTTGCAAAGGAGCAGAAAACCATGGTCTTCGGTATGGGAAACGATGAGAGAGCGGGAGGTACCTCGAAAGGTGTCGTGGCGCAGCTCGTGAAGGACACATGGGCGGAACGGGAATGCGAATTTTGGTGGAGACAGACAAGTAATTACGAAGACTGAGGCAAAATGGCGTCCGAGGTTACGGTTTGATAATCGGCCTGTGCGGTGTCGGGTGATTGCTGCTAAGGCGAAGTGATCACTATTTTAGACGAAGATATCTCCACGTTAACAGCTCTTCAATGGAACTTTTTGACGGACAGAAAACGCACGATCGCTTCTCCCTGTGCTCTCGCAGCGGCAGGAGAGAGATCTGCGGATATCCTGCTTCGTTCGGGCTGACCACAGCGAACTGAAGACAGAATGCCAGAAGACTTCCACCTTGGTCCTAAGTAGCGTTCACTCTCACCTTGCCTGAGTCGCGATGGTGTTGCTGAAGACTTGCTGCGCTTCGGAATTTCCGGTCACAGTGAAGGCAATGCTTCGTCATCTTGACCGACATTGGAGTATGCTGTAACGAAGCTAAGCCTGAGGTTTACACGCAGTTCCGTAGTCCTCCCACACGACTGATCTTGGGTATCTCGAATGAGTCATTGTGGTGGCCCACTCGTGAACGTTCCTTGCGCCAGCCTCCTACTGAATAATGATGGTTGGTCACACATCGCTCCTCGAGAGGGCAGAGAGCGAAGGAAGAAGAGAGTAACTCGACATGAAGGTGGCAATACGATTGGTCCCGAGAGCAGCCAACCATTTACCATGTGAGTGATTTCCATTAGCTAATTGCAACTAGGCTCGTTATCATAGTTAATGAAGGTTCATGACGGTCGCATATCCTGAAACAAAGTTTTCCATAGCCACGACAACGCTATGGTTGGTAGCGAATTTGAAATTCCGCAGTAAAGGTGTAAAAAGAGATTCCATAAGGGTCGCATACTCTACACACTAAATGACAAACACTTATCACGGTTGGTCAACGACCTCGACCACAGCAATACGTAGCGACGCGTTAGTAACTTTTAGGGTCAAACGCATGTTCACCCTCGAGGCACGGTTTTCTGCCTCGAAGAACCGCCCAGACATTCCAGAAAGAGTCCAAAATCACAACAAATAGTAGTTTCATCATTTGTCCAAGACAAATCTGAACTAACGTGATCCACCTACTTCGGCACAAATATGTGGTGTTGAAGAGGCGATCCCCGGTATCAGTTCCCTCCTCGACCGGTATACTTGTTCTCGGAACTCGTCTTGTACTGGCTGTGAGAGGTTCTGAAGATGCTCTTCTTGTAGGGTTAGGAATTGATTGTGTTGGTACCCTGATGTTAAGTTGGACTTGCGGCGCATCAAAACGTACGAGCCAAGCCTTCGGATAAGACGTGCATCGCCAAGCGCTTGTTGTTTGGTAAAGCAGATTTATAACCACGTATGCTATAGGTACATCTGCTTGCATCACGTCCAAGAAAGAGTTGGGCGCTTATTGTAACACTTATCGATTCTGGCGTTCTGGCGTTCTGGCTCTGCGCAGCGCTCAATGCACCTCCACTTATGGCTGTGGGCGCCCACGATAAGTTCGGAAGCTGACGGCCAATCACACGTCCCAATATCACGCCTATTCAGCTCTACTAAAGCTTGGCGACGCTCCTTGCGCGACCAAAAGTCCAGTTGCGCTCGTCCACTCTGAGGCAACTGGATCACCTACAGTAGGGGGTCATGGCCTAATTGGGAGTGTCACGTGCGTTGTTCGGGGACTCCCCGCACTCTTTAACAAGAAAGGAAGGTGAGCCGAGCCTTGGCGGGTCGTCTTCGGGTTCGTAACATTGAAAAGTAAAAGTAGTTCCGAGAGCCTTCAGGATTGTTGCGAGCCATGACTCCTCCCACACCCAGGCACGTAACGGCGGCACCACCCACTCTGATCTGGATAGTGGCTTGGGCGTAGGGTCTATGCTTTCATGATAGGCACCCACCGGATCTCCGACATAATATCGTGCGTGAGGGCTCAGGTAGGTTGGGAAAACTCGCCCACAGCCTGACCTGCGATGGCCATACCGATCGACGTGGCTAGAGAAACGATGATGCACACGGCAAAACACGGCGCGGTGCCCATGACGGTGAACCATTGCCGTCCCTAGAAGTCGACGGGCAACGCGACGGGCGGGCCGACCTTGATGGGATTGATAGCTGAGTAATTGCATGTCGAACAGAGACTATATCAGGTGACTATGACCCAACTATTGGCGTCTGGCCTAGCAACCACTGTAGATGAGTGTAGCTAGCTCGTGGTTGGAACTGTGGCTGCATGAGGTCCGACTGGTGCGTCTCAACGGACATCAGTCCTCGCTCTCAGTGTTGGATACCAACTGTTCCCTGTGATCCGTCTAAGCCACCGAATGGGGGGTTGTTGTCCGGGGCGTTGAACACTGAGGCGTATGCAAGGTCAGGTGTAGATATTATGATCGGGGTAGCGCCTGGCTCCTGCTCGAAACCGAGTTTGCCGTTCCATGCCATGTTCTGTCACACTTAGCTCAAGTCCGGTCAACTGCGGTCCAGAAAAACTTGCCTGTATAGAAAGCCGTATGCCGTTATTGACAATAACCATGTCCCAATCACGATCTGTATCAGGTCAGCTGGGAAGAGTACAAAGAAGCTGTTTTCATTTACTGCCGATCAGTACGCGCTTGGTTGCCTCAATGACCTTAGGTAGGGCACCCTGGATCGGATCAGGGGACAGATCACCTTCCCCCCGAGGGCCTCCATCACCAATGAAGGATAGCACATCCAGGGGGGCATGGATTGCCTGCTTGAAATCAGTGCTGTTGAAATAGGGAGTGTTTTACTGGTTGTAGGTAAGCTCCGTAGGGTAACCAATAACATTGCTGAGGATTGGACATGTGGCTGTGATCTCATAGATGTCAAAGCAAGGATTGACCTCGAAAAGTGCATAGTTGATCAAAGCAAAAACTTCGCAGTAGTCCCTGCAGTTGAGTAGTCAAAGTGAAGTGACGGCTGTGGTCCAGAGGTTGGATAGGCGTAGTATTGTTCGATGAAGGAAGATAGCTGCAGGGTTGGTGAAGACTCTCTGTATGTGCAATAAATGAGTCATTCAGACCCAAGATGTTGTTGTTCTTCGTCGCAAATGGAATTGCGACATATTCCTCCTGTACCGCGAGGAAATCGCCGATGCAGGCATTTACCCAACAAATTGATCAGTACACAAGTCCATGAAACTGGAGGACGGTCGACTTACCGTATGCCAAAGCACCTGAAAGGTTGAGATACGTTGTGTCATTCTGGTCCAGCATCGAAGCCGAGATGTATGGAACAAAGCAACCCGGCGTAACTCTTTCCACTGACGTAAATCTTGCTGATCCACCCAGAGCATATTCTCTGGACTAGGGCAACTGTCCGGGTTCTCACAGGACGGGGCCGTTCTCCAAGAAGAGTCCATCCGAGTGAACTGCAGCTAGGCCCCCCGTTACACCAGATGACGACATCGTCAGATGGCTCGCCATTTTTGGGGTAAAACACGAAAGAACAAATTCCGCGATGCATTGTTGGTATTTATTGGAATGTTTCCGGAATACATCTCTCCGAGTTCAAAAGGTACCTCCGGCAGCGAGTCGACAAGGTATGCTGATTCGCTTGTCAGTCAAAGTTCTGCAAGAAAAGTGACGTCTTACGCTTTGTCGCATTGGTAATGTACCGGTAGCTATCAGAACGCTCTTCCAGCGATCTGGGCTTTGGCTTCGTAACAGCATACTTTGCTGGTCGCGCATAACGTTCGTATACACGATCACTCAAACGCATACTTGCACTGACCACGGCTGCCGAGCTGCTGCCGAGCAGCACAAGAGAGGTAAAAAACGGCTCTCATTTTTCTGGGATTGAATGTAGGCTGTTACGGAGCATCGATCCTCTCCATGCTTGCCGTCTATCCGCCTCGAAGTTTGGTCGTTCCCCAGATCCGTCAAGCCATGCCCCGGCTACCGGTGGGTAGTATCGGGGTAGGTAGTAACAACTCATAAATAATTGGTATTTAGAGCGACTTAGTGGCTAAACTTCGTCATCTCGAATCGTCCCTCCTCCCAATGAGAAGTCAGCTACGCGGCAAAAGTTACATCGCTTCACACCAACTCTAAATAACGCCCTCCGCGAAGGTAGCATTAGAAATCTACAGAAAGGCAGATCAATAGTGTAACGGGCGATATAGGAATCGATCCGGCCAGGAACAGTCCTGCCAAGGATTCCCAGGAAGGGTGGTGAAGATGGCGCATAGCTTTAGGCAGAGAGATCGGCCAAGTAGGTACTCGCCTGGTCCACGACACAACCAACACCTCCCCCGCCCTACTCAGGTAGGCTTCTTGGGTAAACAGGGTAGATCTGAGTACAGCAATCTAGTATGGGTCGGAGAGGTATAGACTCTGGAGAACACGAATGCAGAGTGTGTCAGTGTAATCGAGCAATCCTATGCTCTCACGCGATGCAACGTCCTTGCGGCAATCTTCTCTACATGTGGTCAACCACCCAGTTCCGCGTCCACCCTGGCGGCCCAAAACAAGTGCACCAGCTACTCCGCACGCTCGTCGAGTCTAAACGGGGTCCGAAAATTATTATTTGGACCGCCCGTCTCGTCTCTCTCTTTCTTCGGTGTATCTCCTGGCTGGCGTAAAACCGCAACAATGAGCCATCAAAACGAACCGATCGAGCACGGCGACGATGGGGTGTCTAACGAGAAACGCGTCCAGACCACTGATGATGGGCCTGGCGCGTTTACGGACATCGTCATGGAAACCCGGCAGAAGAACAATCTCCATCGCAACCTCAAGGGTAGACACATGCAGATGATTGCCATGTCGGTATCCTGAGATTTTGATCTTTTGTACGCTGACAGAAGACAGTGGCGGTGCGATCGGTGCCGGTTTATTCATCGGCTCTTCGAGCTCTTTCACGCAGGGTGGTCCGGGATCCGTGCTTCTCGGATTCATGATTATCGGTATGTTGTTTCCATCTCGTCATTGCAAGCTAACAAGTTCAGGACTTCAGGTGTACACGATGATGCAAGCCCTCGCCGAGATGTCTGTTTTGTATCCGGTCAACGGCGCCTTCACGATGTACATTTGCCGATTCGTTGACCCCTCCTGGGGTTTCGCTTGCGCTTGGGAATATGCTATCTCCTGGTTGACCGTCCTGCCCTTTGAAATCTCCGCTGCCTGCAATATCATCCATTTCTGGACCGATGTTGAAAATGTCAACAATGCTGCTTGGATCGTACCACTTCTCACGGCACTCGTTGCAATTCAGTACTTTGGCGTTCGAGGCTACGGCGAAGTCGAGTTTGTCATCAGTATGATCAAAGTCACTGCTTGTGTGGGCTTCATGATTCTCGGTATCATCATTAACTGTGGAGGTGTTCCGACCGACAACCGAGGCTACATCGGTGCTAGATATTGGTAGGTCCAACCTGAGTTCATTAGCCAGGCTAACAGTACAGGCATTCACCCTACACGGCGTTTCTCAATGGCTTCCACGGATTCTGCAGCGTCTTCGTTAACGCAGCCTTTGCTTACACAGGTACCGAGCTGACCGGTCTTGCTGCCGCGGAGAGCGAAAGGCCCCGAAAGGAGATTCCAAAGGCCTCGAAGCAGGTCGTCTGGCGGATCCTGATCTTCTATATTATTAACTTGTTCTTAGTCGGTTTAATTGTGCCAGCGAACAGTGATCTTTACGGCAGCGCTGGTGCCGAATCCCGACATTCTCCTTTTGTCATTGCGATCCAACTCGCTAACATCAAGGCCCTCCCATCGATCTTCAATGCTGTGATCCTGATTGCGGTTATGAGCGTCGCAAACTCGTGCACTTTTGGCTCGACCAGGACAATCCAAGCTCTTGCGGCAAATGGTGAGTCTTCAGCCCTGAAATTGTGCCCTGCTAACATGAACAGGAATGGCGCCCAAGATTCTCGCGTACATCGATAGAAAAGGCCGGCCTCTGTCTGTGACCATTCTCCAGCTCTTGTTCGGATGTTTAGCTTTTATCAATCTTGCACCAAACGGCGGCACTATCTTCACCTGGCTTCTGTCTTTGTCGGGTCTGGCCATTATATTCATCTACGGCAGTATCGCCTTAGCTCACATTCGATTCCGCAATGCTTGGTAAGTTCTCGGATGTTGAAAGTCCTGTCGTTCTGATTGCCTGCAGGAAATACAACGGCCATTCCCTCGACGAACTTCCTTTCAGGGCCGCCTTTGGTGTATGGGGCTCGTATCTTTGCGTCTTGATCAGCGTCCTGGCCTTGATGGCCCAATTCTACGTGGCTCTCTATCCAATTGGTGGTCCGAATCTCGATGCCGGAACCTTCTTCCAGCTCTACCTCGCTGGGCCTCTCATTATATTCCTCTACTGTATTTGGAAGGTCTGGAGTTGGTTCAAGCGTCCCGCCGACCGTCCTTTCTTTATCGCTTTGAAAAATATCGATATCTACACCGGAATGAGGGAGGAGCAAGCTGTCATCAGTGGCTCGAATGTATCGTTGGAGGATCGACGTGCCAGCATCATGGAGATGCAGGGTGAGAAGACCAAGAAAACACCAATGTCTTACCTCAAGGCTGCTGTCGGGAACGTCATTTGATGCGGCATTGTGGCGATGCGATCGGGATAACGCTCTTAGCGCCGGGCCCGAAAAGCCAAGCGCAAATCGCTTCGGTTGCAAGATGCATGCCTTCAGATACCTTATTTCACACTGAACTTGTAGGTCACCCGAATGCTATGATCGGTCATCGCTTTACCAGCATGTGTTGGCGGATTTCGGATTTCTCATGCCATCGTCTCTCAGAGTATATAAATGTCAGACATTGAATGAAGCTGGATACGTTATGAACACCAAGTCACCTAAACAACATCTTGCTGCTTGAGCCTCGTGTTATCTTGCCTCAATAACTCCATCTGCTCGTCGAGTCTGGTATTTTCCTGTAAAACCTTCTGATAATGAAACGACACTGATTGAGAACCATGCTCAAGTCATTGCGCTTCAGCCTCTTTCCGTGCACGAAATGCTGCTTGCCTGATGTCTTGCTTTGATTAAAGCCTCTGATAGACCGGCGCGGCTCCTTACGCTCGCCGGTTTTGTTCTCTTCGTCGCTCTTTGGACTTTGGCTCGAATGTTACATCTGGTTCCAACAGCTGTCTTCTGCCATCGGCCGAGTCATCAATGACTGGGCAGACTTCCCGCTGCGACATAGCCCGCTGTCATAGCTTGCAAAACGTTTGTACTACATGAACCAGGGAAAGGGGCCCAATGACAGCCTGAGGCTGCACGTACAGTTGATAGTCTGCATTTTCTAGGCCCGCATCTCGAGGCAGTCATCAATGTCAAAAGGTGCTCTGCGAGTTGCCGAGTGCGTTTGTATCGCAGGAAAGAAATGTACGTGTTGCAAATGTTGGAAGTGCTACTGATAGTTGAGGTAGCATTGGGGACAACGCTGATATCGCTGCTAGTTCAACACCATCCATCACTGGGGCCGAATCATAAGCTGTGGTGGTGTGTATTAAGACATCCGAGCACATACGAGGCTCAGTGAATTATTGTATGCTCCATTGCGCAGTTGTTCTGGTGGCAGATACGCAGATGGCGTAGGGGATTATTCAGAGCGGCTAGCTGACTTGTCCCGCGGTGCGCCACGATCCAGCTTCCTGGTGAAGGCTGAACTCTGATCTAGTACAGGTAAGTTCATCCGGGGTGCGCTATCATATTCACCAGTGACAATTCTGCCTGCATGTTGGAATTCTGGTGGTCACTTGGAGTAGAAAGAGCGTCATCTAGGGCAGCTGCTTCAGAATACTGTTGTACAAGTTCTGTCACAATGAGGGACACATGCGTAGGTAGTATTTTGGGAGAAGGAAGTTAGCGAAATAACAGATATAGGCAGCATTCTTATTATCCTAGTCTTCGTCCGGCACCGGAAACGCTATGGGTTAGGGTTAGGCCTTCGCGTACATGCAAATCAGCCAATTGCTGTGGCGTCAACCAGCCTTCGATATCTTCCCACGTGGACCCTGTCACAAAGCTCAAGAGTGCAGCTCTTAGCATCTCCGTGTCCGGTTTCGACAAGGCAGACACAACTGTTAGCATGCGAGCAAGGAAGGCGATATCGTCGACATTGTCCCAACCCTTCAAGTCAGCATCCAAGCCCAGAGCCCACATCAAGTATACTAGACAACTGCTCAGATCGACGTCACAGCGTCGGAATTTCCTACGTAAAGCCCAATATTGCTAAATTCGTTCTGGGCATGACCAGATCTCGAGGCTCCACGAACTGTACAGAGCTTCCCGTTGTGTACATGATACATCGTCGAACTCGATCTAACGCCGCGCTATGTAAGTTTGTGTAGACGCCGAAAAATTCGCGACCAGCTTGCATGTCCCATAAAGCTGCCGCCCTGTACGGGAGAAATGGACCTGTCTCCAAGGTATGCATTGCTTGGGCGTGGATTGAGAACGATGTGAGCCCTCGTGAAAGCTCTCCATTTGTCATGATGTCTTACCTGTTAGAAAAGTTCAGGTGAATGCTATTAATTCAAAGCGCCCCAGTAGCGCGCATTCGGAGACGTGGAATTCAGTGCAGGCTGGACTCACCAGTCTAGCTCAAACTGAAGCTGTTTGTCGTAATGACCCAAGTGCCAACCGCCACGTGCGATGAGTGAAGCACGAAGACCCGCTATGTGCTTCCGCAGCTGACTCGGTGCGTGAAACGTGGAATTGTAGCGGCGGATGTGTGTAAATAAGGAAATGGGGCCACGCAGCGCATAGATACTGACATCGCTTGTAAGGTGCTTATTGTTGCTCAGCGGAAAGCGTGGTGAGTTGATTGCGTTGGTGTCAGACCAGGCTCTATCCGGGGCCGGAAAACGGCTTCCTCAAACCTCAAGACTTTATATTCGCTCGCTCGTCTCGGGTGACTTTGCAATACCAGATCGAAAAAATATCATTATCATGGCGTACTACGAGTTGAAGTTTCTTCGTGACTAAACTCAAGCTCTAAAGTCCAAGTGCTGTTAGGATCTTCAGTAAGAAATAGCCAGAGAGGTCACTCTGTTTATTCCACTGTTTGGATCGTTTCTCAATACTAGATTATCAGGTTATTGTTTAGTAGCCATTTAATATTCCTAGGGTCGGAAAATTGGTGTGTTACTCAAGGAGTGGATCCAAGCCTTACCGAGGCAATCCACCTATCTATTGACAACACCAAAGCGTTCAAGGCGTACCAGAGGGAGATCTTCGAGTTACCCATTGCATATTTTGCTACAATTATCGACTATTGCCATCAGTTAGACAAAGTTTCGCAGGTGTCGGTGGGATTATTTGCCTCACTCGTTGTTGTCTCGTTCTTGAGAATCTGCCAGGCTATTCTAGCATACTCGATCGACCTATCATTGCCCATAATGCCTGCGCCCGTCTTGTTCATAATATAAGTGAACGTTACACCACGATGGAGGTCATAGATAGCAAAGCTTCCACCCCATCCTCCCCAGAAACACATCTTTTCTTGTGGCAAGTAATCGAACGTCTGCGCCGATAATCCACCGCCAATCCCAAATCCGATACCAAACCGTAATAGCAGGTTCAATACCCGGTCCACTGACTCGGCTTGAGCCCGGAAGATCTGGTCAACGGTATTGCATATTAGGTCATGGCCACACCTACTCGAGATTTACAACAGGGAATTGATACGGAGAGAGTAGAAGCATATACTTCGTATAGTGTCCTTAAGTTCTCGGTGCCAGCCCCTTTGTCCCACCACCACTATACATACTGCATAGTCAGTGCGCGCATCCATCATATTATACATCTACAGGAGCTACAACTGGACTAGTCTCCATAGTATCTCGCGGATCCTGGCCTCCGGCGATTCCAACGCCACCCAGCACATCCTAGAAGTGACTGTCGCAATACTGTAGCAGCAAGACATACAGACGCCCGAGCCAGGAAGCCTGTACAGTATGGGTACAGTCTGACATTTTTGGCGCACAACTCTACTACAAAGTCATCGGTGTGGTAGCGCTGACCTTTCGTTATCTGGCGTGACCATTGGCGCTCTAATCATAACTATCTATGTACACTGCCTACTGTATTTACTTTCATAGACCTAGCCAGGAACCCTTTGGTTCCGGCTGACTCTAGAGTACACGTGGTGGGGCAGTGACTCCACATATTCTTGGCCTCCATTTGCCTGCGTCGTCTTGGCCGATTTGTGTGTAAGAGGCCTACGGAAATAGAATTCCACCTTTTTCCGACAACTAAGAAAAATGCTTTGCGCTCGCAAAGAGGGACAAGAAAGAAGGCCTTTGATGACACTGACTCGGCAGCGTATCTATCGAGACTGAGATGGCAGCGGTTCTAGATTTCAAATCCATCCCAGCTGTAGAAGGGCAGCCACGAGGGAATGCTTGGAAGCTATGGGGCTCCGACGATGGTGTGGGAAGTATGTACCCCTTCTGCGTTGTAGAGAAGTAAAACTTAGGTGCCGCAGCTTTGAATTACTTGACACCTAGCGTTGTACTTGAGGCTGCGAAAGAGATCAAGTTAGGGAAAAGCGTTCAACTTGATGCAAGGCTAGATCAGTTTGAACAGGCCTATGCTGGGAGAGAGGGGTTCCAACATACAATCATCGACTACAAAGGCGACAACCCAGGAGGGCTCAACTTCTATGGTCATGACGATGTGTTACGCTTTAATACCCAAGGAAGTTCTCAGTGGGACGGATTACGCCATGTTGGAATACAAGAGTCGGGCCTCTACTACAACGGCGTTCGACACGAAGATATGAAGAAGGGTGGAAAACTCGGGACACACAGTGAGTCTCTGTGGCCATAAGCTCTTGTCTCGTCTGCTGACATTGGACTCTAAGAAATTGTAGAACGTGGTGGTATTGTTGGGCGAGGAGTGTTATTAGATTACCACCGGTGGCGAGCGGAGAGTGGTAAGCCACCTGCACCAGTTACAGAGACATTCGCAATTACTGTGGAAGAGCTGGATCAAGTGGCACGCAGCCAGAACGTCAGCTTGCGGCTTGGCGATATTCTCATTATTCGAAGCGGATTCATGCACTGGTACAGGCGAGCTTCCTCAGAACAGAGAGCCAAGGCAATGGAAAGGAACAAGTTCATTGGCGTTGAGCCTAGTCAGCAGACAGTCGAATGGTTCTGGAACCATCATTTTGCTGCAGTGGCAGGGGACATGATGGGCTTTGAGACAGTGCCAACGAACATGGGGGAAAAAGACAAGGTATTTATGCATGAATGGTTTCTTAACCATTGGGGAACCCTGATTGGTGAGCTATGGGACCTAGAGACACTGTCTCGATCCTGCGCAGATGCTCAGAAATGGTCTTTCTTTCTTACAAGCGCACCGCTTCACGTTGTTGGTGGAGTAGCGAGTCCACCGAACGCAATAGCTATCTTATAGTCACAACGATCTACTCACTAAGGATTTAATCTGAAGGTAGCACCCAAAGTCAAATAGCGAAGGCGTACAATAGTATAGCCAGCAAGCCCTGGGGATTGATGTCAATAGCCGGGTGGAAGAACCGTCGCATTTCCACGGAGAACACATGCTAGAAGGGAGCTGGAGCTAGTCGGCTATTGACGTGCAACTTGATTAAAACATCTATGAGATCTTATTGCAAGAGCCTACCCAATTAGGATCCCTGAGATGTTCCGAATGTCAAGATCAAAGTGTCTGTAGTCCAATTGTTGAGCTTATTGCCTCCTTCGCCTCCTTGTCGACTGGTCCGTTTCGACCTCGTCGGACTATCGAGACTTATACCGAGGAGCCTTGCTGAGACCACAACCTTCTACCACGTCCTCCGTAACCCCCTCGAGCTAAGGCGAAATACTGCACCAGCTCCATCACCATGGATATAGGTTCGAAGATTTCAACATAGGGGATGAGCAAAGCTAAAAAAGATCAGGCACTACCGCCGCTACAGCTGCAGGTACTGCTCTCCTGGGAATGTACCTTGCGGCCAAGACCCAGATAATGGAGGACTTGCGGGTCGAGCGTGCAACACGCAGGTATGTACAGGAGATGGGCAAGTCGGGTAAGAACAAAACCTCAAAATTCTAAGGTCAAGGAGATATGTTGACTTTGTCACAGACAAACGAGGCAACTTATCTCTTTTCCTGGTTTTGGAGCACAATGCCCGGACAATGCCATCTGCATCCTCGATCTCTTACGCCCCGACTGGTTATGAGGAGACATGGTCGTCGACATACTCCTCGGTGCTTTGTTTTGCTGCTTTTTTTCGAAACCTGGGAGTGAAAGCAATGGAAGTAGTGGCAATCGACTGTACTAACAAACCAGTCTTCCTCCATATGTGGCTCGCGCTTGCATCTCTAGGGGCGATACCTGCATACATCAACTATAACCTCTCGGGCGAGCGTCTAGTCCATTGTGTCAGCGTGTCTCGGTCCAGGTTCCTAATAGTAGATGAAGAAGTTTCTGATAAGGTTGCGGCGTCCGCTCCGATCATCAAAGACATGGGTATCGAGATTGTCAACCTGGATCGCAGCATGAGAAATATGATAGAGGCGTTGCCACCCTTCCGGTCCGACTTCGATCCAGGCATGAATAAACAGACCTCCATCTCATGCATTTTCTACACGAGGTCAGTCAAAAACTCCACTGGTATCATCCTATACTGGTGACAGCTCTGTTTGTCAAGATATCCGCTAACGATCGTCGCCTACAGTGGAACTACGGGACTTCCCAAGCCTGCCGCTTTTCCATTATACAAATGGTATGCCTGTGGCCTGATGATGGCAGACTTCCTCAAATTTACTCCCAAGGATAGATTCTATACCTGCATGGTGAGTGTGAACAACTCAAGATCCCCTGGGTTGTCGTCTGACAAATGTCTTATTCAGCCGCTATACCACGGCTCTGCGAATGCATGCTTCATGATCTGTCTGTTCACTGGAGGTTGCTTCTGTATAGGGTAAGACTTGACTTGTGGGGTGCTGCCGGAATATCAGCTTACATTCTCAGGCATCGTTTCTCGGTTACTCGCTTCTGGGACGAGGTGCGCAACTCTAGAGCAACAGCAGTTAATTACGTCGGAGAGACCTGTCGTTATCTATTGGTAATTTGGGAGAAATCCAACGACTGCTAATATGATAATAACAAATTTTTCAGTCTTCTCAGCCTTCCCCTAGCGACCGCAACCATTCAGTACACTCCGCCTTTGGAAATGGCCTCAGGCCGGATATCTGGAAGGCGTTTCGTGATCGTTTTGGTATAACCAACATTGTCGAATTTTATGGAGCCTCGGAGAGTATTGGATCGACGTTGAACTATAACTCGGGTGGGTTAACATGAACCCAGTTTAGTTTGTTTCACCGTGCTTACCGAAGCTATAGGGCCATTTGGCGTAGGGGCTGTTGGGAGAGATGGTCTTCTGCAAAGGTATCTCAAGAGGAACGATGTGATCGTAATCCAGGTCGACACCGATACCCTGGAACCGAAGCGTGACTCGGCAGGTTTATGCGTGAGATCTGTGAAAGGAGAACCCGGAGAGTTCCTGTTACAAATACGGCAACGTGAAGCATTCTGTGGATACTACGGGAACGAGAAGGCCACAGAGGAGAAGATCTTGCGCAATGTGCTGAAGAAAGGGGACATGTTCTTCAGAAGTGGTGATCTCCTCAGTCAAAATAGCGACGGGTTCTGGTACTTCGTTGATCGTCTAGGGGAGACTTTCCGTTGGCGCTCTGAGAATGTTAGCACAATGGTATGCTGGTCTCGGAAAACATAGTTGCACGTTTTGCTAACTATCCATTCAGGAGGTCACCGCCGCCATGGCCAAATATCCAGAGATCGCCGACATCGTTGTTTACGGTGTCAATCTACCTAAGCATGAGGGAAAGGCGGGCTGCGCATGCATCGTGCCAAGAACAGGCGTCAGTATAAATCTACAGCAGTTATTCGAACATGCACTTCAGTCACTGCCAAAATATGCGGTTCCACTGTTCATCAGAATCACCAGTGAGATTCCTAAATTGGAGAACAACAAACATTTGAAGGCACCCCTGGCAAAGGAGGGTGTCGATCCTGAAATAGTGCCAGGACACGATCAGATGTACTGGCTCAAGGGCGGAGTGGCAGGGGCCAAGACGTATGTTGAGTTCACAGAGTTGGACTGGTCAAACATAAAATCAGGAAATGTATCACTATAGGGCTACAGTTAGGTGATAGAGCCATTGGCAGGGTAGTTTAAAATGGTTCAGAACAAGACTGGTGTTTGAGACGCAACCTGATGCTTTTGCTAGAGAATCACACGACTACCTTCCGTTGATTTCAGTCATGGTATGATTTCCGAATCACAATGAGTACTTGTTATCCAAGTCCAAGTCTTACGTATACAGGACGGGACGTATCTTTTCGGCCAGTAGAAGGGAGTGGAATCGGCGCCTCGATCCCTGGAACATAGAGGGCTACTGATGAAATCTGCCACATCACAGTTTGAAACAGCAGCATCTGACAGCAGCGATTAATCAGCTGATTCCAGGTTCTCTGCGCGACAGAATTCCTCGGACTCGGAGTTTGGTCGGAAATGTAGCGCGGATTTTGGATGTCGATACCCTTGGGTATTATTGATGGGGAAACCACAACTAGGTTGGCATAAGACTCCGCAGGCTTTCCACTTTCGGAAGCTTTTAGGTTAGTTGATATAAAGCGTGTCTCTACAACGAGCATCATTATTTGAGTTACGTTGTTGATGTACCGTCGTCCATTTGATCCTAAAGTACTATACCTTTGCAGACAATAAATATGGGAAGCATAGGCCCCCAGAACGGCATTGAGGGCGAAAACTTGGATGTGCTCATTATTGGAGCTGGTTTCACGGGTTGCTACTTACTTCCTAAATTGCGAAACTTGGGGTTCAAGACAAAGATTGTGGAAAGCGGTTCGTATTTTGGAGGAGTATGGTACTGGAGTAGGTATCCTGGAGCTCGAGTGGATAGTCCATATCCTTACTACAGCTTGTCATTGCCCGAGGTGTATAAGGATTGGGAGTACAAGGAGTTGTTTCCTCCATGGCACGAGCTACAACGCTACTTTGCCCATGTCGACAAGACGCTGGGCTTGAGTAAAGATGCAATCTTCAATTCCAGGGTTACTTCAGCAACCTTCAACGAGGACGAAAACACTTGGACTGTTGAATGTCACAACGGAAAGCTTTTTAAGACGAGAATTCTGGTCGCCGGTATCGGGTTTGCGGCCAAAGAGTACGTGCCTCAGTGGAAAGGCATGGACAAATGCAAGGCCCGAATTGTTCACTCATCTCACTGGCCAGCGGATCTGGATATCAAGGGAAAAAAGTTGGCTGTCATCGGAAATGGAGCAACTGGTGTTCAGTTGATTCAAGAATGTGCAGATCAAGCTTCAGAATTGACTGCTTTCATCAGAACCCCCAATATCTGCCTTCCAATGCAGCAGAAGCCCCTGATCAGCAGCGAACAGAAGGTTCAGAAACAGTCCTTCCCTGAGTTATATCAACGACGCCTGACGACGGTTGGCGGCTTGGAATTTACCGCTCAAACCAGAGCTCATGCGGATTTTACGCCCGAGGAGCGAGAAGAACTACTTGAAAGACTTTGGAAGAAGGTATATTATACTCCCAACTCTGTGGGTTAATGATTACTAATGTTATCTCCTCTCACCAAATCAGGGTGGATTTGCTCCCTTTGCAGCATCATTCAACGACACTTTGACTAGCCCTACGGCCAATGATACTGTTTACCAGTTCTGGCTGAAGAAAACCAGGGCCCGCGTGCCAGACAAAGCAAAAGCTGCGATCGTGGCTCCTTCAGTTGCTCCTCATCCGTTTGGGGCGAAGAGACCATCGCTCGAACAGGATTACTACGAGAAGATTAGTCGGCCTAATGTCAGCGTGGTATCAGTCAAGGAAACGCCTATCACAGAGTTCTCTCAGGATGGCATCGTCACCGCAGACGGCAAGGTCCACAAATTTGATATCATCGCGTTGGCCACCGGATATGACGCCATCACTGGGAGTTATAAGAATATTGACATCAGAGGGCTAGGCAGGCGTGAGCTGAACAGCAAGTGGAAGTCGGGTACTCGGACCTATCTAGGTATGGCCACGCAAGGATTTCCAAATTTGTTCTTCACGTACGGACCACAATCACCAGGACCCTATGTGAACGGTCCGTCTTGTACAGAACCACAGTGTGATTGGATTGCAGACGTCTTGTCCAAATTACGGGATCAATGCCTGTCGAGGATCGACCCAGACGAAAATGCAGAGCGACAGTGGAGCGAGACTGTCAATGCTATCTCTAAAGCAACTCTCATCCACGAAGTCAAAAGCTGGTGAGTGCACACTGGATCCCGACTCTAGTATTTATGCTAATCTATTTGTCCTAGGTGGACGGGAGCAAATATCCCCGGCAAGCCAATGGAGGCATTGGGGTACCTCGGAGGTCTTCCCAATTACTTGAAAGCACTCAAAGACTCTTTGGAAAACGACCTTCAAGGATTCAAAGTCTCTTGAGCCAGGATAGTGATTGATTGTACCTTGGTTTGTTTGAAGCAGCCTCTAGACAAGTTACATCTGCACAATCGTAAATGTCATAAGAAATCAGAAAAGTGGGTCTCTGGGAGACAAAAAGCCTTCTACGGCCGGGTGCTAACTATAGGGTTGCTCAATTCTCTCTCGGAGGCGCATCGAGCGTAGAGAACAACTTTTTCGCCTCTTCAAAATCCCTCAGAAGAATCTCTCTCTTCTTTTCAGAGCGAACTTTGATACAAGTTTGGAAATGATCAGGGTGCAGAATTGCGCCCCCCGAATATCCAGTAGCCCAATCAGTGTTAATCGGAACTGGCCTACCCTGGTCATCCTTAGCTGGTGCAATATCAAACCCCCAAATCAGCTTTGAAAAGGTAATAAACAGAGACCGTTCTGCAAAGTGAATTCCAGGACACAAACGTCGACCAAAACCGTAACCGTAGTGATCCCTGTCTTCGTAGTTCGCCGCGTTGGAGTATGCTGTAGCAAGGCCGTCTTTCCCTTCATAGTTCTTAGGATCAAATTCCAGCGCATTTGGAAACTTCTTTTCGTCGTGATGTAATCCTGATATATTGACGATGATAGAACTTCCTTTCGGCAAGGCGTAGTTGTCGACCACCAATTCTAAAGATGCACTCATTAGCTTATACTCCATCAAATAGGTAGTCATGTGTTGAGTTTGGAATTGCAGAGAGCTGAACCTTCTGATAAAGCATGAGGGAAAGCAATCGGCACAATTGGCCTAAAGCGTTGAACCTCTTTCATCAAATAATTGATCATACGGAGCTTTCCAAAGTCTTCCCAGCAGGGAGTGCGATTCTCACCCACGACCTGGTCCATCTCTTCCTGAGCATCTTTTAGAATATGCTGGTTTTGTGTGAGCATCTGCACAAGTGTATTGAAAGCGCCTGATGTGGTATCGGTGCCTGCATCAAGTACCGTCGAAAGGAGGTACATAACTTCGTGTCGTGTGAATGCATCATCACCTTTCTGCTCGAGGACCTTGTCGGCAAAAGTGTCCTTGGAGCCGAGTTTCTCCCTACGCTCAATGACATGGTCTAAAAACTCGGCATATAATTTGTCGCTCTTTTTAGCAACATTCCGGCATTTGGACCGCCAATTGTCAAAGAGCCGCTCGGGAAGGTAGTTCAGAAATGGGAATATATCCACCGGGGGTAGCTTGCCGGGCATTATAACGCGAGACAGATCGTGGGCGATATCGAGAACTCTATGTAAATGCACTGTGTCGGTGGAAGGAGTACGAAACCCATAGACTAAATGAAAGTCAATAAAATAGACTCCGACTTCAAACAATGATAGCACGTACTTGTACTCATGATGAGGCTATTGGTGTATCTTGTGGAATGATCGGACCACCTATCAGAGTCATTCAGAATATCGACCATTAGTTGAGCTGATTCTGCGATAATGTAGGGCAGGTGCCTTTTTTCGCATACTGAGTCCATGTAGAACTGATGAATGAGCTTCCGTTCTCGACGGAATTTGGCATCGTCCGGGTTCATAAGAAGGAGAAAGTCTCCTTTGTATATCAAGTTGTTCACAGCATACGCTGGGGGCCGGAACCCACTGATGGAGTTCTTCTTATCCATAATCTCTTTGACAAGACGTCGACTGGAGATCACGATCATGGTCCGGGAGGCAATCTTCAAAGAATAAATTTGCCCATATTCCTTAGCCCATTTCGCAAACTGGAGATACCCTTTATCTCTAGGAAGCTGGTGAAGATTTCCAATGATAGGGAGGGTAGGAGGCCCTATATTCTGGTCAATTGTTGGTCTTTGCCGGCTAGGGAGAGAATGATTCTGCCCACAATGACGCACCTGGAGGAAGCCTGGCATTTCGTCTGCCCTGAACCGTCACACCATATATCAAACTGATGATAATGAGCAGCACGACAACCCCAGTAGTGGGGGCATTCGCCAAGGGAATCATCGTCATTCCTGGCCGGTGAGAATTTCGCTTCTGAGATCAATATTTCTTGTTATAGTCTGATGCTTGATACTGTTCGAACGAGAGATGCACCAGAAGTTCGAGACTTTATGGAGAGGTATTGATCGTCCACGCACAAGCGAAGATATCTCGGCCTCCGTCTTCGGTTGATGCCTATGAACAATATCCGGCTGCCTGTATGGGAGAACAACGTTGATCCAAGAGACTAAAGACTACAACCACTCACAAAGACAACCCGTTCTTGCTTCTATTCGGGGCATTAGGTACAATGCTTTTATGCAGATTGCAAACCGAGACTATGTTCCGGGTGGACTCAAGATTCCCAAAGGCAGGCAATGCAGCTATGGCTTATCCTTTAGCCCAAAATTGCTCATCTCCTCCTAGCCTTTTCGTCAGCATGTATGCATAGACCAGTGATTGAGCGTTTTCCGAATGGCCAAGACATTTCCGGGCAACAGAGTCAAGATGCCTGTCGCGGAGTTAGTCACGGTCACTTTCGATTTCCGATGGCCAATAGCGGATCGCGCCCGTTGAACTTTATTCCCACACGAACCCGAATCCCTTGTCACGTTGGTTACGTTGTATATGATGTCGTTGAAGGTCGTCTTTACTAGCATCATACCACTGCCAATCATACCGCCACCATCTTGACTTTTGAACCGAGCCATGGTGAAGTCTTTTGTGCCAGGCCAAGAAGTTGGCAAGAGGCTGCTCCCTCAAGCAGTTGACTTCATAGCTCAAACCGACCCAAAGCGGGTCTTCCTCACGTTTCACACCGGGGGAGATGACTATCGCCAAGGATGGGAACATCTCAACTTCGAACAGTTGGCCAAAGCGGTCGATTGGACCGCTTGGTGGATTCAAAGAACAATAGGAACGAGTACTGAGGCTGAGGTACTGGCGTACATGGGTACCCAAGATGTACGATACAGCATTTTTACGATTGCTAGTCTGAAGACTGGACATGCTGTAAGTTCTGATTTACCCTTCTATGAGAATTTCTAACACCTGCAGACCCTGCTACCGTCGCCTAGGAACGCAATTGAGGGCCATTTGCATCTCATCAGGGAAACTAAGTGTCGGCATTTGGTCTATAGCAAAGGCCGTGATATCAATCTGAGTCAATTACAAGCGAACACCCAGAACTTGCAGTTCTGGGAGATTCCGAGCCTGTACCAGATGCTACATGATCCTGTGGAGCGGTTTTCCTTTACCAAGGAGTATGAGGATGCAGAGAATGAAGTCGCTGTTATTATTCACAGCTCTGGATCTACAGGTACGCTTAGAAACGTGAACTCTAGTATAAGCTTGCTGCTTACTGACCTTGAAAAGGGCTGCCGAAACTGATTCCCATGACGAACGGATATTTGAGTGTTCAGGACAACTTCTCTACGTTGCCCGAGCTTGATGGTGATCGAAGGGCAATTTGGTCTATCCCAAGATCCGATGAGCGGTCCTTGTGTGTCAACCCTCTATTCCACCTGATGGGCTTTTACATGTTTCAAGAATCCATTTTTCACGGTCTACCAACAGTCATGGGGCCCGATCGGCCAATGACCGCGGAGCTACTCATTGATATTATCCTTACCACTTCGCCTACCATAGCCGTTCTGCCTCCATCCCTCATCGAAGATATGAGTCGTCTGCTGGAAGGACGTAAGGCACTCAGTCTACTCAGAACCATTATTTCAGGCGGAGCACCACTCTCGCCTATTGTTGCCCATCGGGTGGCTAAATTGACTCGTCTTTGTACCGCATATGGGACGTCAGAAATCTGTCTTGCAGCCTGCATGATACCTGAAGATCCTCAAGACTATCAATACCTCGAGTTCCACCCTTCATACGGTCTAAGTATGGACCCAGTTGGAGAAGAAGACCTGTATGAAGCTGTCGTCTACCGCCGTGAAGACCGTAAGATCCACGCGGTATTCCACAGCTTTCCCGACTTAAAGGAGTACCGGACCAATGACTTATTCACTAAGCACCCCTCAAGAGAAGGGCTCTGGCTATATCATGGGCGGCGTGACGATGTCTTGGTACTGAGCAACGGAGAGAAATTCAACCCAATAAATCTGGAGAAGCACATTGAAGAGCACCCCTTGGTCAACAGAGCTCTCGTTGTTGGTCAAGCAAAATTTCAAGCAGCAGTTCTTGTCGAACCTGACTGGGACAAGTATGAGGAACTGCGATTATCAGAGACGGAATTAATTGACCAGATTTGGCCCGTCGTCGAAGAAGGGAACCAGCTGGTGCCCTCACACGGCCAGATTTGGAAAACATTCATCAAGGTTTCCGTGAAAGGAACTCCCTTCAAGACGACCCCAAAAGGATCGATCCGGCGACAGGCCGTGGTTTCAGACTATGCAGATGCCATTGAAAATCTATATGCCGGAGCTGAGCAAGTGGATGGTCTATCTTTGCCCGAAGGGTCCAGCCTCGAAGATATTCAGCAATTTCTCAAGGAAACAATCGCACCGTTACTGCCAGATCTGGATCTCTCGGCCACATCTGATTTTTTCTCTTCGGGTTTGGACTCTCTACGAACGCTCCAGTTGACGAGGCTGCTCCAAGGGGTGGTCGCAAAGCAATTTCCTTCCAGGAAGCCCTTGATTACAGTTCAAAAGCTGTATAAAACACCTACGCTGGAGAAACTGGCACAATTTCTGGCCAACCTACTTGATCCTCTTTCCCAAGTTGATGCAGAACTAAACGATGACGAGCAACAAGAGACAAACTGGGATGAAGCGGTTCAGACACTGGTGAAAAGCTACAGTGCAAATCTCCCCACCTATATCCGCAGCCTTCCTAAGTATCCCGAAAAGCACACCGTCTTTCTCACAGGAAGTACAGGCTACATTGGAAGTTTTATCCTCAACCAGCTGCTTCAAGACAGCAATCACGTGGAGCATGTCTTCTGTTTGAACAGATCCGCCAGTGCTTACGAAACAACCAAGCAAAGCTTTCAGCAACGCGGACTCGACTTCTCCTCAAAAGTTCAATCCAGGGTAACTTTCTTGCAAGCTCAATTTGGAGAAGACCGATTCGGCCTCGACACGTCTCAATACTCGAAATTACAGTCTTGCGTCAGTCTAGTGATCCACAACGCTTGGAAAGTCGATTTCAACCACCCTCTCGAATCTTTTGAAGATACACATATTCAAGGAACACGGAGGCTAATCGACTTCGTAGCCGAGACGGTTTTCAAGCCTCATATCATTTTTATATCGTCCTTATCAGCAGTAGGGCGCTGGGACGAGCAACATGGACCATCTTGTCCCGAAGTGCTGATGGACAACACAGACGTTGTACTCAAATCAGGCTATGGTCTTTCCAAGTACACCGCGGAGTGTATCCTTGCAAATGCTGCCGAAAAATCTGGCCTCCCAATCACCATTACACGTGTAGGTCAGATTGGTGGACCTTCTCGTGGACCTGGTTTCTGGAACAAGAAGGACTGGGTGCCAGCCATAGTCCTTACCTCCAAAGCTATGTCTAAGGTTCCAGACAGCCTTTCATATATGCCAATCGACTGGGTGCCGGTAGTAAGTGATCCTGTTCACTCTCGACTCAAAGCTTTGGTAATGCTAACGAGATCAGGACTTGGCAGCAAAGGTCATTTGGGAGTTTGCCGAAACTCGCATCAAGCGGCAACAGGATTTCAGATGTGAGGTCTTCCATCTCGTGAATCCACGAACAGTCACTTGGCGACCTCTTCTGCCAGCAATACATCGCCATTTCGCAGCCCAGGTAGTGACCTTCCCGGAATGGGTGGATTTCCTCAGTAAAGTTGAAACCTCAGACACGGAACTTGAGGAAAAGCCAGCACTAAAGCTGCTCGACTTCCTCAAGTCCCTTGCAGGTCTTCTGGAATGGAAGCAACCTCCATGGGAAACAAAACGTGCGGAAGGAGCTAGTGCGACATTGAGGGATCTGCCAGCCATTGACGAGAACATGATGGACCTATACTTGACCCAATGGGGGATTTGAGCCACCTTCAAGCTATCGAGTCGTAAGACTCATTGTGTATAGCCATAGTAGGACGATCTTACTCGCAACTTATTGTGGCTGCTTATAGAATAAGTTACTGGCAGCCCTCAGGTTTAACACGTAATCAAAACAAGCTAGTACCAGCTACATCTATCTGCAAATACTGTAACTCAACGAAGAAACACGATGAAATGCGATAGAAATCATATCTTTAGCTATGGTCCTTGCCTAGTATCTTCTAAGTGAGTAGATTCTACGAGGAAGTTTGTAATAACTAAACTAAGGTATGATTCATTGTCCAGCAGCATTGAGCAGGGGGATAAGAAGCCTCTACTATTTCTGGTAAGGCGGGCCTAGAGTGGCGTTTCAGATTCCGACACGACAGCAGTCACGGTACTGTCAGACAAAATGATGCTACACAATGTGAGAACTGTAGATGTGATGCATTTTCCTGACTATAGGTTGTATACATCCACATGCCATCTTGCCTCGAGACTTAATGACTCGCATTCTACTTCTAATTCGGCCATGACCACTTATCGGGACGCCTATAAGGTTGAGTAACTGCCTGTCTGCCAGAGAAGAAAATATCACGAGAGTGAATAGGTGCTCCAGACCATTTTTGCTGGGTGATTTGTCTACGGAAAATGCAAGATTTCCGGTTCGCCGCAGAATTTCCGCCCCCTTTTGCAGCCTTGTAAATAGTGAACAGAGCAAATTTAGGCCAAGGTAAATAGATGACAAAAGATCGTCGAAATCTATTCCATCACAAATTGAAAATTGCCAGCAGGTTAGACCAAAGATAGTTTTCAGATGCCATGACTTCTCTCCCTACTATCACCAACGGTCCTGCCGTGAGCCACGATGCTACTTCCATGTACCAATACGGACAGGGTTTATTGTTCCAGCCGCGGCCTATTGAGGTCATCGTCATTGGCGCGGGCCTTAGTGGTATAGCAGGGGTCAAATTATTCAAGGAGAAGTTTGGAGACTCTCCTATCAAATTTCGAATATACGAAAAGAACCATGACGTTTGTGGTACTTGGCTGGAAAACAGGTATCCTGGGTAAGTTGTCATCCATCAAGATGCAAGGGATACTGTTGATTAACGAAGGACATCTAGTTGTGCTTGTGATGTTCCGGCTCACGGATATACCTATCCCTGGGAAGGCAATCCTTACTGGTCGCGAGGCTACGTTGGATCAGAAGAAATCTTTGACTACTTCAAAGGTCGCGCAGAGACTTACGGAGTCTTCGATTACGTTAAACTCAGCCATAAGGTCATCGGTGCTGTCTGGAATCAGCAGATGGGTAAATGGAAGGTAGAAATCGAAGACCTCCAAACCAGACAAACTTTTTTCGATGAGGCTGAATTCTTCATCAATGCTGGTGGTTTTTTGAAGTGAGCCCATTCAAATTTCTCGCGGCAGTTATGGAGGGAAATTAATGGTTATGCAGCAAATGGCGATATCCTGACATAGCCGGCATCGGCCAATTCAAAGGTCACTTGGCTCATTCTGCCTCCTGGGATCAGACCTATGATTATAATGGAAAAACAGTCGCGGTTATTGGCTCAGGATCCTCTGCTATCCAGATTGTGCCGAGCCTTCAGCCAAGTAAGTGCTCATGATCCCCGAGTTAAGTAATGCAGTACGAGAATTGACAAAGTTATAGTTGTCAAAAAGCTGATCTCTATCAATCGATCAGCTACCTGGATCACACCTGAAATGGGCGCCGGTGGAGGCCCAGAAGGTAGAGAAACGACATATACTAAAGAACAGCAGAAATACTGGGCCGAAAATCCAGAAGAATTTCTTCGAATGAGGAAGGGTATAGAGAACTCAATGAATCACCTTTTCGAAATCCATTATGTCGACTCGGACGCGCAGAAGAACATGGCAGGGATCTTTGGTCAGCAGATGAGAGAGCGGCTATCCGCAAAGCCTGAGGTCGCAGATCAGCTGATACCAAAGTTCAATGTCGGGTGTAGGAGGTTCGCAGGCTCTTCGAGAACAACGAGGGAGTCATGGCACTGACGTTATGTTGCAGAATCACTCCAGGCACCGGCTATCTCGAGGCTCTCGCTTCCAAGAATGTGGATGTCCATTTTGGGGGAGTATCAAGAATCACCCAAAGTGGTCTCGAGATGGAGGATGGCACGATGCTTGAAGTTGATGCAATTGTCTGCGCTACAGGATTTGTACGTCCCATCTTCTGTTCTCAATATGCTCTGGGCACCTAATACAACACAGGACACATCTTTCAAGCCAGCGTTCCCTCTTATTGGGCCGAATGGCCATGACCTTCGTGACGTCTGGAAAGACGAGCCTCCTTCTTATCTGTCTGTGGGAGCCGCTGGCTTCCCGAATTATTTCAGTTCGTCTACACTTTCTGAAGCTTTCTATGGTAACTACTCTGACCTTGTCACAGTGATTGGAGGCCCAAACTTCACATTTGCCAACGGAGTTTTTCTCATCAGCGTAGAAACTGCTTGGAACTACATCTTTCAAGTTATTGAGAAAGTGCAAACCGAAGGCATAATATCCCTTAGTCCTAAGCAGAGGGCTGTGGATGACTTCCAGGCTCATAAAGATAGCTTGATGAATGACATGGTTTGGACTGGCCCTTGTGCATCTTGGTGAGTCGATCTTTGGTGAAGACTGTTTCCACAAACTTACCACTCACAATTTTACAATAGGTATAAACTTGGCAAACGAGATGGCAAAGTGTTTGGTCCCTGGCCTGGCTCCTCAATTCACTTTATTGAAGCTATGAGCCGTCCCCGCTGGGAAGACTACGATTATGAATATATAAAGGACAACAGATTCAACTATTTTGGAAGGGGAATGACTATTCGCGAGTCCAAGCATGGAGATTTGGCATACTACTTGAGAGAACGGGGCCTTTGCTATGATGAGGCGCCCAAGCAAGAGAGCGGGCTTTTCTGAGCACTGCTTGGGAGTTTATATATATCTTGCGTAATATTTCCTTATGCCTTATGCCAAAAATGAAATCATGATCCATCAGTGCACCGCCTCCTAGTAACGAGCATAATACTCCCTGTCTCTCCTTCTCCTATTGTTTACTGATCACATCATATGGGAAAAACTGTCTTCCAATGCCCAGGGCACCAAGTAGATACGTTGGTTTATTGTTCCTTGGCGCAATATGCTGGCACCTGTAAATATGATTAATCTGTAGCTTGTCGCACATCATGAGCTCTGCACCTTGTCACAATGCGCAAATAGCCAAAATACTACACGCGTTAGAAGCCGGAAATTGTATTGAGAACTCTCCATTTTACGTTTGGAATGAAGGTACAGATGAACTTCGAACGGATTCCACGTTGGCTTTCTGTACGTAGCGATGTAACATGTTCATTGACAAAATAATGTTAGTAACTGAATCCGCCATCGATATTAATGACCTATTGCAACGCATCAGATTCACTCATAGTTTTTACACCCCAGTGAAGGAGGAAATAAAGGCATGCGACGACTTACCGAACCACTGATATATCCTGATTCATTGCTCATGAGAAAAACAATCACTTTTGCGATGTCCTCGGGCTGGGCAACTCGGCCCAGTGCCACCTTGGAAATAAGCGTACGCTTCATCTCCTCTTCGCCCAGGGATTTAATGAGAGGTGTGATAACGATTCCACTAAAGAGAACATGGCGGTTAACACACGAGAGGCTTGCTTGAATCAACCATATAAGGAGTCAACTCACGGGGCTATGGCATTCACACGAATGCCCTTAGAGCCTGCTTCGCCAGCAGCACCCTTGGAAAGGCCAATCACAGCCCATTTGCTCGAGGAATATGCGGTGGAGTAAGGGTTTCCTGCCAAGCCAGAGATCGAAGATGCATTGACAATGGAACCTGGGCCTTTCATAAGACGTAACTCGGACCTAAGGCAATTTTTGACACCGTCGAGATTGACTTTCAGGATAAAGTCCCAATCTTCATCTGTAACGTTCTCCAGGCCATGGTGTGTTTGACCATACTTCATGGTTCCAACGGTCCCAGCGAGATTGGCAGCACCGTCCAAACGACCGAAAGTTTCAAATATGCTCTTGAAAGCCTGATCGACTGCTTTGGCATCGGTAACGTCGACGGAAAGGGCATGAGTATGGCCTCCGCCCACCAATTTGGTGATTTCTGCTGCGACGGCATTGGGAGAAGTTATATCCAGCAAACCAACATTCGCCCCTTGCTTGGCTAACAACAGCGCAGTTTCCCTGCCCATACCAGATGCTGCTCCTGTTATGGCATACGCCCTGCCCTTGAGGTCGGGATAGCTGACAGACATTGTAAGGGTGAGTTTCGTGAGGATCAGCTTTGTGAGTATAGGAATAGAGTATTGAGTAGTTATCAGGATGGCAAATTAATATTCTTGTTGCGTGATATCCAGATACTGAGCCATTTTGTGGGGATTCATTATATGACCTATGTTTGCTTGGAGTGACTCTACTTTGGAGTTCAGGTCAACTTCCCCTTCCCCCCTTTTCCGTGCAAAAGGCTAGGAAGGCTTTAATAATTCGGAAACAACACCGAGCTAAGACTTTTGGATAAAGACAATGTTTTACGGGGGAGAGGAGGGATGGGGAGGGAGTATACAGTGGGTGATATCTTCTCCGATTTTAGTGGGTCATCACCCGGTTATGAACATTTCCTTATTTCATGTTTTGATGCCCACCAGCATATAGTAGTGAAAACCCTTTGCTTGCTTCTGAAAGTTAAGCCATTCATCGATAATCGAAATACTTCTAACACAATGCCGCATTTGGATGGAAAAGTACTCGCCGTGACTGGTGCAGCCTCTGGAATAGGGAGAGCAACGGCGCAGATACTTATCTCTGCTGGTGCTTCTGTCAGTCTGGGGGATGTGAATACGGAAGGCATTCGAGAACTAAAGGACTCATATCCCCAGGAAGTGCAAGACAGAATCATCACATTTGAAGTGGATGTTTCAGATCGAAAAAGCGTCTCTGCATTCGTGGCCCACACGATACGAACCTTCAGCCATATTGATGGCCTCGCACACATTGCAGCAATTGCAGGGCCGAGTTTGAGTAGGAAAAAGATATGGGAGGTAGAGAATTCTGAGTTTCAGAGAATCTATCGAGTGAACGCCGAAGGTACTTTCAATGTTCTCTCGGAATTCCTAAAGCCTGGGATAATGGCAGAGGGAGGAAGTATCGTTGTTATTGGAAGCTACTCTGGGCTCCGGGGAATGATCAACACAGCGACTTACGGCTCGAGTAAAGCTGCTGTGATGCATCTGGCTAAAGTCGCTGCGATTGAAGCCGCACCACGCAAAATCCGCGTTAATGTGGTGGCTCCGTAAGTCAATCTACCCTGTCTTCTATACTGAGAGCGCTGGCTGCTGCCGCTGGAAAATCGATTTCCTCTCAGACTGACTCGAACCCACTAACAAGCCTACAGTGGCGTCATTGATACCCCCATGTTGGCAGGAGTTCGGAATGGTAACACGTCCACATCGGCCACAAGCCTGCCCTTTCCTCTTTGTCGTTGGGGAGAACCTGCTGAGATTGGAAATGTGATCGTGTTCTTATTAGGAGGGAAAGCTTCATATATCACAGGCTCGGTCTATTCAGTAGATGGGGGATGGTGTGTATGATTCAAATTAGCATCGTGGGTCGTCCATCAGTCTCTAATACAGACATTTCACTGAACCACGGCGAATAAGATAGGACGGGAACTACATCGTCTCCATATTTCATCAGTGTTTTCCATTTTGGAGTCTCTCTTACATGAATAATCTAAGCTTTGAGATGCAAATACGCTCTATCGTGTGATGGGCTCTAAACTAATCTCTTGTAGTTCTATCATGTGGTTGGCAGACCTTATTAGGCTCTCTGCGCTCGAACTCGGTTCCGGGGGGCTGGACCCACATCTTTAGCTTCACGCGTCTCCGTGTGAGCAACGGAAATAGGATTATCCGTATTCAGTACCAATGGATAATAGCGGAAATAGCATCACCCCCATGGAGTACTATGGATGATGACGGAAATCGTCTCGTATCCAGGAAATCATTGTCCCGCATTTCCGGTAAGAATGTGTATGCTTGGGGGTTGTGATGCTTCATTGTATGCCAGGAGAACACCACAAGCAAGTGATGAGTTTTGCGTCGTGAACCTCGCATGTTCCAATGATCACTGCTAAAATCCTAAACCTGGCATCGTAAATTAATGGTCAGTAGGCCTTAAACATTATAGTCATAGGACTCCAGACGCCGCGGCTCCCTCTCTGCGCATTGGTTTACTCTCGATGGCGTAGACCTTCGAGAAGGAGATGCTTTGAATCAGTCTTAAGGTGACTTCTATTCCGCTGGGCTTAGAAACCTGGGGAGGTGGGGGTGAAGAGGCAGGGGCTCGAGGAGGGGCCCCGCATCTGATGAGCACCTAGGCTCCTGGCTAGCCTTCAACATCATTTGCTTTCCTAGCACTTGTATGCTCAAGTGACTATCTTAGCACTATTAGTCTACGTCGATGAGCACTGGCAATATATATACCATGGAACCTGCTGCGAAACGGCGACGGGCAAATAAGGCTTGTCAAGCATGCCACGACCGTCGAGTCAAATGCACCTTTGACCAGCCCGGGGCCGCCTGCCTCCATTGTAGGATAAGCGGTCTGGAGTGCATGAGGTGCGACAGACCGATGAACCTGGAAAGCAACATTAAACCGAGTCAGAACAGCAAAGGGATGGTAGCCGATTTCTCGAATTCAGCTAGTGTGTCGCGATACAGGCATCTTGACACATTCCCGCAAGGGCTGCGAGCTTCTTTACCTGCTTTTCTGCGCCCTTTCAGTAGGAATCCTCATCATAATGAGGTACAGTTTCTTGAACAGAGAGGGGCGTTCTCAATCCCCGAGCCAAAAATACTATCAGAGTTGATCGATGTATACTTCGATCTTGTCAATCCATTTCTACCACTCTTCGACTATAGCGAGATATTAGCTCTGGTACGTCAGCCAGGTGAAGACGACCCGACGTTCAACGCCACTCGAAACATCAGTCTCTTGGTGCTCCAAGCCATTATCTTTGGTGCTAGCGCTGTAAGTTTCTCTTTCACCGCGACTGCTAGTCGTTTATCTGACATGTTATCAGTTTGTGCCATTGGCCACACTAAAGCCCATGGGCTTTAGCAGTCGTGAAGAGGCCCGGATAAACCTGTATCGTAGGGCAATTGCTCTTCATGACCTGGAGCTGGAAGCAGACGATGTATCGGTCGCCCAAGCACGGCTTATTTTTACCCATTGGGTAGAAATTGAGGATCAGCGCAACCCGTGGTATTGGATGGGATCAGCCGTCTCCAAGATACAGTCAATGGACCTTCGTGAGATCCTCGGAGATACAACAATCTGCAGAAGCCGCCTGGGGACCTTGAAGAGGCTCTGGTGGAGCTGCGTGATTCGAGATACGATACTGGCACTTGGGGGCAGATTTCTCCCAAGATTCAGGCCTGAGGAATGCGAGATTTGCATGCTCTCGTTTGGCGATTTCCCTTCAACATGTCAACCTAGCCACATCACTGCTTCCTCGACCACTCCTTACGCAATCGACAAGGGTACCATCAGGGGTAGGTCCGTCGCGATCTCAGTCGAGATGGCCAAAATGAGTCTCTGCTTGAACAGGGTACTCTGGGTACAGTCGTCAGTATCCTCTATCCTTCGATCGCCTATGCTCGTGAAGTTGGGGCAGGACCAGAGGATATACCGAAAATTGATGGCAGCAGAAATCGACGCTTGTTTTCGAAAGGTCAAAGCTTGGTTCGTGGGACTACACGAAGATGCTCGATGGCAAGCAGATCAACCGAACCAGGATCAGTCTCATAAAGGTTCAAATCTTGGACGTGTCCTGCTAAGGATGGCATACTACACGGCAATAAATTGTCTCTATCGGCCTCAAGTGCTTCCGTCTGACTCCGAAACGGCATTTGCTGTTCACACAGAGGAAAGGGAGTATTCAACATACTGTCGGAAACTGCTGTGGGCAGCTCAGGGTGTGGCACGCTGCTCAGAAGATCTTGTGAGAAACCATCTCGGGGAACATCTACCCTCGTTCAGGTGAGCCCCTATGTGCTTGATAATCATCAAAGCTGACGAAAAAATGCTAATTTGTACTGACTGTAGTACTTCGTTCGTCATCCCAGCGCTAGTGGTTCTGCATGCGAGGTTCAGGCACAGCCAGAATAGCTCCTCACAACACAAAGCCATGCCAGGTTATGCAAGCTGCATGCTCCTCCTGAGGACTTTGAGAGCTCGATACACATGTGCAGAACGAGCGAACACTTACTTAGATCGTCTAATGCCTGGACATGGCGAGAATGACGAGTCCGATCAATCACCAGCTCAGACCCTTACTGAAACAACCACCCAGCCGTCATCCACGGGTTTAACACAGGCCTCGCCCCAGATGCCGCCAAGGACTTCGGTCAACCTTGATGGGCGGCTTGAAGATAATAGACAAGCATCTTCGAGTGGCTCCGACCTTATAGCCTTACAAGAACATTATGGTACTAATGACACTCCATCTGCCGCGTCATCCGATTACGAACACCTTGCCCTCCTCAACCAGGAGTTTCTAAGTTTCGCTGAGCATCAGCGAGATGCATTTACAGGAACGACTCCTCTGGACCTCTCTTGGATAGAGACAGATGACTTCGAGGACTCCTTATTTGATATGAGCATTCTTCCCACTCTTCCACCCAACGATTTCGACGTAGAAGAGGAGAATTTAGTTAACACATTCGGACTGAATAATAATCAGGAAGAGGTCTTGACAGGTTAGCAGGAAACTAGTCATTTAGAGAAGGAGATGAGCATCTAGTTCTAGTAGGCTCTGAGCCGCCGGTATATGGTATCATATTGGAGGTCACAAACATCCCCAAAACTATTTATCCGCTGCGTTGATTCTCTTCCAGCTCTCATGCTATAGCTGCCCGCGAAAGGCCGCTTCTGATATTGTCCATGCTAGCTTTTCGGAAACTGATGGCTATGACTAGTAGCTTTGGTCATCTACCATTCACATCTTCGAGGGCAATGTCAAATAGTGGGATGCTGACCCAAGCAGCTGGGTGGCGTCCTCCACGATCTCAGCTACAATCTCCGCCGCTGGCTGATCCGGCTTGTTGACTAGGCCGGATACCATTCCCATGGGTCTGATTTTAGTAAGGATTAAGTCGCTACAAGAAAAATGGCTGGGATTTGAGGTGGCTCTTACCTTTTGACTGATTGGTCTTCGATCTCCTCGGTCAGCTCACCAGAGGTGTGTAGGCGGTCAATTTCGATGTCAAGTGGTATCTTCCCCTTGCTTGTAAGTTGTCTGATCTCATCCTGCCGGTGGCTTTCCCAGTGTGCAATATAGGGAGTACGTTGAATCCGTAGAGGCCGACCAGTAAAAATCAAAGTTCTCATCGTGGAATCAAAATCCCCATTGATAATCCTGGGAAAAGGTCAGTTTCAAGTGGCATCCTGGAGACAAATTACTTGCGCTTCTTTTGCACTTTGCGGTGCCTCCGATTCTTTCGCTGTCACGAATCGAGTGCCAATCCATACAGAACTAGCTCCCAGCATGATAGCAGCAGCAAGGCTTCTTCCGTCGAACATACCCCCGCCGGCCACCAAGAGAACAGGCTTTCCTGTCATTGGAGACCGATATTGCCTGCAAATATCGGCACATGCGGGCAGCAATATGCTAATGAAATTAGCCCACCTTCAAGCGTTCACTTTGACACATCCGTCTCACCTAGATGGTATGTCACCAGTATGGCCGCCAGCCTCGTAGCCCTGTGCAATTATACCATCGGCACCTGCATTGCATGCCTTGCGGACATGCTGTATCCTCTGTGATCAGACATCCACACTGTATGGACAAAGGTCACGTATAATTTACCTTGGGATGTCCGACAAGATTCTGTATCATGGTTAGCATGCCGACTCTCTATACACCATTGATAACACACCATGTACAACACTCCACCTCTGTGAAGCTTTTCTACCACCCATGTTGGCGGTACACCAACGGCTGACACAAAAAGCTTGGCGCCCATTTCTACCACGACATCAATAAGTTCGCTCAGCTTGCCATTTGTATAGTCGAACTATTTTTTCCTTGTTAGAGCGTAGTATGGGAAGATTGGATATTCGTTTTCTCTGCTTACATTTGTTCTGCGTGCATTTCCACCAACTTGAGGGATCAACAGGTCAACGCCGAAGGGGGTATCCGGTGATTTGAGACGACTCTGTTACTAGGTTAGCTCTCATTCAAGGACGACATTTCTCTCGCTCCCCAGACCTTTACATCTTGTAAGATATCCTTCAGCTGCTGGGGTGAATACAGAGCACCCCCCACAACACCCAGACCACCGGCATTGCTCACTGCGGCAACGAGAGAGGCTCCCGATACCTGGCCCATGCCAGCCAGCATAACGGGGTGCTTGATGCCCAGCTGCTGTGTCAATTCGGTGGTCAGCATTTTGACTGAGCTCGAAAATCAAGTGATGACACAGGGGGAAGTGTGGTCTCAGGATGTGCTCAGGATGATTATAAATGTGGATAGGGTCAGTAATTCAACATTTGTTTGATTGTATGTGTGGGCCGACAGAAGCATTGGAGTAGGCTGGGCGAATCAATGCCTATTAGGTTGAGCATTGATAGTGGAATATCCATTCAGTAGGCCACACGGAATTATGAAAATAGTTTCGGACCTCAAAGATCTCCTATCCCGAGAAAGTGTCGGTCGAAGTAGTCGGTTCAGCATAAGAACCACGGGATATCTTACCGAGGCTACTATTTTCATCTACCGAGCTCCTGAGGTTATCTAACATACATTGCTACAGAAATGTCAAAAGGTATTTTCAGTCAATGACTGTAAATAATATTCCAAGACCCTATTGGCAAGTGGTAGGCTCACGAAAGCGGTCTCATTAGTCATATTCAAGTTTTCCTGCCTTAGGTCCCATATGTAAGCCCCATATCTAGCCATTCACGTCGGACAATCGTAAGGAGATCAAGGCCCCGAATGCTGCTGCGAATTGTCTTTCCCAGCTCACCAAGAGCCTGGATACATGATATGTGGAGCTCTTGGAATCTACCAGCATCTTCAGCGGGTAAATAGCACCAGTTATCTGCATGCATAAGGCCGGCTGTGACTATCATATAAACTATGCATGCATTCACTCTGCCCAAGGAATAGTAACAGCGATAAAGCTCCACACAGTTGCAAATAAGTACTGCAGCATCGGTTGCAATCTTCCTTGAGCTCTCGCTTGGGTGCTTTGTCTTTTCTCTTGCGGCTTCATTTTCGGAATGATGGGATAGGTATGGACGGTGGAGTAGAATCAGTGTTGTGTTATATAGCATACTGGATTTGAAAGTGGCTCGTCAGTGTTTCAGTGTGAATTACATTGCAAGCGTCACAGCTAAAGGGAGAATGGTGAAACCCACTAAAGTTCCAGCGTTGCTGTAGAACATTGCCTTCGCTGGAGGATGTGATCGGGGGTAAGACGGAGACCAGAAGGTAGGCTACTTGACCATGATTCTAGCTCTTTCATAGGGCCTTGAATCCATTGCGATGATATGTGTTGCTTAGCCCGAGCTCCAAGATAGCTTTCAAGCAGTCAGCACATGTACCCATGAGTGGCACCGGAGGGAACTCGTACAGCTCCCGAAGAATATTTGAAATCTGCACACAGAGCATGGAAAAGTACTTGAAATGGTCCATTGCACCCACAGGACTAAGTGATAGTCGTCCAGTTTGTGGTTCGAAAGAGCTTGTGCTATAGTAACTGCATGTAGGTATCGACTCGGATGTTGGAAAGCCGATGACTTGCTCATTTGCTTGTATCAACACAGGTCGCCCCAAGATCAGACACCACAGGCTAGTATTGACTTGAGTACTAGAGATCCTACAGACGAGGCGGGTGAGAAGCTTACATATGAGAATTGCAAATTGCCCAATACGTACGTTGACGACTTGCGTGGATCGAATTCTGGGTCTTGGTTGATGGAAGATTTCCAAGGTTGGCACTGTTAGCCAAGGGGATATGGAGACCAAGCTCGTAGAGAAGCTGTACGGCCATGCCTGGATCGATATAGTGTTAGCTGGTCATCACAAAATCACAGCCAAGGAGATGCCGGACCTGTGTATAGCCAACCTACTTGCCTGTCAGAGCTGCCTTCGAATCTGTGGAGGACGGTGAACTCACCTCTTGAATCGTTTCCCTCCGCCATTTCATACATACAAAGCACCAGAATGGCGTGGGCTGTTGCCAAGGTCGGGTTATCAATGTCATTCTCAAGTAGCCTTCTGGCCCTCTGAGCGAAAAAATCTGCTGGTCTGTAGCCTCTGGGGGTCCTGAACGAAGTGCGAGATGCCGACAGTGCGCTGACTGCGAGAATTGCGTTGACCAATGCTGTGCTGCAAAGCTCTACATTTTGTTCGACCCTCATCTTATTCTTAGCCTCAAAGTATTCTTCTCGACCAATGCCGTGAAGTGCAGGATTTTGCCACGAGAAGAACAAATCTTCCAGAGACTTTTCATCATCGGTATTTATCTCGGAAGTGATGATGGCAGCTTGATGGGCCCGATTTGATTCAGCTGGGACTCCTCTGGACGGCTGACATAGGGACTCCAGCAGGGCGTTGCGCGAATAGTGCAAATGGCTTGTTGGCCCGTACCAGTGAGTACCGCGATTGGGTGGATGGTGTAGTCGTCCATGGAGACTGGAAAAGCTCAAAGTATTCGAATCTATTGTGTATTCCACGATAGTAGCTTCACTGCTTCTTCCTTTCCCATGGGAATCAGACGCTCTTATGATGCGTGTTTCTTCCACGACTGGAGGCCCAGTGCCTCCAGAAGCCCTCAGTGCGGGCAGCCAGAGGCTCTCAAGCTCGTCATCAAAGTCGATGTCGCACTCCGACCCATCTTCCGGACTGCTTGGGACATTGATGATGTCGAAGTTACTTGCCCTGTCAGCAATTTGGGCCCAGTACCGTCTATCAGGGCCAGAAGATTGACTCATTGTGTCTTTAGACACAGCAATGGTCCCCTCAGGAATGCCAGGGCTCCGTGAACCTACTGGATTCGGGCAACCTGGTTCTTCTATCTCTTGACCCGCTTGAGCCACAGGTTTTGCTGGCTCAGGTTGAGTATTTGAGGACGGGCCTGGTTTTGACGCATCCTTTGACGGCTGGCGGGACGATCTCGTGGACGCATAAACCCTAGTTGTGTCGTGTTAGCAATAAAGATGGTGGTATTGTCGGCTTTTCAATCAAGCTTGCTGTGGTAACCTGCCTGCGTCTATCATCTCCGAAGACACAATTCATCTTATATAACATGCAATTCGAGCATTTGGGAAGTGCGTTGTCGCACTATGGACATTAGTGTCGTTCTAGTACAACGTTACGAGGGATACTGCAGTATCTACCTTCACCTTTCGCTTGCGACAAAACAGACAAGCGTTGGAAGAGTGACGACGGGTTGGCTGTCGTTCTTTGGCTTTGTTTGGAGCGATGCTTCGACTAGGTTCCCTTGCAGTTGAGTTGGACTGAAAGCAACTCTCTGGTTCTTGCGTTGAGAGCATTTTGGCCGTCCTCTTGCCACATACAAAAAATTCATGGATTGGAGCAAGAGTCAGAGCAAGATGCGAATTTCCCAAGCATGAGGGTCACTAGGCACAATACAGTTAATCCCCTCGTCAAAAGCCAGGCCAAGCGTGAGGAGACACATAGATCAAACATAGCCGTCTAGTGACTAATGTCGTTGTTTCCTCAGAGTACTACGAATAAGGTGTAAGCTCATTAGTCAACTGAATTATGTGGGCTGCTGGCGGAAATCCGGAAAATGGATATATCCGAGAGGCAGAGCATTTCCGCATCTTGTCCTGGGAGCCGGTGAGTCACCCCTGTCAGAGAATGCGTGCTGTGGCGACGACACTCAGAAGCAATGAACATAGTGCTAGGCTGGGTCAACATGAGATGATGTAACGGCTTGCCCCTTTTTCGCTGGCGAATATATAGCATGTCTCTTGGACGCGGTCGAGTAGTGCAATGTCGAGGCGAACATGCTGGTAATCTGCATTGGTCTTCACACCTAACAGACGAAAGGATAGAAGGGGCTTCAGCAAAACCCCGATGTGCAAGATGCGCCGTTTAAGAGTCTCGTTTAACATCCGCTTGGGCTGTCACTGAATAGCCGCATGGGATACCACATACGGAGAACTGCTTAGCTTCCGTCGGTTTCAAAATCCGCGGGAGTCAAAGGCTAGAGTTGCATGTACCTCACGAAGCAATTGGATGAAGAGAGCTTCCACAGAACTTGAGGAGGCTGGGACTATTAGGGAGATGCCCTAATGAAGTTGAAAGAGGTTGATTCGACTGACTTCCTGTCGGTTTTGTGATGCTTTAAATAGTCAACATCTCATTTGATTGCACCACTTCACGTTCACTTCGAGTCTATGCAGTTGATTTTTGTATGATCGTCCTGTCTTGTGTGGGCTCGAGCTAGTCAGTAACAGAAAGTCGCCGTCATGAGTACGCTATTAAATGGGTACGTCATTGCAGTCCTTCATTCGCCTAGTCTGACCATCATCAAAGAACTGCCTTCATCACTGGTTCCGGAAGCGGAATCGGACAAGCTTGTGCCGTCGAATTTGCTCGGAGTGGATGCACCGGAATGCTCATCACTGATATCAATGAAGTGGCGCTGAAACACACTGTCAACTTGATCTCTGAGACAAACTCCAACATCGAGGTTTTGACGGAGGTAGCTGACATCACGGCCGACGACGTTGCAGAACGGTTGGTTCAAAGAATAGTATCGCGCTTCGGGCGACTGGACTATGCATTAAACGTAGCAGGTATTTCTCTCCAAGTCGCTGTCAAGGATGAAGCTGATGGACAGAGTCCAGGCATTATCGGAAAACAAGCCCCGATTCATAAGTTGGATCTCAGCACCTATAAACAAGTTATGGATGTTAACGCAGAGTCGGTTTGGCTGTGTGAGCGTGCTGAGGTTGCTCAGATGATGAAACAAAGCCTTGGGCCTACGCAGTGCGTATGCAGATCATGGTGCATGTACTTACTAAATGCTCTCCAGCGACGGAAGACCAGGCTGTAGAGGCGCGATTGTCAACATTGCATCTATATGTAGCATGATCGGAATGCCCAACTCTACTCCCTACACCATGTCTAAACACGGTGAGACACATAATTGCAGTGGAGAAAACATGTTTTAACATACAATAGCTGTTCTCGGCATGGTGAGATCGGACTCCACGACATTCGCTAGCCAAGGGATTCGAGTCAATGCAGTTTGTCCTGGGTGATTCACACGAATAGGATTAACAGTATAGTATATTTCTAATACATATTTGCGCAGGATCATTGAAACTCCGATTATCAATCCAGGTGCTGCGAAGTTTGCTCTGGCGTATGTCGAACAGTTCACCGCCATGAAGCGCCTAGGAACAGCACAAGAGGTTGCAGATGTTGTTGCCTTCCTTTGTAAGCGTTTAAGTATGGGCATCTCTTTACATATACTAAAAGAAAACGAACAGGCTCCAGCCGAGCAAGCTATGTATCTGGTGCAGGCTTCTTAGTATGTGTATCAGATAGTTTTGGTTGAGTTACTGCTAATATATGCTTTAGGTTGATGGTGGGCATACGGCTCAGTGAAGCTCTAAGCTCTTATGGAATTAGGAATGGATAGAACAAGAAGAACAAAATTCATGTCTCTATATTCTCCTGAGTCGGTAAATAAGATGTAACTCCGATATCATCAGTTGCTCTATGAATATAACAACCAAACACGTGTGAAAAAGCAAAGGTATTGAGGTGGCTGTAATGACAATCGGGCGCAGATATATAGAATAATTTTTTGGGAATGTTTCCAAATCAGCTCACATCAACAATCTGGAAGACGCATTTTTGATGCTCAATGGATATATTTATTAGACTAAACGCGGTTATTAGGGACAGATGCTCAGTCCACGTAGAAAGATCTTATCGTCAATAACAGGACGGGCACAACGTCGCTATGAATAGCAGTTAGCAAGATCATGAATCTCTATGACCTGACTTGACGCGGTAAATCAGCTATAGCTATCGATCATTGATATGCCATCGAGGTGACTGGTTTAATGACCTGCGTTCCTCGTTGTGGCGTTAAGTGGAAAAGAGCATCGGACATTATCCAGGTTTACTAGCATAGGTTTCACGAAGTTAAACCCACTTCCCCGAATCAATCTCAACGCTATACAGTAATCTAGTCTCACGGGCCTGGGTATTACTACTGACCGATACGGAGTACTCGGAAAACGATTCAAAACTGCAGACCCCATTCGGCATCCGGAAAATGGTATATCTCCAATATGTTGCCAATTAATCCAAGCCTAGTCGTACTGTTCAACGTTCTTCAATATTGGCTGTTGCGAACTGACAACGATAAACAGACGAAGTCAATGAGCACACGATCCAAATGACCAACGGCATTTTGTGGGCTGGCTCGAGCATCAGGGAAGGAAGCTCGCTTCCAGACAGCACTTTTAACGAATGGTATAGCAAAATCCACATTCCAGACATTTTGGATACTGGCAAGGTCGATTTTGCCATTCGTTTCAAGGCCTTAGATGCATCACGGCAACATAAATATATGACTGTCTACGATGTTCCCGATATTAACAGCCTGCAAAGCGATGAAATCATGGTTCAGGCCCCTTTCTTACGCTTGCTATTACCGATATTCGGGGACTTGATGCTAATTGTGGCTGCATAGGGACTTTCTGTTGTGCACCCAATTCCTGGTGACTATGATGTTGCCAGCGCTCTCGAAATTGATTTGAGGGCATATGAGATTGTGCAAACGGTCGAAAGTGCGAATGCAATTGGGAGACAAAGTCGAGGATTAGTTACAACATGTGTGGACGTTCCTGCCGAACTTGACCAGGAATTCAACGACTGGTTCAATCAGCAGCATCTAGGTAATGCATAGTATACGAAATACCTTGAGTGACCTCTGACTATCAACCGCAGACATGGTATCTATGATACCAAGCTTCATACGGGGTACAAGATATAAGCTCTTAGAGGACCACTCCATTACCAAAACGAACCAAAAGACTCCTCCAAGATACGCTACTTTGTATGAATACGATACCACAGATTTTCCTTCCGCGCAACTGGCGATCGTTGCCGGCACAAAATGGAGTAAGAAGGTTATCCCTCAATTGACAAGAATAGAAAGAGAGGCATGGGAAGTAGTAGAAAACCCATTTCGCTGTGCAAGCCATAGTGGGCAACACAAATTAGGGTCGAGTTAGGATATATCACGCTCAGTTTTGGAGTTATCTAGTCTTGCCTTGCAAATAAAATTTCATCCCCAAGTTTAGAATTCTCTTACTATGCCCGTCGCGCATACTCCCACGCTTGTAAAGCCAGTCAGTGCATTTGGGCGAAGGTGAGCCTTCTATCCACAAAGAGCGTTTCCTTACCACGAGCCACTGTAGGATGTTGGAACTGGAAGAGAGACCAGTCAGTTTCGGGGTCAGTAGTAGCTGAGAGCTGTTTGGTTGGTGGGATCGAGGACTTCAACTGTAAATTTCCGGGGAAAAGCCCTTGATCAAATTGGACCTCCGTAATCCCGCAGCTTATGGAAATCCGGGGCTGGCAGAGTTTGCAAGGCCAAGTATGAGTGTGCTTTGAAGAGCTTCATAACAGAAACATATAACTCGAAGTGCACAAGAAAAGCCAACCGCTCCAGTGATCGAGATACCATTCAATTGGAGCCCCAAATATCTACTTTTCAACATGTCCGACGAGAAGATAGAGAACCAGCATATCCAACAGGTTCCAGAAAACCACATCGCTGTCCACACCGACACATTTGATATCAGCGAGGATGCCCTTGGTAATGAGTTGCCCAAAAACTACTACCGAAATTGGCGTTTTATTGGGGTGACCATTGTATTCCAGACTCGCACCGTTTGCAACTCAGGAGACTCGCTCACATCTGATAGGCTTGCATCCTGTGCAATAATGCTCAGATCTCACCTTATGTGCTCTCAGCAAATTCCTACCCTTATATCGAAAAGGACTTAAGATCCACACACAATGTCATATGGATCAACCTTGCCTACGTCCTATGTATCGCAGTGTCCATGCTGATCACGGGTGAGCCTCTCCATATTACTTGCCGATCGATGACCTGCTCCTACTCTACTATCTCCCCAATCCTCCCGGAAAGGAATCTATTCTAGCCATGGTTCGATGAAGAGCTTCGTACAGCGGCTCGCTGACAACATTGATTATTTCAGGCCGCTTGACGGATATATTTGGCCGCCGCTGGTTTTTGGTGGGTGCTAATGCCTTTGGTTGTCTTGGGTGCATCATAGCCTCCACCGCCAACAACATCAACACAATAATCGGTGGTACAGTGTTCATTGGACTGGCTTCTGCAGTTCAGCTGAACTTTCCTGCTGTGATTTCGGAATGTGCGTTGCATCCCTTGACCATGGCTGCAACTAGTCTGGTGCTGACCGACCATTATCAGTGGTTCCCAAACGTCACCGATCGATATATGTCGGGACGATATACGGTTCTTCCCTTGCCTGCTTCGGTTTTGGGGCCGTTATCGCGTACAAGCTTTCAGAGCATCATCCTTCAGGATGGCGGTGGTGCTATCGAATTGGTATAATACTGTCTGGTTAGGAAGAAAGGCTCCCTGGAGCTCGTCCTTGACTGATAGACCGCAGGCCTTTCTTCTTTGGCATTCTTTTTGTGTTATCACCCACCGAAGTTTCACATGTTGCATATGAACAGGTCAAGACTGGATCAGATCAAAAGACAAGACTATGTGGGCTTATTTCTCTTCACGGTCGGTTTGACATTATTTGTTCTGGGAGTGAGCTGGGGTGGCTCTGTCTATCCCTGGAAATCAGCAAAAGTCATTGCCACCATGGTTGTCGGTGGCTGCACGTTGATCGCTTTCGCTTTGTACGGTTCGTCAACACTCTCGCAAGGCGTCTAGTTTCAACATACTAACGTGACACTCCGAACAGAGAACTATCTGGCCAAGAATGTTGACCAGCTCTTGCCTACACATCTGTAAGTAGCTTTACCTGAACAAACTTTCGAGCAATTGCTGAACGAAATATGATAGATTCTCGGCCCCGGGATACATTTCGATGGTAATTTGTGTATTGATCACCAGTGGAACCATGACTGACATTCGGCAAGGTGATCCTTTCCGCAGTTGGCACTGTGACAGCATACTCCGGACAAGTCTTCTGGCCGCAGGAAGTCCACGCCATCATCAAAGGAAGTCCTGAGAGGTTGGCCCTCTTGAGCGTATGTGCAAACTTTGCCGGCACCGCGAACACAGGCTGACCCTTCTCGCAGAGTGTGATAGGAAGCACATGCCTCCTGGGTTTCTTTATTGGCGGTTTCATCTTCCGGTATTGTACCTGGCATCGAACGATTCTCATAGGGTCGGCTGGCATACTGGCGGCTTTCTGCGGTGCAATGATTTCAGTTCAACCTGGAGATGATAAAAAGGGACCAGCTCTCATCGCCTTCGTGATGCTCCCCATTGGCACCATCGAAGTCGGCTCCAGAGCGCTACTGCCGCTCACTTGCCCCGACGAAGATATCGGCGCGGCTCTTGGCGCCTTGGGCTCCATTGGGTATGCATGTGCATCAGTAGGAAGTCAGTAGCCTACCCACCGCTCATGGCTCGCTTCGAATGTTGACAATGATCCCAGTTGCTGTCTATTCGGCAGTTTTGACAAACAAGGTGAAATCTGTTGCTCTTCCAGAGATAGCGGCAGCCGCAGTCAAGGCAGGGCTTCCGGAGTCATCGATCCCAGAGCTTTTGGCAGGGTTCCCTAGCAATCTTGCTAGCGTTCCAGGAATAACCAAGCAGATTATGGCTGCAGTCGCGGTGGCGGGTGCCCAAGGATATGCTGATGCATTCCGGTGAGCTCCAACCGGAGTTTTCAATGGCCAAGCTGACTGTGGTTTCTAGTTATGTCTGGTACTGCGCACTTGCTTTTGCACTATGTGCATTTGCCGCTTCTTTCTTCACCATCAACTACGAAAAGTATCTTACCGACAACGTCGCTCGGAAGCTTCAGTACGGAACTCCACCACGAGTCGATCCAGAAGCGACAGAGAAATAGGGACATCCAGCTGCAAACTTCACATGGCCGTCTTTGAAATCAAGCTTAGAGATGGAAAAGTGAAGTGAGAGAATGGGACGCCGCCTCTCGGCGTAGGTCAGAAGAGAGCCAGGTTGCTTTAGAATCGTTGCCACCATACTTGTGGAGACACTAACCTCACAAGTCAGCCATAGTTGAACAGGACGCAATTGCTGAGGCAAGCATGAGTATTTCAGTAACCATGTATTCAAGTACGTTCCTAATTGCAATCCAAAGTCTGAGCTCGTTTCGGCTTCATGCATGGACAATAACATCAGGCTCGAGAAGTGATCCAGACCGGCCCCACTGGGCTACAATCTCGGTGGCGTGCTTGGCAAACTGCACGTGACTCAAAGTTATGCACAGCCGGCTCTTCTATCGTATGACCAAGTTGTGCACAGCGAGTGACAGCGGGATAAGTACTTCAGCCAAATTCTAACGCTTCTAAGTGCCAATGAGACCAAGATTTCGTGCCTGTAACTTCAAGCCTCGTCCTCCGTGGATCACACCTGGCCCCTCATTGGAGTACTTTCTGTGGGGATCCCCGCGTCGAGGTCGTTGCTCCATGGTGCGCCTCAATTTTTCCATCCGCGCCTCGTACCCCCCATCCTTCTCTTTCGTCCCTCTTCATCCGCCCTCGTCCGCGATCAGTCCTTCCACCCCTGTTTTTCTCACTCCACGCCCTTCAGCCCTCCTCGAGCATATGAGCTGATCGTTCCATCGCAGGACGTCAAGTACGCACATGATCGTTAACTTCCCAATTTTTAACAACTTATGTCCGAATCTACAGAATGGTTAGTCCGCAGCCTGTCTCAGCAACACAAGTCCGTGAGTCCAGCGTCTCGAGAGCAGGTCACTCCCCGAGCCAGCATGATGAACTGCATAACGACCATACCGCCAGAGGGAAAATCCGTGTGAGAGCTTCGGCTGCTTGCAACTCTTGTAGGCTTCGCAGAGTTAAGGTACGATTGTCAAAATCCGTCCGGGATGAAAACAGCATCATGCAATCTGGTCATCCCCTTCGGTGTTCGAAAAAATTCTAACTTTCATGCCTAAAAGTGCCTGTTTGACCAGGAGCATGTCCAATGCAAGCACTGTCGTCGAAATAATCTCACTTGCATTTTTGACCACAATGATGGTCGGAAACGGTAAGCATGGTCGCCTGGCCGTTTATTGCCATGATTTCTGATGAGAAAATGACTACTAAGGCGCCGTCCTAAAAATGAAGTCGCCACTTTACGGGATCGCGTGGCTGCTCTGGAGGCTACGCTGCAGCATCAGAGTACAAGACCTGACGTCCTTGCCAGTTGCAACTCCAGTTCTTCCACCAGATATTCGAGCCAGCCAAAACCTTTCGATGCCAACGACAATGAGATTTTATCAGATACGATACATGTCTCTGTAGTCCCTTGCCAATCTCAATCTCAGCCTGACCCTACCACAGAGCTCGACGCAGATAAGGGCCACTCGTCTGCACGTTCACTGTGCATCGATTCTCGTCATGTCGGGACGAACTATGAGGACGTGGACCGGGGTGAGCAAACAATGGACTTGGGGCGCAATAATGCTCCGAGTGATGATCCATCCTCGCCTCGAGATGACAGTAGTCACTCATCAGTTTTGTCAGCCCTGTCGACGTCCACGCAGGACTACCTCTCGCAACTCTTCTGGACAACATACAATGATACATTCCCTTTTATCAACAAGGAACTTTTTTTACAAGCGAAAGCGCAAGATAACCGCGACTACTATTCGAAGACATTGGAACTATGCATTTGGCTTGCTGGAGTCCGCTTTGCCGATCGCACGCGCACTGACATCGCAGTGCTGTTTGTGCCGCATACCGCCGAGTGCAGATTATATCGGCTTGCAAAGGAGGCTGTCGAGGCTGACATGGAGACTCAAACCTGCCTCCCGCTCGTACAAGCCTTCCTTCTTTTGGCAGATATGGAGGCATCTCTGGGACACTACAGTGCTGGGTGGATGTATATTGGTGAGTGTGGCCCATTCTTGCATTGGGATTCTCAGGGTGAACTCTGCAAACGAAGGCTAATTTCAGCGGATCGTAGGCACGGCTTTCCGCATGGGCCTCAGCATGGGCCTCGACTTAGACAGCACTTACCGAGAGCTTCTCCCACACGAAGCCGAAGTTCGCCAGTTTACCCATTTCATGTGCCTCGTCATGGAAAGGTGAGCTACGCCCACTGGCCTTGACCCACGCCTATGGCTACTGAACATCCCACAGGTACTTCGCAGTGGTCTTGAAACGATCTCCAATGGTGAAAAGTTTTGATGTGAAAATACTCGACTGCTATTCTCAAATGTTGGTCTCATCTAGAGAGCTCCCTCGTCCTCTTCAATGTTGTCTTCAGCTATTTGAGCCCCGAAGAACTTTATATGAAGTCATCGCCGCGAGCAACGCTATGCAGAACCTTGGAGCTCATCGAAGTGGCCATTTTGTCCATCGCGACCATCTCAAGGCCATGGCCTTGACAAGAGAGCTTCAGAGGATTTACCACAATCTCAGTGGAGGGGCAAGCTGGACGCCGGAAAATGTCAATCAGGCCCATGGCGGTTTCTTCCTCTTCCAGTGAGTATCTTTGTTCTAGCCCCAAACCATTCGACGCTTATTCTTCTGCCTAGTCAGCGATACTACATAAACTTGATCCTGATCCATCAACAATTCGCCCAGTTCGCATCGTTAGACCCTCTTGATGATCTTCATACAAGTAACGGTATTCTTAACACCAACGGCGAAGCTCCCAGTCGCTTGTGCAAAATGACACGAATGTTGTGCCTTGCCTACTCCATCACTCTTACCCGGATTCTCAAGATTCATCATGAGAAGCGCGGCGGACGTCGAATGGTCTTCCAGGTTCTTGGACATGTCCAAATCGCGGCGAATACACTTCTCAAGTGCTTGATCCACATAAAAGACACAAATAAGCAGCAGAAAGCGCTCGGCTTTCTGGAAGACCTTGTGGTCATCCTAGAAAGCCTCGAACTCTTGTATCCTGTTGCCAGTGCCTCCCTGAGGTCACTTAGGCGTTCGTTGATAAGGCAGCGGCAGGAACTTTCTTTCGTTTCTAGCTTATATCACTCTCCCGATCGACTGCCCAGTACCGATGCAGAATGTGAAACCATACAAGGGACACATGTCACAAAACCTCTGACCATGAATAAACTTGCTACCCCATACAACACGGAGACCCTCTGTATGTATCAGCAATCACCTTGTGTACATACTACATATCCGATGGAATTACATGTTCCATCAATCTCCGAGGATATATCAACGGCTCTGGATGATTTGGCTACGAAGAATGGGAAGGAGAGCTATTCTTCCGTGGGCCACTTTGTGGAGTTCTTACCGGCGGCATCACAACCTGATGTAGTCACCCCTAGGGGTACAGAGAAAGGCGTGACCAATGTTCGAGACTCCAGCCTAGACACGTATCAGCATCTCTCATTCGATACGTATGACGAAGACAACCTCTTCTTCGCAGAAGAATTCCTCAACATTGATGCCGAAGCGAATGCAGACGACGACTTGGACCTCGATTCGTTACTGCCGCAAGCTTTTTGGCAGACCAGTCACACTCTTGGGGCCTTTTCGCTAGCAAGTGATCCCACCGTGGGAATCCATGCACACATCGACGTGTTTTGAATACCTACACTTCCCAGATTCGAATTAATACTGACTCGATGGCGACAACTACCTATACTCCAAAGGGCTCTGTGGTGGCATTGTTGTTTTCATTCATAGGCCGGACTCGCTTACTATGACAATCATGACTCGCCGCCTGAATTCTACTAAGAGGTTTCCAGTGCTAGCCCTTCATGAGTGCACTTTATAAACGTCGACCACCTCTTTCTTTGGGATCAATGAGAATTACCTAGAGGTGGAAGATTCTCATACAGCATAGCGAAAACAGTCAAGAAAGAGGGCGGCAATCAAGGGAAATAACATTCAAAATGTGCAATTTTGCCCTGATGGTTATTCTATTGTGTTCGCATGCAAGAGATACGACTTCAAAGCCTGTCTTAGCTCCAAAGAGCTACTGAGTATTCCCGCCAACGCAATCAGTCCCTTTTCTTGATGCGTAATGCCAGTATAAACTGGATAAATTGATATCTTGCATAGGACTGCGGCAACCTTGAGTCTCATTCCGTGTCGCTGGCAACGCCATCTACTTTCTGATATGAACTTTCGTTTGATTGGTAAGGGTCTTAGCATCCATACCTATTGGAAAGCTCATTCTTCTGCTCTTCGTGCGATCTTGAAAGGCCTTCATCGCTGGGTCGAATTTTTGACTGAAGCAACTCAGAAGATAGTATTGCCAATTCCGTTACTAAATCTCTGAGTCGACAGACACCGGATATAAACTGTACGGTTCGAACTGTTCTACTTCTTTTTCTTTCGGGTCGACATAATCAGCGCTAGCACGTCAAGAACAAGATTGCTTGAAGATGATAGCGTTCCGAATATTTGTATTCTGGTTGTCATATCGCACCGGCTATCGGTCTTGAGAACCTTAGAGCACGTCTCACTCAGCTCGTTCGAGTTCATTAGGATCAGACCAGAGCGTAAAACTCGTCTCATATCGTAGAAGAAGAGCGCCAGCGAAGCCCACGATAACACAACATTGCCTGTATTATTTGTGTGGTACAGGTACCAGGAGCGCAGCTTGCAATTGTATTGTGCCAAATCGACTATCTTGTTTTGATCATCTGCGAGTATTTAGACTCGTCAATTTACAGTCATAATTCCACTAGTAAAGCCCGCAGGAAGCTTCCAAACCGTTCTCCGGTGCCAACTCACCTAAAGAATTGATGGCTAGGATATAATGAGTTATGCACGCATTCAAGGATGGTCTTCCGCCATGACGAGTCTTTGATCTGGACCTGGAACGTCAAACGGGGATCATCTATGAAATAATGGAGTCTGCACCACACTCTGCCATTGGCAAACAATGTTCAAGCAAGAGTCGGCATAGCCATTACTACATACCAGTGAACAACTTCAGTAGCTCACGGGTCATACAGTCATAACTCCGAAGAAGTATTGGGTCGAGTGGAGCACTACCTCAGACTTCCTGGGAATTGGGTGTTTGATATCCGAGAGATCGAACCCATGAAACAAAACAACAATCATGGTGACAATTCTTGGTATAAATGCACTCATAATATATCGCAGCATAGCTCTTATGCCTGTAGTGGACGTTTTCTTACTTTCATATTTCACAGTGTTCAGACAAATTATTTGTCTTGTCGGAATTTGTACCACCTCAAGATATTCACCGTAGGTCATGACCTACTGAGGCTATGATGCTCTGGATCATATCTTTGCCCTGGTCCCTTCAGTCGCGTGGCGGATATGGACTTCTCGCAATAGCATACCCTGTCCAGGAACTGGGAAAGGTGCGCAGCTAATGGTGGTTGCCACGAGCCTGGCCGGATGTGTCTTGGACGCGTTTCTCCATCTATGCATCGTTCCGCGTTGTACAATATGATCCTGAGAACAAGTAATCGTTCAGTCCCGACTGAAGTCGCTAAGAGCAAAAAGGCTACTTACTCCAGGATTCAAGCGCACCACCTCACCACTGTCCAATTCGTGATCGATTGATCCAATCGTGCATACTGAGAAGTCAATCGACACGGTTTGGTGAAAGTCGGTTACTCCTCCCGGCTGCAGATCAAGAACGTTCAGGTTCACCCCTTTAGGAACAACAATTTCCTGACGGTTTTGACTACAATCTCCATCGCCATCCTCAAAAGCCGTCACATCGGCATCACCTTCGAGTACCACGGGTACACCCTGTACCGAGTACGACCGAGCCATTTGGCCTACTCGAGCAACATTGAAGTACGGCAGTAGCTTCTGCTCCCGATGGACACTGCTGCCATTTGCATTGTGGGTAGTAATAAACCTTCCACAACGTGGTAGTTTGATCTCAGGTGACATATCTGTCCGGAGTATAGACAAGTTTAGGCTGTGATATGTCAAGATGGGATATCAGTGGTGTGTTGATAAGTATGGATATTGTAATCCACTCAGCTACGGAAGCCGAGACTGTTAAGTGTTCACAGGCATTGATCCACCTCGTTTCGGCTCATTGTGCATATCCTTGTTCCGAATTGAAGCCTGAATGGAGATGTCGCGATATAGTGATTGCCCAATTTCCGAGCATCGATAATCCGGAATATTACGGCCTAAGATCCTTATATTTTGCCATTATCCTCCCGCTTTGGGGACTTTCATTGCGCAGACTCAAGGGAACAGTACACCCTTTCACACAGTCCTAAATCGAATTGTTTTTTCTACAAGCTTGGCCTTTGTCAATTCGCCCTTTTCAAAGTTTTCCTTTTTAAATCCATAAAAATGATCCCCCCAAGATCTGAAGCGCATGCCACTCGCAATGAACAGACTCGCACGACGTTCACATCACTAGAACAAGCGAGCTTCTTGCCACCTACTAGTGCCACCATCTCTGCCCAGGCCACCCGGGCGAACGTGCCTCATAAAGTAGAGGATGTACCGGAAAGCAACGGCGCCAAAATACACTGGCTGGGTGACTCGAATGCTAAAAGTGTCTTGCTTTACTTCCACGGTAAGCGACAACTGTACCAACAGACTGCTATATCTAATTATGATAGGTGGTGGCTATGCGCTCCCCCCTGTTGAGGGCCACGCGCTCTTTCTTTTTGAGACGGCGAAGAGGTTCCAAGCAACAACTCAACAGCCCCTACTGATCGCCTTCCTCGAGTACAGTAAGCACATCACGGTCAATAAAGAGAGCACGCATTCTAACCTTGGACAGCCCTTTCAACTGCAGGAAAATTCCCCCTTCAGCTCATCCAAGCGACTGCTGCTTTGAGATTGCTACTTCAAAAGGGATTTAAGCCTTCCAATGTGAGAACATCCCAGGACCAAAGGTCATACATATGCTGACGGAAGACAAAGATTGTTGTCGGTGGTGATTCAGCCGGGGGAAATATGTCTCTGGGCTTGGCATCCCAGATCCTTCATCCGTACAAAGGTATTCCAGCTTTGAAATTAGATCAGCCTTTAGCTGGCGTGCTTTTGATGTCTCCGTTCGTTAGCTTCGATGAAGACACAAAATCATTCAAGGAGAACCTGCAATACGATATCTGTGGTACTGGACTCCTAAAAGAGATGGTAGATAGCTTTGTCAAGCCAGAACAGAGGAATGCTTGGTCAGAGCCTTTGTTGGCAGAGCCCAGTCATTGGAAGGGCTTCCCAGCCAAGAAGGTTTTGAACCTGTGGGGTGAAGCCGAAATGTTGCGCGACGCGGTATCAGCACAAGGCGAGAAATTGGTCAAAGCGGGTGTGAATGTTAGAAATGTCGAATGCCCTAGCCATGTCCACGTTGAATGCGTCCTCGACGCATCTTCTGGCCTTGGGTATGGTGTCATGGCCACAGAAATTTGGGATTGGCTGGCCTCAGTTTTCTAGAAACAATGGTATAGATAACTCGATGGACACTTTCGTTGGGAGAAGATAGCTATGGTGATACACCGAATACAAAAGCATACTCTAGGAAGAACGCTGCTCCGTACTCCAATTCAGTAAGGATTGGCGTCGCCCCTGGTCAGAGCTTGATCGGAATTTGAAGAGCCGGCTGTTCTACGCCTCTCGCATCGTTATTCCGAAAAACTCGGCTTTGCCGGGTTTACTGCAAATGATCTTGGGGTTGGGCCAGGGCAGGCGGAGTTATAGTCAGTCCAAGGAAGGAACAGTTTCACTAACAGTCTTTTCCAAGACCTCTATCCGAACACTCGACTACCAAATACCATGCCTTGTACTGACCTCGGTGGCTTGAAATAGCCTTCTAGCAAGATCGGCCAATATCGTTCGGATCAACTTCACTCTGAGTGCCTTGCTTCATAGTTCGGGGCTAAAAGTGCAATCTAAGAACAATTGTTTACATATCACTAACGCCTGATCGATAATTTACAACACTTGACAGCTCAGACTGGCTTTTTTCAGCGGCCAACCTCGCTAGTTGCCTAGATGAATTTTAAAGAAATGGAATACAGGCTTAAGAGAGCACGAGTTGTCTGTAAACCTTGCAAGCAAGACAAAAAACGCTGCGATATGGAGAAAGGGGTGCCCTGCAGCAAATGTACGCACAGCAAACGACACTGTTTTACATCGAAACCACGGAAGCTGGACCGGGCTCAGAGAAAACCACAAGATAATTTGTCGCTAGTTCACGATTTAGCCCCGAAAGCCGATGGCATTGTGAGCTTGAACAATAGCGCTACAGAACATGGTGATATTCGCGGTTCCGATGTTTCTCGATGCTCTCTCAACAAACGCAAATGCCAAACGCCCATCACCAGAGAATATCTCAGCTCATATCTTCGAGCCCAGGAGAAACCTTGGTTGACACTACCAGGCTTCATTGAGTCTCCAGCCCTGCATTTGGACCAATCCACTCTAGAATACCTGGCTCAACAAGGAGCTTTTAACCTTCCGCCTGAGGGCATACGAAACGAATTCCTGAAATGCTTTGTCGACTATGTTCAGCCTTTTGGACCAGTTCTGGATGTTCGAGCATTTGTCCGCGCAATTCAGCAGAATGACCCCTATAACCCAATTAGCCTGTCGCTACTATGGGCAGTGGTATTTGCCGCAAGTTCATTCATTGATATAGATCACTTGCGTTTGCTCGGGTTCAACACTCGCAGATCTGCTAGGCAGCATCTGTATCGCCTAGTGAAGCTTTTATACAGCTTCGACGTGGCAGGTGGGCCAACAGCTCGCCTTCAAATAGCGTTACTTTTGACCTTCGGCTACGAGACGCCAGATGATCTCCATGACGCTTGGTACTGGCTTGGGGTCGCAATCACATGGGCAAAGACGCTCGGTGCCCACTGTGTGAGCAGCGGCGGTCAACCTAGAAACCCCAGAAATAATTTGTTGAGGCGTTTATGGTGGAGTTGCTGGGTTCGGGACAGGATCATTACAATCGGCCTACGCAGACCTATGCATATCAAGACGGGAGTCCCAGAATTGGACCTTGACGATTTTGACCTTGCTCCCACTTCACAAGACATCACAAAGACGCTTGGGTTGCCGCGCTCGGTCAAGGACTCAAATACAATCACAAAGTTGGCACGAATAACTCTTGCACTTGGATCATTGTGCGAGTATATTGGTGACATATTCAATGGGTTGTTCTTGGAAGGCACCGGATCTGCCAAACCAAAACAGGAAGCCGAACACTCTCAGTGCAAATGGCACTCTCTGACTACGGATATTAACTGGATCTCTCAAATGAACAAGCGCTTGGAGGACTGGCTCAGTCGTACTGCACAGGAAGTCCAACTTTTTGCACCTGGAAGCCTCGAAGTGATAAATGATGAAGAAGATTCTTCTATTTTGATTGTTCACAGAGCCATGCTTGTATGTCTTTATTACACGATAAGCACCACGCTTTACCGGTCACAGTTCCTAGATGCACGTTCCGCGGCCATACGGTTGTCAGCACTACAGGAGCTCTCGCTACTCAAAGTACAAGTCGCCGCAGATCGAGTTTTCCGAGTGTACATGAATTTGAAGGAGCGTGCTCTGATCCAATTCCTACCACATATGGGTGTGGTGTGTCTTATCCCAGCTACGCTGGCCCACTTGCTGGAATCGCAGACGAACGATCGAACAGCCCGTAAGATGAGTTTGCAAAAAGCACAATCCTGTGTCGACATCTTGCATGAGTTAAGCCAGACATATGCTTCTGCTGAGTACGCCATTCTGAATTTGATGATTGCGAAGGGTCGAATCTGTGGCTCCCTGGATGTGTCTGACAAGGAAGAAGAGCCTGGAATAACTCAACCCCAGATAGTATCTTCTTTACTCCAGTCTATGACAATGTCAACGGAAGAACGCCACCTCCTATCATACTGGCTACTCGATACCGACATCAACAGCTTCAGCCAAATTGAAAGCAGTGATATGTTTAATCTGGCCTTACTATACGGCTGTAACCAAGAACGATGTGGGGGCAAACGCGAACACTCCGGGCAAGTGAATTCGAGGGTTTTACAGAATAATCCCGTTGAAAACTTACCTGCTCTCGCACCACCTTCGAGCTCTCTGGTAGAACCCTTTGGCTGGGGACAAAACTCGCAGAGCTTTGCGGAACATTATTGTGATAGTTCACTAACTCCCACCAATTCCTTTGGTACTCTGGAGATCCCCTCCAATATTTTTACCATTGATACAACAGAAGAAGATACTTTGAATTTTGATATGGTATTGGACAAAACATGTATGCAGAATGGTTTGATAAGTAGCTCCGAGGATTGGAGGACGAAGTCACCTTTTCTTGAGTCTAATCTCAACGAATTGGCCGAGGTGTTTGATTTTAACTTGGCATGCCAATAATAGAGGTAGAGAATCAATATCTGAGAATCCCTTCTGATAAAATCGTGTTTGGCCATTGTCTATTCATGAGATACTGGGCCAGACGCTGTCAAGAAATCAAAATCTGCGCCAGTCTCAGCTTGGTTAACACAGCGCTCGTATAAGCCACGGTAACCTCTCCTGACAATCCGATTCTGTAGCATTACCTTCTCACGCGTCGAATCTATGCGTGATTGTATCCGGCGCCGGATTTCATTGTCGTCCACCTGAAGAATGATGGTGCGTTGAATACAATCAAAGCCTATCATATCACCATCTTGAATGATGCCAAATACTGACTCCTGAATGGCAGATTCGGGAGAAATATGCAGCACAATAGTTCCGCCGGCGGTGCCGGACATACGGCCGTCCGAGATCCTGAGCATGTCTTGTACACCATCTGCTGCTAGCTTCCTCGGAATGGGTATGACACCAGCCTCTGGCATTCCTGGATTCCCAATAGGCCCAACTCCCTGTAAGACCAGGACCGAGGACTTGGTGACGTTAAGATCCGGGTCATCAATCCGAGATGCAAGGTCCGCAGTGTTGTGAAACACAACAGCCGGACCGGTGTGGCTAAGAAGATGCCTGTATTTCGAAGCGGAAGCTTTTATTATGGCGCCGTTGGGCGCAAGATTCCCGCGGACGACTACTAGAGATGAACTGGGGTAAAGAGGATCTGACAATGGACGTATGATCTGCTTCGAGTATGGAAAAGTCCCGGTACTTGGTGGAAGCGCATTGAGGACTTGACCAAGGGTTTGTCCAGTAATTGTCATGGTATCCAGGTGAAGCAGTGGTCGCAAAGTCAGAAGCAGGGCGCCCATACCACCGGCATTATGGAAGTCGCTCATGTAGTTATCTCCACTGGGTTTAAGATCGACTATTAAAGGCACCCTCTGACCAATCTCGGTGAAGGTATCGAGGTTGATAGTATTCACCAATGCCGGATGGCGATTAATAATTGCCATCAGGTGGACAACTGCATTAGTGGAACCGCCGATGGCTTGTAGAACAACGATGGCATTTAAGAATGACTCCTTGGTCAGTAGAGACTGAGGGGCAAGCGCTCCGCCTGAAGCTACAATTTTGACAGCGTTGAGCCCCGTCGCTTCGGCCACTCTCAGTCGCATCGACGAGACAGCTGGGGCAGAGGCACCCTCAAGAGGCATCATACCTAATGCCGCGGTAATACAAGCCATAGTACTCGCAGTGCCCATAACTCCACAAGTTCCAGCCTGCGTATTGATCAGTCAATTGTGTGTTCTTAGCCAGAGGTCATTTCGTGCCTCTTACAGTCGGAGCCAGTTCCTCATTGATAGCACGAATATCCTCCATATCGACTCCTCCAGCTCTGTAAGTGGCCCAGTTGTTGCGACAATCGGTACACGCACCGAGTCGCTTACCCCGAAAGCTTCCAGGGAGCATTGGGCCGGTAATGAGTGGCAACACTGGCTTGTTGGCTGAGATCCCACCCATCAGCTGTGCCGGTACCGTCTTGTCGCATCCTAATTCGTCATGTCAATACCATAGTCTAGTACTCCTCCTGGGGTATCTTTTGATTTATAAAATTGTGTTTCACTCACCTCCTATCATGATACAAGCATCCATGGGCTGTGCCCGGATCATCTCCTCGGTGTCCATACTCATCAAGTTCCGCAGAAACATACTCGTGGGCGAAGAAAATGCCTCATGCAGACTTATGGTGGGAAAGTCCATAGGGAGTCCACCAGCAAGCAGGATACCTCGTTTGGCGGCTTCTATTAATTGTGGGCCGTTGGCATGGCAGGGGCTGAACGAGGACTGAGTGTTGATGATGCCAATGATGGGTCGATTTAGAGCTTCCTCAGAGTAGCCCAGGGCTTTGATAAAGACCTTCCGCAAGAATAGGGAGAAGTGAGCATCGCCGTACGAGGTAAGACCTTGTCGCAAGCCATAAGATGGGATTTTTTGTGAAAGGTCGTAATCATCTCGCAAGGAGACAGTCCCGTTGTCGATCTGTCGAGTCATTTCTAGTTCTGGGCTGGGAGTCAAACAAAGCGTGCTGAGATCTCAAGACTGTCTCTCTGCGGCATTGGCAATCGGACTGACTGCGACAAGGGACCATTGACAGGTATAGAGATGAACTGGGATTATTTTCCAATCGATGCGCTTGATGCTGATAGATGAGTGCTGCCATGAACCAACAGTCCGCAAGTCTGATTTGGTAGATTCCCGCACGAGCCTCGACTTGCACAATACAAGGCTCCACAGAGTAGGTCTAGCTGGTGTAGCGAGGTGAGCGGCATTTCCTGACAAGGTACTGTACTCCGTGTTGATCTGACCGGAGTCGATTTTCATAGGTCGGATTTCATCTCCCAATCCGGCAGTGCGGCAAATCATGAACTTTCTTACATTTTATTCGGGGTTGAGGCCACGAGAGCAATCAAGATAATCCCTAGCAGAGATGACAAAAGGCGTAGTGTGTTTGCTTGTTGTCGACACACCCTGCTACGTACAGCTTGTCTCGATCTCTCCGTTGAAAATCTGTCGTTGACATGAAGCGACTGTATGGCCAGAGATACCTAGAGAGGTGGGCTTCTAGTGATAAAGATTTCCAAGGGTGCCTATAAGCTAGCTCTAGAGGAGCTTTCTAGGCTCTAGGCCCCCAGATATTCGGGTAACCTACCCAAAATTGTCCCTACAGAATAAAGCCTGCCTCCACATTTTGAGTCGTCCGGTGTTTAGTTTTTAGTTTCTGAACTTCTTCTCCCCACCATCTCGCACACACCCCAGAGTGCCCCTCCACTAGAACTTCCAACTACCACAATCGTACTAAGGGCTACATGATATACAGAGGAGGTCGTCATCCTCGTCACTTCAGCCACTCGCACCAACCTCATACTTCGATGATTCTGTCGTGGGACCGATCAAGATGTCGAACAACCTCACATTTGTAGAATATCAAGACCCAGGCGTACAAGCGCAGCGCATCCGGTCGCGAAGGGCCTGTAGTGAGTGTCGGCACAAGAAGGTGTGCATAGGAAAAGTCTCATCTTTGACCTTGCGGCGAGTCTAACCTGGATGTGCCAGAGACGATGCAGTCATCAGCTGCGAAAACCCTTTGGGCCTCAAACACGCGCCGGCCGAGGCTCGCACCTTACCGGGTTCCAGTCCATTGCCACGTCACAGAATACTCAACTCACTGATTCTCGGCCAGAGGCAGAAACTGAGCAAACAAGCCATGAGGATCCACATAGGTCGCCCAGTGTTCAATCAATAACAGCTCCCCAGCAGCAGTATGACAAGCCTCGGAATGACCGGCAACATCAGCAGCTCCCTTCACGACATGGAGCGCAGAGTTACGCGGATCAACCATGCACGTCTGATGAACACACTAGCCCCCCAACGACGCGCTTTGTTGGTGATCTGAATCCACAAACTCGACTGCTCCTTGGAAACAGTATCGCCCTTGACGATGAACTGGAGGTTGGCAGAGGAGAGGTAGGAGTGTGGCTCCAGGCTCAGGCACGACCCTGCAGCAAATGTGGATGCCTCCCTGATACCTTCGTTACATCTTCTCCAGCATCCAGGGGTTTGCGATCACTCCCGTCAGATCTTCTATCCCAGAATACAATTAAAGGGCTGTCAGATCTTTACTTCACCAACGTCCATCCGATCCTGCCACTCCTCAACAAAGAAGAGTACTGGCAGTCTTTGTCTTCGGGAACGAGCTCCACACCATTGTTGCACGTTGTATGTTTGCTTTCTGCCAAAGACAATGCGGCGGAGAAATTCTTGAAATTCTTATATTCTGGAGATACTCTGGTGTCAGTCCGGGAATTTTGCAGCCGCCTGTACATGTCGATCTCAGCGGCGCTCTCTCGGCGCAATAGTATGAGAAAGCTGACCCTGGTGCGCATACTTGGACTTCTTTCTTTGCACCACGAAGGCAGTGACGGTGCGGATCAAGCATCCTGCTATATTGCCGAAGCCATCAACCATGCGCAAACGCTGACACTGCATTTGCCACGACCAGTCGATACCAACAACGAGCTTAAACGAGTTTTCTGGTGTCTTTGGACACTCGACCGATTGAATGCCGCGACCAATGCACGACCGTGCCATATGAGCGACGTTGACATATCTATCCCCGAGCTGACGCAAGAGGAATCTGGCTACGTCGCATTTGACGTGTGGTTTCGTATCGCCAGGATCCTGAACAAAGTCATCGAGTTCTATCGACCCAAACTCGAGGATCCCGTTTCCGGGTTGGACTCCGGGTTTCCAGCCTTTGAACAGATCATGGACGAAATGCACGCTTGGCAACTATCTCAATCCAGTATTGGTTGGTGAAACTTCTTGCTTGTCTTACCAATTGGCTATTAGCTAACATCATTTGATCTAGCCACTCTCCATATCTTTTACCTCGCCATTGCAGTCCTTGGGCATCGTCTCAAGGCTATCACGAGCCTACCACCACCCACTCCGGCAAGACTGCGGCAACAGCTTGCCACTGTCCAGGTCATCAGGTACATGGAGGACACGAACCGATTGAACGCGTTGCATCCATTTCCTATTGCCGTATATGCTGTATCGCTTGCCCTGTCTGTCTCTTATCAGCAGCTCAAATTCAGTCGTCTTCCCAGTGACCGGGAGGATGCGCGCCGCGATTTCCAGAAATGCTGCGTCATCATGCAGGAGCTGAGGCGTAAATGGGGCTGCGCCGATGCGATGGGGTCTCTGGCGCAGAAAATCTCTGCTGCGCTCGACCATCCATCACTGCTTGATGAACTCCGGGCAAATCAGTGTGGTCCCGTGAGCAACGACAGTAGCTTAACAGGCAATTCAGGAGCTGGTATAACACAGAAACAGTGTGAAGACCACCAAATATCGGCTTTATCAGCGGGCGAACATCCGTTGAACTATCAAATGTTATTTACCGGGTTAGACACCATGGACGATATTTCTTGGATGAACTTGGGCGCCGGAGACCCAAGCGAAGTCGGGCATGACAACTTCCCTTCAATTAACTTCAACGACCATTGTAGTTCTTGGTAAAGCCTCTCGATTCATGGTTCAGTACTATTTTTTGATTCCGATTTACCTGCCCTTTTCCATTCTGGTAGGTTACGAATCATTGGAAGAGGCTGTAGCCTGGAATTAGGCTTCTGTGCAACACAAAACTCATACTGAGGTAACTACAAAGCAGAGCATGATATTAAAAGGAAGCAAGCTACTCCTTCTAGCGATTGCATACTTGTCAAGATCATTGGATACACGGCACCGGCTGACTTCTTTGGTAATATTCCGAGGGAATTTAGTCGCTGAAAAATGATATCTGTTAAAATGTCGCTATTGTGGCCACAATAATTTGAGTCCTACGGAGAGCGTACCAACCACTTAGCGAAGGGATCAAAATCGTGACCCTCTATATCTCCTTGTCGTACCCCATTTGGCTGTTGTCACCGGACCAGTAGGATGAGAACGAGTGGACGATTTCCATGTTGGGCAAGTTCAAACTCCTCGAGATCATCCCTGCTCATTGCAGTGATTTCGTTCTCCAGTTTTCATTTTCGGTTTTAACGGAGCATGAGAACGAAATATAATGACCGCTTGTCAGCACTGGCTCTCAACGATCCTCCAAATGCCACAACATACCTCTTCAATCTATTGTACTCCACTTTATTCACCAAATATTTTGTCAGTAGCATCAGAATTCAGTATGCCTACAGCTCTAGAAAATCTCAAAGCCACTGGTACTGTATGTATCTAATGAAAGTCTACAAGGACTTAACACCCTATCGATATCATAAGCTGACGTCTAGATCAACTCACGATAGATTGTCGTCTGCGACTCTGGTTGGTCTCCTCCCTAACACACGAAGCCCTTGCAAACTTTTGAAAATTCGGATGCTAACCTGCTCCAGGTGACTATGGTAGTAAGCCGTGCCCGGTATTGTCTTTTCATCACGAATCTATCCCGCATGCAACTTTCTTTTGTTCACCACATTCAAATTGTTGACGCTTGCAGCTATCGCCAAATATAAACCTCAAGACACTACTACGAATCCTTTCTTAATCCTCGAGGCCTCTCGAAACCCGCAATATGCACATCTGGTCGACGCTGCTGTGGATTACGGCCGGAGCCAGGTGAGAAGACCACGATTTTGCTTGATAGCTACTGACCTGCTGCAGGGTACTACCCTAAATGACAAGGTTGATGCTGCCCTCGACCGTCTCTTGGTAGAGTTCGGGCGAGAAATTCTCAAAATAATCCCTGGCAAGGTCTCAACGGAGGTTGATGCTCGCTTCTCCTTTGATACAAAGGCCACAGTTGAAAAGGCGCTCCATATCGTCAATGCATGTACATCGAGAAGTCCATCGCCAACTTGGCCAACGCTGACCATGCTTCGTAGCTGTACGAAATCATTGGAATCTCTAAAGACCGCGTCCTCATCAAGATTGCTGCAACCTGGGAGGGCATCCAAGCCACCAAAATCCTCCAGAGAGAGCACGGTGTCAATTGTAACTTGACATTAATATTCTCCATCATTCAAGCCATTACTGCGGCCGAGGCCGGAGCATTTTTGATATCACCGTTCGTCGCCCGTGTAAAGGACTGGTACAAAGCCACAACCGGCCAGAAACACTTTACCCCACAAGAGCACCCTGGCGTCAAGTCTGTCCGGACCATCTTTAACTACTACAAGAAGTTTGGCTACGAGACGATTGTCATGGGTGCTTCTTTCCGAGAGAAGTCTGAGGTCTTCGAGCTAGCTGGCTGCGATTACCTCACGATTCCTGTATGTATCCCAACACTCCCTTCACATTCCCCGAAAGTGGTCACATCATGATAACTTACTCGAGACAGCCTTCACTCCTAGAAGAGCTCATGTCATCTCAAGAACGCGTCAAGCAGAGTCTGAGCCCTGAAGATACCGCATCACTAGAGGTCACAAACAAAAGCTATATCGAAAACGAAGCAGACTTTCGCTTCGACATGAACGAGGATGCCATGGCCTCTGAGAAGCTTCGTGAAGGTATCTCAAAATTTGCGGCTGATGCAGTCACTCTGAAAGACATCCTCAAGAAGAAGGTGGAGGATTCGCAGAGATAAACAGGACTCTACAAACGAAGAATTCAAACATCATGAGTGAGAAGCAGTGAGGGTCGAGATATTTTCCCCTTTCCCTGGTTGCAGTATTTTAGAAGGTGGTAGCAAGCAGAGCAAATTGATCAAGGAAACGAACGATTCGTGAGTGTGCCGATAGTTTTGTTGTCCACCAATGGTGTGGAGATTTGAGATTATTTATTGTGTTAAGCGGCTAGCCCTCAGCTTGTCTAGTTCGCATTGTGTGAAACCACAAACGCTGGTATTTAGGAGGAGAGCAGGTAATTGCTATAGGCATGTAAATTTGTCATCAAGGAAATTACGTGTATATATTAAGGATGACGAGAATAACATGAATTGATCATGGCGTTGACTTCCCGATTAAGAGATGCCATGATATAGCCCCGAGGATTCAGCCCTTCATGAGGGTGGATCCACTCACCGTCCGGAGCAGTATCTGGACCGGAAAGTGGTCTTGTGTGTTCTCAGGATGAACTGTCTTGTTGATGCTGATCAAAATTTAGTCTTTGGCTTGGCCGACGCAAGAAATGCTACTTTAGTTGACCCCATGACACTGGTAGTGGTGTTCGGTACGTTGGAGAGACACCTCCTGAGTACAAGTATAATATACGTGCTTGAGATTCTTGTAAGCATCGCGAGTCGGTTCTTGAAGGTCTCTATATTATGACTAACTTATTTAGTCGAACAAGTAATACCTCCATCCACCACGAGCTTCTGTCCGGTGATGTATTTTGATTGATCCGAAGCCAGAAAAGCGACTGCTGAAGCAACGTCAGACGAGCTACCCTGCTTGCCCATCGGCACTGCGCCGTCTCTTTTTTTGATGAGGCCCTCGAGATCACCGTTTGCATACTTGTCGGCCAGCATACCTATTAACGGCGTATGCATGAGACCTGGTACCACAACATTCAACCTGATGCCCTTCGCAGCGTAGAGAATTGCAGTGGCTTTAGTGAACTGTATCACCCCTGCCTTGGTGGAAGCGTACGCAACCTGAGGTTTGCCGATATACCGCATGCCCTATACGTGATACGTTCTCGTTAGTGATGGATGCCTAGGTTCAGCACAGACAATTGCAGTGAGACTGTTGGAGTTTAAAAGTCAGGGTAGCACTTACAGCAATGCTTGCTATGTTTACGACAACACCGCTACCTTGCTTCTCCATGATTGGCAGTACAAAGTGGCAGCACAGATACACCGACCTGAGATTAACGTCTGTTTGTTTGTCCCAAACATCCGGCTTCATCTGTGCCGGTCCACCAGGTTCTGACATTCCGACGTTATTGACCAAAACATCGATTCTGCCGTATTTAGCCATGCAAGCATCGACCATGGCCTTGACATCATTTTCGACCGTGACATCGGCATGCACCACGTCGCATATTCCACCCTCGGATTGTATTCGCTGCTGTGTGTATTCGGCCGCAGGCAAGCGAACGTCGCAACCAAAGACCCTTGCACCGTTTTTCGCTAGTACTCGAGCAGTGGCAGCCCCGTTGCCGTACATCTTGGGATCGCCGTTCTGGCCGATACCCGTCAACAAGACAACCTTGCCTTTGAACTCGGAGTATATTCCACCTCCTTCTGCGTCCATGTCGGCCTGCTAGCCGTACCCGGTCACGAGTTCGTAATTTGTGAAAGAGGTGCAAAGGTAGTCCGGTCGCTGGTAATGTTGTTCAGCTACCACAAAAGATTCAAAAGTCCAATTTGTAGGGTAGAAGGGTTGGGAACATGATATCTCAATCTCTGATTGTCCAGCGCTCGGCTTCGTCGACACTCGGCACCCTACGCAGGCCGCTTGAAAATCTTCTGTTTCTTTTTGGAGAATGCCACTCCGCCTCTCCAGACTATGGTTGTTCTTACCTTTCATGCCGGGTGGCAAGCGGCGTTACATTCCTAACAAAGAATCTGCCGGAAGGCAAAGTAGCCATATTGTAATTAGTCTACTCGAAGGTTTTCCCAATTCATCGTTGCCTCCGCCTTTTCCGTCACACTTCCAGGTTTGGATGAGTCTCAATTGGAATTTAACCCGGTTCAATTGTTACTGATGGGGTTATGTGTTTAACATAGTTTACACTTTTGATATGGCTGAGAGATTGCGCAGCTAACCCTATTCCCTTCCACTCGCATATGGGAAAGCAAGTCGGCATACACAATATCTACATGATCAGGAACAAAAGATTAGTAGTAAGATAATATTTTCAGCAGTTCAGCGGTAACGATATTAAAGGAGAGTTAAGCAATAGTCACTACCGACTATTCAACTACCACTGAAGTAAGCCTGACTGGCGTCGGTCTATACTATCGGACGGACTAATTGATAGGTAGACGATCATAATCCCGCCCAGACGTTGTTCTCAGTCACCACCCGGACAATCAAGCTTGCGATGTGACTTCTTCCGTCAGCTCGTCACTATACGGGTCGATTTTGGTGGTTTTGAACTTCCTCGCTGGCACACGCTTGCGAAAGAGTATGTCCAACTCCTCATATGTTCGTCCTTTGAGCTCCGGAAGCCTAAAATAGACCCAGATGACTGACAGGAAACAGGTTCCCGCAAATAAAAGGCCAGTTTTGCCCTTCCAGCCGGCTTGAGTTGGATTCAACATGTATGGGGTTGCAACGTTGAATATAATGTAGAAGAAGTAGAATGAATTTCTGCCAATGGCGATTGTCTTTCCACGCAGCCTGGTGGCTGAGACCTCACTGACAATGCAGAAGGCGAGTGGGCCAATCGAGATGTCGTAGAGACAGACCCAGACGACTAACATTGCAGAGGTAGCCCATTTGCTCCCACCGTTAGAGCTCGGCGCGAACCCTACACAGCCCATAACCAACAGAACAACGGTCATGATGGAAAGGCCAGCCAAGCAAATGGAGCGCCGACCAAACCAAGTGATCAGGAACCAGGAGCCTAACGTCCCGCATAGTCCGACACCATAGAATGCGATGGTCATATCGAAGGCAATCGTATTAGGCAAGCCCGCCTGCTCGAAAAAATAGGTGTTGAAGGGTTGTAGTGGCAAACCCGAGAAGATGGGAAGGGCCCAGGTGATAGCAGCGATTTCTGTTCGGCGGAGGTCAACGCCCCGGAAGCAGTCGACGTATGATCCAGTTTCGGTCTCGCGCTCCATCCTGTCTGTGTGGATCATCATCGCCAGTGTCGCCTTTGTATCGGTTTGATCTGACGAAAGTCTCTTCAGAGACTGTTCGGCTTCCTCCAGCCGGTCCTGACGTAAGAGCCACCAAGGCGATTCGGGACAAAACAACATTCCCACAAACAATGGCACAGGCCAAGCCCATTGAAGAGCGAAGGGGATGTCGTATGCCCATCTACTCATCATGGTGGAGGTCCCGCGTAAAACCCCCGCAGATATCAGCTGTCCAATGATCCAGGTCAAGTTGATGAACGTCGTGAGGTAGCCGCGAAGCACCATGGGACAGACTTCGGAAGCATACGCCGGCGCTGTTGTGTTGAAAATTCCCCAGGGGATTCCACAAAGGATCTCGCCGACAAGCAAAACTGGCAGGGATTGGCCAAAGACGAGGATGAAGGTAAAAGCCGAGATCAGAACATAGCATACCAACATGAGGCGCTTCATGCCGTATTTCTCAGCGAGGTAGCCGTTCAAGAGAATGCCAATGATGATCCCGACCTTGCCGCTAAGGCTCAGACCTGTTTGCCAGGGGGCAGTGATTTGTTTTCCGTCCTTGTAAGGCACGCCAAAATCTCTTTGAAAAGCCTTCAGGGCAAAGAGCGAGGGCACAAAGGCTGTGTCGTATCCCTCCATCACGCATGCTGCAGAGACGAACACGGACCATACCACTGCTCTGGGGTACAGGCGGAGAGCGTCTAAAAGCTTCAGGCTGTGTTCTCGTTGCGTGGCCTGTTTGGCATCCCGGACAATGTCGTCCCAAGACTTTTCATCCCGCCCCTTCTGGTCGTGAGTAGCAGGCTCTCGGACTTCGTCCATCTCCAAATGATCGACGATAGGCTTTGAAGCGTCCATTGACCCGAGCACACCTTGAGAAGACATCTGATCCCGATTTGATGGTCGAAAAAGAAGAGTTTTTGAGATTTTCCAACGGAAGAGAAGCTGGCTAGATATACACGGCTCACATAGCCTCGTACCACGCGGGATTGGCTCCTCTGCTTAGGCATGGAAGTCTTCTTGAAGCTCTTTCGAGTAGTGAAGTCCGCACCCGCATTGAGCTTCTCCAGATCTACAATTTTTGGGGAGCTTTGGAACTCCCGCTTCATGGAGAGAAATCGGATCTAGTGTGAAATTGGCCGTGCGGCTTTGATTTATCCAACCATAGTCTCTACCCCACGTTGCGGCATTCCAACTGGAGAAATCATTGCTGCAGCGCGATCGAGCGCGGGTTCGTGCCCGCATTAGGCACATCCCGCTATCTGGCTGGCTGGACATCGGGGTTTGCCTAAGCGATATCCAGTATGACTTAATGCGACAAACTGGTTGAAAGCCTTTCAGTTGCCTCACCCTCGCTCGCAGCAGTCAAGAAAACTCCGAGTACGGGCTGCAAACTATCATGGCTGAAAGAATTCGTTGGGGCGTTCTGGCCACTGGCAATGTCGCCGTGACATTTACCAAAGACCTCCTTGTCGACCCCAAGACCCGGGGGGTCGACCGACTTGTCCACACCGTAACAGCTGTCGCTAGCTCGTCCAGTGCGGCACGAGCTGCCGACTTCCTCAAAGAGGTGGGAGCACCCGAGGACGCCAAAGCCTACGGATCATACAAAGAGCTTGTCAATGATCCCAATGTCGACATCATCTACGTCTCTACGCCTCATTCCCACCACTTCCAAAATGTCATGCTATGTCTTGAGGCTGGGAAAAATGTTCTGTGCGAGAAAGCTTTCACCGTCAATGCGGCACAAGCCCGAACGGTCGTAGAAAAGGCCAGAGAGAAAAACTTGTTCTTGATGGAAGCCGTTTGGACTCGATACTTTCCATTATCAATGTACGTGCGTGACTTGATCACGTCTGGAAAGCTGGGCAACGTGACGAGAGTGTTTGCGGACAATAGTGTTGCCTTGAATCCAGAGACAACGTTCGCCGATGGCACCCACAGAATGGTGAATCCGGATCTGGCTGGCGGAGCACTGCTTGACATGGGAATTTACTCCTTGACATGGGTGTTCCAGTGCTTGTATCTCACCCAGCCGGAAGCTGAAAGAAAGCCACCAAAGGTCATGTCTTCAATGCAGAAGTATGAACCCACCGGGGTTGATGAATCAGCGACGATACTGCTCACCTTCCCGAGAGGCTCGCAAGGTGACGCTCATGGCGTCGCTACCACTTCGATGCGAGTGGCTACAAACCCCGACAAGAAGGGTACGGCAGGACCTGGCGTGCGAGTGCAAGGTGATAAGGGTGAGGTCCAGATCATGCCACCTATTCAAAGACCGACGAGGACGAAACTAGTGCTGCACAATGGTCTCATCGAGGAGAAGACATGGACACCACCGGGACCAGGCGTAGGCAGTGGATGGAGGAACGGGTTCGGCATTAACTTGCATCCCGAGGGTGTTGGTCATGGCATGTTCTGGGAAGCGGATGAAGCCGGGTTGGCTTTGTTGGAAGGACGCAAAGAGAGTAGGCTCGAGAGCTTGGAGGAGTCGATCACGATTATGGAGATCATGGATGAGGTCAGGAGACAAGGTGGCTTCACTCTGCCAGAGAATATCGAGACAACAGACTATCTGATATGATGACGATACAGGATATCCATAGCTACAGCCTTAAAGGCCTCGAAAGCCTCCAAGGGAGCAGATAACATTGCACGACATCCTGTACAGGACCATCATGGCTCGTGTAGTCAATGCACTTATCAAGTTGGAGAGTTCATATGTCTATGCTTCTCTGACTCCCTTAGCACTCATGGAGCTAGTTTCCATCCCTGATGCTTTGGAAGTAAAGAAATGAGCTTGAATAACAGCAGATCTACACATCTGGAACCGCCATGATGACTGCTCTCGTTACCAGGTATTCCTCTACACCCCACTTCCCACCCTCCAAGCCAAATCCACTTTGCTTCAAACCTCCAAAAGGAATCTCGCCGCCTGAAAGGACACCAGTGTTGATGCCGACCATGCCTGCTTCCAACTGTTCTGCAACCCTCCATTGCCTTGCCCCGTCTTTCGTGCAGACGTACGAGCCCAGGCCAACTTCACTATTGTTTGCCATTTCGATGACATCTTCTTCCGTGTCAAAGGGATACAGTGCTGCGACCGGAGCAAAAATTTCTTCACGGTGTGACAGCATAGTCGGGTTCATACTAGTCAGTACTGCGGGTTCGAAGAAGTTCCCATGTCCCGGGATTACATTGCCGCCGTGAAGTAGTTTTGCGCCGGATGAGATGGCTTCTTGCACGTGCCTGGCTGCCTTCTGTACGCCTCTCTTCGAAGTTAGTGGGCCCACTGTCACGCCTTCGAGGAAGCCGTCGCCAATTTTGAGATTCTTGAATTTCTCGACGAGCTTGGCGGCAATAATGTCATGGATGCTGCGCTGGACGTAGATCCTGTTCGCGCAAACGCAGGTTTGCCCTGAATTCCGTATCTTCGCGCTCATGAGGATATCAACGGCTTGGTCGAGATCAGAGTCCTCAAAAATAATGAAGGGGCTGTTGCCACCCAGCTCCATGGACAATTTCTTAAGAGAAGAAGCACATTGTGCCATCAGCAACTTGCCGACTGGTGTGGAGCCTGTGAAGGAGAGCTTTTTGACGATCTTGTCCTCGCACAGTGCTTTGCCAACGGTCTCGAGCTTCCTCATCGCTGTGACAATATTCAGGATGCCCTTTGGTAGGCCAGCTTGCTCCCCGAGGAATGCGATAGCGAGGGCAGTCAATGGGGTCTCGCCTGCAGGCTTGACCACGGTGGTACATCCGGCAGCGATCGCGGCTCCTGCTTTCCTTGTGATCATGGCGGCAGGGAAATTCCAAGGTGCAAGACACGCCACGACACCGATAGGCTGCTTGATAGCAAAGACTCGATTTGATGAGTTGGAAGAGGGCACTATTTCACCATAACAGCGTTCAGCTTCGCCGGAGTAAAACTCCAAGTAGCCTGCCGCAAATGTGATCTCGCCCTTGGCCTCGGCGTACGGCTTTCCATTCTCGAGCGTCATGAGGGTCGCGAGGTCGGCACCGTTTTCGTTCATGAGATTGGCCCATTTGCGAATGATTTGGCCCCTTGTCTTGCCTGGCGTGGTTTTCCATGAGCTTAAAGCCGACGCCGCAGCTTTCGTGGCAAGTGTTACGTCCTCGATGTCCATTTCGGGTAGGGTGGCTAGTTTCTCGCCGTTGGAGGGATTAAAAACGTCAAACCGCTCCTGGGACTGAGCTGTAACCCATTGGCCATCGATAAGAGCCTTTTCTATGAAAAGGGTTTTGTTGATAAGTCTATTAGCCATAGCTTTTGACATCTAACGGCCCGAGTGAGGAATTGTGGCGGAACGAGAGGGCGACTGAGTCGGGTTTCAGAAACGAGCAAAGGATCGAGAGGGAAAAGTTCTTCTCTTCCGGCAATATATTCTCATAATGACATATTAAATTCTCCCTTTGCCCACTTCAGAGTCAATAATCCGAGGAATAACAATAAACCCACGCGTCGAAGCCATGAGTAAGTCACGATATCCGGCGCTCATAACTTTACTGGAAGGCTCAGCTCCACACACACGCATTCTACTACTCCATTTGGAATGCCGCACCACATTGGAACTTTTCAAATGCTCGGATAAGTCTCAATGGGATAGTCCAACCTCAACTCAGGGCTTGCGGAGCATGACACCAAGATTAAATGAATGCTTTGATTGATAAGTGGTGGCGTGATACAAGTTTACTGCTTGTTTGCCAAATTCGTCTCGACTCCGCTTGTGATATGCTGCCGGGATCGCTCACGAGACGGTCTCTATACCTCTTATAGCTACTGAAGGAAGTGAATCTCCGCAAAGAGTTAAAGACTGCGGAGTACTCTGCCTGAACGTCAGGATATATACTGGCATCCGAGAGCTGGCTTCGTTCTGCTAAACAATTGCATCTAGGCACACCTAACCACCTAATTCTTACCATGTCAGCTCAAGTTGTGAAACGAACCTTTCAGGCTGAGCCCAATGGCCGAATTTTGGCTTGGGCTGAGCAGGACAACTGGACGGATGAGCGAGGGCCTCTGGGGGTGGAGCGTGACAGCCCTCCGCTCGCTCCTCTCACCGCTGAGAGCCCGCAATGGCTTCGCGACCTTCACATAAATGGCGTGAGTAACCCTCTCAGGCTTTCTAGTTTGGTCGAATACTGAGAAACACATCAGTGGGCCATAGTCAAAGGCGCGGTGCCGAAAGAAAGAGCTCTCAACTATGCTGAAAAGGCGGAAGATTGGCTCGAAGGCTTCAAAATGGGATATAAACGGGACGATCCCTCGACCTGGAAGTCTACAAACATTCCTCGACATCGATTCGGAGGGCTTTTTGACCAGTGTGTTCAACAAAAACTGATCAAAGATTTGGACTGACTGTGCCAAGCTTCTCCTTCGCCCACGCTCAATTTGTATGGGATTGTAAATCAGAGCCGGGTGTCAGAGAGATCTTTGCGGAGATCTGGGGTACAAATGAACTTACGGTTTCATTTGGTATTGAGCTTGTACCTCGCCCATAGCATTGCTGACTTTTGAAAGACGGAGGGACACTGGCTTTTCCGACGCCCGACGAGCCTGATCATGGCAGGACACCATGGCCACACGTGAGTCGAAACAATGAAATGTTCCATTCAGACAGTGCTGAATCTTTCGAGAACAGGCTGATCAGAGCGCCTATCGACCATGGCCCCACTGTATACAAGGATTACTGAATCTCGTACGTCTATCTTAATTCTCTGGCATTGTGATGTCGGCTTTTCAACTCATCAAATCAGCTACCCAACGGTCCAGACGATGGCGGCCTCGCAGTCATGACTGGAAGCGCACCGCTCTTCCCAAAGTTCTTCAAAGAAAACGATCCCGTAAGTTGTTGGACGGCATCTGCTCCACTCCGAGTATGATGATACTGATTAGTGCAGCCTGAAGGTGGTTGGATGAAGCGAGACCACCTGAGGTGGAACGATGTACAAATGAAATGGTTCGAGGACCACGGTTGTGAATGGGTGAAACCCAGCCTAGATCCAGGCGACTTCATCCTCTGGGACTCCCGGGCTGCTCATTATGGAGCAGGACCAATGTCTTCTAATAAGCGAATGGCTGTTTGTGAGTAGTGGTCTCTGTATCGACTATCTTCTTAATGACGGCTGACATTACTACAGACACCTGCTATAAACCCATTAAGTTCTTGACTGAAGACCAAAGGCTTCGCAAAGTAGAAGCCTTCAAGCGAGGCTACATGACGGTAGGTTTCAACCCGTAGCCTTTTCTCTTTCAAAACCTACTGACCGCTAATCAAGTCTCACGATCCTACGGATTTTGTGTTGAAAGAGGAACAGATGGCAGACTGGAACATCCTCCACCCTTATGGTCCTCCCACTGTCAACAAGGAGACTCAGCAAGCGATCGGGATTATCCCATACCGGAAAGACTAGAGTAAACTATCTCGAAGACTTGAAAGTCGTTTCAAATACAGAAATCTCTGCTCTAAAAGGGCCATTTGGTCACATTTGTAGACAGCAGCGGTACATGACAAGTTGCGTAATGTCACTCTCTGCTGCTTGAAGCACCTTATATGACCCGGTCCTTGCGATTATGAGTGCGATATGATATATGCGAAGACCCGGCGTAGAAAATCGTCAATAGGCATGTCTTGTACAACCCATGGCTCTGTGTTGATTCTTACGTACTGCTCAGATGTCATTCTTCTAGTCCCCTTTACAGCCTGCTTCATATTAACGTTGTAGGTCAATCCACTCAACTCCAGGATGCAATGCAGAGTTCCTTGCTAGAGGAGACACTAATTATGGGCCAGTCACACAGAGAAAAGTGTAAAGTCTTGAAATCGCACGATTCCTGGGATGCGATCTACCCCTGCCCCAAGATCATCGTCCAGGTAACTACTTTTAGTTCCCGCCCGAGAAGCGGCAAAGCTCAATTTGTGTTTCCGCCATCAACTACGGAAGATGAAAGGGGAAAATTCGGCCTGAACAATGCAGGTGATGCAGGAACGCGCCTGTGACAGTGCAAGTTTGCTCCGTAAACCTGATCACTCTGCAACAGGATAAAACGACTCAACATTCTCGATAAGTCTATAAAAAACACCCTCACACTAAATCAAAGTTGCCCTACGATATGACACCACATCCTAAAGTGAAGGTTGCCATTGTGGGGTTCTCCGGCCAGGTGGGCAAACGTCACACAAGACACGTCCTTGAAAATGTCGAAATCGAACTCATCGCCCTCGTGGACCCGTCCACGAGTGCACTAGAGGTCAAAACAGCCCTCAAGGTACCAACAGCGATACCGCTTTTTGATAGCATTGGAGAATTGTTTCAGAGTCCAGAGCGCCCGGATGCTGCGATTGTCTGTACACCCCCAAAGACGCACGTGCGTATTGCATCTGAATTGGTGGAAGCCGGGATCCACGTCTTTGTCGAAAAGCCCATTAGTGACGAGATCGAATCGGCGCGGGATCTGATCAAGTTGGCACAGGAAAAAGGCGTTAATCTACTCGTTGGACATCATCGCCGGTTCAATCCTTATATCGTGGCTGCGAAAAAGGCTATTGACGCAGGTGTCGTTGGCAATGTGGTGGCAATCTCTGGCCTCTGGACAGCCTGCAAGCCCGATTCATACTTCAACGCCGATCCAGCGTTGGCCTGGCGCAAGAGTCGATCCAATGGCGGAGGAGTAGTGCTGAACAACTTTGTGCACGAGGCCGACTGTATGCAGTACCTATTTGGGCGGATTGTGAAGATCCACGCGGAAGAAACCATATTGCAACGCAGCCATGGCCAAGGCCCCGACGGAGCGGAAGAAGGCGTCGCTCTGACGATGCGTTTTGCCTCTGGCGCTGTTGGAACTTACATCTTGGCCGATGCCGTGCCAAGCCCGCACAATTTCGAGATGGGTACGGGCGAGAACCCGGCCATCCAGCAGGTTAGGCTGTCAAGCGACGATGAGGTTGACATCTACAGAGTCTTCGGCACCCGTGGGACTTTGAGTATCCCTGACATGACTCTCTCCAACTACGCCGCGACTGTAGAGCCGAGTTGGTTCGAGTCAATTCGGCGCCAAAAGCTGGAAATCGACTCGGACCCGCGCGTGCCTTTTGAGAGGCAGCTCGACCACTTTGTTCAGGTTATTCGCGGCCAGGAGTCAGCTAATTGTGACGGTAGAGCTGGATTGGAAGCGCTACAAGTCTGTCATGCCATTCAGAAGGCTTTACATGGGAATTCCACCGTCGACATCTCCTCGTAGGGAATAATTGTTACCAGCCTAAGCCATGCTGAAATTGATGTGGTGTTTCCTCATGACTAGATATAGCCCGTACGGACCATAACTGCATTTATCCTCGTCGTTCCAGAGATATTCCAAGAGATTGGCGGCTTCTCTCACCTGACGTACGTTGATCCTTGATTCATGATGCAAATTGTAAATGAAGTCTTTGCGCTGGTGCTCGCAGATCATGCAAGAGCCAAGTATCATGACCGGCCACAGCAATAAGGTATGAAAGGGCGACAGCATAACGAGCGGGAATAGGGGGAGTGCAGTATCAAGGTGGCGCTGGATTGCCACAATGACCTTGGGATTGTTGACAACGGAACCACACATGGACGCTTTTATAAAAGCCAAGAGAGCTTGCCGATATATCTCTCCTGTTGCAATATGCTCCGCTTCCCATTCAATCATCTCCGAGGCCACGGGCGGTGTTTGCCATTCCATTAGTGTCTCCACCAGTCTAACGTAATCGACCCTTGTTTCCGCGCTCGCGCTGCTCTCCACGGACTCTTCTTCGGCGAGCCTATGCATCGCTAGCATGGAAATTTTAGGGATCAACTCGAAGAGACCTTGCCCACAACTGAAGAAGACGCCAAAAGAATCGTACTCCTTCAAAAAGTCGAAGGAGGTGAAAACTGAGTCGAATGGGATGGCGCGAGTTTCGTCTCGACCGTACGGCGTTATACTGTTGACCAGGACAAGATAGAAATATACTTCGAGGGCAAAGCCTTGGATGAATTTGACGTCGCCGCACATCTTTTGGCGAGGCTCCTTGAGAAGCTTTAGGACAAGTTGGCGGCTGGCCCTCAAATGTGGGAAGATGCCACCGTGTGGCTCACCGGAAATGGCCTTGAACACATTTTAGTGTCTACTGCATCGTTGGAGGACACAAGGATACTTACCTCAATATGACAAACAACAGCCAAGACTAATAGCAGACGGAGAGTTCTTTGAACATCCTGGTGAGCAGACTCACCGGCAAATACTGACCGAAGATTCTGCAAGAGAAGAGAATAATGCTGGCGTGTGGCAAGTTGAATGTCCAAATTTCCCCCTGTTGTATGGCTGAGATGCACCCCACTCAAGGTCAACACAGAGTGCATGAGCAGATCATCAGACCATGCCAGAGGCAAGACCACAGTGATAAAAGGGTTGCTGGAGAGAGGTTTCGCCACCAAGAACGTGGACGTCTCCTCCAGGTAGTGCTGAAGCAAGAGAGCGGAGCTGGAGGTTTGAACAATAGCTCGCTCTGCGCTTATGAATGACGACTGGATTGGGTGCCATCTGATTATGGCTGCGGTGTGTTCATCTTCATCACCGGACTCGACATCGACAACGCTGATAACAGGCGAGACGGATTCCTGTGACGACAAGTTCTCGTCGAAGAAGCGACCTGTGTCTGCAGTATCACTGCTGCTGCTACTGCTGCTGCTGACGAGGGAAGGAGGAAGGAGGAGGCCGGAATCACTGTCTTTTTTACAATCAATCCCCCTAGTTGATGCGGGCACTGGCCTCGACGGTGGTGAGTTCTGTTGCATATCCCGAGGGACAGGCCAACTACAACGGATGAAATTGCGGGCGCAGCCTGTGCAAGTGGGCTTGAGCTCGTCACATTTCTTTCGACGCTCTCTGCAGGTGAGACATCCACTTTTGGTGCGAGTAAAGACTTTACTTCGTGGGTAACCCATGCTAGCCGCACATTTCATTGACGCTTCAGGTGATTGGATAAATTTCTAGATGCCCAACCGAGTATTTCATCAGGCTTACTTAATGACTCAAAGAGCCATCAATTTTTGTGTCTGGAAAGAGTGCGATGAAGTTGCCCCCGGGGCAGTGATGAATGGTCCCATCCACGAGGCGAGCGAACCGCGATAAGCCACTGATTGAGAACTAATAATTAGTTATCGAAACGAAACGCAACCGCGGTGAAAGCTCTGGGTCAGATGCTGAAGCAAGGTGAACAGCAGCACTGGTCCGAAAACGAGACGATATGACAGAAATATTAAGGTCTGTCATGCCAGTGCGCTGTGTCTAGAAAGTAGAAAGACTCAGACGAAGAGCGCTAAGAGAGGAGGAGCTCGGATATTTGAGGAAACTCCGCCAGCCTAAGCGCGGTGCGTTCTAGCCGGCGGTAGGGAGTAGCCCCTCATGCAATTGATAATTGATTGGTTGACTTACAATCAACCTCGGTCGACGGTGAAGCATTTCTCAGTCCTACACACGATGACAGATCCCTGTGTCTTCAAACGCAAACAAGAGGTACGAGCAGTGGAGAACGATACAAATGTCTTGGTCTTGGAAGTTGGGAGCCTTCAAGATGCGGTCGACTATAAATATCCAGCAGCTTTCCCATGGATGAGAAGCCACAAGCACAAGTGCCGCATTGTTTTCTGTCTGCAACAATATGGCGCCTCGCGATGACAAACCAGAGATCAAGTTTTACGATGCTCCTGGGATGCCGGAACCAGGCTTTTATTCCCACGCAGTCAGCTTGAATCAAGCCGGTCGCCTGGTTTTCACATCGGGAATCATTGCCCAGCGAGCAGATGGTAGCTTTCCCGATTCTTTGGAAGAACAAATCAAAGGCGTCTATAACAATCTTAAGGAAGTCTTGAAGATATCTGGTGCTACTCCAAGAGATGTCATCAAGATCACCTGGTATCCGGTCAACTGGTCTTTGGACCAGGGTGAGGGATTGATCAAGTCATTCCTCGACTTCATCACCGACGAATATGGGACAACTTATCGACCTATCACAACTCTAGTCCCGGTCACCAAACTCGCCATGCCTGATGCCAAGATTGAAATCGAGGCTGTAGCAGCCATTGGCGGACACGCATCGCCATATGCGGGACCCTCGGCGAAGGCGTTCGAGAGACCAGTGCCCCCCTTCAAGGTGGATGTGGTGGTGGTGGGTGGTGGTTTCAGCGGCGTCCAAGCAGCTTGGGATGTCCAAAAGGCTGGTCTCAGCTGTGTTCTGCTTGAAGCAAAGCACCGCATTGGGGGCCGCAGTCGCTCACAGAAACTTCAAAGTGGGCCGGGCATCATCGAACTTGGAGCCACCTGGATCAACAAGACTACACAGCCTAAGGTCTATGCCACTGCCAAACGCCTAGGTCTAGACATTGTCGAGCAATATACGACAGGAGACGAAATATGGCAACTCCAGGACGGAACAGTGATCCGCACGAATCCAGGCTCGGTAAGTCACGATAATAAGCCTGGCTTGTATGTTTGGGACAGATACTAATTCAGTCCCACTTCAGCCCGAGGTTGATTTGGCCAAGAAGTTCAATGCAGAACTCTATGAAGCAATTGAATCGGATCTAGAGAGAGTAGATATCAACAAAATCGAAACTTTTCCCGGCAACCTCGACATGTCTATGGAGACGTGGGCGCAGACCAAAGGACTCACCGACCCGGTGGTAAGTAAACCTGCTTTAAAGTTCTTCACGAGCGCGGTTGTCGGCCGCGACCCGGAGGAAATTGGCATGCACTACTTCCTTGATTACATCAAATCTGGTGGTGGGTTCATCTCCATTGCCACTGAAGGTGAAGCAGGAGCGCAATCTCTCAAAATCAAACAAGGTGAGAATGCGGAATGATGAGCTAGACCCAAAACTGTACATGGGCTGACGACTGTTCTCACAGGCACATCAGCTGTCGCCACTGGTCTCGTCGACGAAATGACACCGGGTTCTGTCTTCATCAATAGCCCTGTCGATAGCATCCACCAGAATGCCGATGGAGCCCTCGTGCAGACAACTACGGGCAACCAGATCTTCTGCCGCAAAGTTATCATTGCCATTCCAACCAACACATACGAGAAAATCAACTTTTCACCACCACTGCCACACGACAAGCGTGCTCTCGTCTCACGTACCAAGCCAGGCGTCTACGCCAAGATGATCCTCACGTATTCTCGGGCATGGTGGAAAGACATTGGCTTAGTAGGCAAGTTCTCAAGCTTCAAGGGACCAATATGCTTCTCTTGGGATATCTCCGATGACTCCAGAGGCCAATATTCGCTGGCCATGTTCATTGCCGGCGAGATTGCAGCGCGCTGGGCGAAGTTAAATGAGCTCCAGCGCGTCGAGGCCGTACTCGACCATCTCGTCGAGCTGGTCGGACCAGCCCACGCACAGCTTGCACAGGACGTCCTCGAAGTCAACTATGTCAACTGGTCCGCGGAGGAGTATCTTGGCGGCGCTCCAACGTCGACAATGGGTCCTGGACTATTGTCTCGCTACGGAACTGCACTACGTCAGCCATTCGAGCACGTCCACTTTGCGGGCGGTGAGACGGCGTTCGAGTGGAAAGGGTATCTTGAAGGGGCGCTCCGTGCCGGATCTCGCGCTGCAGATGAGGTTATCGCTTGGGCAAAAAAAGAGGGTGCCATCCAAAACGTGCCTGCAAACTTGTGAGGGGTTTTTCAGACCAGTGTGATCATGGCACGATGTGTGACGTAGCTACTAGTACAAACAAATATGTGATTGTTGCCTCATTGAATGGGTGGATTTTATGATGGTCAGAAAGGTCCAGATGCTGTCCTACAGTACCAAAGTACCTGACTAAGGCAAACCCAAGTACGTGTTTGCCTCATCAACGAGTTGTGGTGCTTAGAAACTCTCCAAGAGTCTTGGCTAGATTAAAATTATTGATCGTGGATGAGTGTACGGAGTAGATATCAAACAGCTTCACAGATTTAGTTCTCTTCTCCATCATCCGACGCTCGTATCGCAGTGTTCGTCTCCCTCTCCTTCTCTATACTTCTCGAGTTTCAGTGACAAGTCGAATAATCAACGAGCCCAACCGCACCACAAGCCGTCATCTCTAATCGTTAAACGCGGTGCCGGCTTAGTGTTTACACAGACTAATCCAGCTAATCAAAATGCGTACTTGGTATCCTGGTCGACCGCAGTGATGCGTAGGCAGAATTGCTATTAGCGTACGTCACGTGTCAATTTTCGTTGCTCTACCTCACAGCACTCGGGCTTTGTGTCGTATTTCATAACAATGAAAACCCATTCTCTATGCCTATCAGCTCATTACGAGACGGTGAGGGTCGACAATGGACAACTTGTGCACGAAATCGGAACTCATTATTCTGCGTTTCTCAGTTCCAAGCTATGGACACTTATAGCGAACTTCTCCGAGAGCCGAAACGCGGTGCATAGCGTTTCAAGCCCCATATGAGACTAGACACTCCTACAAAGCTTAATCTAGGCAGTCAAGCGCGGTTCAAGCAATCTTGGGAGGCTGACGCTAACCATCGCCCCCTCAATGATAGCACCCTCGAGTCTCGACCAATGGACACGGCAAAGTCACGGCTGATTCTTTCCTGCGGGGTTGGACTTTAAATCCCCAGTATCCCCGGACAATGCATGAAACTATTCAAGAGACCGAACAGTGTGACTTGAGCCACCGAGGCCTCCCAAAGATCCTAGCAAGCATTGCCTCAGCACCATGGACACGAAAACATCAAAGATGGGGAGCAGCGGTGAGAGACCATTGCCTTACATGAAGTTTGAACTGATGGGAATCTGCAGAGATAGAACGTACCACAAGCGTGGCTGATGGTACTGTTAAAACCCTCGTCGTTGGAAGCACGCCGGACAAGGCACAGTTCAACTCCTGGAATATTGTGGCCTTCGCCTTTGTGATATGCAACAGCTGGGCCGGTGTTGCCGGCAGTATCCAGCTGGCACTTCTCCAAGGGGGACCTGCCACTTTGATTTACAGTGTCATCCTCTCCTCGATCGCATACATGAGCATCGCCATTTCCTTGTCCGAACTCGCCAGCGTCTACCCAACTGCGGGAGGTCAATATCATTTTGCCTCGATCCTGGCTCCCAAAGCATGGAATAAGGGGATATCGTATAGCTGCGGCTTGCTGGCTCTCTTCTCGTGGATTGCTATTGGCGCATCAGTGACCATCATTCCTGCTCAGCAGATTATGGGCCTTGTTTCGGTGTACAACGCAAACTTCGTTACCAAGCAGTGGCACATCTTCCTCATTTATCAAGTGATAGCGATTTTTATTTTGCTTAACAACCTGTTTCTGCTGAAGAAGGCGCCCTGGATTCACAATATTGGATGTGAGCAATGTTGAGTTTCGAAATGTCACCCAAGAGACTGACCATTTTTCAATAGTTGCTTTGACTATCTGCCTCTTTCTGGCCGGATTCATTGGCCTGCTAGTGCGCTCCACGACGAAGGAACCTTCGAAGTTCGTGTGGGCAACATTTATCAACTATACGGGCTGGCCAGATGGTGTGTGCTTCATCATTGGCCTCTCGACATCTTGTTTCATGTACAATGGTCTGGATGGAGCGATGCATATCGCTGAGGAATGTGATAATCCTAAACGTACGGTACCTAGGGCTATGATCAGCGCAGTTACTATCGGCTTCGTCACTGCTTTCGCCTACACCATTGCCCAGCTTTACGCACTCACTGATATCGACGCCATCATGACCACCACCGAGTAAGCAAAACATCTGATCTTCACAATCTACTGAGTGATAACATATACTCACGGAGCATACTCTTAGATATATTCCCATCTTTGTCCTACGACAGGGCTTTCGATCGACAGCGATGGCCACTGCCTTCATCATAATTGCTATGGTCATGACAATCTTCATTCTCAACGCCATTCAGGAGACGTCCTCACGCCTCGCGTGGTCCTTTGCGCGGGACAACGGCCTTATTTTCTCCTCTACCTTTGCTCAGATCCATCCCAAGTTGCAGGTACCCGTTTGGAGTTGTCTCCTCACATATGGGGTGTTGGTAATTTGCGGATGTGTCTTTGTTGCGTCAACAACTGGTACGTTCGATTCTCATCAAGAATTTTTTTTATACCCATAATGACCACTGACGCTGGCACTGTCCTCGCCTGTTAGCTTTCAACGCTCTCATCAGCTCATCGATTGTGCTACAAGAGATATCCTTTGTCATTCCCGTAGCTTTACTTCTTCTTCGCAAGCGGAGCCCCAAGTACTTGCCACCGAATCGTGCCTTCGCAGCTCCCTCGATTGTCGGATGGACTGCCAACATCATTGTTGTGATCTTCACCATGACTACGACAGTCTTCTTTAACCTGCCCATATTCTTACCCACCACAGCAAAGACCATGAGTGAGTCATTCCCCATCTTACCCTTACAACAGCTTCAGCCGTCGTAAAATCAGCACATGGTTTGCTGACATTGGTTGATATGTTTGAGACTATACATGCGTCATTCTGGGCATTGCGTTGGTTCTTGGTGTCGTAAACTGGTTCATACACGCGCGCAGACTTTACAACGGACCGACTATCAAGATTCAAGGTGAAGGTGAACGGCAATGGACTTCCATTATCGTGGGCCATGAAGACTGAATAGGCCAATGCCACATAGGTGGCATCATTTGAGGTTTATTCTCATTTTTGAGTTGTGTCTGGGCAGAAGGTGAGCAGGCAGGCTCAGCCTTGCTTTTCACATGGTGCAGCGCAAGCATGTCCTTATCACCCCGTCCAAGCTAGCGAGGAGGACTACAGACAGAGTGTCTTGTCAATTCTATCTCAAGCACCCTGACTCCCTTGACTGATCAAGACCTTCTACTGTAAATCCTGTGACCTACTCACATTCTTTTTTGCCCGAAGACAACAGGAGGAAAAAGTTCTCTCCGCGACTTTTTCGCACGTCCTCAATCCGTCTTTCTAGGACCTGTCCGAACTAATTAATTATAGTATTGTAAGAAATACCTTATAGTTTTTGTTTTTATGTTATGGAAATGGGGATTTGTAAGTAGTAATTGCGGATCGAGAAGGCCAATACCCGTATCTGGGAACTGTGATGTCTTTGCCTTGACTGCGCATCCGCCTGCGATCTCAGTGACAAGAGAGACTCTAGTGGTCAATTCATCAGCACAGAGTGGCTTCAAGTGTTACTCGGAGACCATTCTGTCCTAGTATGACTCACAATTTTTATGATAGCCATTGACGCCGGAGGCAGATTGATGGTGCCTGTGGACCAGAATGCCTTGCGGGATAAATGAGTCACACTTTTCTGCTCGTATTCGTGGAACGTTAGTAACCTTAAAAGTTGAAGATGTAGTAGTTGAAACCTGCCTGTACAAGACAAATACAGTGTGCCATGGTTTCATTTACTATTAGTACTATTTATTTCCCCCAGCCTATCCACAACGCCCTCCCCGCCATTACTGTGCCACAGCCAGCCAGATTTCTGGCCTTTCTGGTAGATAATTATGGTTGAAAATTAGAGTGCAGGACGGCCTTGTCCGTCCCTTGCATCATTGACAGGTCATAACATCTAGGTAATATCACCTCTTCCGGCCACAAGAGTCGTTCTGCACAGTCCCGCAGAGCAGAAGCATTTCTTTGTATGTGATCTAAAAGAAAGATTTTGATGCCCTGGAACTACTCAGGTAATTGTGGAGATGCTCTAAAAGTAGAGCAATACCAATTCGTGACTCACACCACGTTACATAGTTAAGCACAGAAGAATACCAATTGCATGACTCACACTATGTCACATCGCTTATCTCGGCCACATAGAGACCTCTCACTAGACGGCCCAATGACTTATATCCCCAGGATTCTCAGCCACTCCTCGACCTTTGTGCCTATTTTTCTAGCTTCGGCCTTTGCGAGACCAGAGCCTCCTTAAGCAATCTGAATCATATCATACGCCAGCAAACCAAGATGTAACGAGGCGCACTCCGTAAAGAAAGCAATAGGTGGCGAAAGAGACAAATAACGAAGCGTCTCATAGCTGGCTCGGCCCGGTCCCACAACGACTTAAGTCTATGCCAATATGATATCCAAAAGTCGATCGCACAAGATAACAAGGACACATATACTCGAGATAAAGGCCCATCCTGCCAGGAACTATGGAGCTTCTCCGCCCCCAAAAAAGCCTACACTGCCTCCGGAAGCTAAGTCAGTAGAATCAACCATAACTTTTGCACATGTACGGCAGCCGACATGACCCTGGCCGCTCCTAGACATGAACCCGAACTGAGGAAGAAGTCATACGACGATCTACACCAGCTATCTTGTGTAAGCATCAAGAAGCGAGAGGAGGTAATGGCGAGGGAAAAGATGGTAACCGCATAAGAGCAGGCTTCGATGCTGCGGAGTACGACCCAAGAATCGGAACGGTGAGTGCAGCGTCGCCAATTCGGCGTTTTCTATTGTCCATCAAAGATGAGAATATCCCTTTCACTCGCCGATTTGAATGCCCGGGGGGCCGCTTAATACCTTCGGACTTGATATCTAACTTGGAAAGATACCTGAGACCATTCTTTTCAGCAATCAAATGAAACTTCGTGTGTTCTCTGGGTTATAGCATGCTAACCTTGTTCTTCCACGTTAACAGGTTCAGTAGACTATGTTTGAGGTCCGAAGCAATCTCTCCAATCGACATCTTTCCTGAGCAGATACACATCCTTGTAGGGTCAGATAAACAGGGCATGATACTTAGCCCGCATGCCCAAGTGGTCAACAGTGCCCCTTTAGCGGAACTTGAGACTTATTTGTGGGACGAGCTTGAGTCTCTGGCCATCATGGTCTTCTTTAGCAGTTCCTTAAGTTCTGCCAGTAGCTCAAGGTGCAAAGCAGACCTCTCTCTAAGTATTCTAATCGCTGGCGCCAAGACAGGTTTGCTGGGGCGTCTTCGAAAATCATCCTTCAATTCCACTCGTCGCGAAGTAGCTGGTTTCACCTGAAAGAGTAGCTTCAAGTCCTTCTACAAGTTGAGCGTAGAGCTTGTCCGATTCAGTCTTCCCGGAAGAGGAACGGGCCTGCAAATCCGAACCGACGTCGCGATCCTTGCTTTTCGATTCGAGCAGACCAGGCGGGAAAAGACTTTGCGGCAAGACTGCGTCGCAGGGTATATCGGCACGCAGCTCCGGGAAGTGCAGGAAGAACTCTTGGCTCATGGTATAGCATCTCATATCCTTCAACCGAGCGATTGACAGGTCTGAGTAGCGATATAGGCCCGTCAACGACTCCTTAGTATACAGGTCTGTATTGTCTCGATTCCATGTGAAGGTGACATGGGCTCTCAACGCATCCATGAATTGGTTGGTGGCAAACTTTAGCGGTGACAGTAATATCTTTTCCCGTAAGCCAGGCCAAGGAAAGTACTCGACAAGTGGATCATGGCTGACTCGCTTCAGTATAGATTGTGGGGTGTAACAAGGCGGGATAAGAGTGTCCCAGCCATTACCAGGGAAAAGCTGGCGAAGAAAGATCAGGCGGCAATTGCGGAGGTTGAAAAGTCGTACTGCTGCTGACTGGCGGAAATAGACGCGCTCGTCCAGCTCTTTTAACCACTGCCAGCCACGGTCGAGAGAGTAACGCTCGATAACGGATGTCCAACCATGAAAGACAGCGCGAATGGCGATATCCTCGTCGAAATCGACTGTGATGGGTGCCGAGGTCGGAATGCTAAGAATCTGGTTCAGAATCGCGCCCGCCAGGTACCATAACCGGCCTTCGAGCGCTGTATTGCTAGCTATCGAGGTTGCAAGCTGGGTGATTGATTGGTACCTAGGGTGAGGTGGATCTGTTGTAGTGGCAGCCTTGGTGTTTGTGTCTTCTACTGACAATGATTCCACTGGGTCCACTGATTCTACAAATTTCATCACCTGCATCGGGAAGTCCTCCATCGATTCGACGAGTTCGTCAGTGGCCAATACCTGGGCAGGATTCTCCTCTGCGGGCGAACTTATCACTGAAGGCGGGCTCGGCGAAGTCGACGCCATGGGTTGACAATCATCACGCTTCTCACTCCCAACAACGGGCTTGAATGCAGCTTGAATTTTATTCTCGTCTTCGTCCTTAGAAGGCGTCTCTTTCTCTACCAGTGCCAGCTGCCTACCGATAGTATTCAGCACGCCTCTGAGCCGCCGGATCTCGGTCTCCTTCTTCTCGAGCTGATGCAACAAGTCCGCGACACGGTCGTCCGAGTCCGCACGAAGACTCTTGACCAGACTCTCCAAGTAATCGATGTGATTACGTGTGCGGGCTCGTGATTGGCGCTGTGCGGCTCGATCCTGTTCGCGCTTACGGTCGAGTTGAGTCGATGTCATGCGACGCGGCTTTTTCGGCCCCGGAGATGAAGAATCGCTCTTGCTATTGTCAGAGGCGGATCGTTTCGCCATGGCGAGTTTCGATGGTGCTGCCGACCTGGTGATGTTGTTGATGGAGATAGTGGTGATTCCAGAAGGAATTCCAGAGATGAAAGCATGGCCAGTTTTGAAGATCGGGGAGACAGCCTAATTGTTAGTGCGGGGTCCTGGTCGACCGGACCGTCAGCTGTGGGGAAGACGGGGGATACGGAGTAAGCACATAGCTGCCGAGGCTGCGATTCAAGAAAAGGTTGTTCTGGCCGAGCCCGCCATGGCTAGACTTGCGTGATCAGTGCTACGAACAGAGTGTCTCGTGTATATATATACCAACGCTATTGATAATTGCACAAGACTTCTTTTTCACTTGTGAAGGTACACCGCCTTTCAAGATCAATATCTACGAACCGGGCCGAGCGCTGAGAGTAAGTGGCGTGCGTCCATCTACACCAACCTCAAATACAGCTTCACCGACCTTGCTGGCAATTGCTGTGGTCCCCGACAGCTCATAAGTACGGCCTGCCAGCAGACGCTCAAACCGCAGCTGGAATAAGCCAGCCTCTTTGCCCGGATACAGTACCAGATCCATGCCCTCGCCGTCATGAGAATACGCCTTGGCCACCAGGACCTCTGGGAACGGCACGCCAGAGAGAATGGGCCCTCTCTTCACGCACTCAGGCGGCCCGTTGAGCACCATGTCAACCCAGTCCTGGAATCCACTCAACCTCGCGCGAATGGCGGACCCAGACGATAGAGTCGAGAGGCCTTTGTTCTTCATCGCGCCAGTCTTGGTAGTGATGACTGGGTGGTATTTCTGATCCAGCTGGCGGAGCATCTCCTTGGAGATGGCCTCGTCCCCAAACTCGGCGGCGGCGGCAGCGAAGAGGGCGCAGATGGAACCTAGGCCAGGCTTGTAGTTACCGGGGTCAAGTTTGTCCGCTCCAACGAGGTTTACCAGCTCAATTGTGCCATCCTCTTTCCACTTAATAGATTCATTCTTCGAGAACGCCCAGTTCCGGTGCGCGATGTGGGGAAGGTATGCGGCGCAAAGAATCGAATTAACGCCATCTGCGAGCTTGCCGGCTAGTCCTGGGATCTATGCTCTTGGTCAGTGAAGGGGTCGGCAGGTAGGCAGGTAGTCATTACCGTGAATCCGGTCAGTTCGGAACGAATAGGGAGGATGGAGCCATCCTTGGTCGTGAACTCCTCTTCCAGGGCAGTCTCAAATCGATGCTTCAGGGAGGACGCATAGTTGAGTCTCAGGAGACGGTCAGCAAAGATCATGCCGCTGATACCGACTAGATTACACATGGTATAGATCCAGTTCGGCTCACAGCTGAAGAGACAGTACTGGCCCTCGTTCCAGTTTCGATAGACGGCGTCGGCAATCCGCTTAAAGTCGTAGGGGTAGGCATGTGACTTATCGACTTCAAAAAGTAGGGAACCAGGTTTTGTATACCGGTCATCGCCTGTATTGGACTGATAGATGCCAACGGCCTGCAAAATGTAACCCGAGACCATAATGTCGTCTTTGGCAATGGGGTCAAAGTTAAAGGCATTGAACTTGCCCCAAAGGGTTTCCCACTTCCAAAAGCCAACGACTCTCTCGGTCAGACTCTTTTCGATGGTATTACGCATGGCTTCACTGAGGTATCCATGGAAGTTAGGTGCATAGATATGTTGGTAAACACCTAGGTCGCTGACGGTCTCGTATAATTGGTAGCGAATAGCTGATGTTTGGAATTGGTCGATCACGTCATGGTAGCTCAGGTCGTGTTTTGCTGCCAGGCCAAGCTCGATAAACCATTGCAGAAATCGCAGATTCTCTAGGCTGACCTCTCGAGAACCTGGTGTGGCCTTGACTCCCATTTTCTGGCTCTGTTGCACAGACTGCACCAAATACTCATTCCTTGTTTGGCGTTTGAGGCTGGCCTGGCGGTTGGAAGCTTGTGTCTGGAATGTAATGTATAGTATGAGAATAGCGCAGACTGCTGTCCAAAGAGGTGCTGAAAGCTCAAAGAGGGAGTCTCCCGCCAGGAGCACCGCGAGGCCAGCAGTCCCGACCCAGAGCAAGATGGGAAAAAGAAGGCCCCCTGCGCCGAACCAAGCGAACAACATCAATGGGATCAACGCAATAGAGATGATGAACGCAATCATAGACGGAATACTGAGGACTGCGACAAGTCCTGCACCTGGGAAGAGCAAGCCTAAGCTACCTGCTCTGATCTTGGTGGATTCAGCCGCGTAGAACCCGTAAAGCCCAGCTGTAGCCATGGCAAGGTACTGCGACAATGTACGGCGTTGGAAATGCCACTTAACCCTGCCATTTCCGACATTGTCAGGGATGAGGACATCTGAGGAATCAGGGTTCAGCTAAAGGACCTTGAAATGTGAGATCGAACTATACTTACCGCGCCATTCAAACTCGCCTACCAGGGAGCGTCCCTCAGACTTCTGATCAATCTTCTGTAAAGACGGCATTGCTCAGATGATACTGTCCGTCTGGAAATGAGCGGGCTAGCCCAGATTATCAAGTCTTTCCATGCCGAGCTGATCGAGGGGAAACTGCATATGGGTCACTTGGTCGCGAGATGCTCTGACACATGTCCTGCGTCTATTGACCATTTCCTCGGCATACATACTGGGGGCATGTCTGTCCGGAGAGTCGATAAAGGATAGATAAAGTTGGCACTCGGATGACTGACCAAACCTGCATATACTGCTGCTGGGGTTTGTGTCGGGGAAGCAAGTGTACGATTCAAGATTCATGAGTCAAGGTCTCCAGCTACAGCAATTTCCCCGACGTGCGGGGCGAGTTGGACCTGGACTGAAACAAAGCGGCATCAATGACATTCGGAACCGAAGGTCGACTGCGAATCTTGGTGACAACCTCCAGGAAACCTTGGGACAAACCCTATTCCCTCTAACACCATGACTTGACCAGCCTGGCTCGTTCATGTGCCGAAGTCACCCTTCGGAGGTGCAACAGCTCAATGCACAACGCGTATTGTAGAAGCACGCCCGCGCACACCTGTCTGTGCCACTGCCATGGTTAAGCGTCTCGATATGGCCAGCAGGCCAATATCGATCTCTCAGACACGGGGCATCGTTACATCTGCAAATGGCGATTAGATAGACACGGCAGTCGAAGCGATGGCATGCTGCGTGATAACAGCCTATGTCATGAACAGGATCATCAGGGCATGCGAGATTCTCAACCTTGATATGATCAACATCAAATATAACGATTTCGACGACGGTCAATCATTCGACGACGATGCGAAAAGCAGCCATGAACCACTCGTTGTCTCAAAATTTGTAATTGAAGGAATGACTTGTTCAGCCTGTCCAGCAGCTATCGAGACGGCCATCAAGCATCTCAATGGTATAGAGGCAGTATCAGTCAGCCTGCCATTCTCACGAGCTTCAATTGCGCACTACAAAAGCCTCATCTCGACCACCGACATAGTCGCTGCGATAGAGAAGAGCGGATATGCTGCGCGATGCGGCTTACGAACTGCACAACAGAATTTCGACCTCACCAGGCACAACGAAGATCTTGCGAAACAGAAGACCTCTTTCAGCAACGCGGTAGCTCTTTCATCGTCACTTACCATTATTGACTGGATCAGGGTCAGGGTGCTTTACATCTCTCCTCTCTGCATCACCCTCGGTCTTGTCCGAATCCTACTGGCGTTATGGTGTCAGGTCGTCGAGGCTGAGTGGGTTCATCGCCGTGCATGGCAGAAAGGTGGGTTACTGTCGCCGAACATGGACACTCTAATCAGCCTTTCGCTGATACTCGGGCTGCTTCTATCCATATTGCAAACATTTTTATATGGCTTAGATGCAGATGCCACCTACTGGTCCTCTGGCTCCATGTTGACTGTTGTAATTATTGGGGGCCGATATATCGACACTCTCCTCAGGAGGCACGCTAAACAAAGCATTGCACACCTCTACGATTTACAACGCCAAGCAGCTTCAGTGCAACTCTATCAGCCGCCTCAGATTCGACAGGCTCATATGACTGTCAAAAGTCGCCCTTTGAAACCATCAATACGAGTACCAGCAATAGCCTTGCGACCTGGCGACGAGATCTGTATCAATCCTGGTATGATTATTCCTTGTGATTGCTACGTCACAGTAGGGGCGAGCACAGTCGACCAAGCCTCCATGACTGGCGAATCACTACCGGTAAATAAGGAAGTGGGAGATTTTTTAATGTCAGGAACTCGCAATCTCGCATCAAATCTCGTTGCAGTTGTCTCGAAGCCTCAAGATGAATCTGCGCTCGAACAACTGGTGTCGAATGTGGTTGCGGCAACGGAAACTCCGTCAGATTATGTAGCGGCAGACTTCATAAACGGCCGGCTTGTCCACTTCCTGATAGTGATATCAATTTGCTGCGCATCCTACTCTTTTCTATCCGCGAACAATTCCCTACCACCCTCAACGAAATTCATATATGCTGGCGAACGAGCAATGGCCATCTTGGCCTCAGCGTGCCCTTGCGCCCTTGGCCTCGCAGCACCTTCTGCGATCATGTCTGCAATAAGCGCAGCATTGGGAAAAGGTGTCCTTATCAGAAGTGGCTTTCATGCTCTTGAGAAGCTGGCCTCAGTCTCTCACGTGGTCATGGATAAGACAGGAACTCTAACGACGGGGCAGCTCAGCGTAGCCGCTGTGACAGGCTCGATCGATCATTTTACATGTATGATGATATGTGCTGCGGAGCGTGTGGATGCCGCGTCACACCCTGTCGCGAAGACGATCTTTCGATGGGCGCTCCAGGAGCTGCATGAAGAACAACGACACACACAGCACCAATTGAAAGTCATCGATTCTCACAGTGAGCCAGGAAAAGGCGTCTCTTGCACCGTAAGGCCTTCTCCCAATGCACCGTCGAATATCGAAGTCCACATAGGCACAGCAGCGTTCCTCGCCGAAAACAATATTTCGATCCCTATCTCCAATCTACCGATGCCGTCTACGCAGGAATGTGGCATTACGGTACATGTCGCTCTAGCAAAAAAGCATAAGGCAATCTTCCACCTCCTCGATACAATTCGGCCTTCAGCATCACTCATCACACACGCCCTACAGGCTAATCTCGGGCTCTCCCTAACGATGCTCACAGGTGACAGCGCCTCCGAAGCCGCCCGCGTCTCTGCCCAGCTTGGAAACGTCCTCGTGCTCTCATCGCGCGCTCTTCCACATGAGAAAGGCGAATTCATCGCCACGATACGAGCCTCCCCTCTCTGTCGCGGCGTTGCAATGGTAGGCGATGGGCTCAACGACGCACCAGCCCTCGCAGCCGCAGATGTTGGCATCTTGCTTGCGCCGACGGGCGGCCCAGCCTTGTCTTCGCAGGTCGCGGATGTGGTGCTTGCAACCGCGGACCTGGGTCGGTTGCTCGAGACGGTAGTCATTGCGCGCCAGACACTGGCGCAGGTGCACTGGAACCGTGCCTGGGCAGTTGTGTACAATGTGCTTGCGATCGGGGTCGCGGCTGGGATTTTAGAGCCGTGGGGATTACATGTTGATGCCCGGGGAGCGGGCCTGGCCATGGTTGGGAGCAGTGCAAGTGTTGTTGTCTGGAGTTTATGGTTTCGTCGTCGGCTGGGAGCTGTGGATTGGAGGGCAATGGTAAAGACCGAAACAGACGAGCAGGTTGGCAAAAAATCGATGTATTTATATCCTAGCAGGGAGCAAGAGCAAGAGCACAAAGAACTTTGTTGAGTTTCCAAGAGTCCTAAGAGACTTCTAGCTTTATATCTACTGCAAAGAGAGAAAAACGAGGGTGTAAAGGTATGTATTGTGCTTCTCTGTGAATGTCAACTTCGAAGTACAGCAGATTGACAATCAGTAGATAAAACAATTAATGTGAACTCCTCGACTGCTGTGAGGGGGGTAGTATACCCGAGTGCTCCATATGGCTTTATCTATAACTCTACAGCAATACGCTTGGTTTGCCACTTCTTGATGGACGGCACAAAGCAGCATGCCAGCATCGCGAGCACCCCGAAAGGAATGCTAGTGACCCACACCCACTTTAGCGACTCGGCGTACGCCCAGCGGCTTCCCATGGTCGCTGCGAGAGCGATCTCTTTTGAGTATCCTGGTGCGTCGGCAATCTTGGTAGGGCTTGTCAGGAATATTGTGACGAAAGCCTCGAGATCTTTGACAGGCAGGCCCGCATTAATCACATACTGAGACACTATAGCTGGGAGATTTGTTTTTATCTTGTTGGTGAATATCGCGAGGTATATTGTGTAGCCGATGGAGCCACCGAGTGTGCGAATCGACAGCGAGAGCGCAGCAGTAGTGGCTAGGAGACTGTCGGGCACCACGATCATGGCAACGGTCGCAGCTGGAACGAGGATGCCGCCCACTCCGAAACCTCCGATCGTGCCGACTGCCACCACCATACTGGGAGTGTCTGGTGTCACGCCGATGAGGGCGCCGCCAAACGCCGCTATGCAACGTCAGGATAACTTCTAAGTTATGCATTGGAAAGGGATACTTACTCATCAGGCTGGCAGCAACCAACAGAATCCATTTGGCTTCAATACTAGTGGATAATAGAGCATTGAAAAACACAGCCCCTGCAGTGATGGAGATGCCGTAGCCAAGACCCTTGAGGCCGATTTGGATCGGGTCTGGGTCGTACATGGTTGCAAAGGACAGCGGATAGAAGTTGAGAAGGGAGTAGAAATTGATTCCAGCAACAAAAGCGATGAAGAAGGTTAGTGCCACCACCCGCTGACCCTGGAAGATCTGCCTAGGGATCATGGGGTATTTGGCGAATTTCCATTCCCACACAACCCAGGCACCGACGAGGACCAAGCCAATGATGAGCTGACTCAAAACATAGGCACTTTTCCAGGGGTGTGAGTAGCCACCTGCTTGCAGAGCGACGAGTAAGATGGTCAGGCCGACGATGGATAGGATCGCACCGATGTAGTCGATACGGGTCATGATCTTCTTCTTGGTTACACCTTCCATGCGTGGATGGCCCTTGGGGAAGTAGGTCGTCGCCAGCCCGATGAGGACGACTGCGTTGTAGAACAAGCACATCCAAATGGCCCAACGCCAACTTGCCCGCGACGAGATGAGCTGGCCGTAGATGACGTATGGCGTGAATGGTAGGATGCAGGCAATCATCAATGCCAGCGCAAAGCCGCGGTGTTTAACAGGCACAATGTCGGACAGGCCTGCGAGCGCCGATAATTCGCAGATGCCAGCCCCGGCGCCAGCGATGGCCATGCCAGCCACAGCCTGGCCGAATGCATGGGCGCTCGCAACCAACGCAATCCCTACACAGATGACTGCTGAGCCAAAGAGTGTGATCTCTCTGCGACCCACGAGATCCTGGAGATAGCCCGTGAACGGGGCAACGGCGGTGATGGCTAGCGTGTTGGACACCGTTAGCCAGCCGCCCTTGCCTTGAGCACCAAGAGAGGCTTCCACGTAGGACAGCGAGCCACCAATCATGTAGAGCACGATCTGAGATCCCGTGTACAACATGCCGAGGGTGAGGGCGGCGATGGCGGTGCGAATGGTCCAGTTGACCTTGCCATCAGAGTCGTCACCCTTAAAGGCACGGTCATTGCCAATGTGATCCTCGTCGATCGGGACGGAAAACGGTTCTTTCCCTTCCACATTTTCCGACATCGTAAGCGAAATCTGCTTGTTTTCTCCGTCTCCTTCCATGGTACAGCACTTGGGGTTTTGGTTGGATGATTCGAGTCTTTCGTGTAGTCCTAGGCGGTACACTCGATAGAGACCCCGAACGTTGACCGAAGTTGGAAATACTTATACACTCTTCCATGGCTATACAATGAAAAGCTATGACACTACTAAAACTGACTCAGTGTATTCCCACAATGCGAATTTTAAATCTCCTTGCAAACTTGATGTGAGAAAGCCCGAGGTTGAAAATCGAGCCCTTCTGTCAAAATATCTGACTCGTACTCCGCAAAGAAAACGAAGTCGAGTGTGGGGTTAGCTTCGTCTCTCTGGGGATACCCCGGGCTGGCTACAGCGCATGAGAAACTAAGCCACCTTACCGCCTGCCCTCGAAGCCCAATACTTTAAGGGGTTTGGCTGACGAGTCGCCACGGAATTCTGTGGAGAAGGTGGGTTCTTTCAACGTAATTTGGCATTGAGTTAAGGAGGTAACACTGCAGCAACGCCATTGGCTCTTCGGTATTTCAATATCGATTCATATCATTCGGTCGAGTCGTCTATAGTCGAATCGTGAACTTTGGGGTCGAAGACGTAAAATTAATGATGATACTCTACGGAAACCAAGCTGAAAACACTAGCTTTGAGATGCGCTGTCGTATCTGGATAGGGGCTGTGCTTCAAGAGTTGTCCAGGCCATGCCTGACAAAAATAACCGAGTCGCTCGTACCCGATACTTGGCTCGACCGAAAGGAGAATGACACCTAAAATTCAGGTTTAAGCCAGTAAATCATTTACTGTAAGTTCGACCTTACTTGAGGCCCTTCATAAGTAAGGAGCTCGCATGATAAAGTTACTGTACGAAGAATAAACGACCTAACTCGGCTAGTCTTTCTTATTCGGCCGAACTTTCTCCAGTGGTAACCTGAATGCCAAGTCTCGTGTTCGTGTTCGTGTTCGTGTTTCGTGTTGCTGTTGCCAAGTGCATGTTCGACCGCCCTATCGCACTGCTTCTCCTCAACCGTCGTACTCATCTCATTCTACACGCATATTTCCTTCTTACGCGATTTTCATTGCGTTGATTTCCAGAAGGAGAGCAACTCGAGATCTTCCGAACGTGGAAAACAGAAGTTCTGCAACTTGTGTTCTTTCGTCTCCACGAATCTCACTTAGGCACCAAAAGGCCGAGACGATCCGCTGCCTCTCCTGTGCGGCAAACCAGCTCCATCAATCTGGCCCAGATGGCTCCTCGTAGGACCCACTACAAATCCAAGCGAGGTTGCTCGGAGTGCAAGCGCCGACACATCAAGGTACGAGACTTCACGAATCTCCGGTCACTCGCCTCCGATTGAGCTTGTCCGTTACCGAAGAGAGACTCTGACCAAGGACGTACTGTATACCGAGCAGTGTGACGAAACACGCCCTGTCTGTGTAAATTGCATCACTTCTAAACGCACATGCATTTGGAAATTCGATATCACTGCCTGTGAAAAGACCCAGATCGTGCCGACGAGGGCTCAATGCACACAGACAGCAATCCAATCTCCTGGCGGCGACACACACTCGGCTCCAGTCATTAGTGGCAGCCCTCACACAATTCCTGGCTCACCACTGCCACCCTTAAGCCAATGCCCAGCTGACTCCATGGTCAACATGGACCATCTGGAACTATTCCATCACTTCTACACAAACACATGTAAGACCGTGGTCCGCACGGAGGCTCAAATTGAGTTGTACCGCAATGTCGCCATCACTTATGGAATCGCCCATCCTTTCCTTATGCACGAGATCCTGGCCTTCTCTGCCATTCATATAAGCATCCTCCGTCCCCAACGCCGAGAGTACTACCACTCACTAGCGACATCTCTCCAGTCGAAAGCCCTGACCGACTTCAACGAGATTCTGTCACGTGTCGATGCCGGTACCTGCATGCCGGTCCTGTTATTCTCTCACCTGATCGGACTCCAATCTTTCCACGACATCTTTAATCTTCTCAAGGATGATTTCAATACCTTTATGGACGGCCTGGTCGGCTGCGTCAGGCTACTTCGAGGGGTCAACTTGGTGACACAGACGTGGAGGGACATTCTAATTCAGTCCGAGCTGGGCCCCATCATGAGAGAAGCCGATCAGGCGCATGATGGCGAGAAACTCTCCCGAAGTGAATGCTCTCCACTGCGGGATCTGATCAACGCTGCAGACCTGACCTCGTCATCCAAGGAAGTTTGCAAGGAAGCACTGAACAAACTGCAAGAATGCTTTGATGTTGAAAACGCATTTCCCGGGGATCTACTCTCCACGACCAATGTCATATTCGCTTGGTTCGTCACCGCATCTTCGCAGTACACTGAACTGATGGATCAGCGACGGCCCGAGGCTTTGATCTTACTCGCTTACTACGCTGTACTACTCCACCGACGCCGCAAGTCGTGGGTGGTCGGCGACGCAGGCCAGCACCTCCTCAAGTCCATCACCACGCACCTTGGCAGGCGCTGGGAAACTTGGTTAACCTGGCCACAGAATGCCATCACGTTTGGCACAAGTTCAAATACTCCAATCTCGGCCAGTTAGGTATGATCCATCACCATCAGAGCCTATACCTTGCACTTATATTGCAGGGTCTCATGATATTGGTTATCGCTGATTGCTGCATTGCCCTTTAAAAACTACCGTGTCATGCCGAGATGAGAATCACTTGTAGGTGATATCGCCCTGCACAGGTTGCAGTTGTCTTGTGCATTGAACATGACATTGGATGGGGTTGGACTTCCGCTGCGTTAGTTTCGGGGCTTTTTATGTATCAATTTAATTCGAAGAACAAGTTCAAGAGTGCCATACATACTCAACCTGCTGGCCATATGTTTTGACTGGGACCCCTGAAGAGCGGATGATTTGCACTTTTTGTATCATAATTGCTTGAACGCGGAATCTTCTATTCTAATTCCATCTAAGGATATCATGATGCCCGATGAAGTGCCTGCACTTCTTGTGTGCGGGAGGATGAGGATCTGAAAGAGGTGAGGGCAGGTGGACTCCCGGCTGGCTCTTGCTTGAGCCCTATACGCGGGTCTGATCAACGCAACCAGGCGCAGTGGCTGGCGCTTAGCGACTAAAAAAGTCATTCAACTCGCGTCCACAAAATCCGAATGTAGATGACGTTGATGATTTCCAGACCTCCACTCATTGGCCAACGGATTCCTACAATTAGGACAAGCCACCTCAGCCCGATTGTATGTGGTCATCCGCGTATTCGTGTTCGCCGCTGCCAAGACTCGTGCATCTGTTGCTCGTGCTTTGCAGGAGATTGTCCACAGCCCGGTTGCGCTAACATATTGAGCCTATCGACCTTTCAGCCTTACGAGGGAATTTTGTTTCCTGAGACCCGGTTCTGAGAGATCCCCAACACCCTCAGTGTACAACACGAAGAATTAACCGTTGCAGTTTTTCATGCACTAGTGCCACTCATCACTTACCCGCCCATACAGGGCAGAGTGGTCGTTCTTGCTGGGTTGCAGCTGCCAATCACGTCGAGCAGGCATTCTATTTCTGGCAACTGCTACATGTACTCCATACAAGTTAATGTTATATGGTGACTTGCACGGACAGGTACACAAGGAAACACAAGAGCGTAGATATATATGTCTCTTGGTAGCTTCCGGCCTCTGGGATGGCCCGTAGAAATGTCAGATACAATAGGTCCGCAATCCTGAGATGTCCATTCTCTTCGCATATAAGAGACCGTTCCCATCCCAACACGTCCTTTTCTGTCCCCGAATTCTCTTATAACCAATACTTCAGCTGGTTACCCGAGATCTAAGGGGAAAACCACGCTCATCGCGAGCTTCCCATCTTCACGAGCAGCGCCGTATTCTCAGAATCACATCAATCACTTACTGCACTAAAATTGACATAAGGCCGCATATCATGGCCTTCTTTGACCACAAGTTCAAGCTCAAAGTACACATTCTCCAGATCATCTTGATCCACATTGTCATGGGCGTCTCCACACCCCAGTTGTTCCTCAAAGGCCAGCCGCGAACCCGAGCCAACACCATCGCACTGGGCATGGTAAGTCCATTTTCCATACATATGCTTTTGAGGCTTCCCAAATGCCTCGACCTACGTTGAGGTACATGGACGTTAACCGATAGAGGGCGATAGGGCTGCAAATCGATGGTCATCATCACCTATCATATTTTGACAGAGCACCGCGAGCGGTTCAGTCGGTGGAGATCCTATAAAGCCTATGCCATTCTCAACGGCCTTGAGATCGTCTTCTGGGCAGCAGTCGTTTTCTTGATCGTACAGGCCAACATTAAGTCGTGCGTGGGCATCTCGTGTACCCTTCGGTGGGTAGCCATGGGAGTGTCAATCGTCATCAAGTACGTTCCTCCTAATCAGTTTTTTTTTTGCCTCTACTCGGAATGTCTACATGTTTCCTCCTGATACCAGTGAGGAGATCCCTGGGATAACTCGAGCTCTTGGAGGCTTTGTTCTCCCATTCGAGTCGTGAAAGGCATTCTCTAAGAGAGAGGAGTCGGAAAGCTGACTCACATGCCCTTTCAATAGTGTCATCGCTGTGTACATGTTCATCATCTCGTACATAGACTTCCGAGTCCACCGCATCCAGAAGGAGTTCAAGGGCAGTCGAAGAATCCTGAACGACAACAACATTGAGCATGGCCATGCCATGGACCAACTGCATCTCAAGCCGTTCAGCGCCAGTGGCACCCAGGCACCCCGTCCACACCAGCGTGAGTACCATGGAGGAGAGCACGGCGCACGCAGGCACAGTATGTCTCGCGATCCCAGAGACGGAAGGGAGCAACACTCCCGCAAGGCAAACATGCCCCGGCCAGACCCAAGCGAGCACCAAGCACGGAGACACAGTATATCTCTTGGGATCCGTAATGAGGACGATCACCTAGCATATACACACCGACCACCCCGCTATTGCACTGAGACTCCGTACAGCACCTTCGGTCGTAAGTAATAAGCATGATTAGAAGGGAAGACACTGGGAAAGGCCGGGCTGTCGTAAATGAATCCCATCCAGCATGCGAGAAGTGGGAGACAAGCGGCGTCTACCTAAGGGGAAAGAAAGCAAAATTTTGTTGAAACAATCCCATAACGAAGATGGTTTAGAGAAATTATGGGTGTGGGTATATCGCTCCATGGTCGCTGTGGCGCTGGGCATCTACACCAAGTAAGTATAAGTCCCACTGAGCCAGGTTATTTTGGTCTGCTCCAACGAAAGGATGCCAAATGCCTGTATATAGATCAAGTTTGGTTCCTTGACATTGGCTAGATTCAGAACATCTACAGCCTCGTTTACTTCGCCTGCGAACTAGTCAGATCGTCTAGCAGGGCCCATGATTGCCAAGCTTCTTGAAAATCCGTACCACTACTTGAAATATAAACCAAGACGTTTAGTATCTGCATCTTGATGTGATAATCCGACCGGTGTGAGTAAATATAGCTACTTCTTGATGAAATTTCCAGTGAGGCACCGGCTTTGCATACTTCTACAGACCTCCATGATCGACTACAGTAATCTGGACTTGACATAACTGCCTGCTTGGCCAATGACGTCGTGACGTTCCTGGCCTGGATGCGGCAGAGCAAAATCGCTGGTTGGCACGTTCGATCTCCAGAGACTAGAGGGCAATCAATCGATTGATTTTATCACAGCCCCTGTTCCGACGCTTGACCTGCTTAACGACATCTCGCATCAACGACCTGCAAATTTCCCTTACCATTCGATTTGGCACGCGGTAGTGCGAGACGAGGGAGGCGGCAACACATTCAGACTCTTTCGAGCCACTGTCGGCTGTACATAAGAGAAGAGTACCGAAATTCGTAGTTCTACTCAGGATAGATCGGAGTCTCCTGCGCGTTCCAGAAGGTGTCTATCATCATGTAGTATTGAAATTTAAACCCCCGACCAGACTATAGCTTCCACATCACGCCTCTCGGAAGCGATGTCCATGGAGCTTGAAAACCACCGGCAATGGTGCCAGTGCGAGAAGAATAAATCCGAACAAACTGTTTCCCCAACCTCATCCCAACGCGTCGTAGATATCTAGGCCACACATTGGTAGGAGCGCTCCTGCAACACTGCGAAGGACGGCATTTGCCGCTGACGCACTGGCTGCGTGTTGAGGATGAGCGTCGATCAGATATGTTTGAGCCGCCATGAAGATACAAATCATTCCGAATCCCGTTTGTGAGGTGCCAATCATGGGCACAATCCAATGGATCTTTGCCTGGATCGCCCAGCCATACATGCCTGCAATCTCAATAAGACTGTAGTATGATGCTAGGCGAGTATGTTCAAGTGCTCGCTGTTAATTGGCCAAAGCCTTGGAATGATATGCCCAGATTTCCATTCTTCCTGCGAATCCTAACAAACTCTTGGCAAGCGTGGTTACGAACTATCAGTTGTCTTAGTCTCAGTTTGAAGAGTCGCCCGCCCTCGTGTTGATGGACCGCGCCGACAGAGAACGATTGAGTTGATGCTGGCCTAAACTTGATTTACTGTTGCTCGAGTAACCATGTGACTTCATTGACAAAATGATGAGGACGGCCGGGGTTTTTTTGGATTTGTGTAAATAGCGCGGAATTTTTGTCGCCGAACGGCTCTGAGGTAGTTTCTCTGCCCCAATGATATCTGATTGAAACCTCTGTCCTCATCAGAATCGAAGAAAATGGATCTCTCTACACGAATGCGACCAACGCGATAACGAATACGTACGGATTGTATCAAACACAAAGCTTGAGCTAAACTTTATACAAGTCTAGCATTAAATGCAGTGATTTGAATCGTCTCATCTGCCATTTCCATCTTCGAAACCGGCAGTGTGTCAAGTATGAGCATACTCGTGACATGGGCGATGTTCTGGGCTTGACTTTTCTGCTCCAAAGCAAGAACACCCCTGATTGATGGGTTACATAAAAGCAATCAATGGACCCGTTTGTACAGCTCTCTCAACATCACTTCTTAATCTCCAATCGACCTCCTTAAGTATACCAGTGCTTATCCTGAATACCCAACCTATACTCTGTTCTTACCCAAGTCATCATCCACGCCGCGGTACTTCACCTTATCGAACATCGTTACAAAAAATGGCTATCCAGTATGTCCTCTGGTACTACATGCCCTCGCTTATTGGATCAATCGTCATGACCACGTACTTCGGTGTAGCCTCGCTCGCGCACTTGGTCCGTCTAGTCCAGACAAGGTCACGATTTTGCGTTCCTGCCGTTATTGGGGGCATCTGTAGGTCCATTTCTCCGTCAGGGTCGTTCCAAGAGCTAACTTCACTTCCAGTCGAAGCTGTCGGGCACAGTGCTCGCACTGTGGCTCACTTCCACACAGACAAGACGCTACCTTACGCCATTCAGTCACTCCTAATCCTCCTCGGTCCGATCTTATTTGCAGCATCGACCTACATGATCCTGCAACGACTGATCCGCGCGATTAAGGGTGGCTCACATTCGCTGATCCCTTCGCATTGGATAACCAAGGTGTTTATCGGAGGCGATATGCTGTGCTTCATCATTCAAGGGGCCGGTGGCGGTGTCCTTTCAGGGGCTAAGACTCACAGTAGAGTCAAACTCGGCGAATACATTATACTGGCTGGTCTGGTCCTTCAGATAGTTGTCTTCGGCTTCTTCGTGATTGTTGCTGCTGACTTTCACTCACGCGCCCGGCATTCCCCAGCGATATCGGCAACAAACATTCCCTGGCAACGCTGCCTCTGCATATTGTACTTTATCAGCATCCTGATCTCGGTCCGAAATATTTTCCGAGTCGTCGAGTACGTTTGGGGCTCCAGTGGATATGCTCTAAGGCATGAATGGACATTGTATATCTTTGATGGCGCGTTGATGGCAGCGGTGGTTTTAGTCTGTCTCACATGGTATTCGGTCGATTTTACTGCTCCCCGCACTGCTTCCCAACGACACAACGATGAGGAGGCGAAAAGGTGAACAATGAAATATGCCGCTGACAGTAAATTGATAGCGACAAGCTTGGAGGATCAGCAAATCAAAGATTGTAACACATATAAGGGTCTCGGTGAGATTTGACATTTGAAGGGCCAAGAGTGATACAGGAATAACTAGCTAGGTCATGTGCTATTCCCTATGGCATCTAATTGATTGATAAGTCAGCAATCAGGGCATTTGATGAGTGTAAATCGAGATCTCGTCTATTTCTCTGTTTAGGCTGTGCGGGCCATCTCCTAACATGACATTGCTGTGCCAACATCGAAACTCATTTAGTTGCAGGTCGTCTCTGATAGTATGATCTTTGTCTAGAAACCCTGGTGTCACCTGAAATTCCAGCAGCAAATTTGAAGCTTTACTGATACTTTTCTGTATTTGGTGTAAATGTTCAAAGGCGCTGTGCCCGATGGCTGATCTACGACCGATCCTGCATTTTGAAGTCCATTGATCTTAGTCAGCTCCAGGAGACTAGAAGTTGCAACGCTTACGCGCCGAAAGTCTAGAACCTCCCAATGTTTTTACATGGTACAGGCTTTTATTTCTGTTAGGCTCGCCCAGAAGGCTGATTCGGTGAGGTTTCGAGGACGATGCCAAATCAATCTCTAGATTCTCGATTTCTCTTGCATTCCTCCAATGGGTACCTCTTCGATGCTCTCTGCATGACCTTTCTCCCGCATTGGCACTGCTTCAACGGAATCGCCAAAGAGTTCGCCAATGTCTTCAAGAGAACGTCCACGTGTCTCGGGAAACCACAGCCAGACTATGAAGAAAATGACCGTGGTGATTGAGATGAAGACGATGTAATACTTCCAGCCAATTGTTGAGAAGGCTTCTGGCGCACACTGGAGGAAAATGATGGTCGCTACGAAAAGACCCGACACTGATATAGAAAGGCCCTTGGCTCGCACGGGAGTTGGGAAGATTTCAGAAGCGTAGATGTAGGACGTCGCATCGCAGGAGACGGAGAAGAACCCAATGTGTAAGAACAGGAAGAACACTGCCGCACTGGCAGCACTTCGGTGACCCGTGCGTTGGAAGACGTCGACAGTAATGCATTCGCCAATCAGGGCGATAACGCAGCCAGCGAAACCGAACACTGTGTCACAGTTCTCAGCTCAGCTTCTTCATAAACTCAACACGGTGCTCGGAGACCTACTCAGCATTCGAGTTCGACCGAATTTATCAACAACCAACGCATTGATCAAGTTCCCAAAAGGGCACACAGTGATCCATCCACATTGAATGAGAAGTTGTTGGACTGTTCCGAAGCCCAAAGAAGCATACAGCGAAGGACCATAGTCTAGATGACAGAGTGTTAGTATTGCAGAGGAGTGATGCCCCAAGAGAGCCTCAAAACTTACTGTTAATGACCAAGGTCGCAGTTCCCTGAGCACCAAACATTGTGAGCCAACCAATGATACATCTCTTCCTCATAGATGGTCTTCTAAAGAGATCAAATAGAGACAGCTCTTCTTGCTTCTCGTGAAGCAACTGGCCCTGAAGCAAATTGAACTCGGCCAAGATAGCCCCTTCGTTATTGGCTAAGTTGTCCGTGTTCTCTGCGCGGACTGCCTTAAATGACTTATAAGCGTCTTCCACGCGATCATGGTCCAGTAGCCATCTCGGCGATTCTGGGAGGAAAAGTACACCCAGCGACAAGAAGAGAGGTGGGAAGCACTGGATCGCCAGCGGCAGTCGCCATTGTGCGCCGCTTGCATTGACGAAGTAGAAGCCCAGCCCTACCCAGCTTGCCAGAGAATAGCCCACACAGATCAAAACTCCATGCATACCTACGAGCCAGCCTCGGATCCGGGGAGGAGATATCTCGGACTGATAAAGAGGTACAAGAGTGACCAGGGCACCTGGCGACTTTGTTAAGAGTTATCCAATTGCCGTGAGTGGGTGCAGAGAACTCACCTATTCCGAAACCGGTCACGAATCGCATGGCGATGTACATACCAATATTGACGCTGCCAGATTGGAGAGCACCTCCGATGAAGGTGATTACTGACGCGAACAGAATGGCTTTTCTCCGGCCTAGCCAATCTGCAGATTTGATGCATGAAAGACACCCGAAAAGACCTCCAGCTTGATAGAGTCCATTAATGGCGCCAATGAGGTCTGTCGCGTTGGACCGTGTGTCGAGAGCAAAATAACTGATGAAGGAGGGTTGTCCCAAAGTCGTAGCGATAATACTGCTGCAGTATCCGTAGGTGAGCGAGCCAAGTGCAACGAAGAGCACGATCTAAGCAGGTACGTAGTTTAGCATTTAGAGTTTCTAGAAAGGCCGAGAGTAATGAGTGACTTACCAGGAGCCGAACTAAAGAGGGTGAGATCGCCATTGTGGAAGTTAGGAGGACACAAAATACAAGGTCGACAACGGCCAGATAAAGGATTCAGAAAGTATGAGGAAATTGCTCGTTTCCTTGCACTTAGTAGAGAGAAGAACTGGGGTAATCTGGGGTCTGGGCAGTTTTATAGGAAAAAATTCGGAAGGGAGGCCGAGAAGAGTGCACGAATATGTGAGAGAGAACAATTAACAGGGTCTCCGAGCCCGGTGCCCCAGAACAGGGTACGAGGTACTCTATCAACGTTGGTTGGGGAAGAGGAAAAAGCGAATGCTCTTCTTCGTGAGTCTAGAAGCTGAATCGCTGTTACGTTCGGAGCGGTCTACGAACCTTGTCGTGTTGGTAGTTTTGTGTAGTCCAGCAAGAGACCCATCCAGGCTTTCCATTTCCAACCCCGGTAACTGCGGAGTTGCAAAAGACTTACAATTTTGTGGAGCGAAATGTTGTATTTGAAGACTTTAGTTTTGATTGTGGCGACATGACCCGAATATGTGGGATCGGCACTTTTCGCTAGCACAGTTGTGGTAAAGTTTGTCTAACTGGATATATGAGGACGTTTTCCGACAGCTTCTGATTGCGCACAAAAATCCAGGAGAGAAGGCGGCTGCTTTCATTCAGTGCCAGGGCAATCTTCTGATGACACTTAACATGAGTGGTCAGGTGAGCAAAGGCTACAGACCTGTAATGCTTATTCTTCCAGTCATACAGTCCCGACTAGTGGTGTGTGGTTACTACTTGATCCGCCCGCGAAGAACTTTATCTCAGGACAATCCGGTAAATGCGTCCCATGCTGTAATAACCCGGCAAATTTGGCTTGGGAACTTGATCAACTTCAAGCGTGTGCAACAAGGTTGACACGGCCTGCAGGGCCGACCGAGCTCCCTGAGACACCGACCCACTCTTCGGCGCAGGGATCGCCTTCTTCGGCGTGCAGCCCGATATTCAGGATTGGATGTCCTGGTGCTGGCTGTGCAAGGGCGAAACCAGAGCCTCGGGATTAACAATATTGAGCGTATGAACGGGATGTAAAATAAATGGTTCACGCATAGCTTCTCATGTGGGTTCATCTGGCTTCTTGAGGCTGCTCCATCTCGCCGCTGAGTCTGGCCAAACTCAAGATTAGGTCTTTATGCTTGACTCCTCTATGAATGCGAAGAGGGCAAAAACGCCAATCTCCAGTTCGCTCTTATCATAGACACATTGGTTCAGTTGTTGTTTTTTACTGCTCGAGAAACTCGCTTTCATGTTAATTGGTTAAGATATACAAGTTGATTGTCTTCCATCAAGGGGGTGTTTTTAATGCATAATAGAGATGACTTGGATATAATGAAAGATTGCCGGATGTGGAATCTAGGAAACTTCTCTCCATAGACTTCTTCATACTTCATGTGGACATGGTGACCCTTCTTCTGGTCTTGCCGGAAGCTCTTTTTAAGCAATGTCATAGAAAGAATTGCTAAACACCAGAGTGGAAAAATGTGCAGAGCTATCACTTGCAAGTGTTCAGGAAATAAAAAATCTCTGCAAAGGCGCTAAAACGATATTCAAGTATCACTTTGGTGTTGTCCATACCCTTCTCTAATGGGTGACAACGATCTCGACTCAAAAAGAACATACCCAATCAGTGTTCGACTGTTCGCTTCTGGAGCTTGAGCCTCTATTTTAGGACTTGTTAATCAGGCCTTACGCGAGACTGCCGTAACAGGATAATCACTCCATGGATTCGAATTCTGCAAGTTTCGTATTTCTATTTCGAACCATGAAACATAGCATTATCTAGTAGAAACTTTTCAATAATTTGACATGTCTGAAATGAAGCGAATTCCGATAGATATGTTTTGCCTTTGCCCAGCAATCTAGCCGACTGCTCGATCAGAACTCAAGCCATGAAGAAATCGCTCAATACTGCAGCCTTCATGTCATCCTTCTTTATGCGTTCATGCTATTCAGGCAACAGTGAATAAAATTCATGAGCTTGTTTTGATTTAACTTACTTGATTAAGACTGTCTTTGGTTCCGTAAACGAACGAAGGGCCTGGATCAAAGAAATTTAGTAATCATCTTATCAGAGTAAATCTGATAGCGACGACTCACATATTCACCGAATTCTCTGCCTATGCCTGATATTTTCTTTCCTCCAAAAGGTGCCTGGATATTCATCTGGAAAGTCGCAAGCATCAGCCCCTATGGTTTTCGTGAAGGAGAAGGGGGAATTCGGACGTAAGAGATGCAATTAATCCCGCAAACCCCTGAGTCGATGTTGCTCGACACCCTTAGCGCGCGAGTGATGTCCCTCGTGAAGACACCGGCCATTAACCCAAACTCTGTATCATTAGCCAATTTAACCACTTCTTCCTCGGTCTCAAAAGTCTTGATGACTGCCACGGGTCCAAATACTTCATTCTTATAGATCTCCGCGTCGGGCCGGGGATTAAGAAATACGGCTGGTTCCATGAAGCAACCAGAATCACCGTGTCTAACACCACCAACGACCAAGTCGGCTTCTATTTTACCCTTTTCGATCATTGCTTCGACTCTAGCAAAGCTGGATGCGTCGGCGAGGGGCCCAAGAGTCGTCTCGAAATCCTGAGGGTCACCAAGCCGCGAGGCAGCTTCTTTCATTCTCTCGCTGTATGCATCGATAAATTGTTGGGAGATGGTTTGTTGGACGTAGACTCGAGATGCCGCTACACAAACTTGACCAGATCGCGCTAGAATTCCGTTGATTGTCCTGCCATTAGTCCTGTTAGCGCCGTGTATCAACCTCGTCCACGATTATATTGCCTACCAAGTGAGAGCATTTTCGATATTTGCATCTTCGAAAATTACAGCCGGGCTCTTGCCTCCTGTGATAACAAGTTAGCTGCCAACTTGCTGGACCGTCCTATAGCTTAGTCACTCACCAAGCTCAAGGGTGACTCTTTTGAGATTACTTTCTGCGGCGGCTATCTGGATTTTCTTTCCAGTCGCGACACTACCAGTGAAGCTCACCTTTATACCATACACGTCGTCAGTATTCTTGATATCTGCTACTGGAGCCGAGCTAGAGTGTGGGAAGAGAGCTTTACCTTCCGTACACGCATATGCCTTGCAAAAAGTGCCCCAGTTCTTCCGTCTCCAGTAACAACCTGGACCACACCCTTGGGAAACCCGGCTTCCTCAAACAAAGGAGCGAGCGCCAGCGATCCGAGCGGGCTTTTCTCTGAGGGTTTGATTATCAACACATTGCCAGTGGCTAGGCAGGGAGCGGCCTTGATGATGAAGGACGCCACTGGTGAGTTATATGGGTTTATTCCAACGCACACGCTACTCGCTATTTCAGTTTCTTACTTAGCTATGACACATAGACAACGAAAGACTCACCCCAAAGGCTCATGCCGTACTAATTTCACAAATCCGTCATCTGCAGGGTAGTAGTCACCCTTTTGCTTGTCGGTCCATCCAGCTTATCGTCGTTTAACGGAATCCAATCTTGACCAGATTAAGGATCTACTTACAGTAGTATAACAGATTGTTTTTGATATACGTCTTCTCGCGTGAAGGGATCAACGAAATAGGGTTCCCAGTTGTGAGTGAATCCAATGTCAAAATATCAACCAGCCTGTCCTCTAGAATGTCAGCAAGGCGACGCAGACATTCAGACCTTTGTGCCGCCGTGAAAGTGCTCCAAGGCCCTCTGAAGGCGGCTTCTGCAGCTGCTACCGCGGCATTGACGTCCTCTGGGCCACCAATAGGCACTGCATCGGCAACGACAGTGTCATCCTTGGGATTGTGTAGGACATATGTCTGCTCGGATATCGGCTTGGCATATTGGCCATCGATGTAGAACCTGGTCAAGTGCCTTGGGCTTGGTGTCTTCTGTTTTGCTGTTCCCATCATCAGTATACACGTGTAGGAAGTAGTTTGTTTTCGAAAAGTTTTGTCCTTAGCAGCGAATCGCAATGCGTGGAAGGCTGAATTCGAATGAGAACATGTGCTAGTATTCAGGTAAATAACTCTTGTATAGATATTCAGGGACATGCGGTCCTTGAGCAAAGCCAATACTCAATTTGTCTTGCATGGTAGGCTCCGACCATCTCCCTGACTAATTAAGCATTCTCCAGACCGAAAGTGTCATGAGTCTACTCTGTAACCGAACAATGAACTCTCGTAAGCCCACTCAGTTGCTGTGTCATCGATAAGAATGACAGACACGAACACCGTGGATCCTTGAAGCTGTGCGCGCTCATTGGACAATCTAAGCTCGGGCTCTCTCAGCGTTCCCTCCAATTGCCAAGGGAGTTTCGGCATCTCGAACCGCCCAGCTCCACGGCGTCGGTCTCCGCACCGTCATGACGGCATTTGCTTCCAAATCCCTTCACAACGACCTGTCGATCTTCCAAGAAGTACGACAATCAGTCGCTATGCCTTCAGGGCGGATCCTCGGTGAGGCCAGGATCTCGAGCCTCGTCTCATTTACCGAGCTCCCAGAGGCCCACGCTGCCGTTAGCCTGTGGAGAGACTAGCGTGATATGTCTTCGCTTCACTCGCGGGCCTTAACGCCCGCTAAAGCCGATTTATCTGGATGATGACTTGATTCCCAAGTGGAAGCTGTGTAGGTAGTGCCATCGTATCCTAATTTCCTGTAGCAAAACCTGAATTCTCAGACGCCCAGAGAAAAAAATGCGAAACTCGAGTCTCAACGAGGAAAAACACGTTAAACAAGCCGCACAACACCAAGACTCTAAAATGAATGCCGTAATATTCAACGGACCTCGGAAGATAGACGTCGAAAAACGCCCCAAGCCCACTCTTAGAGATCCTACAGATGCTATTGTCAAGGTGACTTCCGCAGGCATCTGCGGTTCGGAACTGCATATGTATCGAGGTCATCAGAAGACGGCAACAGGGCATATCATGGTAAGTACAGAACGAACTTATACTTTGAGCTGGCGATCTTTTCTGACAGAATGATCTTTTACATTTTGGCAGGGTCATGAGTTTGTAGGGTTTATCGAAGAAGTAGGATCAGACGTACGAAGTTTCCAAGTTGGCCAGAAGGTTGTTTGTACGTTCTCTCCGGTCTGGTAAGTATCAAGTTCCAGACAGGCTAGCTTGTGATACCCAAAATATCCAATCATCTGACTTGAACCAGCATGTGCTGCTGGTTCTGTGAGCATGGCTACAGCAATCGATGTCCCGAGGGCCTGGCACCATTTGGCACACAGGGTTTAGCAGGAGGACAAGCAGAGTACGTTCGGGTACCGTTTGCGGATGGCACGTTGAAATCGACGCCAGAGGGGGTTGATGACGAACTCTTGATCATGATGTGCGATATATTCCCCACGGGACACTACGGCGCCATGAGAGCCATCGAATGTTTCCGCTCCTCAGATCTGGTGAATGGTAATCATTACACTGACCTCGATTCGCCAAAACGTAGCGGATTGTCGAAGTCGCAATCGTTAGAAGAAGCGGTCTTCGTGTGTCTAGGGTGTGGCCCAGTTGGACTCTGCGCCATTTTGACGGCGCGGTCCAAAGGGGTGAGAACGATCTACGTTGTCGATAGTGTCGATGATCGACTGGACCAGGCGGCGAAACTCGGCGGTATTCCACTCAAGCTGGGTCGAGACGACGTACAAGCGAAGGTTATGAAGGCGACGCAAGGTCGCGGCGCTGACGCAGTCATTGAAGTTGTTGGAAACAACGCGGCACTGAGATCAGCATTCGATCTTCTCCGGCCTTGTGGCGTTCTGTCATCTATTGGGTTTCACCAGGGAGACCTACCATTCACAGCGCTTGAATGCTACCAGAAGAATTTGAAGTGAGGCATTGTTCCCCTAATAACGCCCATAGCTAATGTTTCTAGCATCAATCTCGGCAGAGCACCCGTGAGAACAGTCTTCGACGAGGCGATGGAAGTGGTGGCGGCGAATAAGGAGAAGCTTGCCAGCATGGTCACGCATCGTCTCCCATTATCAAAAGCGGCTTACGGGTACGAGATCTTCGAGAAGCAGCTTGCCAGAAAAGTCATCCTGGTGCCGTGAAAGACGGAAAAGAATTCTATGCGGTGATGGAAGAACATCCTTTCGTGTATGCATAATTTTGATTTGATTTACTGATACTATAGCTATTCTGGATGGCCCCATTGGTGTGCTATTTCTTCACTAGCAAAGTACTTGTAGATCTATATATATTAGATGCTTAGGGTATATCCACGTGATCTCGACGATTTTGGCAGCTCAGACCCTAAGCCAAAGAATTCTAAGGGAAGGAAGAGAGACAACATGATGTTCTGGATCGTATTTGGTTGCTTTGTTTCCCACCCTGATGTCGACCAACGAGGTAGAAAAGCTGGAAGTTGCTAGCGCTCGGCAGCGGCACCGATGGTGGGTCTCGGCTTAAAAAGCCACCGCAAAAACAGTCCTAAGCGGACACGTACAGGCCATTGAGAGCTAGGCAGAAATCGGGATCCTATTTGCGATATGCTCGTAGTCAGGTGTGGCGAGAATCAAATCGTGAAATCTCACGAGGATAGCCAGTCGAGCTTCTTCCCGAGTTGTTATGTACTGCTGTCACTCCCAGAAGAGACTTGGTGAGTGGATCGACGATCTCGAGATGATCAGCAAAGGCCCTATACGCATTGGAAATGTCTCCGGTGCAACGGGCGACATGCCAGGCGCCATGGCTAGAATGGTTGCGGAAAGCAATGTGGACGTGATTACAGGCGACTGGCTCTCTGAAATGAACATTGCTTGGAATGCGATAACCAAGAAGGAGAGTCCAGAGCTTGGGTATGAGAACGGTTTCTATGAACAACTCGAAGAGTGTATCGACGATATCATAGCGAAAGGTATCAGGGTCATTACCAACGCTGGAGCCTTGAACACGCAATCTTTGACCCGAAAAGTACGAGAGCTCCTCGAAGCAAAGGGACACGGCCAGATAATCGTGGCTGCTGTCCTAGGCGACGACATCTCAAACCTGTTGAAGGACTCAAATCGGCGACAAGACTTGCATTTCCCTCACTTGGATCACACCGACCTGTCTCTGGATGATTGGGAACTGGAACCGTTTTCCGGAAATGCGTACATCGGCTGTCGAGGCATTGTCGAAGCACTGAAATCGGGTGCAAGCATTGTAATTTGTGGGCGTTGTACGGACGCTTCCCCTGTTATGGGGGCTGCAGCATGGCATTTTGGGTGGAGTATGGAAGAGCAATATGATGAGCTTGCAGGAGCATTGCTGGCAGGGCATTTGATCGAGTGTGGTGCCTATGTCGTTGGGGCCAACTTCTCTGGCTTCAAAGACTTTCTGGACGACTTGGTAGATGTGGCCTTTCCAATTGCCGAAATAGATGCCCAAGGCCGGTGTGTCATCACCAAAAGTTCGACAGGGGGCGGGCATGTTACAGCTGAAACAGTCAAAGCGCAGACGCTGTATGAGCTGCAAGGCCACCTCTACCTGAACCCTGATGTCGTGGCGGATCTCTCTATGATTCAGATTGAGGATGAGCAGGATTTCCCGAATCGAGTTCGGGTTACGGGAATAGTCGGCCATCCACCTCCGCCAACCACCAAAGCGATGTTCGCGGCGCCAGGAGGGTATCAAGCAGAAGCGACTTTCTTCATCAACGGACTTGACGTTGATGCAAAAGCACAGATGATGAAGAATCAACTCCAACATATCTTCAGAAAGAACAAGTTCAGCAAGCTGAGTATCGAGCTGTATGGGTCAGAAGTCAAAAATCCGGATAGCCAACAGGCAGGAACTGTCCAATTGCGAATCTTTGCGCAAGCCCGAGAAAAAAGGGATATTGTTGCTCGCAACTTCAAGACTCCAATCTATGCTCTGAGAATGCAGAGTTACCCAGGCTACCACATGAACCTTGACTTTAGAACAATGGATCCAAAGCCGTTCATGGAAATCTTTCCGGCAATTATTCCACTCTCTGCGATCCAGCATCAGGTTGACTTGGGAGACGGAGAGCTGATCGACATCAAAGCCCCAAGTAAAACAGCAGAGTACCCAACTATTAGGCCTTCCTACGAGACAGAAAACCCGGTCGATCTGGCCTCACTTGGAGTAACAGTGCAGGCACCGCTTGGTAGCATTGTCCACGCAAGGTCGGGAGACAAAGCGGACAACACAAATGTCGGTTTCTTTGTTCGGCATGAAGATGAATATGCATGGCTTAGAACGATCCTCACGGTGGAGAAGATTAAGATACTGTTTGGCCAAGACTGGTTCAAATGCAACCCTTCTCGAAGAGTTGAGCGAGTGGAATTTCCGAAGATACTAGCAGTACATTTGTAAGTACCCTCCTGATTGGCCAAAACTGACGTGCTGATCATATGAAGTCGAGTTCTTGACAATCTTTCCGGCGGTATTGCATCTTCTGATCGAATCGATGGACTCGGCAAGGGTATCGGTGAATATTTGAGAAGTAGATATGTAGACATCCCAGCCAGATTTTTGGAACGTGGCTGCATATAGCGTGTAAGGTCTGCTAATTCAATTTTCACCGCCAGAGCTTATAATGATGGATATCTTTCTCAGCCTATTGAGCAACAAGCAGAGCCATTTGCCTGAGGCAACAACTATGTCAAACAAATGCGTATTGCAAGACTCTCGCTGGTTTAATGGCCTCCTGCGGCCATGGACTGATCTAGAGACTGGATCTCAAAAAGCCAATCTTGAGACGCCTGCATCATCGAGACATTTGCAAAATCATAACTTGTATAGAGGTTTTGTAAATCATCGAAACAGTCTTGATAACTGAAATCCATAACGTTCGGTACCGTAGATGAGAAAGACTGCTGTGGTATTGCGGGACTGAATGCCAGATCCGGCATGGTATTAGGATGGTTTTGATTTGGTGCGCTAAATTGTGAACTGCGGGTAAATGTGCTTCGAGAATTATTTTGAAATTCGATTACATCAGTCAATAGAGCATCGCTAAGCCGGCCAAATACTTGGTGAGCGTTACGAGCAGTGCTCCATCGCTCGGAGACTGCGACAAGGACATTGGAGCAGTCACGAGTAGTGTTGACAATTTGGCTAATGGTGGGGTCGGTGGGCAGACAACTAGCCGGACTTTGTGACATTGGGTTGCTACTGCTTGCCAGTTCGCGCCGACGAGTCTGGAAATGAGAGCGGACGGCATAAACGTATGACAAACCCGCGATAAACGCTGCGTGCAGCGTGATGGAAGAGTAATTAATTCGACGTGAGTTGTGGAGGTATGCGTAGATGCCGATCGACCTTTGGGCGGCGTCGAAGATGCGCTGTAGTGTTTCGCCCGTTTGAGAAGCATCTTGAAGGGACGGCGAGGGACGATAAAGCATCAAAATTGCGTTCTGGTATAAGAGGTCGTACCATTCTCTCGCCCTGAAGCTGGATCGGTCGGAGTCGGTAAGTGAGCCTCCAAGCGGCAGCGTCAGAGTGTCTGCTCTCCAGGCTTCAAGTTCCTCGATAAGAGAGCTGCGCCTGCTCTCATAGTCGAAGGAAGCACTCATTCTGGCCCGGATCACATTGTGTAAGGAGGTCAGGATCTGGCCGCAAATGACGCGGTAGCGCACGATTAGCACAAATATTGCTGTCCTCAGCTGCCAGGGAGCGCTCCCGACGTTCTCCGAGGGAGACAGGTTGTTGCCTGGGCTGACCACAATATTCGTCTCAGAACGTGGCAACTCTGTGTCAAAATCGTCGAGATGGATGGCCAAGGGTCGGCCTAAAGTGATGCTCGCGATCCTGTCCATTGCCAATGCACACCAGAAGCACCTCCTCCTGACTTCGGAATTTTCGAATGCGCCTTCGTCCATGCCAGCCACACCCGCCCCGGGAGCATAGTAGACCGACTCGCGATGTAAGCCGAGCTCAAAGCACATTCTTGCTGCGGTGCCAACTAGGTGCCACAAACTCGCGGAAGCATCATAAAGACCACTTCCGATCCGGTATTGGCACATCAATAGGATGGCCTGCAAAGCATCCATTCCACCCTTACCGAGCACTGTGCCTAGTCTACTCATGGCCCGGTCATGGTGCGTTTCAGCGTCTGGCATCACTTGCCAATCAAACTTTGAGACCTGAGCGGTTGCGATGGCAAGGACCATGTCTAGAGTAAACGCTTCCAAGGGGTGTGTCCCATAGTAACTCTCACTGCCGTAGATCAACCCGAGGCTTTCCAACAGCGTCTTCGGACGGAGGAATGGGTAGCACAAATGATCGTGAGCTAGATACGCTGAAACCAAACTTCGGGCAAGCTTTTCAGCCGGCAAGGAACTGACATCGGGAGTCAATGCCCCGACACGAGTCCCCGAGCCAAATCTGCGGACCGCATTGTAGTTGTCATCATTCTGCATGCCTCGAACTTTTCCTCGGTTATCTGCCTGGAGCAGACTGGCCAGAAGGAGTCCACTGGTCGACCCCAGGTATTGCCGCTCGCCGCCAGCCCCGAGACTCAGAAATGTGACTTGACTTGTCACTTCGTTACTGCCCGAGCCGCTGCTGTTGATGACTGCTGCCTGCTGACCACTTGAAGCCGATGGAACAGTACTTAGAGGACTGCTTGTGTTTGCTCTAAAGTTGGCCTCGCGTAGCTGACTTGCCAAAGCCTCGTTCTTCGCTTCCATCTGACGAAGCCTTCTCTCCAGCCTTTCCATGTCTTGGCGACGGATTACCGGGTCTTTGGCACTGTAAACGCACTGGGTGTCTGCCTTTATGCATGAAGAGCAAGACGGTTGGACCTTGTCGCAGCGTGCTTTGCGCCTGTGACATCGATCACATGCGGTCTGTTTGGAATTGTCATCCGTCATTGTGTGCGCCGATTTGTGATGGGAAAAAATCGAATTAGACGTTGGCTGCAATCATACCAGCCACACTGCAAACAGACCGAAGCCCATGATCAGAGGAAAATTCGGAAGCAAGATCTTGTAGAGGGCTACAACCCTTCACGGCTCGAGGGTGATGGTGTCGACCGGTCGCTGGATGCACTCAAAAGAAATTCGTCGTTAGGATCTCTTGTCTATGTCGGTAGGTGGATCACATTTGGTACGAGAAACATGGAAGGTTTCCCGGGCAAGGAAGCCCGTGCGGGGGGCCTGGGGAGAATCCTGGCTTAGCTTAGTGATCAATAAATAGGGAAGCAAGAGCCTATCTAGGTCGACGTACGTGGGTGGCAGGCCGGAGATGCCAAAGCTTGGGGGTCAGTCTTACCTCGGACCCCTAGAGGGCCTTTCTTGTCCGGAGTAATGACGTGGCCTTGGGAGGGCTTTAGAAGGCAGCGTTCTCGCTTATATGCTTCACCCTAGTTGTTAGATACGGAGAGTCAAATATACCACCATCATTACCGGCCTCGTCCAAGTACGACTCTGTGCTTTGATTCCCACCACATTAGTATAGTAGTCGAAGCATCGTATTAGAATCGCTGCGCCACTTCTTTCAGAAAAATTGAGCCTCCTCTCAATCACCGTTGATATATCGCCTAAGCTGCCAATTAACATGTCTTAGATCTGACATAGCGTGCTTATTGGTCACATCAGAACTGTTAGATGGCAAGTAAATTAGGCCAATTGATAGTTATGGTCCAATGTGATGTATTGACGAGTCTGTCCTCGCCCAGTAGGAGGGGATCTCTATCAATTTGTATAGTAAAGAGAAGCTTAAATTTTCCTCTGGGTGAGACCTTTTTCGTTGCCGCACCAGCTCTCCCAAGAGAATGTCAATAGGCATAGACCTAGGCCCTAAAACTTGCCATAATAACAGGCGCCCCTCGAGGAGAATCGACATGAGAAGGGCGACTATATGGGCTTGTAGAAAGAGCGTCTTAAGACTAGTAGAAGGCATTAACTTGTTCAAAGACGTATCGGCGGAGTGGGCCGCGGCGTGCTAGGACTCTCCATTCGATAAGAACCGCAGGTGGTTGTGAGCGGCCGTCCGTGGTCTCGATCTTAGAAGCAACGTCAGCGCCAGCTGATCCTTCCTTCAAACCACCACCTGGTATGCGACAGCCATATGCCGTCTTTCAAGCGGTCACCTTTCTCGCGTCAGACCTCGATACTGCAAGTCAATACATATTGGACTTTTTTTTCGGGGAATTCTCCTTCCCTACGGTCGGAGCGAGACATACTCCGAGGAGTGTCGTCCAAGCATGCAATCAGACCTTTTGACCCACTGATCATTCCGCCAATCTCGCCAAGTTCTTGTGAGAAGTGCCCAGAAAGTAGCGCCAAGAAAACCAAGACCTACAGTCAAGAGATTCGCGTGCTGGCGAAGAATATTGCCTGCCAAGAAGTATCTGATAAGTGCGCAGCTTGGACTTGTTTTTTCCTTATTGCTGTTAACCTACGGTTGAATCTGCCCGATTTCTCTATAACCGAGCTAACTCTCTTCCTCAGACTCTGTGCTTCGCCTCTGCGCCCAGCCATTGACACCTCCACCGCTAGCTTGGCGGCCATTGCAGTATTCTTCAGAGCTCACCATGTTTGTCGTGGTTCGTCGACATGCCATTATGGACAATATATGACACTTCTCTCGGCCAATCTTGCTCGTTGTTCGTGGTCCAAGACCTCTCCACGTCCAGATCTGCAAACTGAGAAGGTACATACGTCTCCTTTTGCCTCTGTTCAGTCGATTTCCCCCCAGAAAAGTCGTCTGGGGTACTCTTGGCATCAGGTCTTGCTTTGACACCTGACGGCCGTTCTCTCGGTGAAATTTATCTTGGTGATTCTGCCACCAGGAACACCAGATCATGCATTGAGCAATCAAGTGGAAAATGCTCGCTTCTGCCTACGTCAACTAATGGCCTTGTAGCTGGCATAAATAGGAGCATGCTCTCTCCAATCAACAGAGTACCCGTCTCTGTGAAATCTCATCATTATCTTACTCTTTCCCATTATCATCGTGCGACGGCAGCTTGTTAACACTATGACAGAACGGAGACGCAGTAGCGTTGTGCAAGTTCAACGTGCCGACGATGGTATCGCACGCATCAACGACAGTTCCATTCGGAGACTCAGCGCTATGAACCCGCAAGTTGTCCAGGAGTTTGAGGAGGCCAAAAATGCCGCAAGACATGAACATGAGCTTACCGTTCGAGATGCCTTGAGGCTTTACCCAAAAGCCATCATCTTTTCCATCATCTTCTCTAGCGCTGTCATCATGGAAGGGTACGATCTGAGCTTGATGGGGTCATTTTTCGGCTTCCCGGTAAGTGTTTCATCAGGCTGTGTACCGAGTTGAATCGGCACGACCTCAGCAATGGCCCTTGTCGTACGGCCACGCATCTACTGCGACTGTTACAAAACCATTGTTAACGATGCTGTAGCCGTTCAGAAACTTCTATGGTACCGAAGACAATCCAGATGGTGGGCGAAATATTGGCGCGGCATGGCAGTCGGGCATTCAGAACGGAGTTCAGGTTGGTAGTATCATTGGCCTTTGGCTCAATGGTGTTATTTCGGACAGGTTCGGCTATCGCAAGGTGTGTGCAGCAACTCTCTAGTATGAAATATTTCGGCTGACAAAGACTACGAAGACCATGTTCGGCTCACTTGTCCTGATGATTGCATTCATCTTCCTTCCTTTTTTTGCCCAAAACATCCAGTAAGCTTCAGCAACACCCCTCTTCTCTTCTCGACTCGACTAGATCTCTAACAAATAGCTCTCTAGGACGATTCTTGCTGGCGCAATTCTATGCGGGTAAGTCGACTCTACATCGATTTCGGAAGCTCTTTATTTACTAAGGTTCGGCAGTCTACCATGGGGTGTGTTTCAGGTAAGAACACCTTTTTGTACCTTTTTCAAATAGCTCTTACCGGTGTTTGTGACCGAAGATGCTTGTTCTGGATGTTCATGGAATACTGATCCTTTTTTCGCGCAGACTATTACTGTGACATATGCATCCGATGTCACTCCGGTGGTACTTCGGCCATATCTGACATCCTACGTCAATCTGTGCTGGGTCTTTGGTCAATTCATTGCGGCTGGAGTGCTCCGCGGGTTCTTGAACCGGGATGACCAATGGGCATACCGTGTACCATTTGCCATTCAATGGGTAGGTCGCGTGAACGTCAGGCACCAAATCTCCTTACAATTGCACCAGACCTTTGTCGTCCTCCCATTTCCTCACCACTGACCTCGTTTCCTTAGATCTGGCCACCAATCATTCTGATTGGCGTTGTCCTTGCCCCTGAGAGCCCTTGGTGGCTCGTTCGCCATGGGAGATACGACGAGGCTCGTAAAGCACTCTTAAGCCTCACGAAAGCGTCAAGCGGCATTCCCTTTGATGTTGACAAGCAGCTCTCGATGATCAGGGCCACTAACGAGCTGGAGAAAGCCATGTCGGAGGGCACGAGCTATTTGGATACCTTCAAGGGCATTGACCGTCGTCGCACCGAAATCACATGCATGGTCTGGGGTATGTCTCTCATCCTTAACCTTCTTCATCCAAGGTCTCGTATGCTGATAAGAGGATCTCCAGTGACACAGGCGTTTTGCGGCGCTGCGTTGATGGGTTTCTCGGTCCAATTCTACGAGCGTGCCGGGCTAAGCTCTGAAAACTCGTTCAACTTCAACCTTGGTAAGAAGTCACTTTCCAATCTTCTGCGGCCTGTAGTAGTGCACCGAGGCTGACGTGAGTTGATGTGAAGGACAATACGCCATGGGAGCCGTGGGAACTGTCGGTTCGTGGCTGCTGATGCCCCATTTCGGACGCCGCACGCTCTACCTATGGGGGCTGGGAATTCTCTTTGTGCTACTAATGGTTGTCGGTGGCATGGGCGTGGCCGGCACCTCCAGAGGCCCATCCCTAGCGGCAGGAAGCCTGCTCCTAATTTACACCTTTGTATACGACATCACAATCGGACCGGTCTGCTATGCCCTGGTGGCCGACATACCCTCAACACGCCTTAAGATCAAGACTGTGGTGTTGGCGCGTAACTTTTACAACATTGGTGGCATCATAAACAACACACTGATGCCGCGGATGCTACTGAATACAGAATGGAACTGGGGTGCCAAGACTGGCTTCTTCTGGGCCGGTGCATGCATCCTACTATTCACTTACATGTACTTCCGCCTACCTGAGCCCAGAGGTCGAACCTATGGTGAACTGGACGTTTTGTTCGAAAACAAAGTCAGCGCCAGGAAGTTTCGCACCGCCGAAGTCGACCAGTTCGCCGGACACTCGACAGAGCTTGTGGAGGATTCAAGCGACAATGAAAAGAATGACAAGCGTCAGGTCGAGATTGTCAATTAGCGAAACTCGGAGACTGAGCAGCCAAGTGTCTTTGGTGGCCGCACTGTGAGTGAGCTAAGAGGCCTCGAAGCTCGATGCTCGGGGGGAGGAGGGGAGGAGGGAAGGGGCGCTGGGTGTGGTGAACGACAATAAGGCATCTAAGATGTGGAATATCGACATCATACACTTTGTGAGCGACAATTCTTCGACTCATGCATCGATAACGGGAAAGTACAACAGCAACATAGTGGCGGAAAGGTGTGAAAGCTGGTGCTAGACAGGGAAAACAACGTTAAATTTCTAGTCTTATGATGTGTAGAACACATTCAACATCATTCATCTCTGCGCCGTGGTGCTGGCCAAGGATACACGCTAGCGATTCTTACCAGCCTGACCGTGACGATAGGGCATCCGGGGCAGGAAGAATAATGCGGTCGTTGTTTTAATATATCAGAACTAGTTATGGACCAGGCGCGTAAGAACAGGTATAGTTTTACACAAAGCCATTTCCATCGAAGTTAGTAGCTTTGGACACAGTTCGTCAACGTGTCAATAGAGATTTACGGTCTAGACTATATCCGTTTCAAGCTCGTAAGCTACGTCGTTCTTGTATCTTTAAGGGGGCTTACGCCCTATCGACTGCTAATAGATCTCTCGAATTCTATCGTAGACCAGTCGACAGCTGATTGTGGAGCAACAGCGTCCCTTGCATTTATGGGGTGCCGAGATATAGGCCAGCTATACGAGTGAGAGTCTATTAAGCGTGTTAGACTTCTGTTCTGAGCTGTTGGCGGTGTCAGCGATAGTGTGACTTGAAATACTGACTTCCTACTTTTTGGGTGGTGCGATTGTTATATGGCAGACCCTCTTATTCTCCTCAATTCTGCTCGTTGACGCATCATTGATGGGAATGAGCAATGGCCTCAAAAGATGTGTTCTCTGCCGTCAGCGTTGGTGGTATGGTGGTTGCGTCTATTGTACTGTCCTGTAGACCATCTCATTTGTACTCCGCCCCTTCACCCTGTACTCTTCCATGATATCGTAGTCTCTACTAGGGAAGGAAGATGGAGTGCCGGAATCATTTTACCGTTCACTGGCGAACATGAAAGAGAGACTAGCCGCTAAATATATGTAAGAGCGTGAGCTGATGTAGCGGTCGGAAATAAGTATCTCCGACTAGAATCACGTATCACCAAAGTCTTTGTTACGTCATGCAGTGATTCCACGATGTCCTTTTTGACTGCTGATATTCTTTTCCTTGCTACTGGGTTTTCCAGAATACAGTTTATCTATAATTGGTTTCAGAGATTTCACACTAGGATGTTCTCCGAGATGGTTGTCGAGATGATTCAGGAGAAGCTGCAAGATTCCTCTCACCAGCAGAGCAAGTAACCTTAGGCCCTGGTTGGGCTGATTGGCGTAAAGCCGTCATTGTCTTTTCTTGAAGCTTCACCCGAATACCCCCGACCAATGAACTGACCCAGAAGTCCTCCACTGAGAGGGACGATCCCCGAACAGCCCCGGCAAATCAATGCACTTCTCAACACTTCAGCGGGGCTTCCCCGTGGGCGGGCGAAGAGCCTGGGGACTCTCTCAAGAGTATAATAATCAACATTCCTTCGCTCGAGTATGGATTCTGCTCTCATAGCAGGGACTGCCCACAGAGTTCCGTGTTTAATGCTTGTAGTCTCCCGAGCCTGCAAGTTTCAAACTTGAAAACATCCATCGACATGGAGAAGATTAACCGCTTCAATGTGGTCCATCGCCTGCAAAAGAGAAGACTCCTGGTCGCGTAAGTGAGAGAAAGGACTACCCTTTGGAGGATAATCGCGTAAGCTGACCTGTTGTGCTAGCATCAACTGCGTCGCAGGTCTCTCTATCCTTTTCTTTGGCTACGACCAAGGTATGATGGGAGGCGTCAACACTGCCTACGACTACTATACCTTGATGGGATTTGGCCATCGTGGCCCTGATGGCGGCCCGGTCATTACCGACACTCTTTTGCAGGGAGGAATCGTTTCTGTCTACTACCTGGGCACTCTCGTGGGTGCATTGGTCGGAGGTTCGATGGGCGACCGTTTTGGGCGCATCAAATCAATTTTTGTGGGCGCATGTATCGCAATTGTTGGCGCCACTTTACAATGCTCCGCCATGAACCATTCCTGGATGATTTGTGCTCGACTTGTCAATGGTTGGGGGACAGGCATTCTTAACGCGATCGTTCCTGTGTGGGCAACGGAAACGGCAGAGCACAAATCGCGTGGGCAGTTCGTCGCCATCGAATTCACTCTTAATATTTTTGGCGTTGTCGTCGCTTATTGGCTCGAGTACGGCTGCTCTTTCTACGGCGACGGCCAGAGTTCTTTCGTCTGGCGCTTTCCGATCGCCTTCCAGATTGTCATGCTCATCGTTCTCGCCGCGACGGTCCTGATTTTTCCAGATTCGCCGCGCTGGCTTGTGAAGATGGGTAGGGAAGACGAAGCCCGTTACATCCTTGGTCGACTTCGAGGCGATTCCACTGCGGATGAGAAAGAGCTTGCCGAGGCCGAACTTCAGGATATCATCCAATCCTGTCATTACGAAAGCAGTCATTTTCGCCGACAGACTTATATTCATATGCTCTTCGGCGCACGGTCCGGGAAACTCCATACTGGCCGCCGGGTGCAGTTGGTGGTGTGGCTACAGATCATGCAGGAGTGGATTGGCATTGCCGGTGTCACCATTTACGCTCCGACGATTTTTGGAATAGCCGGGATGAGCCCCTCAAAACGCCAATGGATTGCTGGCCTGAATAATATCTTTTACATGTTCTCCACCTTGATCTGTGTCTTCACATTGGACAAGATTGGCCGGCGATGGACCTGCTACTGGGGATCCATCGGACAAGGGATCGCGATGGCTCTTGCAGGAGGGTTTTCCAGGCTCGGCCAAGACGCCCGCGCTACTGGTAACCTCGATAAAGCTGCTAGTTACGGTAACGCTGCAGTTTCAATGGTGTTCGTATTCACCTTTGTATTTGGTGCGACGTGGTTAACGGTTCCATGGCTCTACCCTGCTGAAATATTTCCCCTGCAAATTCGGGCAAAAGGCAATGCTTGGGGAGTCGTGGGCTGGTCCATTGGAAATGGTTGGTTGACTCTGTTATGCCCTGTGATGTTTCAGGCCCTAGGCGAGAAAACCCTGTACATCTTCGCTGCCTGCAACGCAATTACAATACCCATGGTCTGGGCCCTATATCCGGAGACCAATCAGCGAACTCTCGAAGAAATCGATGTTCTTTTTTCTGCAGACAGTATCTGGAACTGGAATGCTGAGAAAAACTTTGCCAGGCTAAGGACTGCAGGCGAGGTGCCGGAGCGACGCAATTCTGTCTTCACCGACCAAAGACGCCGATCCTCCATGGGCGGAAATTCGTTCAACCAACCTATTCCGTCTAGCAACGACAAGGGGACTAATCAGGAAATTGAAAGCAAGGTGTAGGGGTGCCAGAAGTCCGCGCCTTTTCCTCCAAGATGAAAATGGGTCAGAGAAAAATCTCAGAGGTTTGTTCATCTTGGCGTCCACGAAAGAGCCACACGAAATCTTCAGCAACCTTTATTGGAGCGGCTGATGAATAGAAGTAGGGGGAGCCAGATTGATCTTATAATTTTGTCAGATCCCGACGGATGGGGTTTTGGACGCTGTGTCATTTTGAGGTGGCGTACAAGTGTCAATGATTTCGCGGGAAATGCAAGTGGTGCTGTTATTAAACCTGCTCCTTGCCGGAGTTCATGATTCTCAGCACAATGCAAGATTCCAACCACACCCATTGTATGTGAATCTTTCCCCCAATAGAGATCGTATTGGTGCCATATAGTATAATACTTTTCTTCCGTGGGGTGTTTCAAGCCTGAGCTAGTGACGTGCAAGGTTGTTTGGTTGGGTGCGGCTCGCTCTCCCTCCGCAGCGCGCAAAATCGATTACCTCGGACCCTCGTAGCGGTCTAATGCGATGTCATTCGCAACCCCGCAGCGGAACTGCTTGCCATGAAAAGGCTTATTCCCTCGTCAGTAGGACCACCCAAGATTCTTTGAAGATACTCAACGGTGATATGCTTTCCTCACCAGCTAGCGAAGATGCCGGGAATACTAGGAGCAAACGGAAGATCCCTCCGCTTGCCAATTCCACCACGCTCAGGGGAGCATGGCCCCGAAAACGTGCATTCGTTGCATGCCAGCTCTGTCGGGCCCGGAAGACAAAATGTGACAATGCTCGTCCAACCTGTGGAAGCTGCCAACAGCTCGGTTCAGCTTGCAACTATCCCGACCCGAGCCTAGAACAAGCATCGTAGGTTTTGGCCTATTGCCTTGTGGCCGTTTGCTCACGACCTAAAGGTTTGACCCGGCCAGTTTGACTATCCTCGATCGACTTAACTATTTGATCGGTATCGTTGAATGTGAGCAAAAGCCCCGCATTCGCGGCGGCCCAGATACTACGGTTCCATTGCGAAGTACCACTTCGGCGAGCTTTGATCCTGGACAAGACTTCGCAGAGGTATATTGCACACCAGACGCGAACTCTTCTGGCCCTACGTCTGCAGCTACAACAAACATCAGGACGACTCTACGAACGTGGCCAAGTCGCAGTGCCGATGGACCTTCTCTTCCACATATCTTCCATGGATCTAGCGAGGATATATTGGACTGGTCGATGTTCCATTTGAACCATGCCCGACAAGAGATTGAAAAGCTCATTTTTGATGAGACCATGCGTTCGGAATGTGAAAGTCCCAATTTTGCGACTTCCCCCGCTAGTGCAAGCCTAGATCCTCGAAGCCAATCTAGCTCAGGCCGTGGAATCCGAGAAGAGGACGTCCGGGATCTTGTAGAGAGATTCCTGACCAACGTCCACATCAAGAACCCTATATTGGAACCCGACGATCTTAGAGAAGTTGCAAATTCTGTGGCAGGCGATGGTTTCAGCTGGGACGCTCGGACGTGCCTCGTGGTAGGTCTGCCTTACTGTCTTTTGTGGAGCACGATATTAACATGGGTGCGAGCTTTTGGCTTGCGCGTGTGCAGCGATATCGCAACCCTTTGTTCGAAGGCCAATTACTGCGCGTGCGGTGAGTGATAGCATACTAGACACCGCAGATTATACTACGGCAGAAGCATATTACAACGCCGCACGGAAGCGTGTCGGTCTTCTGACCAACACAAAGTTGGCCACGGAGTGCCATTTCCTTACGGGTGTATATGAAATGTACTCGATGCGCCCTCTTCGAGCATCAATTTCCTTTAATCGCGCCTGCGTTGCTTTCCAGACCCTGACCTGGATGAGGTCTGAGTACTACATTGATACCGGCCGGCTAGAGAAGTCTCAGACAAGTCGTCTGTACTGGTCGTGTCTGAAATCAGAACAGTATGTCCTTCCCGTCGACATTTCTCTCACCAAACGCTAACACGGACATGACTCTCAGTGAGATCATGGTGGAATTGCGCTTCCCTGCATCCGGACTCACCACGCTCAATTACACCCAGGCATTTCCCTTGCCACCTGGATTGACCTCCACGTCGGAGACTGCAAGCTCATGGCACGTCTCGGACGACCTTCGCGCTAACTACGTGAAGCCAGGCGACGGGGAGCCTCAGTTTCAAAAAATGTGGTACTACTATCTGGCAGATATAGCAGTTCGTCGCATTTTACAAAGAGTCTGCGATTGCTTTTACCGTTCATCTCACCATGCCTGGTTGTATCAAAATATCTCATATATGATGTGGTCAGCCCATGAGTTGGATCAACAAATAACGCAATGGTAAGCGTGATGGCTCTAGATGCTTGCTCATTTACTAATGTCACAATTGTTCTTGCAGGCGGGAGAATTTGCCCCCGCTAGTCTCATTTGAGGATGATTTATTCGCCAACGATGAGTTGAGTTTCCATTTGCAGGCTCGCTTCGCTGAGGTCAAAGAACGAATATTCCGCCCATTCCTGTATATTATGGTTCACCGTCCAGCGTCTGGATCAGAGGAACCGGTTCAGCGCCAACTTGTGCAGAAACACATATCTGCCTGTGTCCACTTGATTCGGCATTGGAATGTGACACATCGACATCACGGGACTTGGCTGATGGTACGTCAGAGCTTTGCTGCAGGGTTGCTTCTAGTTGCTGCACGTCGATCAGGTCTCACTGTTGGTGAGATATCCGACACGGACTTTATGGACCTGATGCGGACCTGTATAGCAACTCTACAATATTGGGAGCACGAAGCGCCAGATCTAAGAGCATCTCGGCTAATTCTGGAAGATATAATGGCTAGCCTGTCGAGCTAAAGCCTCAATTCTGAGTTCTTAAGTATATATTAACAAACCCCATTAATAGGTAACAGCTCTTTGTCACAAGCCCGACCTATATTTTTCCCGTATACCTAGCTCCAAATTACTCTCTGAAGTATAGCACTCTCAATGTTTTCGTCTTTATTCTTCTTTTTCTTTTTTTTTTCCTCGTTAGTATTAGTTTTTGCTTCACTATAGATATCACTACATCTATAAATTTCTTAACAAACAAGAAGTATAAAAGAGATAAAATTAATGAAAGTGTATAGAATAGAGCGAGTCTATTTTTATATTTCGCTCCATATATGATATTATAGTATATAAGATTTTCTACATAAGTGGGAAGTATTAAAGAGAAGGTTTGAGAACAATATTACAATTTAGAATCTAATTGCAGGTTGTATACAAAGCTGTGACGATAGTCGAGAATCTACAAGAAAGAGAGACTGTCGAGAGCCGCGACCCGACCCAGAGAAATTGATCTAAGATATCACATAACCAGCTCCCACATACACGTGGTGTCTGCTGGGATCCCTCAAAGAAACAGTCCAGCCGCCTTTGAGTATTAGGAGGGACTTATTAGCACTTTGATTCTCTCGTGTTAACGACGCCTTACAGAGCCGTGAAAAGCAATGTTTGCATTTCAAGAGACACTCGACATAATAGCTCTAGTATGCGGGAAGAGGCTTACGATTCTCTCATGTACGCCCACAAGGCTGTGCAACGAACTCGCTGCATCGCTCCAAAGGGGCGTATTAACAATGTCTCGTCCTCTGGGGATAGGCATGAGAGAATGTTGCGATGCAGGATAGGTATTGACGGGTATCTTGACTTGAACACTATCTTGATTGAGGTAGCTGATGCTTAAAGGCTCTAAAGTGACTGCATTAAACTGAACAGACTCTATTGTCGCAGTAAATTACCGGGGGTGATTCGTCGTGGTAGCGCATTCAAGTCATCTAGTGAGGGTGATATTAAGTCCTAAAGTAGCTCACCCCCTGTAAGCACTCTCTTCCAGACTTAGGTGTCTCACGACGCAAAAAAATGCGACGCTTAATGCACCGTAATAACAGTGCATCTCGACACAATTTCCGTGAACTTTGATTTCTCTTCTCATGCCGCTCGGAAATGCTCGGTTGCGGAAATCGGCGCCTGGCCTACACATCGTGGGGATCTTCGGGTCGGATAATGGGGAGCCTTGTAATTCCGTACACTGCCGTTAGTTCTAGCGCTATTTTGGAGTTTGTCTAACCCTTACCCTGTGGGTGCAAAGGGATGCGAATATAATCGGCCTAGAATTGTCGAAACTGCAAACCCTTTCGTATACGAAGTCATGCTGATCGAGAAATCTGACGGCAAGCCTTGGAAAGCCGCTAACTTAATTGACACTAAAGTCCCCTCGAATCAGTAGGTCTTCGATACAGTATAGAGTGTGAACCATTCTCTTAGGCTATATTAACTGGCCTCAGTACCCCCTTGTAAGGCTGATCTGTTAGTAGATGGTCCGGTTTGTTAAGGCGCCACCGCCTCTACTAACTAAGCATGACGTCTGGAATAGGACGTCTATAGAGCGCCTTCTTAGACCCTTTCCTAGATCTCGTGTTTTCGTGAGACGCACCTACTCTATCAAACTAGAACGTGATGTATAGCTATGCGAAAAGGCGGTTCTTCATTATGAGTCTGTGGATATCTCACGCTCGAGATAAGAATCATTCTAGTGGCGTAGCTAATAGCAGGGATGTAACCTAACTTGAACACACCTAAAACACAAGAATCTTCACATTGCTTCGCTATTACTCCACATTTCTATCTTCTTAACTAGGCACTTATGAAGTTCGGAGTTATGCCATGCTATAGATGCTTTAAAAATATGTTACATAATTACAAACAGCACTTGATGGGTCTAGTCCAAGTATCCTAAGTAGGACTGGTGCCCTTAATCCGGAGCGACCTTGGTACCTTGGAGTTCACAGTAGCAAATCGTGGCATCTAGTAAAGCACATTCGGAAATCGGTAGGTTTCCGATGAGGAGATTCCCGTCTTTGCCAATCACCTCCTAATGCAAAACTGTACACGCAATGAAAGGAAAAGACGATTCCAGTGTTATTCCACATTGATCTTTGCATGGTTTATAAGTCGCTCTGCGTGCAAAAACGGAAATAATTACTCAAACTCCGGTTCATAGCACACTTCTCTTTCACTAAAAGGTACAGCCAATTCACTCCACGAGTATTACAATGGAAGTCACTTATTCGAGTCTGAAGGGTAAGGCCTTCGTGGTGACCGGTGCGGCCTCGGGGATGGGCAGAGCAATTGCATTGCGGTTGGCCGAACAAGGCTCCAATGTTGGCCTACTCGACGTGAAGAAGCCTACTGAGGTGCAGGAGACAATATCGAAGATGGAAGGAGGTGCTTCTTCCGTTGCCCTGGCAGTTGATGTGACCAAGGCCAGCGAAGTGGACGCAGCCATAAAAGCCGTCCATGATAAATTCGGTCGCTTGGACGGAGCGGCCAACATGGCCGGTATTGTGGGAAATAGAAAAATGGGCGATACAGGTTATGCTGTCGAGTCAATCACCGATGAAGACTGGGATGCTGTCATGAAGGTCAACTTGGACGGTGTTAAGAACTCGATGAGGGCAGAGCTTCAACTCATGTCTGACTCTGGCTCCATTGTCAATGCCGCATCCATGTCTGGCCAGCAGCCTAATCCCTGGCGAGCTCACTATGGAACATCCAAATGGGCTGTGATCGGATTGACCAAAGCTGCAGCCGGGGAGGTGGGGGGAAAGGGAATTCGCGTCAACGCTGTTGCACCGTAAGATCAGCTGCCTCTGAGACCGATTTCCTAATCATCTAAAAGCTGACTCATTCACAGTGGAATTGTTAAGACACCTCTGACGGAAACTTTGGGGCAAGAAGCGATGGCGAACTTATTCTCCTCAAGAATTTCGTTAGGTCGCCTGGCTGAACCCGACGAGGTTGCCAAAGTTGTGGTATTCTTACTCAGTGACGTTCCCGGATATGTGACTGGCTCGGTGAGCAAATCGTCGTATGCTCTCTGATTTCCATTCTGACCCTTGACTTCTAGGTCGTGAACGTCGACGGAGGTTGGCTGTAGGAAGGAACGAGTATCTGAATTAGACTAGAGCTAGGTATTGATCGTGGATTTCAACATGCTTCACAGCACTAGTCATGCCGCAGAAAATGAGACCTCGAGCAGAAGGAGATATACCTTGCAGCATGTTCAGAGTATCATTTGTGCTGATGGATAGTACAGTCCTAAATGCAGTAGTACTCTACATGGAGCATAATTACAGAAGTAGACCTGTGTCATCATGGACTTCGCAACACTATGGTATTTGAGGATGGGTATTCCGCCCTTCAACTCATTTGTGCAGGTGGTTTGCCTTGAGATGGAAATTACTTCAAGATCCCTAGCTGGAGAAATCTCTACGATACCGAAGGCACAAATCCACTCAATCCGCACAAGCAGGGGGCTGGATGCCTTACATTCATCATGAAAGTGTTCAGAGGCCAAATCCGTGGTTCGAAGCTATAAACATCAGAAATTTTTCAGCCTGGGTTGAGCAGACATTATGGTAGCACTCAAAACATTGTATCGTTTCCCATCTTGCCTCGCAAGGTTCCCACGAAAGGCAAGTCACATTTCAGTAGCCAGTCCTTCCACGAACGGCTCCATATGCAACACCACCTTTCCTAAATATCGTCTTCAGATCGTTTGCCAGAAACTGAGGATTCTCCCAACCAGGGAAGTGACCTCCAGTATCTCCATCTGATTGGTGAATGACATTTCCCATCTGATGGGACCATAGTTTTGGACATCTGATGATTTCCCCAGGGAAGTGTGCCACGGCATACTTGACAGTAGATACCCGGCCTGTTCGCACGGTTTCAACATCGGGATCTGGATCATGTGCAAATTCATAGTAGATGCGGACATTTGCTTCCGGGCCAGCAGTTGAAAACCAGTATATTGAAATCCAAGTTATCAGCTCTTCGTCTGTCCAGGGATAGTTGTCAGACCAAGTGTAGAGCTTTTCGACAATCCATCCAAGCAGGGCGACTGGACTGTCTGCAAGGGCGTAGCCTAGAGACAGGGGCTTGGAACATTGTAGCGTTAGGTACCCCAGCTGTGTTTCATTGTACTCTTTCGCCTTCTCCAATGCCCGTAAATCGGCAGCCGACTTTGTCGTCACAAGATCCTGGAGATAAAGCAGTGGATTCTGTCGAAATGAGGGCGGTCCAAATGGCGCTGAAGTCACATGCGATGCTTTGCAGTGAGACGGGTATAATCGACCCATCATCCGAGTGATGAAATAACCCCAATCGCCGCCATGGGTGACTGAAGGAGGTGCACTATTAGTCGAAAGGATATTTGGTATAATGACAAAGAGGTGTTCAGAAATAAAGGGAGCGTCGTACCGTACTCGTCGTATCCGAGGCTGATCATAAGCTTATGACAGACTTCCGCGTATTTTTTGATCCCAAATCCTTTCTTTTGCACGGCCGACGAGAAGCCAAAATTCGGGAGCGAAGGCACTACCACGTCGAATGCGGGGCCGCTACCGTCCTTGGAAGTCAGCATTTCGAGCACCTTGGTGCCCTCAAGATACAGTCCGGGCCCTTTCACACGTTAGTATCGTTGATTTGCCTATCCTGGGCGGGAAAGCACTTGCAGCCGTGAACAAATATCAGTGGTATTGCTCCAGCCACGTTGCTTTTCTGGTACACAAAGTGTACATCTAGAGGCTCAAATCCACCACTGACCTGGATCTTCCGTCGGTATTGAGGGAATCTGTTGAGTTCATTTTCTTTAGCCCGCCAATCGAATCCGTTAATCCAGTATCTGACGAGCTGGCTGATTTTGTCTGGTGGAACACCGCATTCTCCGCCTTTTCCATCGGTGTCCCGGGCGATTATAGCGCCTTCCAACTTTGCTTTTAAAACTTTCAGCTGTTCGTCGCTGACAGAGATGGAGAATGGAGTCAGATCACCTTGGTCACCGTCCATGATATAGAGGAACCGGACAATACACGTCCTCGAATTGTGAGAGGATATCGAGAGGCTGCAAAAAGAGTTTCACAAAGTGTATAAAGTGATCCTCGCAACAAAATGAAACTGGAACTAGGCAAATGTTTAGCGGATATGTTCTTTCTTATAGTGATATGCTAGGGTTAGAGGGACCGGAAGACAAATCCGGGAAGATGTATTTCCGTTGTGGCAGAGAACCGAGTTCATAATTTTAACCAATAGATCCAAACCCTCCCAATTTTCCGTGACCACAGCTGCTAATCACGCAGAAGTTTCAAATTATAGCAGATGAAATGATCTCTCATCCCAAGTGACCTGTTAGCTAGGTACGCCTAGAATCTCCTTAAATTCTCATGAAGAAGCTCGCCAATATGTATCTGAGGTTCCAATGACTATGCTTGTATCTTGTTGATCGGCTTCGACATATCGCGTGGAAGATGATTAAGCATAGGCTGACCACCAAGGACACCCTTGAACACCCACAAACGTGCTGCATTGCTACACCAAGGCAAGACGTAGTTGGCAACAATTCGTGAAAGCAGGGTCCTCTGGCCTTCAAATCGAACGGCTTGGCATGAGAGGTTATAGATGCGTGTCAACCGTTTGAGGTGTTTTGTTCGATACGCCTGGAAAGCCTTGTCAAGTGTGTCCTGGCTGGGTGACCCTCCATGTCGCTCGTCTGTCGAGTTTGGAGACAAGATCGGATAGAGCTCGTTTATCAAGTGCACGATTCCTTCTACAGCGCACATTGCGCCTAGGCCTGCGTTGACGCTCATCTGGACTCAGTCAGCAAGTTCTGGAAACCTCGGTCCCAAAGACGACCACGCATCATTCGCTCTACTAACCTTGTGAATGGCATCTCCGACCATTACCACTCTCCCACGACTCCATTGATCAATGATTCCCTCCTCCTGGGACACGAGCGTACCTCGCACCCGGGCGTTCCAAGCGTCTCGGATGGTCCAGTCGCCGCACATTTTTCGGTTCGACCACTGCTGGACGAATTCTTCAGCGTCTTTCTCTGTATATCGAGGCGACCGAATTCCCTGCACCGGATCCGTCCTTGTCCAAAGGAACCAGAAGAACAGGCCTGGCTGTCCTGAAACAGCAGTTGTCGAGTTGTCACGACCGTACGTCCAGTAACTTTCACCAGCCGGCATTGGGCACTCCTTGTCGTTCGTTCGCGAGATGCAAAACAAGCATTTATACTCAGTTAGGAACCCCGGTTTGCCTACTTGAAAGTAAGTGGCTCGGTCAGCAAGGAGCAGACACTGATTCGTACCATTATTGGTCGTCTCCAGTTTGGTGCCTGATCCTGGCTCTGCCTCCTCGGCCTTTTTCTTCATAAGTCCACGAACAGTGCTGTGAATACCATCCGCGCCGATCAGAATCGTGCCTCTATAATTACTGCCGTCGCTAGTATAGACAGTAATGCCCTCATCATCCTCAATGTAGTCGACGATAGCTTTGTTGACGAGCACCTTTGATTTGTCCCGGACTTTGTTGTACATGGCGGTGATGAAGTCACATCTTTGAATAAAGACAGCTGGGTAGCCGAACCTGGATTCATTAACTCTCTGGCCAGATTACTCCATATAGAGACCACTACCTCGCGGGATGCTCCGATATAACAGTGATATCGGACTCGACTACATTGCCCCTATTGTCAAATGCCTGTGCATGAGCCAATGGAGTCGAAGGCGCTACCACGGCCTCATAAAGACCAAGCTGGTCAAAAATGCTATTTCCGTGCGGGTGGCACCCCACTGACGCACCCAACTGAGGACCGATTTCAGGGCCGCGCTCCAAGACAAGGAAGTCGATATTAGCAGATTGTAGAGCCACGGCAAGGAATTGACCTGAGATACTACCACCTGCTATCAAAACTCGAGGTTTCGGAGCACTTTCCATGTTGGGCGTCTAGATCCAATACTCGACTGGAAGCATACGCTCTAGGCAAGTCTTCAGCCGATTTTCCAACACCAGAGGTCGCATGGGGTGTTGTTATAGGTCAAGAACCGCTAGCTGGAGCTGCCCAATAGTCTAACGTTGCGACATAAACTAGAGTTATTCATTTATCCGGTTCTCCGATTAACCATTCTCCGGCATTGTGGTAGGTGGGCTGATCGAGTCTCGTGATCTCGAACGAGGGAAGACATTCGACAGTACTACCAGGGAAGCCTCGGAATTAGTAGCGCCTGCCGATTGGTGCGGGCAACGCAGGAAATTCTGAGAGGAATACCTCCTGTAGTGGAGTAAGTCCGCGCCGGGGTAATTGATACGGAATTCATCAATTAGCGTGTCTTTACCTGGAACCCGTGCTAGGTTTCCATGGATTGCCTCTATATTCGTACCATTGTACTGGAGCCACACATGGTATAATTGTTCCTTAGCTTTTGCAATAAACATCGACTTGAGCCGTCGGTGGGAGTGAAATTCAGCTTTCATTGTTTGGTGCGATCAGATTGTAATAATCTTTTGCTCTCAGTCTTTTGAGAGAATTACGTATCAGCTACCATGACTGAACCCGCAGCAGCTACCATGGGCCTCGACATTTCTGAGAAACAGTCTCAACAAGATCGCAAGGAAGCAAATGGATTGACTGAGAAGCTTGTCAACGGAGCCACATCTTCGGCCGAAGTCCTTGCTAAGTACCAGCAAGAACGGGACAGACGCTTACGGACTGATGGCATGAATCAGTACATCGCCCCATCTGCTTCAGATCGGTTGAAACATTTTCAAAACGACCCCTGGGTAACTTCAAGCACCCCTAACCCAGGCCTTGACAAGGTCAAAAGTGGCGATCGTTTCACAGCTCTTATCGTCGGTGCAGGGTTTGGAGGCATGCTCTTCGCCGCTCGCCTTTTGGACGCTGGAATCGATGATTTCGTTCTCGTTGATACAGCTGGAGGCTTTGGCGGGACCTGGTGTAAGAACTTTCGCCGCCCCTTCTGAAGGCTCAACCACTCACTGTATTCTAGACTGGAACAGGTATCCGGGTTTGATGTGTGATGTAGAGAGCTACATCTATTTACCCCTTCTGGAGGAAATGGACTACATCCCAAAGCAAAAATATTCGACGGGATTCGAGCTCCGACTCTATGCGGAAAGCATTGCCGAAAAGTACAAACTTGCCCCAAAGACTATCTTTCAGGTCAAGGTCGAAAAACAGACCTGGATTGAGGATAGGGGTGAGTGGGAGGTTGAGTTGCATCGGATAAGCGAGCAAAGTCACGACGTCATCACAGTCTACGCGAGTGTGGTCATCTCGAGTACAGGCATCCTGAACTTGCCGAAGATGGCCAACCTCCCCGGGATTAACGACTATGTTGGCCAGAGCTTCCACACTTCCCGGTGGGACTACAATTGTACTGGGGGTGGCCAAGCAAACCCAGACATGGTGAATCTCCGAGGGAAGAGAGTTGGCATCATTGGGACCGGTGCTACTGCTGTCCAGTGCGTTCCACAGTTGGCCAAGTGGGCGAAAGATCTGTACGTCTTTCAGCGGACGCCATCAGCGGTTGATGTGCGCAACAACAAGACCACAGACATTGAATGGTTCAATCGTGAGGTGAAGGCAGGTGGTAAGGGCTGGCAGAGACGGCGGGCGGAAAATTTCAATTCCTGGATTTCCGATACACCTACAGAACAAGACATGGTTGACGATGCTTGGACCAAAATGAGAACCTTCTCCGTTTTGGTGGGCAGGCCAACGAAGATCGAGGATATTCCTGCATATATCGCTGAGAGGCAGGCAGTTGATCTATCGCGTCAAGAAAGAATCCGTAAACGGGTCGACGAGATTGTTAAGGACGTGGCTACCGCGGAAAAGCTTAAGCCATGGTACCCGGGCTGGTGTAAACGACCTACTTTCCACGATGACTATCTCCCTACATTTAACCGACCAAATGTCCATCTCATTGACACCATGGGCAAAGGTGTTGAGCGAGTGTCAAAAGCAGGCCCAGTTGTTGACGGAGTTGAATACCCTGTCGACATCTTGATATTCAGCACAGGATTTTACACTCCCGCTGGTGACAGTCCAGCCGCCAGATCGAATTCAAAGATCTACGGTCGAAACGGCATATCTTTAGACGATCAGTGGAAAGAGAAGGTATCGACACTTCATGGTATCATCACCTATAATTTCCCGAACCTGTTCTTCCCCGGACCGCATCAGGCCGGTGCGTCCGCGAATGCCGTGTACCCCCTCGACTGGCTATCTGAACATATCGCCTACCTCCTATCTCATGCGAAGAGGTCATCAAAGAATGGAAAGATCTTTATCGAACCAACCGAGGACGCTTCTGAGGAGTGGTCCCAGCAAATTGTCGCTCGAGCTGCCGGGTTTGCCGCGCTTGGTGGTTGCACACCCGGCTATCTGAACGCGGAGGGTGAGGCCGACAAGCCCAAGAGTATGGAAGAGACTATGAAAGGAGCTCGAGCTGCCATGTGGGGATTCGGCGTTGCAGATTACGTGGACAAGGTTAACAAGTGGAAAGCTACTCAAAAATTTGAGGGTTTGCACTTCCAGCCACCAAGCGCAGCTGCATGATGCATTGTTTCATCCAGTAGAGAAGGGCGATAGAAGCTACAGCGTAGCACATTTGTAAATAAGAACTCATATTTTCAGAGAGAAAGATAAATACAATCAAGATGATCATCCTATTACAGTGGAAGTTACGAAGCGGCGCTTTGTCCCGGAATTTCCCCTACGGAATAACAATAGACTGTACCGATCTCTCTAGGACTGCTCCTATTGGGTGAACCACATTTACGAAGAACTGCGTACATATAACAAGCACTAGAGCGACGCACTCACACCCGTGTCCATCAGATGCTGCAACCTGCTGCAACCTCACCATAAATCCCCACCAATGGCGGACCTTACTCCCGTCATCATCGGTGTTGGAGAGATTGTCAATAGGTCTCTCCAGCTTTCAGATGGAGTTGAGCCAGCCATATTGATGATCCAGGCAATCAAGAATGCTCTCATGGATACTGGCCTTAACCCTCCCATACAAGCCAAGCTTAAGGCGACCATCAATAGTATCGATGTTGTAAGATCCTGGACCTGGCCGTACGACAACCTCCCCGGACTTCTGGCCTAACGTCTTAGCCTCAATGCTCATCACAAACGATATTCAGCCCATGAGGGCCATCATCCATGCCAGTTTGTCAACGAAGCCTAACAATATACTTCAGCACTTTTAGCCTAATCATCATAGTAAATTTTAAGAATTCCTCTAGTCTTAGCACACTTTTAGGCCAAACAGTGTCTAGCCAAATAGCGCTAATTTTTTTTTAGCGCTGTTTAGTCTAATTATACTTTTTTACTTATAATACTATTTAGCCTAATTATACCCTTTTTTAGCGCTATTTAGCTTAATTATACTTTTATATTAATGCTATTTAGCTTAATTATACTTTTATATTAATACTATTTAACCTAATTATACTTTTTTACTTATAATACTATTTAGTTTAATTATACTTTTTTCACTTAAAGTATTATTTAGCTTAATTATACTTTTTAATTTATATAAAATATTATTTAGTCTAATTATACTTTTATAGTAATATTATTTAGTCTAATTATATCTTTTTATATAAAGTATTATATAACTTAATTACACTTTTTATTAAGAGGACTAGGTTATATCGTAATAGGGAAGGGTATAGCGTAATAGGCCTTTATTAATGAATGACTAGCTAAGTAATAGCTAAATAAGGACTTAGAGAGCTTAAGGAGTGAAAGCCTATGAAGGAAGGTAAAGACCTCCTTATATAGACCTAAAAAAGAGTCTATATAGAAGGCTTTAGAATAGAATAGATTATTAATTATAAATTAATAGTCTTACCATGCTCAGCCTTACGCAGTGTGCTCAGCCTTACGCAGGTTAACTGGTCAATACTTTTAACTTAGAATAGTTAATATAGTTAACACTTTTTAACTTATATAAAATACTATTTAAATTATTTATATATTTTCACTTATACTTTATAGTTTTTACTTTAAATAAGAACTTTTATATATAATATAAAAGATTTAAATTATAAAGTAAGTATTTAAATTAAACTTTTTTATTTTATAACTAAAGTATAATTAATATAATATAATAAAGAGTTTAAATTATAAAATAAATATTATATATAATCTTTTTTAATTTATATAATTTATATATAATAATATAATATAATAAAGAGTTTAAAGTATAAAGTAAAATATTATATATTTTAAAGTATTTAATAATAAAGAATCTTTTATAAATAATAATAATCTTTATATATTAAAAAAAGATTAAATATTATTAAGTTTAAATATAAAGTATAGTTTAATATAAATATTTAAATATATATTTAAAGAGCTTTATTAAAACTAGTATAACTTAATATTTTTATTATTATTATTTTCACTAATATTAATTAAAAAAGATAGTATTCTTTCTTTCTTTAAACTAAATATTAATCTCTTTAAATTTATTATTATAAAAGATAATTTATTACCTAAGTCTATATCCTAGGGCAAAGGGTGCCGTTTCGCGACGACGTCTGTAGCCGCTTTTGCGATCCCTTTTCACCGACTAGCTTCATATTACAAATTAGGCCTCTTATGAGGTCGCAGACAAAGCTGTGACAACAGCCGGTCGGCGTTAATACGTCCGAAACACGTGAAAGCCTAAGGGCGTGGTCACATGGCAGAAGTGGCTCTCAGAACTCTAAGGAATAAGGCCACAGAGCCCAGGGAGCTACAGGCTCTGTCAGCTCTCCTAGCTCCCACTACAGAGCCCTTAGAGCCGGAGAGAGCCCAAAGAGATTAAACGGTTATATATACACGGTCATTACATAGCTTTACTATATAGTCAACTTCATTCACGATCATACCCATACGTTTTAGTTGTGATCACTTCGCTCTTATACTCGCTCAAGTACCGCACTCTCAGTGACCTCACCTCTTATACTTCCCACCTATCAAGACCATACGTCTTGTGACACCCTGTATGAAGCGAAACGTAACACTTTAACTACCTCTTAATCGGAAGTATTCAACACAATGTCCGCCTCGAACCCTAAATCAGTTTGTTCACCATCTCCAACTGGGTCGGTCCGCTCCAGCGCCCTAACCCTAGGCCTATTATTCTATAGCATCACCACTCAAGGGGGCTACAATAATAACAAGGATAATAACAAGGTTAATTCGTTCTACGGGGACCGTGCTAAGCTTAGGTTATTTATCACTTAGCTCATTATGACCTTTAGGTTAAATCGAACCAAGTATGCCACTTAGGAGAATAGGGTCTTATTCGCAGGACTTCACATAAAGGGCTCAGCCTTCCATTAGTTTGAACCCATCATGATGGATCACTTAACCTCACCTTAGGCACAAAAGGACCTAGAGACTATTGCAATCTTCGAGAACTTCGCTGTTTTCGTGGATCGCATCAAACAGATCTTTAGAACCCCTAGAGAAGAACAAGCCGCGTCTCAGCGGATCCATCAGCTCAAATAGACAGGCTCGGCAGCTTAATACTATGCGCTATTTAAGCGACTTCAGGCCAAGTTAGACTAAGAAGACAACGCGTTCGCTGCAGCCTTCTACACTAGATTAAAAGACGCCGTGAAAAAAGAAATAGGACTAGATAAACCTATAAACTATAAAGAACTAGTTAACTAAGCCATTAAAATCAATAATTAGCTCTACGAACTAAACTTAGAACGCAAAGGTTACCGCGGAAAGACTAGCGGCACATACTACAAAAGTAGCCGCCTAAGCTACCAGTCTTATAGTGACCCAATGAACCTTAATGTCATGGAACAAGGCCGGTCCTCACAGCCAAAGGGCCACTTCCAGCGTAAGGGGCCATCCAATAAAGAGCGAGAGCGACGAAAGAAAGAAAACCTATGCTACAATTATGGAAAATCCGGACATAGGGCTAGAGAATACAGTACAAAGCCCATAGAACTGCACATAATGGAAGAAATAGCCGGTATTAGAGAACAAAAGGCTGACACTTTAATAAAAGTATCAGAACTTAAGCGCTAATTAGAAACATTCACGGAAGGTGTTAGCGAAGTACACCGCCTATACAATAAGAGGTAGCGATACTATTAGACTCTTCGCGACTCCTTAGATAAGAAGGATATCATTAAAAAGGCTAGCCACACCGAGAAAGCACAGAAGGGAATGCCTAAAGGGACCCAGGTAAAGGGAGCAACTCCACTATCACCATCAGAACATAATGAAGAGGTTGCCACAACTGCGGGAACCTTTCCTAACCCAAAGGAACAGGATAAAGAAGCTAACAATAAGACTGATGACAAGGCTGCACACGCACTCTTATCCTAGACTACTTACTATGACGACCACTGCCCTATCTACCTTTCCGATAAAGAGGGATTAGGATGGTTTCCTCACGAAAGAAAGCGCAGAAACTATCACAGTAAGGCACGAAAGATAGAGAGCGCTAACTAAGAAGACCCTAAGGAATTAGCCATAATAGAAGCCGAAGGGCCTCCACTGTGAATTATAGATACCAGGGCACCCGACGATAAAGACAAAGAATTCATTCTCGTGAAATTAGGAATTATAGCTACTACAGGGTAATAGATAACGTTACTATATACCGATAAATATTGAGTTATATCAAACTACGACGATATCGCAGTACTAGTAACAAAGTACTGAACAGACGTACCATGCACACAATACTGCTGTGCTGATTACACAACAGTACACAGAAGGATTAACTCATGAGAAGACCCTAAGATCAGGGAGGACCTGGTTCCCATCATAGCGTGCGAGAGCTTAATATGTACCACACCGGTACACACGCACGATGTGCTAAGGGAAGACCGTTACGAGTTCCCGTTCAAAAGAAAGAACGGACCAGACTAAGGCTCTAAGGACTCTAACTCGCTATATAACACCGTGTTATTCCACAGCTATTATTATGTAGTTATTAAGACCACCAATTAAGTCTACTACAAGGAACAGGTGCCAGGAACTAAGTCAGTAACCAACAGCTACCGCCTAGATCACACCACAGAACAGAAAGAAGCACAAGAAGTTCCTATATAGTGATATTTTGAGTGTAAGGGCCTTAAACCCCACACACATCAAACCAGCACGAAGTTGCTATACTTCTTTCCGTTCAAGGAAAAGGAAAACCTCACACCATAAGAGATTAATTAAGACATTACAGGGCATTATTACGAAAAGAAGAAGACACCAAGAGTAATGATAATCAGTACACACTACTGGTTAACCACACTAACTAGAAACATACGATTCACACCTTATAGTAACCCCAATTAAAGGTGGAAGATAATGGCTCTTAACATGTGTTAAGACAAGCTATACCTGCATAGAAGAATGTATATATATAAAGTGTATAGGAGTGAGACGCACTACCCGCTTAACGACGACTCAAATAAAGAAGAAGAGTTTATAATAGTTAATTCCCCGGATAAGGAAGACAACCCAGTCAAGTTCATCATGCGAAGTATAACTAAGACGTATTATGTCATTATAACGCTATACTAAAAGCCAGTTCTGTGCCAGCGACCACACTATCTATATAACGCATAGCACTACCATACTATGTTTAATCCAGAAGTGAGACTAAGAACACCACACACAATACAGGTTAACCTATGCAGAGATATGCAGTGCCCATTTACGCCAGCATTATATACGCACGAAGAGGGAAGCACGGAAAAGATAGACATTAAAATACCGCTAGAAGTTCTCCAGCGAATTTATGGAAAGGAGAATACGGACATAAACGATATGCTAAAAAACGACGGAGAGGAGTCCTCTTAAGGCAAAAGACCCCTCAACGGAAGAAGCCTTAGGCTAGATAATTTAACATAATATAGACTCAGTGTTTAACGCCATTAGTCTTCAGCGCCAAACTAGCTAATAAGCCTATATAGATAATGATTAACTATGGAGCCAATTAAGACTACATATTATCAAAGGTAGCAGTAAGATTCAAAATACACGGGAAAAAATAACTATATCCATTACTTATAGCAGATAGAACACCGGCAGAGTACGACGGTGAATGGATACAGAAAGAAATCCGGGACACTTAGTTAGAGATTAGCGATCACTATGAAAAGGTTAATATTAACATAATACTAACTAAGTATAATATAGTCCTAGGGATAAAATAGCTTCAGGAACATAATCCAGAGATAAGCTAAAAAAAACGAACCTTATCCTTCCCGAATTACAGTCATAAAAGGAGAAAGTGGAAGAAACGATTAACTTCTGAAGTACCTCTATAGAGGGCAGTATAGATATAACCCAGGAGAAGGGCCTTAAACAGTATGAAAAAGGTAAGCCTACCTAAGGAATACAAGGATTTCAAAGACCTCTTTAGAGAAAGAGAAGGGTTAGTAGCACTACCAGAACACTAACCATGGGACCACAAAATTACGCTTAAAGATAGAAAAGTACCTAAGCATAATAAGTGACTTAAGCAACTATCTAAGAAGGAAGAAGATTTCCTTAAGGAGTACATTAAGACTCACTTAAAGAAAGGCTTCATTAGACCATCTAAGTTATTCATAGCATATAGAGTGCTATTCGCCCCAAAAAAGGATGGATCTCTTTAACCATGCATTAATTTTCGACCACTCAATGCGATCACGAAAAAGAACCGGTATCTATTACCCTTAATTAAGGAACTACAGAACAGACTCCTTAGAGCAAAATACTTCACCGTAATCAATATACAGGATACCTACTACTGAGTATGGATAAAGGAAGGCCACAAATAAATGACTGCCTTCAAAACCTGTTTTAGACTATACAAATATTGTGTTATGCTGTTTAGATTAACTAATGTGCCGGCATCTTTTTAGGAATTAATTAATAACACGCTCCGAGAATATCTTAATGATTTTGCAACAGTATACCTAGATAATATACTTATATTCTTAAAGACATACGAAGAATATATGAAACATGTTTAAAAGGTTCTCCGCAAACTAAAGGAAAAGGATTTACCTATGAAACTAAGCAAATACGAATTTCACAAATAACGCATCCACTTCTTAGGCCACATTATATCTAACAAGGGTATTGAAGTGGACCCCAACAAGATAGCGCCAATTCGAGATTGGCCAGAACCTAAGAATATCACGAAGGTACAAGCCTTCGTGAGACTACTTAACTACTATTAAAGGTTCATTAAGGGATTTTCGAAGATCGCAGCGCCATTAACAAACCTTACCAGGAAGAACGTCTTATTCAAGTTTAAACAAAAATGCAAAGAAGTATTTAACCGCCTTAAGAAAGCCATTACGACGGCGCCAGTACTTACGATATATAACCCTAAGCTAGAATGCCAGGTGAAGATAGATGCATCGAATGGAGTAATTAGAGCCCGCCTCACGCAAAAGGGACTAGATAGTAAGACTCATACCATTATATACTACTTAAGAAAAATGACAGGGCCGAAATTAAACTATGACATTCATAACAAGGAACTACTTACTATAGTCAAATGTCTTAAGGAATAAAGAGTATATCTTAAAGGTGCTAAGTATTAGATTCAGATCTACACTAACCATAAGAACTTACTATACTGGACAATAACAAAAGAGCTTAATAGAAGGCAAGTTCAATAGGCAGAAACACTTACACTATATAACTTCTAGATACACCATGTTCAAGGAAAAGAAAACGCTGTGGCAGATGCGCTCAGCTAACGGCCAGACTATATAAAAGACATTAAACCAGAACCCATGGCGATACTTAAGGAAAGAAATGGCGCCTTAATATATACGACACTAAAAATCTAGGTGCTAGTATTCATGGAAGTTAAGCTAATAAAAGAACAAAAGAAAGAAATCATTAAAGAACGACACAATAATAAGTTAGCAGGACACCCAGGTATTAAGAAAACACTCGAGTTAGTCACAAGGGACTTTACCTAAAAGGGAGTTAGGAAAGACGTGACAAACTACGTCAAGAATTGCGATACATGTCATAAAGTAAAGCATGCTCAACACAAACCATATGGATTACTCTAGACACCGGTAATACTAGAAGAAGCATAGCACGCGATCACGCTAGACTTTATCACTAAGTTACCTAAGTCTAAAGAGCCCCTCACAGGTATAGACTTTAATAGCATACTTATAATAAACAACATCCTAATAAAATACGCACATTTTATCCTATACAAAGAATTATCAACAGCAGAAGAATTGGCTTACACTCTTTACAAAAACATTATCAGCTAACATAGAATACCATCAGAAATACGCTCAGATCAAGACAAACTATTCACATCACAGTTTTAGTAATCTTTAATGGATCTCACAGGAGTCCATCAGAAACTATTAACAGCGTTCCATCCACAGAGTAATAAGCAGACAGAGAGAATAAACTAGACACTAGAACAATATTTACGATATTATGTCAATTTTCAACAGAATGACTGGGTATCACTACTACCCATTACACAGTTCACTTATAATAATAGTACCTTAGTCACAAGAGTTTCACCATTTTATGCGAACTACGGATATCACCCAAGAATGAAGAAAGACATAAGAGGCGTCAAACTGATTGCAGAAAAAGCGGCAATCTTAGTTAAGAAGTTACAATCCTTACACAAACTCTTAAAACAAGAACTTAAAAAAATATCACAAAAAACAGTTAAAAACATAAACAAACGAAGATCTAAGGGACCAGACTTTAAAGAAGGGGAGGCAGTCTACCTTCTCAGAAAAAACATCAAAACATAAAGACTATCTGACAAACTAGATCACACCAAGATCAGACCCTACAAAATCAAGAAAAAACTTGGACTAGTGACATTCGAATTAGAACTACCTAAGGGAATGAATGTTTACCCAGTGTTCCATAAATCACTTCTTAAAAAGGCACCATCAAACGCCAAACCAAGACCGGTGCTAATTCATAAAGAAACCCAACAGCCGATATGGGATGTGAAACGTGTCTTAGACCTTAGAGTTAAGAGGGGACGACAATTCTACCTAACCAAGTGGTTAGGATACAATGATTCAGAAAACACATAGAAACCAGAAGAACACCTTACCTAGGCACATAGTGCGGTTCAGCAGTTCCACCAAAGCCAGCAAAATCAAAATCCACCATTAAGTCATCCCACACAAAGGGCTTAGATAAGGAGAAAGCTACTTAGGACTCTAAGGCGGTAGATCCCTTTATCTCATCCAAAGCGTCTAGAGCCTCTACCTCCTAGATTAATATCTCTAACTACCTAGTAGTTAACTTGTCTAACCGCTTATCCAGCTTAACTTCCTTCTCCTAAGCCGAAGCTAGTGCCGCGAACGCTAATACCGCCGCAGCGGCCAGACGAGCGACCTCAGCCCGCTAATCCTTCACAGATTTCTTCAGCGCCTCTTTCTGGCGCTTTAAACTATCAAACTTAGTATCCGAAAAATAACCATCACAATATTTCATATTTGACGCAATGCAGTTATTACACTTCGCATAACCCTTAATCATGTAGCAGACAAGGTTCTACTCATGACAATAAGAACAGCAACCTATATCCAGATACTTAACCCCAAGGGATTTAATTCGTTTCGCGGTGTTCAAACAGCGAAGAGTGAAGGAGTTAGGACGTTTTCGCGGACAGTACTGTGGCATTGTGAGCCATGGTTAGAAGCGCGAGAAGGAACCACGCGATTAATGGGGACTAACTCACCTTATGTACGTTGCGAACAACGAACAAGTTTAAGGAGGGGGAAAGTGTTACGAATCAGGCCTCTTATAAGGTCGCAGACAAAGCTATAACAACAGCCGGTCAGCGTTAATACGTCCGAAACACGTGAAAGCCTAAGGGCGTGGTCACATGGCAGGAGTGGCTCTCAGAACTCTAAGGAATGAGGCCACAGAGCCCAGGGAGCTGCGGGCTCTGTCAACTCTCCTGGCTCCCACTACAGAGCCCTTAGAGCCGGAGAGAGCCCAAAGAGGTTGAACGGTTATATATACACGGTCGTTACATAGCTTTACCACGTAGTCAACTTCGTTCACGATCATACCCATACGTTTTGGTTGTGATCACTTCGCTCTTGTACTCGCTTAAGTACCGCGCTCTCAGTGACCTCGCCTCTTATACTTCCCGCCTATTGAGACCATACATCTTGTGACACCCTGTGTGGAGCGAAACGTAACACTTCACTTGTCCCCTCGCCGCTTTGACAATTTGACGTACAACCGTTTTCTCTCGGTCAGTCTGTACCTCCCATACACTATTCTACGCTCTCTCTCTATCTCACGTCACATTCTCAACCGCGTGTATGCATGCATTCATGACTTTTTAACCCATGTCGAAGACCCTTAAGACTGAGACCATGGAGCTCTCTCACATTTCAAATTGTCTGCATTCCACGTGCTGCCCCTTCGTCAAGATACCCCCGCTTAAACAGGGCCCGAAGTTAACTCGCTTCTCGTGACGCCGTGATGCCTCTCGTTCTTTGCTCACCACTGTGCTAGCGACGCGAGCCCTAGATAATATGTATAATGGCATTACTCACATGCTAACCTCACGTTCGTCACTTCTCTCACTGCCTATAACCTCTCTTCACTCTGTTTAACCTTTCTCCTTATACCCTTAAGCCCTATGCCTCGCCAAAAGAAGTTAATCACTATTAATCTAAGCTCTGGGGGTTCATACTTTAGTTATACTAGTGATAACGTTTACACACTTAATAACCTCACCCGCAAATATGAGAAGGCCTTATTAGAGACCCATCCCATAACGTTATATGCACCAAATACTATTTACCACGTTAAACGCATTTAGCGTCTCTTTAAGGAGTATATACTATGATCTATGATGGATTTAAGCGCCTATTAACTCTGCAAAGATACTGTGGTAAGGTCTAGCTTAATCTAAAGGTGACACTGCGCGAGTGCGCCACGACTCGAATGGAGAACTTTCTATATTGGCTGCTCTAGACCTTTACCATTAAGAAAACCAGCACGCTAACGACCTACTAAAGGCAATTAAGTTAGCTATACATTATATGGACATAGCATTATATGGACCTAGCCATAATAAGACAAATCTTCGTGGTACGTAAAACAGGTAATTTATATGACGCTAAATCGCTAAAGCTATATCACAGTTTATTAAAGGGCCATTAACAGAAGAATATGGCATAAATAATAAAGAGATTAAGAAACCCCTTATGAAGACAAACGATTTCGTTAAGCTTATTTATTATCACTGGGCCTTAGATATTAACGGATTTCTCAATAAATAATAACGTCTCTAGTTAGCGGCAATTCTGTTACTAATAGCTTTTACCGGGTCTTAACCTTAAGCATTATTAAACTTAACCTATGGCGATCTAGACCTCTATATTAAGAAGAACACTGAGACTCACGCTAATATACTCTAGCTAGGCGTGAAATTAACAAAGATAAAGTCCTAACAGAAGCGGAAATGACCGTGAGTATCACTGCCGTTAGAGAGTGCATAAGGTTAACGCGACTATAAAGGAAGATATATACCTTTAATCTAGATAATAACTTAATTTTCTGCGTTATCACCCACATTATTAGCTTAGCTTTTAATGACTTAGCTTTTGGGCCCCTCGATCTTAAGTCACCCGACATTCTATTTCGTCTGCGGGCGCAGCGGGAAAAGGGTTATCAGCCAATTCTGTGGCGAAATAATATGCTTAACGTGCCTGTCTTTCGCTGTGTTATCGCCACTAAGGAAGGCGTTAAGACATCGCTAGATAAAGCTCTAACCTATAATATTTATTAGGCCTAGGTTAAGTGTCTAGGTGAGGCATTAAGCTACCTATAGACGCTAACTATGTATTGCCTTCGCTAAGCCCTGGGTAACGCTATTAATAGTAAGTGACTTTCTCTAATATATCTACTGAGAAGGGTTTCTCCCCCTAACACAGTAACTCGCTTAAATAATCCTAACTCTAACGCGGCCGTCTATAACCTTGCCCTTAATTATATTAGGTCTTTAACAATCTTCAAACAGAATTATCTATCTTATATAATTCGTTATAGTACGCAGGACATATTCTAGAACTGGGACAGCAATTTATAGGCGGCTAAATTAGCTAGTCACATTAGATATCTTTACGATCCTAACCAGCTAAGGAAGCTAACCGATAAATAGAGCTAGTGGGTTTAATAGTTACTATTTATTCACCGGCTTCTGGAGTCATGAGATCAGGTTTATAGCCTTATTCTTCGGGAGTTTGAAGTGCTTTAAATAGCGGTTAGAGAAACAATTTATGGGGAGTATAAGAAGTTAGAATGTATAGTTAATAGCACGATTTAAGCTAAGGAGTGAGCTCTATTAAAATGTAGTTAGCGGCAGTATAACGAGATAGCTTCTATTAAGGCAATTTAGTAATAGATTAGAGAAATTTTAGCTAAGGCATAAGAGCTAGCTCTAGAGTCATACTTAATATAGATTAAGATTTCTAAATAATAGTAGATTGCGAAAGCAGCCATGAGCGACCTAGCGGTATTCACCGGTCCTAAGGCTCTATCCTAACATATAAAATGTTTCTCCATAATGATTATGCTATGTTAATGATGGGAGCGATAATTAATAAGAGAAATATATTTAGCTATAAAAATAAGATCCATAGCTAGCGCACATAATACTTATGTCCTATCGCCTATATTAACCTTTAAGCGTATTACCCCATTAACCTATTAATAATATTAGTGTCTATTCTGCTTATATAGTGAACTACTCTAAGAAGATTAGGAGAAACATTATGCTAGTAAGCACTTCCTTTAGAGACATGCGGAACGCTATTACCTACGGCACTTTTAAGAGAAGGATTAAATTTCTTGCCCTAATAATGTGGCTTACTGTGAAATAATTTTCAAAGGAAAATCGTATTTTAAGAACTATATAGCTACGGTACACCTTTTCGTCTTATAAGCTATTATAACTAATAACTGGGCATATTGTTACATGCTGACTAATGCTATAGTTATTTATATTGGCACAGACTTAAAGAGAAGTCGTTAGTCGTCGATAACATATTAAGACTAAACTCGGCAATTAATGGCTAGGCTTACTTTTGAAGTTATCTCTCCTCGGTTAACTGAATTGCTCGCCGTGGAATTATGCTCTACTAATGCGTTTGGATCTTAATGTTAAAAACTCTCACAGCACCTTAATACCACCAACCACGCACTCGACTAGTAAGGCCCTAGTTAGGCTCTGGTGTTTCACAATCCGCGGCTTAGGGAAACTAGTATCTAGACTCGGTGTTAACCCTGGAACAATATCATGAGATAAGATTGACAGTACATATAAATACCTTAAAATGATTTGCAAGTTCATTCCTAAGAAAGGACGTATAATTAGCATAATTTAACTTGGTATCTTATGTCTCCGAAAGTCACTTCCCAAAACAGGAGAATAACCTTCCAAAAGAAGAATAACGGGTTAGGCGATCGGGTTCTTCAGCACAGGACCAATATCTTCTATTTAACTGCCCTATTGACCCGGCGCAGAGCTGAGGGATTTAATGCTTAAGGCCATTATTCCTTACTACTGCGATACTTTAGTTCGCTATTAATCAATGCTCCTTCACCCCTGATTCGTTTGGCGTTTCTTTGAATAATGTGAAGGTGAGAGCCAAAGCAAGATAACTAAGTTACTAAATGAAAGGAGGTTAATAATGAGCTTGGGATAAGGTGGGTAGAGCCTTAATATAGACTAAAGCCCACTACTTTCCTGGAAGAGAAAATCATAAGTTTGTGCTTGACACCGTGTTCAGATAAGTCTATAATGGGAGGTACTATTCCATTCCTAGAGCCCTTAGACTCCTATGGTTAAAGATTGTTTTGCGGTAATATCGAAGTGCCGAAGTTGCCCCTTCATAATGCTCTAGGAATCAAGACTCGCGGATGTTAAATCTGGGTCACATCTGAGACTAGGACTCTTAGCCTCCTAGTAAGGTTAACAACCAATGAATGGCCTGACTATCTCATGAATACTTACGAGCCGGAAACGTATTGCGACACCAATATGGGAGGCGTGGTGGGAAATTTAACACTAACTAATGACTTGAGGTCACTATCCTAATGGATTCCTTCTCAAGACATACTTAACTTGCATATGCTCCCAAGAGTACCTAAGCAAATATAACTCTCTAATCGGAGTTTTTAGTAGATCACCTCTTCACCTGAAGCACAGTCCACAAAGCAGATAGGAAAGCAATAGCTTTAGACTTAGTCCTTAGGAAGTTAAACCCGCACAGTGTCGATAATGATAAGGCTAAAGCAATTACTTATATCTATACTAGCGGAAAATAATCACCCTAGTCTGCACCATATAAAGCTAAAGCTCAGACAACTTTGAAGATAATAATGATAATAACAGTCTATTGTTAAGTATAAATTCACATGCCAAATACGCTTTGCGAAACTATATAAGTTACCGACAGTCAACAAACAAAGCTCTCACATAACTTCTCGCATAACTTCTCGCACAAGTTCTAGTAACATTTCTCTACTGATATCTTTAATAAGCTTATCGTTGCAAATTTCCGCTCAAAATAAATAAACCCCAAAATCCCAAAAAAAATTGTTGAATTCACAATCAAAAAGAACCCAAATTATATAAAAGCTCCCCAGAAAATAAAATCTCTCAAATCTTTACGCTGCGAACTCGAATTCTGGAACGAAAACTACAAGACTTCGATCCTTCTAAAATGCCTGTCTCATCTTATTTAGAGTATATTTATCATTATTTGTTCTTCTCACCGAAGCTCCCCTAGGCGGATAACGCCAATCCAGAAGCATTTCACGTTCTTCACGGAATGCTGCAAGATACATTGATCAAGTATGCAGAAGCGGTCGGCAGTGGTGATTTGAAACTGGGGAATTGTTCTGCCATGTTGGAAAGTTTTTGCTAGGGCTGACAGCCTAATGAAAGTCTAATTGCAGAGCATTTGGATAATATGCTCCAGGGCGCCCTTAGTGATAGAGAAGCTTCTCTTGAGGCACTTGATGTTGTCGATTTTGACGCGCTTTAACCCCTCCTAGCATTTGAGATTAGGGCGCAAAATGCAGGAATTATAGTATTGTCCAGAGCTAGACAGTCATACGTCTTTAAGCTGTTCAAGCTATCGCTAGACTCCGCCTCAATTATGGCAGCTAAAGGAAGACTTCGTCACTTTTTCCCCGGCTCATTCATTAAAGTTTTAAAGGAACGCCTAAATGATCCGGCATTTCGGGCCGCCTTGGTCGATACATTTTATAAAATGGATTCAGAGTCTGTTAATGACACTATCCCTTATATTAGTAAAGCCTCCATAAGCATTCCAGAGATACGTGATACGGCTTATCCTCGGTTAGTTACTAAGCTCGTCAGAGAAATTTTACGTGCTATCGGCCAGAATATGTAGCTATCTCTTATTCAGAAGAATATAAGGGACGATGTGTTATGGTATAATGCTCTTACGCCCTAGCGACAGTCACTAACTTAGCTACTATTGCGGGTTTTGATCTAACGGTGCCTCCTCGAGTAAACGCATAGAAGCGAAGACTCAGGGCACTATAAGCCGTTCATAATTTATTTCTTCGCATAAGTCCTGAAGTTATCTACTTAACCCAATATTCCACCTAACAGGCGTTAGGTCATGAGAATAAAAATTAACCGCCGCTTGTTAAAGCTAAATCCGGAGGGGAACGAGCCATGGTTATCGGAAGTGAAACGCATATTAAGATTGAGCTATATAGAGAACCTCTGACGTTAGCGTTAGCTGGAAATGTTAGACAACCCGGACAGTACCTTTAAGAGATTCGCTACTACTGGAGAGTTCTCTGTTAATAACACAGTACTGTCGCTTGTTTCTTTGCATCTGTATCTAGATATTATCATGTATCGACCACCTAATCCCGCCGGTTATGATATCCCACCGGTTAAATTCCTTGAACGCATCTCTGTCGGGCCTTAATCACTCCCTATAAGATCGCTAGGAGAGTAATAAGCTATGCTAACTCTGTGGCTTCAAGACGTGAAACACTGGGTGGAGATTCATCTTGATGAGTGGTCGGGTTGCAGCGTCTCGGATAGAAAGGCTGTCGTGGGGCTAGTAGACATCATGCGTAAATATTGAAGTACAGCTTTAGAGGTATACGAGGGTGATCCAGTTAACTACTTGCTTATGTGCCTAACATTAATGAAGCTATGGGCGGAAATGGACCGTTGAACTTTATGGGCGGTACCCTTAATGCGTGATTTCTCTTCTGAATGGACACACGAAATGCTCTAACCTTTGCTTCTTCTAAAGTATTCTTAGATGGAAAGATTGCGAAAGATCGAACAATATTTAACTGAAAGAGGTTATCAGCTTACTCCAAGTCTAAAATTAATGTTTTGCAGCGTCATGAATAGTAGCGCATTTGCAGTGCGCTACTACAATACGTCTGCTGCTCATTAAGACCTTCGCTGACAAATTGAAAATTCTGCTTAGCGTGAGAGGGACCAGAAAATGTCAGAATTAGCTTAAAAGAAATCCCGACGTGACACCCTTCTTTAAGAGTTGAATTAACTTCAGTGCTTCTACATCAAGGTATATCGATGGTATAATGACACGGAAGAGCATAGTCTGCATTGCCGAAAATGCAGACTTAAGAATGAAGCCGCAAGCCTTAAGATCTACATTCATAAATGGCCACTTCCAGCAAAAGAAGATAAACTCAAGGTAGCTATTTTTAAACTTAACATTCCTCCCATTATCTAAGCTTGGCGATATGCCTCCTACTCTTTGAAGATAGATGTCTTCGCTCGGAATAGCCTCCAAGAGTGTGGCGCAGATCGCATGTATTAATTGATCACCTACGAAGGCCTTAGGTGTTAGGTTCGAACGCCACACGCTCGTTTTGGACTAGCGTCATCAGCAAAACCTTTCGTGTTATCGCACTATAACAAGAGAAAGATATTAATTGCGATAGTGAAAAGCGTGTGTATGGCTTAAGGAATGCATTTAGCTCTCTACGACCTTTCCTAACGCTAGCTAACTTCTAATTCTAGTAATGATTTTAACATCTAACCCTAGTGCACGTTCAAAGTATTATCTAGACCCTACTAAAATCTCCAAGACATATTAACTGGAACTACTTACACATCTAACAAGATTATTACTCGTTAAGTGTTATGTGATTAAAGACTTATAGCACATAAATATTATGCCTTCAGTGATCTACGAGCTAGCGAGCGGCTCTAGCTATATAATGTCGCCAGAGAACTAGCTTCTACTGTGCTTAACTTTACACACAAGAATGTTTCATTACTATTTCAATAAGCCATATAGTAAGTGGGCTCCAGTTTGCCGGAGACCACATGGCGCTAAGCCCATACTTCTCTTGCGGAGAGAAATTTTACGAAAGACCTCTTAGCCGTTATGAAAGAGACCTTCAATAAGCACGAGACTAACTAGCAAGGGACAAATACTATCCGACTGATAGGTGTTCTTACCTAGCACCTGCTATCTCTCTCTCCGCATAAGGACATTCGCATAGAATGCTTAGCTTTTTTGAAACAGATCTATCACACGATATTAATATGGGCCCGGGAGCTTAATGGGTTATTTGCGAGAACGAATGACCACGCAGAACGTAGCAATATTAGTCAGCGCCTTATGGCAGCTACAAATATAACACTAATCACCTTTAATGCCGAAGCGTCGCATTATAGTAGTGTATTGGAAAGCAGTAGTGACGTTACTAAATATTGTGAGTGTCTGATCCTATTAAATAATCATGCGCCGTTGCAATAAGTACAAGCCTTTGACACGACGCGGTCTGAACGACTGAAAGTTGCCCAAGCACATAAGTTACTTCTTCACGAACTTATTGCTACCGATGTAGAGGGCCTTAATGCAGTAGTTAGGAAGGTTTGGTCTGGGTTTTATCCCCATGGATCGTGGCTGCCTCTTCAATCGGAATTGCGCCAGTGGCTAGAGATGTGCATTTCGGCAGATAGAGAACGAGTTACACGCACCATTCACTTCAATACACTTTCTGGCGAATTGCTGATTAATGGCATTTCACTTTTAAGACTTCTTAGTACTATCAGCGAGCACAAGACGTTTAAACGGTTGTTTGGTAAGGTAATTTTTGTTCTTAAGAGCACTTCTATCGGGTCTAATATTTGACAGCAAATTCTTAATGTCGCTCTGTTGTTAATGCTGGGCATGTAATTCATATCTAAACGAGACATATATAGACATAAGGTAATTGAAGGCTCTTTGCAGCATGTAATTCTAGCCTGGCCGTAGTTAGCTAGGGTCTCTCACTTCTATCTAACACACTTTTCAGATGTTTTGGGCCTTTATTTAGACACTAAGTGTGAATAGGTACACTTTAGACTGAATAGTGCTGACCTCTTCATTCGATCCGAGAAATCTGGTGTCGTCTAAGAGCTAATTCCGACGTCTCGCCTTAACGGTGACTTTCCGCATTTTATGATCTATGAATATTTCCATTAGTTCAACCTAGGGTCATAACATGTGGAATGAAGACCCCGTACACAGCCATGGTCTTCCTCCTCTAATGGGTAGTGGCTTATGCGTAAAGAGCAGGGGTATATGCTGAGGAAAGGGAGCCTCTCTCTCATTAAGATTCGAAGTGAGAGGGCAGAAACATTATCTAGGGTGCTGGCAAGCCTTGAGGTCCGAGAACACATGGTCATAACCTATAATGAGCATTCCTAAACCACCTATGTGCGACTACCACGAATGCAACTAGACTTCACTATAGGCTAAGGATCATCTCTTCTCGCTAGCAAACAATTTCCCGGAACGGTTGTCAATGAAACATAGACATTTGGCACATTTACAGGGTTACGGTCTAAATTGGTTTTAAGGTCTAACGACCAGGTAAGTCGCAAAGTTATTATCCCCTTCAGTCGACCTCAGTCCATCCCACTTAATGATTATGTCAAGACAACGGTCTCACCAGGTTCCTCAGAAAAGATTAAATATATGGTTTATAACGTTAATATGCACCTTAGGCGAATGATTGGAGACTAGTTAACCTTAAAGAGCCTCTACAAAAGCTACCTACACGTAGTGACTTTATCATGCTTCCCCAATATACTGACCGGGAGGACTGGTACAGAGGAAGCGCTTACCGTCCTTAGTTAGGGATCAATATACTCATTTACTAGCCTTAGACAGACAGAAAAATAGCTTTTAAGCTTACTAGCTACCCTAACGCCCAAGAGAGAGTATTACCCTAAGCACCTCAAAGTAATATAAGAGGTCAAGTGAAATAACTCTCTGTCTCTATTTTCACAGCACCCACACTTCAGGTCCGCTGTGAAAAGAATATTGGCTCATGAGCATATTCTCAATATGTTCCACGACGGCTGCGAGCGAAACACGCCATTACCTGCCAGCAACGCTCATCTGTTAATCCGCGGTGCACAGCACGATACACAGATCCGTGTCTGCAACTTCGGGGCCGAATTACCGTGCTCAGTCGCGGATCATCAATCTCAAGACATAAAGGAGCATTTAAGAGAGATAGAAGCGGTATCCACAGTCTCTAGGTTAGTGGATGAATGGTCTACGAACCTACGTGTTAGTAGAGACCTCTTCGGCCTACTTAAAGCTTAAAAGAGGGCTATCCTAGGTTACTCGCCCTCACTGATCCTTAGTTACAATCCATTATGGCTAGAACCTCCTGAAACCACCATTCCAGAATACTAGTGCTCTCTTCAAACCGTGATGTTGGTAAGCAATTAAGAAGAGCATAGATACCCGATAATGTTCCTGCTCGCGACTATAGCGTATACTCCAAAATCCGATCCTATGTTATTGAAGACGTTACTTGCGTTCTCTACCGTTACTGACCTCGCCGGGACGGAATCACCGCCGTTTCCAGTGTTTGACCTTAAGTATGGTTATAAACTATAGAGGCAGTGGCTAGGTAAGATTATCAAATTAAACGCCTTTGGCTTTCACGCATCGCCGCAGCTTGCTCTGCCAAAGGTTATCTATAAGAATAAGAAGCAATACACTGCACGACTGCAAAAGCTCTATGATTAATCTTTGAACTGAGTTACTAATAGCATTATCAATCACTTTCTCTAGTAATGGCCTCGCGTTTAGCTCATTAGACCCGACTCTGATGAGGAATAAGATCAGTATTTAGATATAGGAAAGATCATACCTACTGCAAGATAATTATTCGCCACTTAGTATCATAATTCCGAATTTTAGAACTACGTGCTTCGAGCACAAACTTCACTCAATAGGTTAGTGCTAGGTCTACGTGAATATGTGCGCTACCAAAGTACGGATAGAACGACTAATAAGACGCAAGTAATAACCTATCTAGTTTGGGACCGCTTATTCCATAGCCGCCCCACTGCCTACGATCTAACCGCCGTGAAATTCAAGTTTCCCGTGGTTCACCGGCGCAGAGTACACAATAATACGGCAGAGATTAACGCTCTCGTATAACGTGCTCTGCTAAGCAGGCGCAACTCATTTAAAGCTCAGTACCTACATGACTTCCAAAAAAGCATTAGCTCCTTAAACAACTTGGAAGACATCGCTCTCACTTTCAAAAATGAAGCACCGCCTATAGCTGAGAAAGACCTCATGTCGGACTGTGCACGACAAGTCCAAAAAAGTCTGCAGCAGATTCGGGATTTGCTCAAATGCCAGTTAAGTAGAGCTAAGTTTGTTGCGACCGAGCTCGATTTAGGTTCACAACTGGGAATTATATCCCTTCTAAGATGGCTCACATAACTTCCACCGACATTGGTTAGGCGATAATGGAGAGCCGTGTTAATAGAAATGGCAATCCGGATTACACAATGGCAGTAAGCTTCTCGCTTGGTTACGTGCGATCATGATACCTAGGCCGTGATTAATAAGCTCACCTATAAGCCGCATCGTAACTAGGATCCTTCAGAACGACTAGAATGAATGCTGCTGTAACTGGAAGGGAATTTCCTGATTCGTCCACAGCAAGTTAACATCGCCTAGCAAATAATATCCTCACTAACTAGACAAAATACGGCCATATAACTCAATATAGGTGAGGATAAATCATCTGTGATCATACCCATGGTTGTGGCTATAGCAGCTAATACGAACCAACTAGTCCGAGTTATTATTCTGAAACAATTGGCGAATGCAATACTAGAAATCCTGCTTAACCGCCTTGGAGGGCTTCTTAGCTGGCGGATCATTTTCCTGCCATTCTCTCGATCTGTTAATTTGTTCACCAGCCAGCTTGGGGAACTGCGTCAGTTTCTTGACAGATCCATGAAAATCGGCGCTGTCATGCTCGCGCAGCCAGAACACATCTTGTCATTCGAACTTTACGGTCCTGATCAATGTCTTCGCGAAGCCAGCCACGAGGGCTGTGCGGCGATAGATCTGCAAAACTGGTTTGATAACCATGTTTGTGACGTTCTGGACGAAAGCGACGAGCTTCTTAATCCGAAATATCAACTTATCTACACGATTAGATTATAAAAAGGCATCGATCTCCAGCCAGATCACTGGATTTTAAGTACCGAGGTACTTAACGTCTTGGCGTTAATTTGTGTACAAATGGCCTTAAACTTAACCGAAGGCCTTGTCATTAACACAACCCATTAGGGATAGTTCCCATATCTGCACATCATAGATAGAGATACAGGGCAGTTAGTTATGAAGAGCGTGGTTAACAATATATGTTCTAACGGATTGCTGAGTCTCCGCCTAGGCCTGGTGACAGAGGGAAAGCGGCAAAAGATTCGACGTTATATCACGAATCTCCGCCCTAGAAGGACAATCGTTACCGCTGTCAACAGAATTACTACTCATAATAAGACATTAAAGAAGAAGCTCCTTATTCTTTAAGGTCTATTTGCCCATAAAGTTCTCCTCTTTGCTCTCCATCAACACCGATAGCGCGTGATATATAGACTGTCCCTGGACCGAAGCGTGCTGGCTGTCTCGTTCCGAGCGAAAGATCAGCCCACTCCTCGGTCTAAATTTAGTCACCCGGATTTAATAATTATCCTCACCTCTCTCAGTTATTATTACTACGGTTTGAATGACGCTTAGCTTTAACTGGCTTTCGAAACTCTCATTCACAGAGATGATCCTAAGAGCGAATACCATTCCTGGGTTACTAACTTGCCCGCGACCTCGAGCGTACCTCTGCATCTTCCTGGTGTCAATGTTAAGGATAAGAGAGAGTGGGATCAAGTGATCTTCCCCTCATTACGTCGACTCAAATTGGTTGTTAACTTCTACATGTTTCACTATATATTTCCACAGGGCATAAGAGAGTTCCCACACTAACTATCTACCTCCGGATGGAATCTTGCTAAAGACAGGCCGGGGCGCCCTACGACGGGATTTAGTGGCACAAATAATTCGCGCTTTCTCCTTCCGCTTTCGATCGAGCAAAATGATCTGCCACAGCAAAGGCACACTAACGCTCTAGTCTTGAAGCACCTATTATAACCTAAAAACGCGGTGCACTTATTAGAATGAGAAGGTACTAATGTTTCGCGGAGCCAAGCAGTCCTTAACGCTGTTACTTCATTTAGCCGCACCACGAATGTCTTGATAGATATTAGGGCTTAGATGTTAGAAATAGATAATTATATGGTGGCGAGAACGTGGCTAGGCATATTCGACCCTTAATAGGCATAAGCAGCCGTCTTTTTTAATAACAATAACGTGCTAATGGTTATCGATTGCCTAGGTAATGCCGAACCTCTCGCCATCTCTCCGTATGTTCGACAGTTTAATTAATGCGTATTTTATTTGGACAATATCCACACGCGGGGAACTGATTTTCGTTTCCCTCAAAATTTTCGAGCCGCCGTCACATTGACGCGGGATTTGACGAAAGATCGTCTCGTGCAGGGTGAGTAAACCACACAGAATGTTGGTACCATCGCCGGCGCTAAAACTTGAACAGCATGTATGCGAATGAGAAAACTTGGGACTGACCACAGCATCGTCTTCCTCGTCCCACATGACACCCTCTAAAATATCCGTAGTACAATTGTGCGACTTGGAGAGAACGGACAGCCTGAAATTAAGAACATTATTGAGTTTATAATCAGATCCTCCTATATAAGTATCGCGCGAATGGGGCAATTATGGGCTCACCAAGGTATTACCTATAATAAAAATGAATCACTATACAAGGGATATTACACAGTAACTAACCTAGCTAAGCGAAATATATTCCTTCGTGATATGCGAGAAGCTAAGTACCAGACGTTAGAGCAGAGATACAAACCCGGATCCAATCAATATAACACTAAGGTGTTCGAGGGTAATGATCAGATCGCAAATCAACTAGCTTCCTTTGCTATCACGGGACCAGCCGAAGCAACTCTTCACGAATAAGAGGAAAGGGAGCTTGCGCCCGAGAATAAAGAAGAATGACAAATGGAGCGACCTACGCCAGTCTCCGCACAACATCCGCATCTCAACCCGGAAGTAGCTAAATTTGTTGCCACTAGGCGTGCAAGCTTATTGACCGGCTGTTTTCTACCAGCGTTTCAAGCTTTACAACACACAAATCTAAGGCGGTACGATTTAACGCCATGGACCCAAAATAATGATCTCCTCGTCACTCGCGACTTTGTCGAAACGGTCGAAACAATACACGCAGAAGACCAAGACTGGTATGTCAAGGCAGTCAAATGGGTTGCATATTCGATTTACGATGGTCAGTAGAAGCTCGTCGTCTTCAGTCCCTTTGAGGCCAATGAGCTTCTTCCTCGTATACGTTCCTCGGCCAAGGTCTCACTCGGTGTATACGCTACGCGCACCAGTATGTCCACCCGTCCGCTCGAAGATCTTGATTTTTGCGTGATTGGTACCAAACATCTGACCCCTCAGAGTCCTCGTATCCTGCCGTTTATGAACTTGTTTGCGGGGCAAACTTGTCTAACCAATTATAATGCATATCGCTCTCTTTGCCTGCTCCTGGGACTGCTATATTAAAAGACAAGCCGTGAAGGTTTAAATGACTTCAATATCTTTATACCTATCAAAGCACGTCCGCAACTCAACGCAGAGATAGCTCAAACCTGTATGTTTTCTCATAACCTACTGCCGGTCATGAGAGCTCTTTTGGAGCTTCAGCGAAAGGGCCATTCATTCACCAGCTCGCATCTCGGCTTAATTCTATAGGGAAAAACCTTGTCAAGTGAGGATTAGGCTCCTATCGGCGAGGCTTAAATATCGCTAGTGGCACAACGTCGAAGCTGCGACTAAAATGGAGGTTTCAACGACAACGAAACACTTCAATCGCCCCACAATCATCCGAGTTCAAAAGAAGAGGGCTGCCCGAATGCGATAGTTCCAGTGGATACGAGCGTTATCTAAGTTCAGCGAGGATAGCTTTAAACGTGTGAAGAGAACCCTTAGTTAAAATAATTACCGGCCTAGAATCTAGATCAAGCGATATATCAAGGTATAAGCATGCCTGCCAAATTAAACAATCGTTTTTCTTTTGTAATTTGAGATTTCTTGAGATTTCGGCGGGCCATTTCCTCCAGGTCCTAAACAAGACCCCGCGACCATGGAGTAGCTCTAATGCGTCTACTTCATGCTGTGAAATACTCGTCCCCCATGAAAAGCAGAAATTGCGGCTAAGGAGCAATACTGTTTGGGAATGTTGTTGCCATATGACTTTGCGCACGGTGGCAAATAGCGGAGCAGTCTGTCAAAACATTACTCTCTAATAATGACTCGGCAGTAGGTGGACTTTAGAGCTTAAAGAATAGATCTAAGAGTATCTTATACTGTAGCAGTTTTCCAGTACTAGTTAATTAGTAAAGAGTCTGGGGAAATGACTTCAGAGCTAGTCGCTTAACATATTAGCAGGTTAAAATGTAACTTCCTATAGCTAAGGTAGAATATGTGAAGTAACTGTCGCCCAAAGAAGCCTCATAGAGTTTGTAAGCTTTTATATCAGTTTTATGCTGGCACTTTATGTCGCAACGGGCATTCACACTCTCATTAATAATTTTCCGCCACGTAACTATAATAGGGCTAAGGATCTTAACTTCAGCGATCCTAGAGATATTACTCCAAAAAAAATCAAAGTAAAGCTATCTAGTTCGAGGTCGTTGTGCTGCCGACCATACTAAAGAATTATTGTCGAAAGCTGTTCCATGGAACTGACGGCCTCTAATAAGGTCCTCACGAATCCATATTCAAACAAGCGGCCGAGGTTTTCTTCGAGTTGCTTCTGTTGCTCGCCGTAATAACAAATGGCATCTTTCACTGGGTCCCGAATGTCCGCTGCCATTTCTTCACGAAACAGCAAACGACTGTGATACTGTAGCTGTAATAACATTAGCGTTCCTTTATTTGATTCTATACTGAATATAAGCTGTAATAATGGCGGCGGTGAAACAATTATCTGTGGCTTCAAGAACAAGCTTATCCCGGAGATATCTCATTATGGACTCGTGAATAACTCCTAATCTGAAGAATCTGAAATTAACGCTCGCGTACTATTGTCTAGGAGTATTGTACAAAAGTGTTGCATCCGATTAAGAATTAGTTCTCCCAGATTTCCGAGTTAAATATTTTAGGGAGCTTATTAGTATTATTTAAGGAGGTTACGGAAAGCGCGAATAGAATTTCTTTATCGACGAGTAGTCGTGAGGGGCTGCCGCGATAAGCAAGTCTAATTCATTTAGGATTTCCAAGAGATTTCGTTCTTAACTAACCATCTTTGAAAGTAAGGAATTGGAAATGTTAATGGTGAGATATACTTTAATAAGGACGTAAGTCTAAACAAAAGGTAGGGAGGCAGGCAGGCAGTGTCAACTTCCTTAGACTCTTCTAAGTTCATCAACGTCACGACAATAATTCATTACCGCTGTTACGTTTCGCTCCACACAGGGTGTCACAAGACGTATGGTCTCGATAGGCGGGAAGTATAAGAGGCGAGGTCACTAAGAGCGCGGTACTTAAGCGAGTACAAGAGCGAAGTGATCACAACCAAAACGTATGGGTATGATCGTGAACGAAGTTGACTACGTGGTAAAGCTATGTAACGACCGTGTATATATAACCGTTCAACCTCTTTGGGCTCTCTCCGGCTCCAAGGGCTCTGTAGTGGGAGCTAGGAGAGCTGACAGAGCCCGCAGCTCCCTGGGCTCTGTGGCCTCATTCCTTAGAGTTCTGAGAGCCACTCCTGCCACGTGACCACGCCCTTAGGCTTTCACGTGTTTCGGACGTATTAACGCCAACCGGCTGTCGTCACAGCTTTGTCTGCAACCTCATAAGAGGCCTGATTCGTAACAACCGCCTTTAATTTTCTGCAATGTGTTTATGCCTAATTTTACCCTAGATTGGTGAAAATCAAGAAATACTGGATCCGGATAGAGTAACATGTCTTTCTACTCATAGGTATAGCACTCCGTCTACAAAGCTTCTCAGAACCTTTATCTTTAATGCACAGCCCTTTTAAAGCGTTAGAATTTAAGATTTTAAGACCTATTATCGTTTTAGCAGAAGCTCCTTAATCTATTCACTCTACTTACAAGGCAATTTACATATATATAAGTGCGAGAAAGATCTCATAAATCCTTCTAAACTAAATTACGTGTTTCTCTTTAGTATTTACTGCTCGTTAAGCCTAATTAATATTATATGTCTCCTATCCATTTTATTTGTGAGATATACAGACTCATAACGTTTTAGTTGCCGAGAATGTTGCGGGCGTTAGCTCTCCTTTCATAAGAGAGGACACATGGCAGTATATATTCCCCAGAAAATCTCTCTAAGGCCTAGCAATTCTGTTGTGGTAATGACCACTAACAATAAGTTCCAATCCTCGGGTAGAAAGCCTCTAAGTACCATGCCATAGTCAAATATTTGTCAGCCTGACCAGGTTCGGCTACGTCCTCATCCTCTGTTCCCATAGCGATGTACGCTCGCGACCGTTTTTACTCAGTGGGACATAAAACAAGGTAAACGTCGCTAGCCTGAGTTACATTGACATAAATACTGAGCAACGAGTACCCGGATATAACACCGCTGGGCTCTAAGAAGGGTCGGATATTAGTTAATTCTAAGGTGAGAACCTTATACGCAATATAGTTCTTAGAAATCAGTACGTTAGTGTCGAGCTCAGACGAATTTATTGTGTCGACCTTACTATACTTGTCTGGGACTATAAGGTGTGCGCCTATAACCCATAAATCTAGACAGTCGTTCACGATTATGATAATATTTGGGATACCGATACCAACATAAGCAGAAGACACGCTACCGTTAAAGGACAGCCTCTGCCAGGACGGCAATAACGGGCACTCAAAATTTGTCTTAAATGTTCGAGCAATGACTGTGTCTAGATAGGGCCAGGCTGTAGAGAGACTAGTATAAGTGCCATTGTCTAAGTAGCTAATGTGGGCGTGGCTTCCTAGTAGTAACATAGGCACAACAAAGGAAAGCTTCTTAATCGAATGCATCATGATACTAATAACGATGTTCAGCGCTTAATGATCATAAGGGTGCGAATTTTAGAGATCTATTATAGGGATAAACCTTTCTACACAACTAATTTATAGCAAAAGAAATACCACCCTCTATCCCCACTTAAATATGGTTGGCACCAATTGGTTTTGAGAACCTTAAGAGGCCAACTATTACTAAATACTTAGGACAAGTTCGGGTTTCTCTGCTTGCGCCAAACTAAAGAGCTTTCGCTGATCAGAGTGAAAACTTAAAATGAATAGGAAGGAGGACAAAGCTATTACTTACGTATAGGGACGTGGGTCACATTTTTGTCGTTCACAGTGATAGAGGCGCTGAGATTCAATCTTTTGTGAACTTTTGAATCACCTTAGGAGCGGGTAAACATACCTTGCAGCCACAGTACTTCTAAGTTAGCATGATGGATAAGTGGTAACTACTTATAATCTGTGTGGGCAAGGTACTATAAGCTATTTATTATACCCAATGTGTAAAAGATTTTACTGAATCCCTCTCCTTTCCAGAAGTACCGCAGGAGAAGCTCACTTCTTATCTACAAAGCGGGTACAATCTATAGATACTGCACAACACGACTATAACTAATGTATGGCCACTTTACCCTTCGTTTTCACATGTGGTATCTAGACATTAGATAGACTATAAGCCTCTTTCTCATGGTAATGCAAGGAACAAAGCTTAATATAAAGCTTCTAAAGACCCCATAACCGCTTAAAGGACCTTGTAGTGCACTATTTAGTTCTCAAGCATTCACATTCCTTAAACGAGCCATTCGCTCGGTGGCACCTAGCGGTGTCGAAGATTTTCGCGGATGTCTTTGCTTGAGTTGGCCATTCTTTGTCCTTTTTGCGCAACTTAAGGTCTCTTCTATGTCTTCATCCAGCTGTGACTGTTATATTACTTTGGCTATAGCTGAAGCTTTCACAGCATCCGATTAAGCTGCCGCATCTTTTTGGTGACAGTCTCGTTTCGCAATTCTAGGACTCCAGCGGGGGGATAAAGCTAGTTTGGAGGTTTCTAAGGTAAGAGCTTAAGATATTCGTTACTTTCGTGTAGGTTTCTTAGGGACTTCGACCAGTCTCATTGAGCAAGTCACACCAAGGTTCAAACCTATAAGATAACAATACGTCGTATGCCGACGCTACTGTTTACGTAATGTCGCAGGGGACGACTGCGGCCTTTGTTCTGTGCGAGACGGAGTCTCAGCGTAGTCCTGTAATAATGGCTGTGCTAACTCTGCGTATATTTCATTATCTATAAGGGAATTTGCAGTTGGCTCTGTTAAACAGGGCAATACTGCGTTCAAGCTATTCCAGAAAAGAAACCTGACAGGATGAGCAGTAGGTGATAGGGGCCGACGTTTAGGGTGTGCCGACTTGGGTTACGGTTACGGCGTAGGTGGCTATATCGCTTCCAATGCATCAATCTCAGACGGAGTAAACTCTATCTCGTCCGGATCTGGAGGTTCTAGCAATAGAGACTCATCTTTCCACTTCTAACCAGGCAAGTCGCTCCATCCATCCAGCCAATCTCAAGGCATATTATTACTCCAGCTATCTTTCCAGTATCCCTTCTCCTTCCATCGAGCTGTCACATTCGCACGTGCGGGCTCATAAGCTTCGATCTTTAACTGCTTTAGGTTGCGCTGCAGTCTCACTACTTCCTCTGCAACCTCTAGTGCCCATAAGAACCAAGGCTAACTCGTAATTAGAGACTCACAATCATCCACCTATATGTTAGTTATATTACTAACTTCCTATAGTTATGATATTAGATTTTCATTCTCACGACCTTATCTTTAAAGATGCAGTCGAATCGCCCGACTTTCAGCCGATTCTCTGGCTTAAGAGAGCGATTCCCACTCCCAGGATTTTAGGCCGTCATTATTCCCAAACCCACCTAACTCGCCGGTCGGAACTCCCCATTTCGAATTCCAGACCCCTAGCTTTTGCCATCGCTTCTTGATGCTGTGTCTGATCATAATATATTCCCTACATTATCCCAAACGTCCGACCAGGTCAGGTCCACGATAGAGCGGAGCATAACTTTCATCCCGCCTGCCCCATGCTTCATCGATTCGCTTCTTTTCCTAGCACTCTTCGTCATTATATCGGCGGCGTGGGTCGTATTCTCTGAATCAGTCTTGGATCACATCGACCTCATGGTCACTTAGCGGTCGGCGAAAAAGGTCCTCGAGATTGATGTTATCCTGGGTTTGGGGGAATGGACTAGGCGTTAGTTCTCGTGTAGAGCTGCAGGGTAAATAAGGTGAGGGAGGCTCATCCCGTTCGAAACGACGCTCTCAATATTCAAGAAACGCTAGGTCGTTCTCCATCAACTGCAGAGTTAGTATGATCAAGTTTAGACAAGGCACATTAATGTCGTGAATACTATAAAGCATTTCAACGACCCAAGTTTGGAGAAGCAGAGTGGTTAAAGAGGATCAAGGGTAACTCTGCCGCAGGGACCGTTTTTGGTTCCTACTTAATTATGTTATGTGATCGTGTCTCGATTTAATAGGGCGCTAACAAGTGCTCAACTAAAAATAAAGTGTGACAGTGTGCTTATTCGTCCAATCAGAAGCAATAGGATATTTGTGTCAATAATCGATGTTATCCAATCGATTTTATTGGAGGCTATCGTTTCTCGACGGCTTGATAAGGTCAAGCGCTTAAACGAGAAGCCAACGTTTCTAAAATGAGGGCCAAATTCGAATCACCCTTTCTCTACTTCTTAATAAGTAGTCTATCCTATTACAAAATTCTGCTAATTAAAATGCCCTCTCCAAAGCCTCGCTTTCTCACGCATCGCGCTAAATGTGCGACATCATGTTTCGCTGAGTACCTCACCCACAGACGATCTTTTATCTCGTTCCGCATAAGGACTCTCCCCGAGCAGTTTAGATGCTCCTCCACCCGGATAATCAGCATTTTGTATCTCTTTGCGAGAAAGGAACCAAGTTGGGTAAGGAGGACAAATACGGTCTGGAGATTAGCTATTATGTCTTGGCGAGGCCTCGTGCTCTAATTATAGTGGAAGTGAGAAAGAATGCTAACCTTATTATGCCGGGATCGAGCATATCTTAGGTTCACTTTTCTTTTGAGGTCCATCCAGAATCCCGTCAAATCATGTTCTTGGATCGGTCTCAACTTCACAGCACTAAAATAAAGCCAAATGGTTTTAGGGTTAATGGGAATTTTCGCCAGGTTATCTTACAGCCAAAAACGGAGTACGAAATCAGCGCTGGTGGCGAGAAAATAGACCAATTTGTCTTCCACTTAATAGGGCTTAGGGAGCCGGACAATCTATTACACGAGGTAGAGAAAGAATCTCAGACGGTTCAAGCGCAGGAACAGAATCCTCGTTGGGCTCAAACGGTAGATAATGCACCTACAGATCTTCCCACTTAGTATAATACCTACCTTTATACACCTACCATAGAAGCCGTCCAGCGGACGATCGTAGGGTTAGGGTTAGGGTTAGGGTTAGGGTTAGGGTTAGGGTTAGGGTTAGGGTTAGGGTTAGGGTTAGGGTTAGGGTTAGGGTTAGGGTTAGGGTTAGGG